>NC_092745.1:63423095-64048095 GCF_047496795.1 Chiloscyllium punctatum
CTGTATGCATAAAATAGACCCACATCATACGCACTGCTGAACATTTGTTTCAAGATTTACCCCAAAATCCAAAATTTACAAATTGCTACATAGAGTCATAGTCATAGAGACATACAGCATGGAAGCAGACCCTTCGGTCCAACCCGTCCTAGTCCCACCTGCCAGCACCCGGCCCATATCCCTCCTAACTCTTCCTATTCATATACCCATCCAGATGTCTTTTAAATGTTGCAATTGTGCCATCCACAACCACTTCCTCTGGCAGTTCATTGCGCACACACACATGGTGAAAACGTTGCCCCTTAGGTATCTTTTATATTTTTGCCTTCTCACCATAAACTTATGCCCTCCAGTTTCGGAGTCCCCCACCCCAGGGAAAAGACTTTGTCTATTTACCCTATCCATGCCCCTCTTGATTTTATTTAACCTCTCTAAGGTCACTCCTCAGCCTCCGAAGCTCCAGGGAAAACAGCCCCAGCTTGTTCAGCCTCTCCCTATAGCTTAAATCCTCCAACCCCGGGGGAAATGTTGCCATGTTACTTCTCTAGCAGAGGTGTATGACTTTACAGAGCGGCAACAGTAATTTGGAATTTTTTACAGACTGGTTTTCTTTTCCAAGTGCAACAATTACATATTTGTAAATCTTATCACAGTTCTCTCAGTTTCTTTCCCTCTTAAAGTTTTCTTTATTTTTCTTTGCTTTTGTTTTTCCTTACTACTTTACTTTCTTTAAATTAAAATTTCATTGTTTCTTGGCCCTTTGGTTCATTTTTAGTTTTGCCACTTATGTTTATCTGACTATTTGCATAACTGGATGGCAATTACAAAACTAGTTGCTTGGAACCAAAAACACACACTCCCTTTGGACGAGGAGATACACTGCCAATGCTTTTTTGAAGTTGCAACCCAAGTAAATATTCAGATCAAATTGTCTCAGTTGTCTGATTTTGATTTGTATTTATTATGAAGTAGAGATGCTAAATTGACACCATTAGATAAAATGCAGCAAAATTCCCTTTTTTCTATGAACACAATATATACATTTTTTCATATTTTGAGTATGTTTTGTAAATGCACAGATATTTGTTTCAAATGCTTATAACTAATTCTTCATGCTTTGTCATTTTGTTTTCTATAACAACTACTTTAATCCAAGTTTTATGTTTCCTACGTTGTTTCAATTTATGGACTGTTTCTCAAACCTTGTTATCCCTGTCGAAGCTTGATAAGCTCAGATGTGAAAGTCAACCAACTGTTTAAATTACATCCTTGCACATGATATGGAGATTCATTAGCTATTAACGTGGGATCTGGACATGAGCTGATAAAGCAAATTTTGACGTCATGGCCATTAGACTGGCCTCAATATTTGACACTGCAATCTTTCTTTTCCAACTAAAGTTTAATTGAAAGGTGTTAACATTGGCTTTTCAAATCTTCAACCTATTTTGCACACTGCAAAATGTTCAGATTTGTTGAAAGCTTTACAAGAAGAGCAGGCTGCCTGTCTTGTTTGTTCTCTGACACATTTATTGAGTATTAAATTACCATTTTTAGCTCAGTAGTAGTTTTTGTCCCTCTTTTAATCTTTGAACGCACTGCTTTGCATGGGAGCTTGTAAAATGACAAATCTTTTACACTTTTCCCAAGGCAATTATTTAGAAATGTTAGTTTCAATTATGCAAGTTGATTGTTTAACTCCCCATGAGAAAACTTGCACAGCAAAATTCCTTTTTGTTTGGTCATACTTCAGTTTGACTAGCATTTAAGAAGAAAGACATGCATGTAATGATCAAATCAGCTTTAAAACTTAAAGCTTTATTTTATTTTGAATTAACACCATAATGAAAAAATACCATTTATTGCAAAAACAGATAGTTCTGGGATAATGTTTCAGCAGTGCAATTTGGCTAAAACGCCGCTGGAGAATTGGGCAACAGCAATAGCGCGATTCCAGCAGGGATTGGTTAACATGCTTTGTTCATGCATGATGTGCACACTGAAATCTCTGCTCCGTTCTGCGCATGTACCGATGTCCGCGCAGGCATGATGTCGGTGCTGATCTTCATGCCATACTGCACATGCACCGAAGTCTATGCGGTGTTCTGTGCGTGTGCAATGTCAGCACCAAAGTCTGTGCCATTCTTTGCATGCCTGATGTGTATTCTGGTCTTCATGCAGTTCTGCGCATGCGCCTATGTCAGCTGCCGATAGAACAGCTTTCTGTGAGAGCTACTGTACAGAGAGCAGCTTTCTTATATTTTTTAAATGTACTATGTTAAATTTATTTTTTGTTTTGTTAATAAGTATGATTTCAACCTTCACCCGGGCTATGCTACACTTTGCGTTAGACTTTTGGGTGATTTTTGAGCGATCGTGTGTGATGCTTTTTGCTGGTCTGCCTCTAATCCCACTTTTCCCATAGACCCCATTATTTCTATTAAGTGATTTTTCTATTAAGCGAGGTTTTTCTGGAATGCAATTACTGTGTTGTAAGAGAGCTACCTGTATGATTTGTTCTACATTGACCTGTGTATTAATCATTCGTGCCTCTTTTGCCATCAAATCTTTCATTGTGTTGGCATTAACGAATGACTATAAAATTTGACCATTCAAAATTAAACTTATATTTTTAATGACAAAAAGTCACTGATGTTAAAAGCATAATTAGTATTGCTCTCTTCACTTGCAACGTTGATTCTTAGATCTCTGTTATTTTACCTTTTAATGCTCACCCCTATGATGTCTAATCTAAGAAATTATGTAGCTGTTTGAATAGTGATGGTTGCAAATTATAGTCTGCTGTAAAGTTGGGTGCACTTTGTCAGTACAGTGCACAGTGGGCTTTATGACTGGACTATTAATCCTGAGGTCCGTGTTAATGATACTGCATTCATATACATTCACGCAGGTGGGAAATTTGTGCTCAAATCTAGAATTTTTTGAAAAATTACTATCAGTGGCCATGAAATCATGGGGTCGTCATAACAAAATTAATGGTTCACTAGTGTCATTTAGGGAAGGGAATCTGTTTGGCCTGCATTTAATTCACAGGTCTGGCAGCATCTGTGGAGATAAGCAGAGTTAACGTTTCAGATCCAGTAATCTTTCTTCAGCGCCTTCTTCCCTTTTTCGGACACTGGACCCGAAACATTACCTCTAATTTTTGTCAGCAGATGATGCCAGGCCTGCTGTACTTTTCTTCCAGTTATTCTGGTTTGTTTCTGATTTCCAGCATCAGCAATTCTTTGTCTTTTTAAGATGATTTTTAACTATATCATCATGATGGATTATAACCTGGATCACTTATAGACATAACTTCAAACTCCAATGCACCATTTCTTTTAAAAAAAAAGACATCCAGCCCCAAGGTGACTGTGGATTTAAATGCAACAGCTGCCGAGAGAGAAAAAACTTCAAATTTCACATCTTACAAGGTCTGAAGGAAGCTTCTAAGGGCTGTCCTTAAAAAGGGAGAAATTCACAATAAGTTGAACTGCAATCTCCTGGGAGACAGTTGTCTCAGACTGTGAACATAATCAGAGGAAAAGCATCAGCCTGATTGTGAGAATTCACTTTTCAAGAACGCACAAGGACAAGTGTTAAAACTCAGTTCAACATTGTTTGTGAGTCCTAGTAGAAGAAGGTGTGCTTGTGAGCTGTGATGCTGTGTGCCGGTGGCTGAAGTACTTTTTTTTTAGTTCGCCAGCATTTGAATGCTAATATACAGTAAAGGTTACCATTAAAGGATCGCCTGCTTCATTGCAGGTAAAGGGTTCTCTTGCTCTGCGTGCTAGAAGTCAGTAAACCAGTCAAAGGAAACCAGACAAAGGGAGGACTTTCTCACTCAGTGCTGCCATCCAGTTGTTGGCAAAAGGATTTCAACTAACTTGGAAAGCCAAGAATTCTGAAATCAATTCTGATTAACTATCAACGTTCCACTATACTCTTCACAAGTGACTGATAAAGACTTACGTACATTCTTGCTAATCAATGTATGTGTTGTGTTATTTCTTCTTGCATTAGTAATGACTAAATTCACTCTTTTGTAGACTCGAGAAAGCCTGCTTACATTGGCTTATTTTAAAACTTAAATTCCTTTCTTTATGGGAGAAAGGAATCTACAGTGGATGGGGTCCTTTGTAATTAACCTGAATGTAACCAACTGAGGGTGTGGGTCAATAAAGAAGGGGAGGTAGTTCATTTCTCCTCATCTTTGAGCTTGGAAATTTGAGATACCCCTTCATAACACCTAGGTTTGGTTAGAAGAACTGCTATCTGAAAAGGTCTTCCAAATGACTCTAGTGTATGGAGTAAGGTGAGCAATAAAAGCTCACATCACAAAATAAGTAAGGAAAGCTGCTGCTGGAAACTTTGGACTGGAGGTTTCTCAACGTAGTCAGTGTGTGATGTTTATTGATAGTGAAGATATGTTAACAAATTACTTGCTGTATTTTGTTAGTGAACCTTTTGTCTTTCTTTTACTTAAACAATGAATTGCTTTTCTTCAAAGTCTATTATTTAAATGTCGCTGTCTTCTGCATCTTCAAAATACTTGTCAGATATCGTAAAAAATGATGGAAATGAACATTATTGTTTTGCTGTTATTTCAACATTATACCAAACCTGATTATAATATATCTTAGCAGGGCAATACACATCCTGGAGATGAAGACCTTTTTTATGACCCGAATGATGACTGGGAAACTGATTTAACCTCCTCTTCTACTTTATCTAGAAGACGGTCAGTAGCTTTTGAAATGGGTTTCCATGTGTTTCAAAAATGATTTGAAAACTCTGCATTGAGTAAGAAGGATATAATTTGATTGGGAATATGTTAACAAAAATTAGCAATCATTTTTCTGGTATTGATAGTGGATCATAATCTTCAGTCTATGTGGCCTTTTCTGAAACAGTACTGCTGCACTGGCTTCCCAAAGCTTTTTCACCTGTCCATTCCATTTTCAGTGCAGGAATGACAATTTGTTTTATTTTTGAATGTTTATCTATCAGTACGAGTGAAATTCTAAATACAACAGCTGTAGTTCTTTTTGATTTAGTTCAAAGTGGTTTAAAACAGATAATTCAAAACTCTTTGGTAATATAATAGAGGGAGGATTCAAGTGAAGGAGCTTGCTGTAATCATACAGTGTCCTGGTGAGACCACATCTGGAATACTGTGTGCAGTTTCAATCTCCTAACCTGAGAGAATGAAACAAAATTTTCCGCCAGCCTTTCTGACTATTCTGAGGTGATGGGCATGTTTTGCTCATGCCCCTTTCGCAAGTTTGCAGCTCTCATATGGTGCACATGTTTGTTTCGGACCGTTGCACCTAGCCAGACTTTATACGTCACTGAACCTGATCTTGTGTCAGCCATGCCTCTTACGTTTGCAAGGCTGTGGTGGCTTCTACATCAAACTTCATCCCCTGAAGTAAACTATTTCTCTCACTTACTGGAGTCTTGTGTCTGGCACTGATGTTTCTGATGCTGTTTCACCGTCAGCCCCAGGTCTGGTAAGATCAGATTTTACCTGGTGCAGAGTCTTCTCCCCATTACCAACTCTGCCGGACCTATCCCTGTATTTGCATGAGAGGTGGTCCTACAATCAAATCAAACTGGGATAGTTTGGTATCTAGTGAAGGTGTAGGCTGTTTCTTTAAGCCTACCTTTAAAATGTGAATGGTTGTTTCAACCAGATCATTTGACAATTGGTGGTGTGGAGCTGTCCTTGTAGGTTGAATGGCATGGAACTTTAGGAAATACTCAAATTCCCTGCTGATAAACGATGGCCATTATCTGTGACCAAAACTTCCAGGAGTCCGTGAATTGCAAAATATGTGTGCTGTTTTTCTGTTGTCATCTGTGTTTCACAAATGAACTCTATGCATGTCCAGCCATTCTGCGTGGGCGCCCACAATGATTAGGAACATTGAACCAATAAAAGGACCTGCATATTCGATGTGTAAATGAGTCCAGGGTTTATCTGACTATTCCCAAAAAATGTGGAGCCACTGGCAGTAATTTTTGTCCTTGTTGGCACTCTGGGCACTGCTGCACCAACATGGCTACGTCTGCATCCAATCCTGGCCAATAGACATAACTTCTTACCAACATTTTCATTTTGGAGACCCTGGATGACTGTGGTGGAGTTCAGCCAATATCTGATGGTGACCTTTGCTTGGGACAATCAACTTTTCTCCCCATGATAATATGCTGTCCTCTACTGTAATCTGGCCTCTCTGGCTCCAAAAGGTTTCAGTTCAGTTCTGGTTGTGATGGCCCTCTGATTTTCCCTATCACTACCAGCTGTATCTCATATGAGACTAGAACAGAAGTTGTAAATTGTAAATGTTTTCCAGTATAGGGTCTCAATCTAGCTGATGTCTTGCACAAACGTAA
This sequence comes from Chiloscyllium punctatum, assembly GCF_047496795.1. NCBI lineage: Eukaryota > Metazoa > Chordata > Chondrichthyes > Orectolobiformes > Hemiscylliidae > Chiloscyllium > Chiloscyllium punctatum. The sequence continues at coordinate 63,429,498 of NC_092745.1, forward strand.
GGGTTGGAGTCCAGAGCGTATTTTGTTAAAGGCTGGTTCTGTGGTTACTGAAACAGCTGCACCAGTATCGACCTCCATTAGAATTGGGTCACCATTTAACCAGTCAGTTATTTTGATTGGTTCTCATTTGGATATTTGTAAAATTTAACTGTTCCAAACCATATATAGGTGGATTTTTCAGGGTGTATACTCTCCTGGATATTGGCCTATGAGTTCTCTTACTCAGTTTAGGTGTAGTGGGACTCTTTTGCAGTTTCTGGGTCATATACTTGCAGCAAGTGCAATGGCTTGCAGACTGAAATCCTGAAGAATATTTAACTATTTGGCCAAGGCTTGGCTTTGTTTTGGGATCTTGCTGTGGACTACTCAGAATATGTCCTGATTGACGCTATGTAATTGCCTTCATTTGATTAGTGTTTCCCAAGCTCAGTTGAACTGGTGAGGGTGACAGCTTCCATCAAAATATTCTGCAACTCATATGCTCCACTTCTTGTATTTTTCCAATAATTAAGCCAGTTGTAGTGTCTGTTTGAAATCCAGTTGGGCTTCAGTTGTTAGGTGCTTTTGCATTAATCCCACATATGAAACAATCTCTCACCATCTCATTAGGGGTTGAAACCAAGTCACATCCCTCTGCTGGTCATCGTAACCTAGTGAAAAGTCCAGATATGGATTCTCCTAGTTCTCAAATTGCTGAGGAAAAGGGTCTGAATTAAAGGAGATTTGGAGTTGGAATATTCCTTAGCTAAATCCGTCAACTCTCAAAAGGTTTTAATGTCTGGTGCCTCAGGGAAAGTTCAGCTCCTAGTAACTTAAAGAGCTGTGGGTCCACAAGCTGTTAGGAGAACTATTTGTTACTTTTCTTCTGCCCCAGTGTCATTTGTCGGGGAAAACAATAACACATTGTTTACATATTCTGCGCCCAGTCTTTGGCAGAATCACATTTAAGCTATCTAAATAAGCAGCATGATGCCAGAAATGCTTACTCCAAAGGCAACTGTTGTGAGCAAATTTCTTCAGGAGTGCGCTTTACTTTCATTGCCACTGAAATAACTCTACAGAGGCCAATATCCCGTCACTAAGTCATCCTTTTATTTACATGTGGAATGTCCTTGACACTGATCCAGCCCTGTGAGCCAGCTGTCAATATCAAGGTGTCAGACGCACGCGTTCTTATCTGACAGCCAGAAATGCCTGACTGGGGCTGTTAACCTGGTCCAATCAGGGAACTCATTCTGAGGTCCACCTGGTTGACGTTGTTACAATCACGACAAATACATTTGCTTGTGTTCCGGGTGATGCACATTGTCCCTTAGATGTTGTCTAAAGCAATGCTGGACATTTTTTAAAAAGTGTGTGTGTGTACATATAGTTACTACATTATATAATGAAAATAGCACCAAACTAACTGAACCTGAAATGTTGATTTTTTTTTAAAAAGTTATTTTCAGAAGTAGATGCTGCTTGGTAAATTTCCTTCTCTAAGTTTCAATGTTTGAAAAAAGTCGACTTTGTATTTGCCAACTGAAACAGAAGCTAGTGTTCTTGAGAATTGTGTATTTTGCCAGTTGATAGCTGTGTTACTGATGACTTTGTGATGCATCTTTGTAAAATGAGGAAACAGTCTGTGTGAAAATAGATTTTTGCTCTGCATATTCATTTTATTGTATTGCTAAGGCACTGAAATAATCTCTGCTGTAATTCTGCCTTGAATGCTGACCGTACTTTTTATATAAGTTTTGTAGTGCAGTTGGAATACTGTTGCTTGGCAACATTTTGCCAATTTTATGAATTGCATGAAATTGCAAATCGACAGCAAATTCAGAAGTTTAGTAATAGCTTTAAAAAAATCTAAAATAACCCTATTCAGTTAGGAAAGAAATGTGTATTTGAGAAAGTGTCTTTAAAAAAACAAATGTGATCTTTATAGGATGTTCCATCTTTAGCAGTGAAAGCATTAATCCTGTTTGGTTATTTAATTGTTTTCTACTCTAGCATTTTCCCTTCACACATACTTCTAAGTGAACATCATTGTTAGATGTAGATATTTATTAAGGTGTTTGAGACAGTGCATCTCCATAACAAAAGTCCAAATTCCTAGAGCGAGCTGATTGCTATGTAACAATATTAGACAAAAATTCAAATGAATAAAATTCCAGAGCATTTCATTATCACCTGTCAAAAGATACATGTTTTACTTAACTCGATGCCCTCTTAAGAAATAGTGCTCTATAGAATAGGGGCAGCGCAGTGGCTCAGTGGTTAGCACTGCTGCCTCACAGCGCCCGGGACCCAGGTTCGATTCCAGCCTCTGGTGACTGTGACTGTCTGTGTGGAGTTTGCACATTTTCTTCATGTCTGTGTGGGTTTCCTCCCACAGTTCAAAGATGTGCAGGTTAGGTGAATTGTCTATTGTATAGGTTTATAGGGTAAGGGAATAGGTCTGGGTGGGTTACCCTTTCGAGGGTCGGTGTGGACTTGTTGGGCCAAAGGGCCTGTTTCCACACTCTAGAGATTCTATTCTATAAATTCTTTTAATACTTTGCAATTAGTGTTAGTTTTTATGCTAAGTTTTATCCAAACTGGCACTATATTTGACATGACCTCTAAAACCCCAGCTAAATGTTATCAGCTATATTGTAGGAATTAGTTGATCTTACTCAGGGAAAACATAAAACTGCTTTCTCTTATATGCATCAACATGGTTCAGTTGATAGTGCTCTTATTTCTTGATCAGAGATTCCTTCTTGAGTTCCACACAAGTGCTCAGGTCTGTACTCTACTTTCAAACCCATACATTATTGGAGCCTCGACCCTTCAGGTGAAATAAAATCCTTACCAACTGTTGTGGAAAAATATCATTAAAATCAGATCAGCAATTCTTCCAGTTTTATGCCAGTATTCGTGTCTCAATCAATACCATCAAAATAAAAAAAAACATTAATCTTATTGTTTTTTGGTTTTGCTGGTAGAATTAGTTGCAACATTTCTAGAGATGACCTCCTGGGGTCTGAACAATTTATTTTGTATTATTTTGCTAATTCATGAAGCACCATATATATTGGGCTGTTTTAAAATACAAGTTTATTTTTGTATTCTGTTCCAGCATTGCTCAAAAATAAAAACTTGTATTAATGTCATGTTTTTTATGATCGTTGACATTACTAAGCACTTTACACTCCATTAAGTAATTTGAAGTGCAATCAGTATTAAAGTGCAGGAATCTTGAATTGTGCATGTAAAGTTTATTTTGTCAGTGTTCACATCAGATTACAATTTGTACCAGTTTGAATCCCATGAATAGTTTGAAAAGAAGTATTTACCTTAAAATATATCCGAAGTGCCCCATCAGTTATATACTCCAGCATTCATAGTTCTGTTTTTCTTTAAATTTGTATTATGATTTAGAATGTGTAAATACATAGATCAGCACTTAGGTACTATTGTTAATGATATAAATGCAGCAATTTGTTATGTTTCAAAGAACTGAAATTCCACTATTAACTTTTTTCATGCTTAGAAGTAGAAGCTTTTTCAAAAGCAAAAGAATGTCTGGATGTTTAGCAGGAATCCAAGCTTTAAGCGTTCAGAATCTGCATTCTGCACATTCAACAGGTATCTCCAAACTGTTCTATATCTGTATATAGTAATTCAGTTCACAAATGATACTGTTTCAATGAGTACTTGTATGTATAATGAGTACTTGATTTTGTTTTTGGTCATTTCTGTCTGTCTTCTCCCTTTATCTTGACCCTATTTCTTGTCCTGAGTATGTATATAGATGCATAAAAATTAGGAGCAGGAGCAGCCTGCTAGCCCCTCTAGTCAGCCGTGCTGACCATGGCTGGTCTGACTGTAATCTCAATCTCTCATTCTTGCCTGTCCCTGATGACCTTCACCTTTTTTCATGGCTCCGTTGTCACCGATCACATTCTATTAACTAACTTTAATTTCACGTGAGTCTGAATGGCGTTGACAAGTTCAGACATACCTAAAGCAAATCTCGTTTGCTTGCACACGTGTTGTGTGCCATCCAGTGGATAGCTATTGTGAATAGAAGCTGTGGCTACTTTTAATAGTAGAAAGTGGATGATGGACTTTGGATTCTTTAAACCTAGAAATTCCCAGTCTCTCTTTCTCACCTGCTTCCTGAACTTAGTATTCTTGAGCAAATTTTTATGTCATCCCAGTTGAGATTGGTTCTCTGCACAGATGGAATTGAATGTGGAATGTGGCCTGCAAAATATTCCAATATGCTGTCTTAAAATAGGAATTGCTGAATCAGAAAGAAACATTCCAATTCCTGCTGCCACCATCTTCCAAAAGAGCTTGCAGTAGATTGGCCACTTGTTCAATCAAGTAAGATTTCTGTGGATTAACTGAAATGTAACCGTTTCCACCTCCATCGTTACTTCACCCCCAACACACACACACACACACACACACACACACACACACACACACACACACACACACACACACACACACACACACACACGTGGTCTGACACATGTGTGTGCACACGCTCAATTGCTCCCTTGCTCTCAAGCATTCTCCTACTCTCTCCCCACTCTCCAACTCTCTCTCGTGCCCTCTCTCTCTCTCGTACCCTCTCTCATATACTTGGTCCATACACACCAATCACCTCCCCCACATGCATTCTCCATATGCACATACCACTCATTCCCCCTTCCCCCATGCCCCCAAACACATGTGCATGTGCATGCATACCCTGACATGTGGTTCACGATTGGATACAGATTGTATGATATACATTGTTACTTTAGAACCTTTTAAACCAAATAGCTGCTAACAATTTTTGTGTGGGTTCTTGATTCCTTTGGTTTATTAATTCACAGGGGCGTAATGTTAAGGCAATTCCAAATACTTGACTTTTTTCAAAGCTGCAGCTCCTAAGCACACATCCTTTTGACTTGAATATTTCTGACTTAAGACCACATTTTTTGATGCTTGTAGTAAATGTGACTGAGCATTTTGTCAGCACCAATTCATTTTAGTGAATATTATTTTGTCATTATTTCTATCAGAAGTATTGCAAACGTTTCATTGAATTATACAATATAAAAAAGCATTTGTAATGATTATGTAGATTAAGTTATTTTGAGTATGTACTTTGCAAAGAAAATTGTTAAGGCGTCACCATGGCAACTCCATGGATGCCACATTTTATCGTTTAGGACAGCTGCCAACCTTATTGAACTCGAGGCAACATAATAGCTGCCGTGTGACAAGATGAAGAATGCACGTAACGTCTGAATTATTTCTATGAATTTCAAGTTGCGCAGCAGTTGCTTTGTTAAATTTTACCTGCATTAACATGCTTCTTGACAGATGGGAATACTGCCGTTGCAAGGTAGATGGACTTTAAGTATAAAAAGCATTGTTTCCCAGAATGACTTCATTGTAAATTTTCCCAAATAAACTGCTCAATGCCTTTTTTCAAATTGCATAAGAAATATTATAGTTCAGCAAAATTAAAACTGGGGCAAAATGAATTTCCACATAAAGCAGGTTTTGTTAGAGGAATTTGTTTTGTGAATCATAAAAATTATTTTGTATTCAAGATGGAACCTGAACTGTTTAAGCAATTATTCAAGTATTTTCACTAATGAGATTCTTTTAATTTCCAAACAGATTTGCTGAACGTTTCTCAGAGTATAATATTAGCAGGGTCGGAGTCAACACTGCCTGCTGTTTGTAAGGAACTTTTAGGGGAAGCTGTTGATTTTCTGGGAAGAAGTTATTTATCACAGGAGAACATTCCAGTCAGACTTATCACTGACCTCCTAACTATTCACAAATGGACGATGGAAATATCTCAATCCTACGAACAGCTAGATGAAGAAAGTCAACAAAGCTGTAAGTGTGTCATTTTGATTTTTAAAAAATTGAATTTAGCTTTTATTTCCAAAAGTACTTTGGTGTTTATTAGAACTGAAAGGAAAAAACAAGTAACTGCATGCTTTCCAATGATGTATGATGAGTTTATTCTGAGAACTTGACAATAAATCTGAGTTAAATAGGTTTCCTTGTTGTGGTAAAGAATGCAAACCTTTTAAATGACAAAATAAAGTGATTGCAGAGCAATAAGGTGCGAAAGGATCTGGGTATCCTTGTGCATGAATTGCAAAAGGTTAGTATGCACGTGCAGCGAGTAATTAGGAAATCCAATAGAATGTTATCATTTATCACAAGGGGATAGAATACAAGAGTAGTGAAGTTATGCTTAAATTACTTGAGGTACTGATGAAATTGCATCTAGAATATTGTTCACGATATTGTTCACTTTTTAATTTAAGCAAGGGTTCAAAACATTGGAGGCAGTTTAGTGAATGGTTACTAGACTAGTACCTAGATTGGTTGTGTTGACTTGTGAGGAAGACCATAAGACCATAAGACATAGGAGTGGAAGTAAGGCCATTCGGCCCATCGAGTCCACTCCGCCATTCAATCATGGCTGATGCGCATTTCAGCTCCACTTGCCAGCATTCTCCCCGTAGCCCTTAATTCCTCTAGACAACAAGAACCTATCAATCTCGGCCTTGAAGACATTTAGCGTCCCGGCTTCCACTGCACTCCGTGGCAATGAATTCCACAGGCCCACCACTCTCTGGCTGAAGAAATGTCTCCGCATTTCCGTTCTGAAATGACCCCCTCTAATTCTAAGGCTGTGTCCACGGGTCCTAGTCTCCTCGCCTAACGGAAACAATTTTCTAGCATCCACCTTTTCAAAGCCATGTATTATTTTGTACGTCTCTATTAGATCTCCCCTTAATCTTCTAAACTCCAACGAATACAATCCCAGTATCCTCAGCCGTTCCTCATATGCTAGACCTGTCATTCCAGGGATCATCCGTGTGAATCTCCGCTGGACACGTTCCAGTGCCAGTATGTCCTTCCTGAGGTGTGGGGACCAAAACTGGACACAGTACTCCAAATGGGGCCTAACCAGAGCTTTATAAAGTCTTAGTAGTACATCTCTGCTTTTATATTCCAACCCTCTTGAGATAAGAGACAACATTGCATTCGCTTTCTTAATCACAGACTCAACCTGCATGTTTACCTTTAGAGAATCCTCGACTAGCACTCCCAGATCCCTTTGTGCTTTGGCTTTATTAAGTTTCTCACCATTTAGAAAGTAGTCCATTCCTATATTCTTTTTGCCAAAGTGCAAGACCTCGCACTTGCTCACGTTAAATTCCATCAGCCATTTCCTGGACCACTCTCCCAACCTGTCTAGATCCTTCTGTAGCCTCCCCACTTCCTCAGTACTACCTGCCTGTCTACCTAACTTTGTATCATCGGCAAACTTCGCTAGAATGCCCCCGGTTCCCTCATCCAAATCATTAATATATAATGCGAACAGCTGTGGCCCCAGCACCGAACCCTGCGGGACACCGCTCGTCACCGGCTGCCATTCTGAAAAAGAACCTTTTATCCCAACTCTCTGCCTTCTGTTAGATAGCCAATCCTCAATCCATCCCAGGAGCTCACCTCGAACACCATGGGCCCTCACCTTGCTCAGCAGTCTCCCGTGTGGCACCTTATCAAAGGCCTTTTGAAAGTCCAGATAGACCACATCCACTGGGTTCCCCTGGTCTAACCTACTTGTTACCTCTTCAAAAAATTCCAACAGGTTTGTCAGGCATGACCTCCCTTTACTAAATCCATGTTGACTTGTTCTAATCAGACTCTGCTCTTCCAAGAATTTAGAAACCTCATCCTTAATGATGGATTCTAGAATTTTACCAACAACCGAGGTTAAGCTGATTGGCCTATAATTTTCCATCTTTTGCCTTGATCCTTTCTTGAACAAGGGGGTTACTACAGCCATCTTCCAATCGTCCGGGACCTTTCCTGACTCCAGTGACTCTTGAAAGGTTTGATAGGCTGGGCTTGTATTGGCTGGAGACTGGAAAAGCAGAATGTGACTTGCTTAAAATGTCCAAGCTTCTGAGGAGTCTTTTCAGGATAGATGTGAAGAGTACGTTTCCTGGTAAGAGAGAATTTAAGTCCAGGGTCACTATTTAAAAAATCAAGGGTAGCCCGTTTAAAGCAGAGATGAAATGAAATTTTCTGAGTATCATGAAACTCTCTGCTTCCATTCCCTGTTCAGGAAAAGTCCTGGAAAGTCTTTAGGGCAGAAGTAGGTAGATTCTTGAAAAGCAGAGGGTTGAATGGTATCAGTGGTATGTGGGGATGTGGATTTGAGGCTATAATCAGATCAGCCATGATTGTAGTGTTTCGTGGAGCAGGCTTGAGGGGTTAAATGACCTATTTCTGCTAATTTTTATGTCTGTTTGAAAGAAATGAAAGAATTTATGGGCTTAGTTTTTCATGCATAATTTTAATTTTTATTTCAACAGTGTTCACTAATAATAGAGCCATGCAGACTTATTGTGTCAGAGCCACATCTGTTTTTGAAAGGATCACAATTTTACTGAAGTTATGGATTGACACTGTCCCAAAAGACAATTGCTTTGGGATCATTGAAGATGAACTGTTTGGGGAAGTTAGGACATTGGGTAGAAACTTACAATTATTATTGCAGGTATGTAATGTTATTTTCTATTATTTTGTCTGGAAAATAAGTATAGAAGAACTTACTGCTGACAAGATTAACATTCAAAGTTGTGCCTCTGTTTTTATTTTGGCAACATTTATTGCCAATGCCACCACTAGGTTGCACAGCAACCTGCGTAGAAACACAACATCCATACAAGAGGTGCCTCTAAAATGTATTAGAAAACAATTAACCCAGAAGCATGCTCAGAATGAGCCCTAAATGTCTCAATCATCACCCCACTCCCTGAGCAAAGTGGTTAGGGGACAGCAGCAAATGGGGCTGCCAGAAGGTTCTGTTGCAACAATGTGACATCATTGTAGCCAAACGTGTATCTTGTTGGCCTTGTTAGCCATCTTGGAGCTGTCAGCCCATATTACATTTTATTTTTACCTTGATTTAACAACAGATCCTTAACTAATAATTCTAACTTTCCATCAGTGGAGTAAATGAATTGTTATGTAATTTTCAACAGTACATAAAAGTTTTGCTTCCAGGTTGAAAATGCCAACAACTTGTACTGTAGCACTAGCAATCTAACAGACCAGATTAAAGATATAAAAGAAAGTGTAAAATAATTTCAGTGTGCTATAAACCTCTTACAAATTTTACTATTTGTTATCCTGCCTTTTCTACTTAGATGTACTGAGTTACTTATGATGTATGTACTGCATTTTGAGTTCTGTTCAGATTTCCAACATATGCAATTGTTTTGCTTGTTTACTAAAAAAAAGCAGCAGTTTCAAAACAAAAAATTGAATACCAGTAAAGTTTTATTCTAATACATTCTTGCCTGCATATAGGATTTCTGAAAACTGGAGGAGGAGGAGTTAAGCTTGCAGCAAGATATTGAATAAAGCATTATGTCTGTTTGTGTGTTTCCAGGGCTGTGATTCAGACATTTCTTCCATGGTAATGGAAGCTGAGAACAAAATAAGCCAAACAATTAGAAGACTTGTAAAGCACATAGGTCATTTGGCAGCATTCATGAGCATGGAGCTGAATTTTGACGAAGAGAACATAGATGATTCACCCAGTTACAAGGTACTGTGTTTTTCCAGCCTCAAGAAAAAATTCCAAACATTGAGAGTTGAATGAATAGTATGAAATCTGTTCTTTCTGTATTTTAAGGGAGTTTCATGTTTAAAAAAATAACATATGTGCTTAAAACAAATTGCCAAAATGTCAGAATTTCTAGAATCGTCTGTCATAACTTCCTTTCAGATGTTGTGTAATCTTCAGTCATTTTTGTGATGAACACCAAGCTTAACACCATCTTTTCAGATAACAAATAGTTCATTTATTTGGTTTGTCTACTTGTCCGCCTCACATTGATGTAATTTAACTTTACAATCAGGTGTGGTTTGATAGCAATGATCTATGTAGCATAATCACCTCTGAAATCCTTCACTGATGTATCCTTGGTTGCCTTCTCTTCCTCGCCTACCTCTGTGGTATCATATTCAAGCACTGGGTCAGCTGCTATTATCAATCATCCTTACAATTCTGATTCTAATGGATGAGTCAAACTTCTCTCATTAAAGACCAATAAGACCAAAGCCATTGTTTCCACACCCACCATACATTCTGCTCCTGAATATTGATTCCATCTGTTATGTTTGTACTAAGGACTATGCATCAAATTCTTAATCCTTGCCATCTGTTTGTTAATATCACCAAAATAACTTTTAGATTACTAAGATTACTTACAGTGTGGAAACAGGCACTTTGGCCCAACAAGTCCACACTGACCCACCGAAGCGCAACCCACCCAGACCCATTCCCATTCCCCTACATTTACCCCTTCACCTAACACTATGAGCAATTTAGCATGGCCAATTCACCTAACCTGCACATTTTTGGACTTGTGGGAGGAAACCGGAACACCCGGAGGAAACCCAGGCAGACACTGGGAGAATGTGCAAACTCCACAGTCAGTCGCTTGAAGCGGGAATTGACCCAGGTCTCTGGCGCTGTGAGGCAGCAGTGCTAACCACTGTGCCACCTTGCCTCTGCGTCCATCTCATTATTTTATGTATATTGGTTTGTGACTTTTTTCGTCTGCTTTAACAATCTGTCATGTTCCACTCTATTAAAACCCAAACTTATTCGAGATCTGTTTATCCCAGTCAAGTTTTAAAACACGTCCTTGTCCCCCAAGTTTTTCAATTTAAAATCCTAATATCAATTCTCCCCCATATTTTCATGGGAACAGGAGTAGGCTATTCAGGCTCCTGTCATTTTTACCCAGTATTCAGTCCTCAATTGAACTGTACCTCTATTCTATTTTCCTACTACTGCTCCATAACTTTTGATGTCTTTTCCTAGTGTCCTAAAAGTGTTATCAATTTTACTGTGGAAATTCTAGAGCCCCAGATTTTCACTAATCTTGGAAAAAACGCTTTGTGATTTTTCTTCAAATGTCTATTTTACTTTTTAGATTACATATATTTGTTGTAAATTCCCAACTTCTGGAATTAATTTATCTATATCTGTCTATTCCTTCTCTACATAGTATTAATGACACAGTTCAAAGTTTGGGAGAAGATTTGTAGCTCGCGTGCTCGTTGTTGTGGTTCTGTTCGCCGAGCTGGGAATTTGTCTTGCAAACGTTTCGTCCCCTGTCTAGGTGACATCCTCTGTGCTTAGGAGCCTCCTGTGAAGCGCTTCTGTGCTGTTTTCTCCGGTATTTATAGTGGCCTGTCTCTGCCGCTTCCGGTTGTCAGTTCGAGCTGTCCGCTGTAGTGGCCGGTATATTGGGTCCAGGTCGATGTGTTTGTTGATAGAGTCTGTGGATGAGTGCCATGCCTCTAGGAATTCCCTGGCTGTTCTCTGTTTGGCTTGCCCTATAATGGTAGTGTTGTCCCAGTTGAATTCATGTTGCTTGTCGTCTGTGTGTGTGGCTACTAAGGATAGCTGGTCGTGTTGTTTCGTGGCTAGTTGGTGTTCGTGTATACGGATCGTTAACTGTCTTCCTGTTTGTCCGATGTAGTGTTTTGTGCAGTCCTTGCATGGGATTTTGTACACTACATTAGTTTTGCTCATGTTGGGTATCGGGTCCTTTGTTCTGGTGAGTTGTCTGAGCGTGGCTGTTGGTTTGTGTGCTGTTATGAGTCCGAGTGGTCGCAGTAGTCTGGCTGTCAGTTCAGAAATACTCCTGATGTATAGTAGTGTGGCTAGTCCTTTGGGTTGCGGCATGTCCTGTTCCATTGTCTCTCCCTTAGGCATCTGTTGATGAAATTGCGAGGGTATCCATTTTTGGCGAATACCTTGTATAGGTGCCAAAAACGGATACCCTCGCAATTTCATCAACAGATGCCTAAGGGAGAGACAATGGAACGAGGACATGCCGCAACCCAAAGGACTAGCCACACTACTATACATCAGGAGCATTTCTGAACTGACAGCCAGACTACTGCGACCACTCGGATTCATAACAGCACACAAACCAACAGCCACGCTCAGACAACTCACCAGAATGAAGGACCCGATACCCAACATGAGCAAAACTAATGTAGTGTACAAAATCCCATGCAAGGACTGCACAAAACACTACATCGGACAAACAGGAAGACAGTTAACGATCCGTATACACGAACACCAACTAGCCACAAAACGACACGACCAGTTATCCTTAGTAGCCACACACACAGATGACAAGCAACATGAATTCGACTGGGACAACACTACCATTATAGGGCAAGCCAAACAGGGAACAGCCAGGGAATTCCTAGAGGCATGGCACTCATCCACAGACTCTATCAACAAACACATCGACCTGGACCCAATATACCAGCCACTACAGTGGACAGCTCGAACTGACAACCCGAAGCGGCAGAGACAGGCCACTATAAATGCCGGAGGAAACAGCACAGAAGCGCTTCACAGGAGGCTCCCAAGCACTGAGGATGTCATCTAGACAGGGGACGAAACGTTTGCAAGACAAATTCCCAGCTCGGCGAACAGAACCACAACAATGACACAGTCTTTCACTGCCTTGGCCATATTCTACCATTGGCTCCTAAATCCTGGACTCAGTCTGCTTTTCTCCTTTGAAAACGTTTTGATTGAGTTTTTGATGAAATTCGTCAACAACCTGCTATCCATTCTTTTATCTGCTTTATCTCTTTTGCCCAGGCCATGATAATTGGTGAGAGTATGAAATTGGAACTTCTAATTGAAGGTTGAATTACTGGAGAGAGACACAAACAAATGGTGATTGACAGTATAGAAAGGTGTTGTCCATTTGCTGTCTAGATGTCTTGAATTCAAGATGTGACCATATTTATATATCTTGCAGCATGGAATCTGACAAAGGTGAATTGTTTCTGCTGCTGTAATCAGAGCTGATAGTAATACTGGACAAAAAGAATGAAACATGTCTTGACAGATCAGAAGTTTTATTTCTATAGTTTTGTTACCATGATGATTAATTATTGAAATGTGCAAAATAAGGCTGCCAAGTTGTTTAAATACAAAAACTCAAATTTATTAAACAAAAGAAAAAAATTACATATATGTAAATCAAATTGAAAAGTTCTTGTCATAAACAGTAACAATGAAATTCAACCCTTATCCCAGGAAAATCTTTTTCAAATAATTAATCCCAGAAAAATATCACTCCAATTTTAACTCTTAATTTCTTTCTTAACTAACTTTTCCAGTTTTCATTCTTAGACTCCTGAAACAGTTTTAAGACTTCTTTACAGATCTAGTGGCCTGAACCACCACCTATTTCTGATAGCTAAAATTTGTTTTTAGTTCTGAATGCTTGAAAATTCTGTACAACTCACTTAGCTTGGAGATTTCACAAACTATCGTTCCCTATTTATGAGGGTGAAACTGCTGTCCTGAACTGAAGATTTATTCTTCTGGAATGAAAGTGAAACCTGATTCCTCTGAACAGAACTCAGACTAAACTAAGTGACCTTTGACCATTTGTTTTTCTACAGATCATAAACTCAGTAATTTAAGCAGTTTATAAATTAACTTTTCAGATTTCTTGCTGGGCATTTTCTTAGAATTTGCTTATAAATTCTGCGTGTTTGCTTAGAAATTCTGTATGTAGGTCACTTTTTCAAATAACTTTTTCTGACCTTTCTAAAATAGAAAGCTACCTTCAAAGAACTGAAACCTAATCCCATCTGCCTCTATTTTAAACATTTAAATTCCTAAATGATAATATATTACATACTTTGGATCATACTGTTTCCAAACCAAATCACATTACTCAAAATCCACACATCTAATTAAGTAAAAAACTTCTCTTTTTACTTTGGTATTAAACTTAAATTATGCTCCAAATGTCTTCACAGAGGAGTGTTATGACCTGCCTTTTTGAAGGAGTAGAATCTGGAATGGAAAGTCTCTTGGATGCTGGTCTAAAAAATATCAAGGACCATCAGAAGTTGTTGCAAAGACCATCATCAAAGTTGGAGGTAATCTGACTGTTTGAAATTCATCATCTTGTATGTTAAACTTGCAATACCTAATTGATTGGATTGAGTAATGGGTATGTTTTTATTTAAAGCAATTTGCTTTTCTTTGCATAACTAATTTTGAAATCAAAATATATCATGAGTTCTGGTATTTTTCTCCCAGATTCTGTGATAATCAGTGCAATAATATATATATAATTATATACTGTAAAGATACTCATAATATCTTTGAATATGTTCATTTATCCTACATGCCACATCGTTATCTAAGCTTGAAAATGAAAAGGAGAATCCAAAGGTTGTCTTGAATCACAGCTTCTGAGAAATTTCAAACCATTGTTCATCAGTCGCAACAGGCCTATTTAAGTTATCAAGTTATCCTTCACAAGATAGGAATGTGAAAAAAGACAAAAATTTGTCATTACTTTATTAAAACATAGGATCGCTGAAAAAGGTGGTGATCCATTTAGGACTGAGAAGAGGAAAAATTACTTCTCTCAAAGAAATGTGAATCTTTGGAATTCTTTACCTGGAGGGTTGCATATGCTCCATAATTTAATACATTCAAAACTGAGAGGAAAGATTTTCGACCTCTCAGGGAACCAAGAGTTATGAAAAGAGCAGTGTCGGGGGAGTGGAGTTGAAGCTCAAGATGAACCATGACTGTATTGAATGGCGGAGCAGGCATGAAGGCCCATATCGGCTACTGCTGCTCTTATTTCTTGTGTTGTTCATAAATTGAACTATCTCATGCCATAAAATCTTTTACACTGCCAGCACTTTTTCTGCTGTATTCCTCAAATACTATTGAGTTGTTAGTGATTATGTTAATATGAAGTAATTTTTAAAAATCATTTTAGGAAGATAGGAGTTTTGATTAAATTAATTTAATTGTTCAAATGTTTATCATGATATGGACCAAGCGACCTATACTACATCTGAAGTCATGACTTGTGTTTCAAAATATTTATACATACAGGTTCAAATATTTGAGTTTGTTGATTTGTTGCAGTATGACAACTAGCCTCACCTCTTCTGAAAAAGAGTCTCTGAACCCTAAAAATTAACTCTGCTTTCTGTCTACAGGTCCTGCCAGATCTACTGAGTCTTTCCTGCAATTTCTGTTTTCTTTGATTTCCAACGTCTGTAGTTCTTTGATTTTCTTGTCATTTCATCACTTTGCGCTTCTACAACTGCTGGCTGTATGTAAAAGATTAACAAAATGAAAGTGTTTATGCCTCCCAAAGATAGATTTACTTTAGCAAAAGTTGTTGTTTATCACCCTAAATGTATAGCATCGTAAGGTTAATAAAAGATAGCAAGTGACGAGAAATATCATTCCATTTGTCAATAGGTTAATGCTCTCATTCACCAGTAGGTAGTGTACATAGCCTTGAAGCAACTGTTTTGTTGCATGGCAACACTGATTTTTTTTTCTCTTGGTAAATACAGAATAGTGAGTGTGAGAGCTTTGAAGAAATGATTGTATGTTAATGGAGTTAAATGCAAGATGATTTGCATTAAAGGCTTTGTTTATTTAGTGCTGTAATGTTACCTTATAGCATTGATTCAGGCAATAAGTGAATTCACTCATCACCTGAGGTAGTTAATTAACCTCTGTGTAATTCATTCAAGGTGATAAACCAGCAGCTTTAGGCAGAAGACATTTTAGGAGCATAAAAAAATCACTTCCTTTCTGTCGAATGTCCATTAATTTGCAAGTATTGTCCTTGTCATCCAAGGCCCCTTGTAGATGATTGCAAGATGACATCACCTGGACAGAACCTGTTGCAAGGATGACAACACCTTTCCCTTAGTGAAACTTTGACACTTAGTTAAAGCTTCTTCCTCACCAAATCCTACCTCGTTCTCTTCCCCACTTCCTTCTAAGATCATTTCAAGGGAGCTCTTTCAAGTAACTTACAGCTGCACTTTGGACTAATTAGTCATTGGACCTGTGTTTCTCACCATTCTTCTGTTACTGAGTTGTTCAGTTACTCAGTATCTTTTGATATCCTTATCCCCAGCTTAAGCCTTGCATTCACCCAGGATAAGCTTTCTTGGGGAAAGGACCTTTTTCTATAGCTTCTATAGTCATCTATATAATTGTTATGAAATATCTTTACTCATTATTAACATGATTCATTCAAGATAAAATTAAAAACCTTAACATATTTCACAGACACAGAGCATTAATTTACAGTTCCCATGAACCACTTCTTGCTGAACTTCATCTATCAGCAATACTTCTTTTTCTCATTCATTTATTCATCTAGCCTATCTTTAAATAAATCTGTGCTATTTGCTCCAATAACTCCTTGTCATAGTGCATTCCACATTCTTGCCACACTTTTGAGTAAATGTTTCTTTTGAATTCTCTCTCTATTGGATGTGTTTGTGGCTATGTATATTTCTGACCCCTTATCTTGCACTCACAAGTAAAAACATTTTCTTAATCATCCCTCTGTCTCCCCTCTGTATGTTTTTAAGAGAGAGCTCCAATTTGTTCAGTCTTCCGTGATACACAGTTCCAATATCATCCAAACAAGTGTTTTTTGCATGTTTTCCAATGTCTCTTCCTTTAGAATATGAAGACCAGAACTGTACACCCTAACCATAGTGTAGCAATTAATTTTCAACCTAGAAAATGTTAGAGTTCCATGCCATATTAAAAGCAGACAGCTATTTGTATATACATATATATGATATGTGCAGATTTTGTATAATAAGTACAGCAATTTTTTTTTAATGTTTGAGGTATTTGAGAAATTAAAGAAGTGGAGCATGGCATTGTCGGTGTCAATACAAAACTATCTCATGGAACTTAAAAAGGTGAGGGATATTAAAGGTTTGTGTTCATTGTAATGTAAAACTTTTATTACTGACACTTCTGTTACCCATTTGGCCCAAAAGA
The DNA here is from genome assembly GCF_047496795.1 of Chiloscyllium punctatum. Taxonomy (NCBI): domain Eukaryota; kingdom Metazoa; phylum Chordata; class Chondrichthyes; order Orectolobiformes; family Hemiscylliidae; genus Chiloscyllium; species Chiloscyllium punctatum. Next base: position 63,446,434 of record NC_092745.1, read on the forward strand.
ATAAATTGAGTGGTGAACAGAAGTATGTAAGTAGTGTTTATTTAGTACATGAAAATGTTTGTCCTACCTCAGCAGTGAGCAACGTTTCATAGAAATAAAATAGAAAATGTTTGAGTCAGGGATGTTTGTTTTTGAATGTGTGTAACATCTCGAGCCTCAGTTTATTACAGTAACCTATCTTTTAAAGTTGTAATTCTGGAAAGTATTGCATCACTTTATTTCTGTGCTTCGTTTTTGTCATTAGCGTTGGTGGGTGTTCTGATTTAATACCAAGCTGCATCCTATAATGCCTTGTTAGCAAAGTTTTAATTTTATGATTGAAGCCATCTGGAAGCAATGTTCATGAACAGATAAAGATGGACAATAGCTATTGTACATAGCTATTACATTAGGTATTTTCAATTTTTCAAATATGCACGTTAAGTGGAAGGTTGCTGAATATGGTTTGTAGGTGCAATTTGAGTATATGTCCTGAGCTTTGCTGACAGTAACAATATATAAACAAGAGACCAAGTATTAATATTTGTGGAGTTTTTATTAAATCCACTGTCAACATCCACACATTTCTTGCTTTTCAGTAAGAACAAATGACAAAAGTATTTTAATGTCAGAGAAATTTAAAGGGCTTGTTATTTTAATTGTCCTGTTATTTTGTGATAATCATTTTGGTATAATATTAATCCTTCCTCTGCAGAATGTCTCTCACTTAAAAATTGCTCTGCAAAATCAAGAATTGCTGTTGTAGTCTATGCATGGAAAAATAAGTACGATTTAATGTTACTATTTCAAATGGGTATCTTGAAAATCAGAGCCATTTGTAGCTTGTGTTAACATGCTTTAAATGTATTCATCTGTGGTTATTGTTTTATGGGTAAGTTTTATGTCCAGTGAGACCTCTCTTTTACATCTGTTGAAATCTCTAATGGAATAACCTTTAATTGAAAGATTGAAAATAGATTGATTTGTGCTTAGTTTAAATGGCTGCATTTTCAAAGCAAAACTGAATTGCTGTCCAGTACCTAATAATTCAGACATTACCTGGGTCTCTGAGTTAACAGTCCAGTAATAATACCACTAGGCCATCGCTGACCCCCTAAGAGAGTTCCCATTCCTCTCTGAACTCGCTGATTAGCTATGGAAACACATTTTATTATGTTTGCTATTTCCAAGGTAAAGAAGCTTAAAAATGGTTTGGCTTTCTGTTCTGTCTGAAATTTAATGATATGGCCAAATAGGATTAGGTCAGATTGGGATATCTGGTCGGCATGCATGAGTTGGATTGAAGGGTCTATTTCCATGCTGTATAACTCTGTCACTCTGTGATCATGATAGTGATGGGAAGACATTGGCTGAAGTTAGGTTTGAACACATGGTGAACCTATAGTTTTATGGACACTTTATGCCTAGGCTTTACTACAAATGGGTTTTTCAGTGAGATACTGGTTGTTTCCAAATAGAATTGACACATTGCGAATCATTTCTTTCAGATAAATAATAATGAAATAGAGAACAAAGTGCTCCATTACTCCAGCGGTTTTCTGCAAGTGATATTCCATTAGTACTGCTTCATTACTGGATCTATTTCCAGTGTTCAAAGATGCATGTGTCAATGCCACTATTAAAAAGAAAGACTGACTTGCATTTATATAGCATTTTCATGACCATGTACCTTCCCAAAGTGCGTTACAAACAATGAAGTATTTCTGACATACACTCACTGTTGTAATTTAGGCAATGTGACAACTAAATTGGGCATTACAAATCTGCTCCAACAGGAATGTGATAACAATGAGGTAATCTGTTTTTTGTGATGTTTGTTGAAGATTAAACATTGACCAACTCCTTTTGCTTTTATTTGAAAGTACTGTGGGATATTTTGCATTCACCTGAAAGAATAGATGGAGCCCCAAATTTATACATAAGAGAGATGCAGTGTTCTGATTAATACAGTACTCCCTCAGAACTGTACTGCACTCAGCATTAGGATTTGTGCTCATGTTCTAGAGCAGCTCTTGAAGCCACAACCTTCTGACTTTGGCAAGAATGCAGACAATGAACTGTGGCTAATACTACAATATGTGCACTTTCCAACAAAGGAAATAAAATGAATAAAGTGTCACTGCAACTGGAGTTTGTAGTCAAAATTACTTTCTCAATCTTCAGATATTGAAGGAATTTTTATCTATAGAAAAATAAATGGGGTTTTATAGTGTTGTCAGTTCAGGGTCAGTGCAAAATTCATCTTCTTTACTGTGTAGAGGAATAGTTTCATAAGCTGGACTTGCTGCTGTTGTCAGGCAAAGTTGGAATGTTGAGAATGAAAAAAACGATATCTAATAAAAGCAAAATATTGCAGATGGTGGAAATCTGAAACACAGACAGTGCTGGAGAAATTCAGCAGGTTAGCAGTATCTGTGGAAAGAAAAATAGGGTTAACATCTGACTCCTTTTCAGTATGGAAGAAGAATCATGCTGATTTGAAATGTTAACTCTTATTTCTCTGTCCAAGAATGTCATCTAACCTTTAGTTAGTATAATGACACAAAAGCTCATTTGTTGATGTTAGTTTTTTTGAGGTTTAACTTAAGAAAGTTGACTGTTATTGATTTTGGATTTACTTTCCATTTCACATTGCCATTAGGATTTTTTAAAAAGAAGTAATTAAGAAATTTTACAATTTATATGCTATTTGCCAGTTGTTACACAGCTTTATGCCTGTGATGCATGGGGAGGATCACCATTTTAAGTTTAGATAATGTGGACAATTTACCTTCATCCAAGATGGAGTCTGGGGTCAGATACCTCTTTAGTTTCTATACAGACTGGGACCAACAAAGTTTGGACTTATTGCTGGACAGTCATTTAAAATGCAAATTGCTCCTTTTACGACTTAACATTTGAAGAAACATTGGGATGCAACAGATCATATGTGCAAATAGCTCTTATTACTGTCTGGAACATAAACAGAAATCGCTGGAGTAACTCAGCAGGACTGTCAGCATCTGTGGGAAGAAAGCAGAGTTAATGTTTTGAGTCCAGTGACTGTTCATCAGAACTGTTCTAATAAAGAGTCACTGGACTCAAAATGTTAACTCTTGCTTTCTTTCTGCAGATGCTGCCTGACCTGTCAGTTTTTCCAGCAATGTTTATTTTTGTTTCAGATCTCCAGCATCAGAAGTTCTTTGTACCTCAGTCTCTGTAAGCATTCAGACAGTAATACAAAACAATCATTCCCTGCAATATGTGGTATCTGCAAACTTGAAATTTCAGAAAAAGGGTTGAGATGGAAGCCATTTTATCCCAATAAGGTGCAAACAGTTGTAATTCATTCTTTCTGTGGAAAAATTGTTTTGCCATTAACCCATTGGGTTGACAATGGAAAACAACAAACTGTTGTCACATGATGGAAACTGGCTTGTGTTAGGAAATGCTTTACTAATCCTAACGACAATCCAGAGTGTCAGAGAGGGTATGAGTAAAAGGATCCTGCCGAAAATATCCACAACAGAAAAGTGGAGCTAATTTGCCTGTCTTGCAATATTGATTTTTTTTTAATTACAGGGTGATCAACCAAATTGACTTAAAAAAAACCAAACTTTCTGTTCCTTGGAGTGAATCATTGAGTTAATCACCAGAAACCTCCAACCTTCATTTTCTATAGTGACCTGAAAGAAGATATTTCTGGACTGCAACATTTCTAATGACCACCTTAAAGAGCTAAAGTAAAAGTAATCTCTCCATCTTTTCCAAAGATCTCAGTGCATGTTGCCTTTCTTTGTTGTAATCATCTTACGTTGGCATGTCTGTGTGAATGAGGAGTTTATTGCATTACATTCTGGGTGTTGTGCAAGTACCCTTCTAACCTAAACTCAAAAGACAGCCTGTTTATATCTCCTCTTAAAAATCTTTCCCCTGCAACATTAACATTTAAAATAGCAATTTACTCCTTCGTATTGTTTAACTTACAATTTGGGTCAAATAAAATGTTGCAATCCCAGTTGGTGGTACTACTGGACAAGTTCAATCACAAAATGAAACCCAGTTTAGAGTCACAGAGTCATAGAGATGTACAGCATGGAAACAGACCCTTCAGTCCAACTCGTCCATGCCGACCAGATATCCCAACCCAATCTAGTCCCACCTGCCAGCACCCGGCCCATATCCCTCCAAACTCTTCTATTCATATACCTATCCAGATACCTTTTAAATGTTGCAATTCTACTAGCCTCCACCACTTCCTCTGGCAGCTCGTTCCATAAACTTACTACCCTCTGAGTGGAAAAGTTGCCTCTTGAGTCTCTTTTATATCTTTCCCCCCTCACCCTAAACCTATGCCCTCTTGTTCTGGACTCCCTCACCCCAGAGAAAATACTTTGTCTATTTACCCTATTCATGCCCCTCGTGAATCTATAAACCTCTATAAAGGTCACCCCTTAGCCTCCGACACTCCAGGGAAAACAGCCCTAGCCTATTCAACCTCTCCCTACAGCTTAAATCCTCCAACCCTGGCAACATCCTTATAAATCTTTTCGGAACCCTTTCAACCTTAATAACATATTTCCGATAGGAAGGAGACCAGAATTGCACGCAATATTCCAACAGTGGCCTTACCAATGTCCTGTACAGCCGCAACATGTACTCAGTACTCTGACCAATAAAGGAAAGCATACCAAACACCGCCTTCACAATCCTATCTACCTGCTACTCCACTTTCAAGGAGCTATGAACCTGCACTCCAAGATCTCTTTGTTCAGCAACACTCCCCAGGACCTTACCATTAAATCTATAAGTCCTACTAAGATTTGCTTTCCCAAAATGCAGTACCTCCTATTTATCTAAATTAAACTCCATGTGCCACTTCTCAGCCCATTGGCCCATCTGATCAAAATCCCATTGTAATCTGAGGTAATCTTCTTCGTGGTCCACTACACCTCCAATTTTGGTGTCATCTGCAAACTTACTAACTATACATTCCAAATCATTTATATAAATGATGAAAAGTAATGGACCCAGCACTGATCCTTGTGGCACTCCACTGGTCACAGGCCTCCAGTCTGAAAAACAAACCTCCACCACCACCCTCTGTCTTCTACCTTTGAGCTAGTTCTGTATCCAAATGGCTAGTTCTCCCTGTATTCCATGAGATCTGACCTTACTCGTCAGTAAGGCGTTCCTATGGGAGACTGAAGTTCATATAGATCACATCTACTGCTCTGCCCTCATCAACCCTCTTTGTTACTACTTCAAAAAACTCAATCAAGTTTGTGAGACATGATTTCCCACGCATAAAGCCATGTTGACTATCCCTAATCAGTCCTTGCCTTTCCAAATACATGTACATCCTGTCCCTCAGGATTCCCTCCAACAACTTGCCCACCACTGACCTCAGGTTCACTGGTCTATCGTTCCCTGGCTTGTTCTTACCACCCTTCTTAAACAGTGGCACCATGTTAGCCAACCTCCAGTCTTCTGGCACTTTACCTGTGACTATCAATGATACAAATATCTCAGCCAGAGGCCCAGCAATCACTTCCCTAGCTTCCCAGTACACCTGATCAGGTCCTGGGGATTTATCCACTTTTGTGTTTCAAGACATCCAGCACTTCCTCCTCTGTAATATGGACATTTTTCAGGATGTCACCATTTATTTCCCTACATTCTATATCTTCCTGTCCTTTTCCACAGCAAACACTGATGCAAAATATTCGTTTAGTATCTCCCCATCTCCTGCAGCTCCACACAAAGGCTGCCTTGCTGATCTTTGAGGGGCCCTATTCTCTCCCTAGTTACCCTTTTATCCTTTAAAGTATTTGTAAAAACCCTTTGGATTCTCCTTAACTCTATTTGCCAAAGCTATCTCATGTCTCCTTTTTGCCCTCCTGATTTCCCTCTTAAGTATACTCCTACTGCCTTTATACTCTTCTAAGGATTCACTCGATCTATCCTGTCTATACCTGACATCTGCTTCCTTTTTCTTAACCAAACCCTCAATTTCTTAGTCATCCAGCATTCCCTATACCAGCCTTTCCTTTCACCCTAACAGGAATATACTTTGTCTGGATTCTCGCTATCTCATTCCTGAAGGCTTCCCATTTTCTAGCCGCCCTTTTGCCTGTGAACATCTGCATCCAATCAGCTTTTGAAAGTTCTTGCCTAATACCATCAAAATTGGCCTTTCTCCAATTTAGAACTTCAACTTTTAGATCTGGTGTATCTTTTTCCATCACTATTTTAAAACTAAGAGATTTATGGTCGCTGGCCCCAAAGTGCTCCCCCACTGACACCCCAGTCACCTGCCCTGCCTTATTTCCCAAGAGTAGGTCAAGTTTCGCACCTTCTCCAGTAGGTACATCCACATACTGAATCAGAATTTTTTCTTGTGCACACTTAACAAATTCCTCTCCACCCAAACTCTTAACACAATGGCAGTCCCAGTCAATGTTTGGAAAGTTAAAATCCCCTACCATAACCACCTATTATTCATACAGATAACTGAGATCTCCTTAGAAATTGGTTTCTCAATTTCTCTCTAACTATTTGGGGTCTATAATACAATCCCAATAAGGTGATCATCCCTTTCTTATTTCTCAGTTCCATCCAAATAACTTCCCTGGATGTATTTTCGTGAATATCCTCCCTCAGTACAGCTGTACTGCTATCCCTTATCAAAAAAGCCACTCCCCCTCCTCTCTTGCCTCCCTTTCTGTCCTTCCTGTAGCATTTGTATCCTGGAACATGAAGCTGCCAGTCCTGTCCATCTCTGAGCCACGTTTCTGTAATTGCTATGATATCCCAGTCCTATGTTCCCAACCATGCCCTGAGTGCATCTGCCTTCCCTGTTAGGCTTCTTGCATTGAAATAAATGCAGTTTAATTTATCAGTTCTACCTTGTTCTCTGCTTTATCCCTGCCTGCCCTGACTGTTTCACTCACCTTTGTTCTCAACTGTACCAGTCTCAGATTGACCTCTTTCCTCATGTACTCCCTTGGTCCCACCCTCCCACCTTACTAGTATCACGGTGGCACAGTGGTTAGCACTGCTGCCTCACAGCACTAGAGACCCGGGTTCAGTTCCCGCCTCAGGCGACTGTCTGTGTGGAGTTTGCACATTCTCCCAGTGTCTGCGTGGGTTTCCTCCCACAATCTAAAAATGTGTAGGTTAGGTGAATTGGCCATGCTAAATTGCCCGTAGTGTTAGGTGAAGGGGTAGATGTAGGGGAATGGGTCTAGGTGGGTTGCGCTTCGGCAGGTCGGTGTGGACTTGTTGGGCCGAAGGGCCTGTTTCCACACTGTAAGTAATCTAAAAATATCCTCCCAAGCAGCTCAAGCAAATCTCCCTGCCAATATGTTAATCCCCTTCCAATTTAGGTGCAATCTGTCCTCCTTGTACAGGTCACTTCTACCCCAAAACTGGTTCCATTGATCCAAAAATGTGAATCCTTATCCTGGACACCAGCTCCTCAGCCATGCATTCATCTGCTCTATCCTCCTATTCCTGCCCTTACTAGCTCGTAGCACCGGGAGTAATTAATAGATCACTTTTTTTTTTGTTTCGTTAGTTCAACTGATGGTTAGTCACTGAAACATATTTATACGAGGCTACATATTTGCTTTAAAAATGTAGATTTATCACATGAAAGCAGAAGTATTTTAAAAGGTCATGCTATCCAAACATGGAAAGTTATTAGAAAGAGCTTATAACACACAGCAAAGTGAAGTTTTGATGTGTTTGCTGACACTATCCATTACACAGTCTAAAGTCCGAAGAGATTATACCACTATCTCATACCTTGAGGTTCTACTTGACTGACCCCTTACAGTTTCTTGGCTGTGGATGGTGAAGCCAATTTGATGAGTCCTTTTGAAATATGTGAAGATGACATGAACCTTTCCACAAATCTGAGAGTTTAAGCTTTTCCAATTCTAATAACCTGCAGATTTCGATGCAAACTCTGAGATTGAAAGCTTTATCTACTAAATACTTCTGAGTGATGTACTTCTCTGAAGTACCCTGGTAGAGAAATGAAACTTGTTTCTGAGCTCAGCCCTCATCCTAGGTTCTTCTGAACTGAAAACAAAATTGATGACCTTCAAATATTTATGATTTGGAGACATCAGTGTTGGACTGTGGTGTACAAAGTTAAAAATCATACAACACCAGGTTATAGTCCAACAGGTTTATTTGGAATCACTAGCTTTCAGAGCGCTGCTCCTTCATCAGGTGATCAGCAGAAGTTTCCAGTGTGATGTAACTGAAATTATAATATTGAAAAATACCTGGATTGTTTGTTAAGTGTCTCATCTTTTAGAATGACCATGTTGGTATCAGTTCTTTCATATGTAAATCGAAAAACATTTTAAAAAAAGTTGCATTCTCAAGTGCATTTTAACAATTGGTGTCATGTCAGCCCAGATAAGGCATTGAAGGTGTTAACTCTGTGAGGATGTCGGTGCCACAATGGTCAGACTGATTCTAATCTAAAAAGTGAATTTTCAGAATTTTACATGGATTCATGCAGTTTTTGAGCAAATTAAAATATTATTCTGCAAATAAAAATTCACCCCACAAACCTATGTGTATGTCTGCATGTGGATGTGTGTGTGGTGGGGTGGGGGGGCTTATGAGTGTCTCTGAGAGGGTGTGTGTTTGAGTGTATGTGTGAGCGTGTGAGAGAGGGTCTGCATGTGTGTCCGTCTGTGTGTGTATATAGTACAATGGGGTTACCTGTAGTGTGACATGAACCCTTGGCTATTGATCGCCAAGTTCGGTACCCATGGGGATGGCCTCAACTGGGACATTGGGTTCATGCAACACGCACAGATATACACACTCACACACACTCACACACACACACACACACACACACACTCGGACACACACACACACACTCGGACACACACACACACACTCGGACACATATACACACACGCGCTCTCATACGCTCATAAGCTTCCCCCCCCCCCCCCCACCACACACACCCACATGCAGACATGCACATAAGTTTGTGAAGTGAATTTGTACTTGCTGAATTACATTTTAATTTGCTCAAAAACTGCATGAATCCATGTAAGATTCTGAAAATCCATTTTTTAGATTAGAATCAGTCCAACCATTGTGGCACAGACAGCCTCACAGGGAATTAACACGTTTCAGTACCTTATCTGGGCCGACATGACACCAATTGTTAAAGTGCACTTGAGAATGTAACTTAATAAAAAAAAAGTTTTGCGGTATACATATGAAAGACCTGATATCAACATGGTAATTCTAAAGGATGAGTGACTTAACAAACAATCTGGGTCTTTTTCAATATATAATTTCAGTTACATCACACTGGAAACTTTTGCTATACATTCTGTGTCTTACAATCTTATTCTCCTCAATCACCTGATGAAGGAGCAATGCTCCAAAAGCTAGTGATTCCAAATAAACCTGTTGGACTATAACCTGGTGTTGTGTGATTTTTAACTTTAAATATTTACCCCACCTGTTAACACCACAGTGGTCTGTAGACACCTGCATAATGACAAATGCTGGATTTCGTCACTGTTCTGGAAGGTCTGTCTGGCCTTTTTTTAAAGAAAACTCTCCATAGAAGTAACCAACACTCAAATTTCAACCAATTTGAAACTCAAATTCCATGAATGAAATTATACACCCATAATTACATTTAGCAAGTTGGTTTATGTAAAAATGCTGTTGTAACTTGTAAGAAATTATGTAAAGAACCAATTTTATTTGCTGACTTGTTTAAAAATGCTAGTATTTAACCTGACATTTCAGTAAGTAATTGAATATCTATCTTGGCTATATTAATTTTATTCCATAACATAAGCTAAACGAATTCAAATGAATCTTCCTATTTTAAAATAGAATGTTCTGACTTAATAGATAATGTAATAGTGATATTGGTAGGCTCTTGGAAGATTTAGACCTATGCATATGTTCATATCTATTTACTGCTGGTCCTGTGCTTGATGCACATCTTATCTGGACAAAACAGGTTCTGTTATCTCCAGCACCACAGTCTCTTCCCTGACTGAGTGCAAACAATTTCTGGATTAAGCTCGTTTGTACAATATGAAATTTGCATTTTATTAATTAGAATCTGTAAAAGGATTAATGATTGAAATTCTTTCTTTAAAATTTTGCTTGTCAAAATGTCTTTTATCCATTACTCTATATGAATAGACTGCCACATGTCATCAATTAGCCGTGTTTATTGAGGAGATGTGCACATTTTTGTTACTACAGTTACACAATTGGGTGCTGGGTGATTTAAGTTTTACAATAGTTAAACTTGCGTTGGCAACACCATTGTTTCAATTTAAATTGGGAAAATATTGCTTATTCATCTAGTTTATTTGAGATTGCACGTCTTTTGGCACTTGGACATGGCATGCAGTGAGAAATGTTTGTTGTTTTGCAAATTACAAACCAGAGTTTAAATATTTCATAGAGAAAACCTGTTTTCTTCTTGGAACAAAGGAGTCCAATGGCTACTTGCGTTATAGTGTGTGATTTATTGAAGTGGGAAGAGAAAAGCCAATAAGTATCTCCTCCAGTGGTCAACTCTTTGTCACCTATATAAAACACACAAAGCAAACTGTCAAGTTGAAATGTTTATATAGCAGGCACAGGACCATGTGATCATCAATGGTTATAAAAGACAACTTTTGTCTGTTAAGCTTGTTTAAAAATTCATTGTTCAGTTTATTTTGGTCACTGCTTGTTCTTTATTTTGTAATACCAGCTTATATTGACGCTTAGGTTGAAAGTATAGAAGATTATGATTGAATGCCTTCTTTTATTATCTGGGGTAATGTTTGTTAGTCTGTTTGTAAATAGTATTTCTTTAATAAAAGATTGATTTCAATTAAATTTGGTATATGGGGTATGGCACAAAAAAAGAGTTGATTTGTTTTGAAGATCTAAACACTAGATTGTCTTTGAGAATCTGTGAATATTGAGAGTTCACAAGATAGAGGAGCAAAATTAGGCCATTTGTCCCATTTAGTCTGCTCCACCATTCGATCATTACTGATACGCTCCTCACCCCCATTTTCCTGCCTTTTCTCCATCTCCCTTCAGCCCATTACCAATTAAAAATCTGTCTAACTCCCCCTTAAATTTATTCACTGTCCCAACATCCATTGGTAGAGGTGGGCAAATTGACTTTTTTTAATAATGTGCATTATTGTAATTAAAATTTGCTTGTTCTAGAATGTTGTGGATTATATCAGCTTCTATGGTGGAATTTGTCACAGCTGTCAAAATATTAACAGAATTTCAGAGCAGATTTCAATTCAGATTGAGCAATTTCAGATGTCAGTTGCCCTTTAGACTTATTAATACAATAGAAGCCCTTGATAAAAAGGAATTTAGAGGTAAAAGTTGTGGTACTGAATGTGCCATTTAGATCATCTGTCTTAATATCCTTAGCATGCTAATGTTGCATTGTATAATATAATTGAGTCTATATTTATGACAATCTGATTTATCTTTAAAATGATTTGATCTAGTTTATTTGAGATTGCATGTCTTTTGAATGAAATAGGGCAGTTGCATTGAAAGTTGGAACACTGCTAAATTTACTGTGTGCTGCAATTTATAATTTATGACTGTTTTATTGTTTTTATTATAACTTTCTGCAAGAAGATGGGTACTCTAATCAAGGAACATCCTACTTGGCACCCAAGCTCCATAAAGAATTTGAGCAATGTTAGTGGTGAATTGGTGGAGTTTAATAGAAGTTATAACAAGATGTACCATATGATGACTTCTGTGTTGAGAGGTAAAATATTTTAAATTATGGCTTTAACCATGCTAACAGTAGAGAAATCTACTATTTGAAAATTATTCAAATCCCTATCTCCAAAATTAGCTACATCTTTTGATTTTCTTTTGTAAATAATTTGAACTTGCAATTTCTTCAATTTGGAAGCATGATTCATTTGTTAGATAGTCAGCCCCCAGGTATATCATCTTGATGGACTTAAACCAGGTCAAAAAAAAATGTGGCTTTTATTTTAAAATTGTGATGTTTTGTTAGTAAAATATTACATTGAAACATAGGTCTGTTTAATTTTTTTCTGTGTGGAGTTAGAATATAACAGCTTTTCTTGCAATTTATTACTGTTAAATAGCTTTTTGGTTTTAAAAACATCTGATTTGTTTTCTCTCACTCCCAACTTCTCCATGAAAGTCATCTTCACTCTTTCATGCAGGAGGGAGAAATAATTGCTTATTAATTGTAAATCCTGCAAAGCTTGTTTTCCTCTAAAATGTTTGCATAAACAAACCATTCAACAAATCTGTGTCAAGATGCAGTAGGGGCATCTGCCCATTAGCAAAATGTGAAAAATTCTTTTATCATTGCATCTTGAATTGTGGTGATTAAACAGCCCTGACTTCAGAATCACAGATTCATTAAGCATGACAGAATACTTTCATGGACTTCAGTTCTCAACAAAAATGCAAATTGCTTTTAATGTTCTGAAAGTTTGCATCATCTCATGCAATATTGGATTATGGAAATCTCTACAGATTTTCACACAAAATGTCAAATAATTTATTTTCACACCGAGGTAACCTACAGTTATAATATTCTGGTCTCTTAAACTGGATAAGGAACACGATGCCAAAAAGGTATTCAATCCCTCATGGATGTGCTAACTTCATTTTTTTCCATGTATGTTATTCCCAGCATCCTGGGTGACCCTCGCTGTTATATATTATTTAACCTGTGGATAAACTCGCCCATTAACTTTAGCCCACATGCATACTATTTGAATGCATGTGTATCATTCATTGATCTAAAGGATCAGAAAAAAATGGTGGATAGGTCAACTATTCTGCAGAGATCAATATTGTAACTAAGAGGCAAATGGTCATCTTAAATATGGCATGCAATGCACAACATATATAAGGTGAAGGTTTTGAACTCTGAAGTTTGAAGAAAATACCAAAGTGTTGAAGCCCAACCATCATGACATAAATGAACGTAATACCTGACAACTTAAAATATTAAACCACGTTCTCTTAACTGTTTCACACTTTTTTCCGTAATGGAATTCAGTCTGCTACTATAAGACCATAAGACATAAGAGTGGAAGCAAGGCCATTCAGCCCATCGAGTCCACTCTGCCATTTAATCATGCCTGATGGGTGTTTCAATTCCACTTACCTGCACTTTCCCCATAGCCCTTAATTCCTTGTGAGATTAAGAATTTATCAATCTCTGTCTTGGAAGACACTCAACATCCCAGCCTCGACTGTGCTCCATAGCAATAAATTCCACAGGCCCACCACTCTCTGACTGAAGAAATGTCTCCTCATTTCCATTCTAAATTGACCCCCTCTAATTCTGTGGCAATGCTCATGGGTCCTAGTCTCCCTGCCTAACGGAAACAACCTCCCAGGGTCCACCCTTTCCAAGCCACGCATTACCTTCTAAGTTTCTATTAGATCTCCCCCCAACCTTCTAAACTAAAATCAATACATCCCAGGATCCTCAGCTGATCATCATGTGTTAGGCCTACTATTCCAGCGATCATCTGTATGAACCTCCGTTAGACACGCTCCAGTGCCAGTATGTCCTTCCTGAGGTGTGGTGCCCAAAATTGGATACAGTATTCTAAATGGGGCCTAACTAGAGCTTTATAAAGTCTCAGTAGCACATCGCTGCTTTTATATTTCAACCCTCTTGAGATAAATGACAACATTTACATTTGCTTTCTTAATCACTGATTCAACCTGCAAATCAGCCTTTAGAGAATCCTAGACTAGTACTCCCAGATCCCTTTGTACTTTGGCTTTATGAATTTTCTCACATGTAAAAGAAAGAGTTCATGCCTGTATTCTTTTTTCCAAAGTGCAAGACCTCGCATTTGCTCACATTGAATTTCATCCGCCATTTCCTGGACCACTCTCCTAAACTGTCTGAATCTTGTCTAGCCTCCCTACCTCCTCGGTACTGCCTGCCTGTCCGCCTAACTTCGTATCATCGGCGAACTTCGCCAGAATGCCCCAGTCCCTTCATCCAGATCATTTATATAAAAACTGAACAGCTGTGGCCGCAACACTGAACCCTGTGGGACCCCACTTGTCACCAGCTGCCATTCAGAAAAAGTACCTTTTATCCCAACTCTCTGCCTTCTGTCAGACAGCCAATTGCCAATCCATACCAGTAGCTCACCTCAAACACCATGGGCCCTCCCCTTACTCAGCAGCCTCCCGTGAGGCACCTTATCAAAGGCCTTTTGGAAGTCTAGATAGACGACATCCCCTTGGTTTCCCAGGTCTTACCTACTTGTTACCTCTTCAAAGAATTCTAACAGGTTTGTCAGACATAACCTCCCCTGACTAAATCCATGTTGACTTGTTCTAATCCGACCCTGCACTTCCAAGAATTTAGAAATTTCATCCTTAATGATGGATTCTAGAATTTTACCTACAACCGAAGTTAGGCTAATTGGCCTTCTGTCTTGATCCCTTCTTGAACAAGGGGGTTACAACAGCAATTTTCCAATCACCTGGGACTTTCCCTGACTTCAGTGATTTTTGAAAGATCAAAAATGCTACTGACCTGGATTTTTACCAGGCTGGTCAGCAGTGAACATTTTATACTAAGAAAGTCGTAAAAGTCTCTTTATTTTCACTCTTTGCTAATTTAATCAATTTGCCTTGAACCCAGTTTTGTTTTCTGCACTTTGTTTTAGATCTAGCCTGGGATTGTTACTTTATGTTAAAACAATGCATGGTCATAATTAATTAAAGACTCCAATTCACCTCTGTCACAATGTAACACTTCATTTTTAAAAACTAAAATTTGATCCTTATAACTGGAGAATGAAAATATTTAATTACTTTTCTTTATAAACCTTTTTACAGGTGAAAATGAAGTCAATGACCAACTTAAGAAGTGTATAGAAATGGTTTGTTCCTCAGCAATGAATGTGGCTGGTAAATTTAATATACTCTGGACTTTCTCATTTGATGAAGTGAAAGCATCTTACATTAGAGAAAGCAAAATGGACAAGAAAGGACCTCAGTTAGTGATCAGTGAAGTAGAGCTGGCTGCCAGCTCACTCCTTGATTTAATTGAATCTCTCCAGAACGAAAAAGCAAATTCTGGCTGTGCTGATAGCAATGAAAAAGTCAAGGCTTCCACAAATGTTCACTCTGGCACCTTGTATGCCAGAGGAGTTAAGAAAACTGTATACACACTCCAAGGAACAGCTCCAACTTCAGAGGAACCTTCACCACAAGCTGTACAATGGGTTTAATAGATTCATGCAAAGTTATCTTAAGAATTTTGCTTAACTGTAATTAATTAAAATTGTTCTTTCATTGATCTTAGTATGCTCTCTAGGTACTCTATTTTATAACAGAGAAAAAGAAAATACTTTTGTCTTGGTTCTCTCTTTGGCCTGCTGCAAACCTCAAACTAAAAACACTGGTCGATAATATATTCCAGGTGCTTTACTATTGTTCTTCAACTGGCAAGAAAGCCTTCGAGTGACCTGAGGTAATAGTGTACTTCAGATCTACTCTTTACTTCTTCCACTTGTTTAGGTGGTTAGAATTGGAAGTTTACTCAATAATGTCCTAGAGAGAGAGACTTGCATCATTTGGGTCTGGGATGGTCTTGGGTCACATACCACACAATCAGAAATCTTTGAAGGAAAAACAATGGTTTTGATCTAGGACAATAATGGTTTGGAAAAGTTCTAAACACCATGTAACTTGCTGGATAGCAATGAAAGATTAACTTCCTGCTTTTACTGATAATTACTTAGTTGAAAATTTAGGTTTAAAATTGACTTCCAAGCTCATGCCCACTTCTCCCAAACTAAAATTAGAAGCACACAAACAAAATCCAGTTTGGAGCACCAAATCTCAGCATGAACGGTCCAAAAGAATTAGATCTTGCTGAATCACAGTCATGTCTTCCAGCAGCTTTCAGTATTGAAAGCTCATAACGTTATCACCTGAGATTTCCACAGTGCTGACACTATTAATCTAGATAAAAAACAAAAATGATACAGCGTGTGTCTACCTTGGTACCAAAAATAAATTTTCAAAGAAGTTGTTGTTAATGAGATGTGACTATCTTCCTTACAACCCATATTGTATAATCCTGCTCTATTTCTTGAACTAAAAACTAAATCATTGACATCATGGATTTGCATGCTGAACATTTGTTATAATGCAGTCTCATGAAATAACAGGTACATTTTTTTTGTCATAAAGTCATTGCATGAAATGAACTTGGTACATCTCAAATTATTGCCAGGGCCAACATTGTTTGAAATATGCAATCTCTGAAAGTGGTTAATACAGCAAATTAGAATATGAACATTGGTGCTGTTATGTGGTGGGCTAACATGCATTTTCCAAAGCAAAGTTAAGGGAGCTCTACTCAGTGAAGTGGCAACCTGAGTCTTAAAGATTGTAACTAAGTGTCAAGATATAATGCTTCCCACCATTAATATTCTTCCTCTTGGTAAACAGGAAATTTATCTTATTTAGAATGCCATGCTTTGTATGATTTTTTTGAAGTCCAACGAAAGCACAATATGAGGAGAATGGAGTTTAAATGAATTTAAACTGGCTATGCAATTCTTATTTTCTATTTTGTCGGCGTTGAACTATAGAAAGTGCATGTGGTGAGACACTGCTATGCAGGCATTAAAGGAGCTTACAACTGAGCAATTTATCAGTCAGGAGATAATAAAAGTAAATGGGATAAAGCAATAATTTATTATAGCAATAAGGACAATGTCATGTATTTGCACCACAACATATGCATGTTGACTTTACAGATCTGTATTCAAAAAGTGCCTTGTTTCTTTGTGATCATGTAATTCTAAGTACAGGGAAGTCCATCAACATTATTAATAAACTATTGTTTTGGTCCTAACGCTGAGATTCCTTTTTTAACTTTATTTTGTGTTTTATCAATTTTAACAAACCATGTTTGGGGGGAAATGTTTAATATTGAATATAATTCCAAGTTATTCAATATTGTTTCATGATAGATTAATATTTTTCTGCATCATGAGTAACCAATCAAGCACTTATGAGGAACCAGTAACTAGTATTAAGACAATTCTTTCTTTCTTCTGTCTTTTACCCTTTTCTGTGAAAGAGGGATGGATAAACAGCAGTACGTTTGTCAAGAAAATCATTACACATGCAGTGGTCAGTTGCCAAATGACATCTTATGGCTGCCAGGGATATCGCATTTTTCAATTGCCAACAATGCATTGTTTTGGGATGTTGAAACAAAATTGAAGAGGGGCAAATTGAAGTAAATATTAAAGGTGTTTCTTAAATTAAAAAAAAATCAATATTTGCATTCATTTGTCAACTAATCAAAATACTAATATAACATTTCAATAACCAAAATGTTTGATAAGTGTTTTGTACTTGCGTCTCAAAGACACAATAAAATGGTCATAGACATGTTGGCAATATGTATGATAGAGAAGACACCAAATAAAATGGAAGTGTCAATCATAGTTCAGTGATAACCCCAGGTTATCAAGACAAATTTCTCTCCCATCTCTGACCTCTTGAACTCTGCCAATTGTTCAACAATGACCATCCTCTGCTTCTCCCTCCTGAATAATAGCAACTTGTTATAGGGGCCTTTGTCATCCATAACCTTAAAGTGAATGATTATGTTGTCATCATGGCTTTAGAAACATGGAAAATTAGATCAGGAATCAGGTGTTGGACTGGGGTGGACAAAGCTAAAAATCACACATCACAAGGTTATAGTCCAACAGGTTTATTTGGAAGTGCTAGCTTTCGGAGCGCTACTCCTTCAGGTAACTGTGGAGCAGGATCATAAGACGCAATTCACAGAAAAACATTACAGTGTCATGCAACTGGAAACAATATATTGAACAAACCTAAATTGCTATTAATATGTAAATCCCAGAGCTTCTTTTCTTGAGAAAGTGACTTAAAAGAAGTTCTGGGATTTACATATTAATGAACCGAAACATGCAACCTATTCTAAAAGATGAAAGACTTAACAGCAATCTAGATTTGTTCAATATATCATCTCAGTTGCATGACACTGATCTTTTGCTATAAATTCTATGTCTTATGATCCTGTTCAATAGCTACCTGATGAAGGAGCAGTGCTCCGAAAGTTAATACTTCAAAATAAACCTGTTGGACTATAACCTGCTGTTTGAGATTTTAAAATCTGCTGTAGATAAGCAGAAATTCCCTCCAATTAGGGGGAAAAAAAGGGACAAAAACCCTGCATTTATAGAAGATTTTTCACAAGCTCGGGACGTTCAAAGTACTTTATAGGCACTAAAGTACTTTTTGAAGTATGCAATGATTATTGTACTGCAGGAATCATGTCAGCACAGCAAGTTCCCACAGACAGCAATGTTACAATGTAAATATGACATAATTGGTATTTTGTGAAGTTGAATAAATATTACCGAGGATAACAGGAAAAGCTCTCTTACTCCACTTTGAAATAGTGTTATAGAATCTTTTCTATCCAACATAGTGCAATGGGGCCTTGAATCTTATTCAATAGGAGGCATCCACTGAAAATCTCTCTATGCTTGGAGAGTTCACCCAGATATCTGTGCTCAAGTCTCTAGATTGGGATTTAAGCCTTCGACCTCTATCACAGAGGTAGGAATGCTACCAACTGGGCCACAACTGATATTCCTAAAACAGGTACACAATCCTTTATCTGAAATCCTTGGGGCTGGTTGTTTTTTGGAATTCAGAATTTTTCAGTTTTCAGAATAAACGACATTTCACAGTGCAATTAAAAAAGTGACTTCACAACAGACACACGTGTGAATAGTACAGCATTGAGACATAATTGACGCCTGCCAGTGCTGGGCCACGTCACATTGGAGTGACATGGTTCAAGTGGGTGTGGAGTTGGGTCACCTGTTTGCACGCCAAAACGATGCTCCACACTCCACAAAAAGATTTTGGAGCTTCTCTGATTTTGGATAAACGATTGTGTACCTGTAGTTGTTTAGTACCTGTCTCTAGAACAGTACGCCCTTGCCTTAAAATCCTTGCTCCCTACCACTGATTCAAGCTTTTTAGAGAAACCAAAACATTATCTTTGATGCTCACCACAAATTCAGTTGTTTATCCACCAATTCCATACCCCAGTTCCACAAATGCCTCAAACTGAACAAACCTGTTTAGGTCCCTGGTTTCTTGTTTGTCCTGCTATGAATCTCTGATTTCAAGTCTATTCACAAAGACCATACACTTCCAGCTCTGAAACAAACGACAGGCAAGAGTAGACATTGGGCCACTTCAAACTGATGCTGGAAGCCTCGTGATGGGAGATAAGGAAATAGCAGGAGAACTTAATAAGTACTTTGCATCAGTCTTCACAGTGGAAGACATGAGTAATATCCCAACAATTAAAGGGAGTCGGGGGTTGAGTTGAGTATGGTTGCCATTACAAAAGAGAAAGTGCTAGAAAAGCTAAAGGTCTTAAAATTGATTAATCTCCTGGCCCCGCTGGGCTACATCCTTGAGTTCTGAGGGAGGTGGCTGAGGAAATAGCAGAGGCGTTGGTTGAGATCTTTCAAAAGTCACTGGAGTCAGGGAAAGTCCCGGATGATTGGAAGATCGCTGTTGTAACCCCCTTATTCAAGAAAGGATCAAGGCAAAAGATGGAAAATTATAGGCCAATTAGCCTAACCTCAGTTGTTGGTAAAATTCTAGAATCCATCATTAAGGATGAGGTTTCTAAATTCTTGGAAGAGCAGGGTCAGATTAGAACAAGTCAACATGGATTTAGTAAGGGGAGGTCGTGCCTGACAAACCTGTTCGAGTTCTTTGAAGAGATGACAAGTAGGTTAGACCAGGGAAACCCAGTGGATGTTATCTACCTAGACTTCCAAAAGGCCTTTGATAAAGTGCCACACGGGAGGCTGCTGAGCAAGGTGTTCGAGGTGAGCTACTGGTATGGATTGAGGATTGGCTGTCTGACAGAAGGCAGAGAGTTGGGACAAAAGGTTCTTTTTCGGAATGGCAGCCGGTGACAAGCGGTGTCCCGCAGGGTTCAGTGTTGGGGCCGCAGCTGTTCGCATTATATATTAATGATCTAGCAAAGTTTGCCGATGATACAAAGTTAGGTGGACAGACAGGTAGTACTGAGGAAGTGAGGAGGCTGCAGAAGGATCTAGACAGTTTGGAAGAGTGGTCCAGGAAATGGCTGATGGAATTCAATGCGAGCAAATGCGAGGTCTTGCACCTTGGAAAAAAGAATACAAGTATGAACTACTTTCTAAACGGTGAGAAAATTCGTAAAGCCAGAGTACAGAGGGATCTGGGAGTGCTAGTTGAGGATTCTCTAAAGGTAAACATGCAGGTTGAGTCCGTGATTAAGAAAGCGAATGCAATGTTGTCAATTATCTCAAGAGGGTTGGAATATAAAAGCACTGTTGTGCTACTGAGACTTTATAAAGGTCTGGTTAGGCCCCATTTGGAGTACTGTGTCCAGTTTTGGTCCCCACACCTCAGGAACGACATACTGGCACTGGAACGTGTCCAGCGGAGATTCACACGGATGATCCCTGGAATGGTAGGTCTAACATATGAGGAACGGCTGAGGATCCTGGGATTGTATTCATTGGAGTTTAGAAGATTGAGGGGAGATCTAATAGAAACTTCCAAGATAATACATGGCTTGGAGAGGGTGGACGCTAGGAAATTGTTTCCGTTAGGCGAGGAGACTAGGACCTGTGGACACAGCCTTAGAATTAGAGAGGGTAAATTCAGAACAGAAATGCGGAGACATTTCTTCAGCCAGAGAGTGGTGGGCCTGTGGAATTCATTGTCACAGAGTGCAGTGGAGGCTGGGATGCTAAATTCTTGATGTCACAAGGAATTAAGGGCTACGGGGAGAATGCGGGTAAGTGGAGTTGAAATGCCCATCAGCCATGATTGAATGGCGGAGTGGACTCGATGGGCTAAATGGCCTTACTTCCGCTCCTTGGTCTTATGGTCTTATTGCCTCCGTATGTCTGCTCCTGAAATTATCACTCATTTCTTACAACTTGATTATTGCAATGCTAGTCTTGCTAGGCTTCCATACTTTGCCCCATAAAATTGAACTCAGCCAAAATCCTGCCAAATCCTAACTCTCATCAAGACCCAACTCACTCGTCCTCCCTAAGCTTGCTGGCTCATACTGGGTTTCAATTACCAGTGTCTCAAATTTAAAATTCTTGTCCTTGCATTCATATCCTTTTGAGGTCTCATTCCAGCACTGTCCCATCTATATAACATTCTCCAGTTCTTTGTAAACTAGAAAACTGTAAACACCTTTGAAAACTCAAATTGATCAAATTCTGGTATCTTCTTGTTTCCCAAGACTCCTTTAGACCACCATTGGTCGTTGTGCAATCAACTGTGTGGACCTTACGTTCCATCTTCACTTTCTCCTTTCAGCCCCACTCCAACCTCTCACCCTCACAAGGCGCAGCCCTCCAATCCCTCTGCTCCAATCCCAACCTCACCATCAAGCCAGCGGATAAAGGGGGCGCAGTGGTAGTCTGGCGCACTGACCTCTACACCGCTGAAGCCAAACGCCAACTCGAGGACACCTCTTCCTACTGCCCCCTCAACCATGACCCCACCCCCCATCACCAAACCATCATCTCCCAGACCATACAGAACCTCATCACCTCAGGAGATCTCCCACCCACAGCTTCCAACGTCATAGTCCGGGAACCCTGCACTGCCCAGTTCTACCTCCTTCCCAAGATCCACAAGCCTGACCACCCTGGCCGACCCATTGTCTCAGCATGCTCCTACCCCACTGAACTCATCTCTACCTACCTCGACACTGTCCTATCCCCCCTAGTCCAAAACTCCCCACATACGTTCGAGACACCACCCACGCCCTCCACCTCCTCCAAGACTTCCGTTTCCCTGGCCCCCAACGCCTCATCCTCACCTTGGATATCCAATTCCTCTACACCTCCATCCACCATGACCAGGGCCTCCAAGCCCTCCGTTTTTTCCTGTCCAGACGTCCCCAACAGTACCCTTCCACCGACACTCTCATTCGTTTGGCCGAACTAGTCCTCACCCTTAACAATTTCTCCTTTGAATCCTCCCACTTCCTCCAGACCAAAGGGGTAGCCATGGGCACACATATGGGCCCCACCTATGCCTGTCTCTTTGTTGACTACATAGACAAGTTGATCTTCTGTAATTACACCGGCACCACTCCCCACCTCTACCTCTGCTACATTGATGACTGCATTGGTGCCACCTCGTGCTCCCGCGAGGAGGTCGAGCAATTCATCAACTTCACCAACACATTCCACCCTGACCTTAAATTTACCTGGACCATCTCTGACACCTCCCTCCCCTTCCTGGACCTCTCCATCTCCATTAATGATGACCGACTTGACACTGACATTTTTTACAAACCCACCGACTCCCACAGCTACCTGGATTACACCTCTTCCCACCCTACCTCTTGCAAAAATGCCATCCCGTATTCCCAATTCCTCCGCCTCCACCGGATCTGCTTCCAGGAGGACCAGTTCCACCACAGAACACACCAGATGGCCTCCTTCTTTAGAGACCGCAATTTCCCTTCCCACGTGGTTAAAGATGCCCTCCAACGCATCTCGTCCACATCCCACACCTCTGCCCTCAGACCCCACACCTCCAACCGTAACAAGGACAGAACACCCCTGGTGCTCACCTTCCACCCTACCAACCTTCGCATAATCCAAATCATCCACCGACATTTCCGCAACCTCCAAACAGACCCCACCACCAGGGATATATTTCCCTCCCCACCCCTTTCCGCCTTCCGCAAAGACCGTTCCCTCTGCGCCTACCTGGTCAGGTCCACACCCCCCTACAACCCACCCTCCCATCCTGGCACTTTCCCCTGCCACCGCAGGAACTGTAAAACCTGCGCCCACACCTCCTCCATCACCTCTATCCAATGCCCTAAGGGAGCCTTCCACATCCATCAAAGTTTTACTTGCACATCCACTAATATCATTTATTGTATCCGTTGCTCCTGATGCGGTCTCCTCTACATTGGGGAGACTGGACGCCTCCAAGCAGAGTGCTTTAGGGAACATCTCCGGGACACCCGCACCAATCAACAACACTGCCCTGTGGCCCAACATTTCAACTCCCCCTCCCACTCTGCCGAGGACATGAAGGCCCTGGGCCTCCTTCACCGCTGCTCCCTCACCACCAGACACCTGGAGGAAGAATGCCTCATCTTCCGCCTCGGAACACTTCAACCCCAGGGCATCAACGTGGACTTCAACAGTTTCCTCATTTCCCCTTCCCCCACCTCACCCTAGTTCCAAACTTCCAGTTCAGCACTGTCCCCATGACTTGTCTGACCTGCCTATCTCCTTTTCCACCTATCCACTCCACCCTCTCCTCCCTGACCTATCACCTTCATCCCCTCCCCCACTCACCCATTGTACTCTATGCTACTTTCTCCCCACCCCCACCCTCCTCTAGCTTCTCTCTCCACGCTTCAGGCTCACTGCCTTTATTCCTGATGAAGAGCTTTTGTCTGAAACGTCGATTTCGAAGCTCCTTGGATGCTGCCTGAACTGCTGTGCTCTTCCAGCACCACTAATCCAGGCCTTGCTTAAAGCCTACTTATTTTTAAAAGTCTTCACTTCCTTTCCAAACTCTTGTCCTTCAATTTATTGTCAATTTTGCCATCCTGAACTTTGAAGCACTTAGTAATATTTTCCTTTGTTAAAGATACTGTATAAATGCAATATTTTGTAAGTAATGTGCTTGCTAAACACATTTTCAAGGTTTTAGGTTCAAATCCTGGTATTGATTTCAGCAACATAACTCTGCAGTATTAAGAAAGTAAAACTTTGTCAGAGGCAAAATTCTTGGATGACATTAAACCTAGGCTGTCTATCTGTTTGCTTGAATGTAGATGATCCTGTAACACTATTCAAGAACATCAGTTACTTCTCTCAATGTCCTTCAAGAGACAGCAATAACTTAACTGGTCATTCTTTTTGCTTGCCTTTTGTGAGATTATTAAGTGGAAACTTGTAGTTATTTTTACCTTAGTTAACAGCAATTCAGAAATAATCTATTGCTTCTAAGACATGTTTGGAATCTTTCAATGCTATATTAGGCATATATAAATGTGATTTGATTTCTAAAAGCTCACTGTGATATCTCCTTGTTTTCTTCTAAGTAAATTGGGAGTGTGTCTAGTGCTATAAAGGAAGGCTTGAATACATCACTTTCACTTATTACTCACATTATACACCTTAAAGGCACAACGAACACCTTAAAAAGAGTTGCGAGCATAAGAGGTACACTTAGTAAGTTTGCAGATGACACCAAATCTGGAGGTGTAGTGGACAGTGAAGAAGGTTCCCTCAGATTACAACAGGATCTGGACCAGATGGGCCAATGGTCCAAGAAGTGGCAGACGGAGCTTAATTTAGATAAATGCGAGGTGCTGCATTTTGGCAAAGCAAATCTTAACAGGATTTATACAGTTAATGGTAAGGTCCTAGGGAGTGTTGTTGAACAGAGAGACCTTGGAGTACAGGTTCATAGTTCCTTGAAAGTGGAGTCGCAGGTAGATAGAATATTGAAGAGGGCGTTTGTTATGCTTTCCTTTATTGGTCAGAGTATTGAGTACAGGAGTTGGGAGGTCATATTGTGGCTGTACAGGACATTGGTTAGGCCAATGTGCAATAGGTCTCCTTCCTATAAGAAAGATGTCGTGAAACTTGAAAGGGTTCAGAAATGATTTACAAGGATGTTGCCAGGGTTGGAGGATTTGATCTATGAGGAGAGGCTGAACAGTCTGGGGCTGTTTTCCCTGGAGCATCGGAGGCGAAGGGGTGAGCATGTGGAGGCTTACAAAATTATGAGGGGCACGGATAGGATAAATAGACAAAGTCTTTCCCTTGGGTGGGGGAGTCCAAAACTAGAAGGCATAGGTTTAGGGTGAGAGGGGAAAGATAAAAGAGACCTAAGGGGCAACTTTTTCTCGCAGGAAGTGGTGGATGCTGGTACAATTGCAACATTTAAGAAGCATTTGGATGGGTATATGAATAGGAAGGGTTTGGAGGGATATGGGCCGGGTGCTGGCAGGTCGGACTAGAATGGGTTGGGATATCTGGTCGGCATGGACGGGTTGGACCGAAGGGTCTGTTTCCATGCTGTACATCTCTATGAGGAGAAGGTGAGGACTGCAGATGCTGGAGATCAGAGCTGAAAATGTGTTACTGGAAAAGCGCAGCAGGTCAGGCAGCATCCAAGGAACAGGAGAATCGACGTTTCGGGTATCAGCCCTTCTTCAGGTCCACACCCCCCACCAACCCAACCTCCATTCCCGCACCTTCCCCTGCAACCGCAAGAAATGCAAAACTTGTGCCCACACCTCCCCCCTTACCTCCCTCCAAGGCCCCAAGGGATACTTCCATATCCGCCATAAATTCACCTGCACCTCCACACACATCATCTATTGCATCTGCTGCACCCGATGTGGCCTCCTCTATATTGGGGAGACAGGCCGCCTACTTGCGGAACGTTTCAGAGGACACCTTTGGGACACCCAGACCAACCAACCAACCCAACCACCCCATAGCCCAACACTTCAACTCCCCATCCCACTCCACCAAGGACATGCAGGTCCTTGGACTCCTCCATCGCCAGACCATGGCAACACAACGGTTGGAGGAAGAGCGCCTCATCTTCCACCTGGGAACCCTCCAACCACAAGGGATGAACTCAGATTTCTCCAGTTTCCTCATTTCCCTTCCCCCCACCTTGTCTCAGTCAAATCCCTCGTACTCAGCACCGCCTTCCTAACCTGCAATCTTCTTCCTGACCTCTCCGCCCCCACCCCACTCCGCCCTATCACCCTCACCTTGACCTCCCTCCACCTAACGCATTCCCAACGCCCCTCCCCCAAGTCCCTCCTCCCTACCTTTTATCTTAGCCCGCTGGACACACTTTCCTCATTCCTGAAGAAGGGCTGATGCCCGAAACGTCGATTCTCCTGTTCCTTGGATGCTGCCTGACCTGCTGTGCTTTTCCAGCAACACATTTTCAGTACATCTCTATGACTCTAATTGCCTGAAATCTGAGCTCAAAACCAGTGAAATTGTATGCATGAACCAGTATTGCAAGTGTTAAGTCTCTGAGTTGTTAATTGCTTTATAATGTCTCAACAACATTGTTGCAAAGTCTATCAGGAGCAGTGATATATTTTGCCAAATGGAACTTTACCTGGTAATCCCACTTCTTATATCCCCTTGGACCACAATCTCTCTCCCAAACATCAAGTCATATTTTCTCTCACCATCTCAGATGCCATTCACATCCACTGGAAATTTTCCCTACAATGTATTTAATTTGATTGTCTCTGAACTGCCAGTGTCACTGCTCCCCCCAAAAAAACTCATTTCTACCTCTTAACAATCCCATAATCAGCACGGACCCAGCAGACTCATTGTCTCAGTCTGTTCCACCCATAAACTAATACTCTTATTTGCAGATTTCTCCCCTTGTCCTCTCGCCTGCATCAATAACTCCCCCAATACCCACTGCCACTTCATCAGTGTGCAATGTCCTAGCCCTAACACTTTCCTGTTCGTTCTGAACATCCAGTTTGTCCACAACTCCATCCCTTGTGGGCCTTCTGCTCTTCATTGAATCTGGTCCTCCAACAACCCCCCCCCCCCCACCCCCGCCTGTCTGAAATTTTTCTTACATTTGAACTTTGACTCTCCTTAATTCCTCTAAATAAAAGGTGTTACTATGGGAACTCAAATGAGTACTAGCTATGCATGCCTATTCCTGGAAGTTCTTTGTTTCAATCCACCACATTATCACACTCCCCCAATGTTTTTCCCCTGGTGTAACAATGATTTATCGGTGGTGATTCCATCTCTTGTATCAAACTGGAAAATCTCTTTGTTGACTCCATTCCTTTTCTTAACATCCCTTTTTCCAGAAGTGAGCTGTTACATCATAACTGCTGTATGCATGTTATCTGTCATTGTCACATCTATCACACTCCACGTGACCCTCTTCCTCTGAGGTTTGTATCCCATCCTCCCTCTTTCTTCATCTCCATTGTGTCTATTCTGATGATGCCAACTTCCACACCAGCCGTTTTGAACTTCTGGTCGCTTGCCATTTTAATTCCCATCCCCGTTCCCATTGCTGACCCCTTCTTTCCTCAAACAATACTGGTTCAACTCAAGCTCAGGGCGCGATAGGGACGGGACACAGCTTAGAATCTCCCATTCTGAGCAGTACAAAGTTGAACTGTTTCACACTGTCGGCGCTGCTCCCCTTTCTATTCCAGAGAGTCGGTGCCGTTATCATTTTCAGGTCTTGTTTCTTGTGCCATGACATTTCCCTTGCTCGCCAACCCCTTCCTTCCCACTCCGTTTCCCGCTCCTCTTTAACTGATTTGAAAAGTGCTCCATCATTAACTTTTTTTTTCTTGATAGGAGGAATCATTGATCTGAAACGTTAACTCCTTTTCTCTCCACTCCCCACCTAACCTGGTTAAATATTTTCGGTGCTTTCTGCTTTTGTTAGCGATTAGAATCCTATTAAAAACCACTTCGACGTAGCGTGTACACAACCCACATCCTACGCTTATTCCCGGCCAAATAACTACCCACGTTCGCCTCATAAATCCAAGCTACAACCTGAAACCCGCTCTTCAAAACTAACGGGTTTCTATCGATCTCCTGTACGCGCTCTTGATAGGTTCATGTCCCTGTCAATCTCCAGCAGTGCTACCTGGATAGGCCTGTCGTGCTGGTGGGATGCACCGAGCCTTTATTGACCGATTACATTATTTCCTAGAACGGCACTTTATGAGAACCGGGACCCCACGGCCCCAAGTGTGGAGTCACGGTAAATTATCACCTGGGAGAGAAGTTTGCAAATGCCAGTGCTTTCCCCCGTCTCCCGTTCCTGCAGTTCTGCCGCCAGAGTGCACGGCTTGAAACTGAAAAGCAGCGTTTGGAGAAAAGAGATGTGACCCGGTGAAAGGGAAGCGTGCGGAGAAACCAGACGGGTCGGGGGGGGGGGGGGGACAGCGACCCAGGAGCATCGAGAGCAGCAACTCATTTGCCAGGGAAATGACCAATGGCCCGGGCTTCCTTCTGGCTTGCGGATCGGTATTACTCTGGTAGGAGATGGGCCAACACGGTACCCAATCACCCTTTGCATGAGTCTCATGTTCAGAAAAACATTAATGCCAACTTTGGAATGGCTCAAACATTAGCTTTCGTCGACCCCGTTGGTTTTGTGTAGATTCAGGGCTTTAGAGTTTACAACGAATGCGTTTCCCGATGATGTTAAATCGTTAATTTTCTCCAATGACACGAGTGATAAGTAGATACCAAATAGATTCCTGGTGTAACTTTTTGGAAGTGTTGTGGATGCGTTTGCAGATTAAATTGCGACGGGATAGATGCGTTTTGGTAGAAAATTGCCACAGTGCGCTGCATAGACCAGTATGACACAGCAGACAAATGGAAAAGTAATTGCCTATTCGTTGATGCCAAAGGTCCGGGGATACAATGGGATTCCGAGCTGATGTTCATCGCTTCAGCTTTTTAAAGCGCTACAGTCCCCATTCAATGTTGAAGTCGGTCGATCACAAGGACAGAGTTTCGACCTAGTTCTGTTAACCTCCCATAGGAGTATGCAGTTCAGAGTGATACTTCCACTCTCGGAGTTTCTGGTAAGTGTCAACGATTTTTATAGATCTGGTACATACCAAAATTACTATTCTTTAAATTCCAACTGTCATTTTCTATCTGTTTCTGTTTTTGTTTTAATCCACAGTTATTCTGTATCGGTGCCATACTCGCAGGTCGGTATATTTCAGAATCTCAACCCAACATTTGAAACTGACTAGTTAACAATCGGTAACAAGCGTGTGTTGTGTCGCCATCCCGCTCTCCCCTCCCTTCCAGACTCCCCGCTGTTATTACAGGATCGGAGCTGTTTCCTTTACCGGCATCACTATTATGACTATGTGGCCGAGGAGCTGCCCTGGGCACGAGCAGAGAGGTGGTGCCGCCAGAGATTTGGATTTCTGGCTACTGTCAGCACAGCTGAAGATAACCAGAAAATGACCAGCTTCATCCAGTCGATGAGGGTGACGAAAGCCTTGTGGATTGGTGCTAAAATAAAGGAGGGAGGCCCTGGTGAGACCTTACACTTCATTTTACTTGCCCATTTTTTTTTGAACGATCAATTCCCAATTCATGCAGGATCCTATGACTTTATAAGATACAAATGTCCGAATCAATATTTTCATCCCTTTTGAATATCACGCAATAAAATGCAGTCGGTTTTTACCTCCAGTGGAGTTCCTAAAAATTCAGTCAGATTGAATGCTGACAAGTTCAAATCCTACTTTTTCTTTTAAGAAAAGCATCTTACATTTATATATCGTCTTTAACCTGGGATAACACCTAAGGTTTTGGAGCAATACATGTTGCAGGATTTGTTGTCTGTAATGATAAGCGATCCAGGCTTGTCCTGTTTTAGGTCTTACTAATATCGCGAAAGCTGAGATGATGTATATGTAAATTAATATAGACCGTGCAGATTTAAAATAGATTGTACAGATTTAATATGGGTCGTAAACAGAGAGAAGGAATGCCAGATTTGGGTTAAGAAACTTCAACCAAGCCTGGAGTTTGGAAACGAGTTTTCATGGAGTTGTTAAAATGTAGAGTAGGTGACTAGAAAAAGAAAAGTATTTAGATTAGATTCACTACAGTATGGACCCTCCAAGAGTAACCCATCCAGACCCATTTCCCTCTGACTAATGCACCTTACACTATGGGCAATTTAGCATGGCCAGTTCATCTGACCTGCATATCTTTGGACTGTGGGAGGAAGCCCATGCAGACAAGGAGGAGAATGTGCAAACTCCAAACAGTTGCCTGAGGCTGGGATCAAACTTAGGACCCTGGTGCGATGAGGCACCAGTGCTAACCACTGAGCCGCCATGCTGCTCCTGAATTTTGATTAATTACAGATTATGATTAGGCTTTGTACGGGTACAGTGAATCATCTGTGGACAAAAATGATATCACATGGCATAACTGAACACTGAGCAGAAGAAATAGGAATAAGAGGAGGCTGTTTGACTCCGTGAGACTGCCCCACCATTCAAAAGGGTCATGGATGATGCAACACTCCTCATCTTCACTTTCCTGCCTTTTCCCCATAACCCTTGATTCTTCGACTGATCAGAGGGCTGTCTCTGTTAATCTTAAATATACACAAGGACTCTGCCTCAAAACTCTCTGTGACAGGAGTTTCAAAGACATTCAACCCTCTGAGGTGAGAAATTATGCCTCACCTCAGTCTTAAATTGACAGTCCTTAATTTTGAGACAATGCCATTTTGTCATAGACTCTCCTATGAGCGTAAGCATGCATTCAGCATTGACCCTGTCAAGCCCCTTAAACATCCTATAGGTTTCAATGAGATCACCTCTCATTCTTCTAAACTCCAGTGAGTAGAGTTCCAACTTTTTTAGCTTTGCACACCAGACAACCCCTCCTTACTGGTATTCATATTAGTGAACCCTTTCTGAACTGCCTGTGATGAAATAATATCTTTCCTTAAATAAGGGGACCAAAAGTGTTCACAGTGCTCCAGATGTGGTCTCACCAGCACCTCATGCAGTTGCAGTAAGTCTTCCCTACTCTTATACTTCAAACCCCTTGACAGAAGGGCCAACATTCCACAAGCCTTCCCGATTGCCTGCATGCACCTGTGTACTAACCTTCTGTGTTTAATGCACAAGTTTCCCCAAGTCCCTTTGTGTTGCAGCTTTCCGCAGTTTTTCTCCATTTAAATAAACTCAATTTTTTTTGCTCACCCTTGCAAAATGAACAACTTCACATTTTTATACATTATAATCCATTTGCCAACTTGTTAGCAACTTACGTAACCTATCAATATCTCTTTGTAAACTGTATCCCTCTTGCAACCTGCCTTTCCACCTACCTTTTAAATTTTCTGAAACTTTGGCTACAATACATTCACTTCCTTCCACCAAGTCATTAATATACAGTAAAACCTCTATCCACAAAATAATGAATCACAACCTTGCTTATCTACGCCAAAAATATGTGCCAACAAAATTCAACATTCGCAGGCTAAACTTCATATCCATGATTTTTAACATTTTTAAAACTTACTTTTAAACGAGTTCTGCACTTGCAAATCTCACCATTTGTGGGGGTTCCCAGGAATGGAACCCTCACGGATATGGAGGAATGGCTGCAAATTGTAAACTTTACGATCTCAGCACTGATCCCTGTGGAACCCCACAGGTCACCACGCTGAAAAAGTAAGCTCTTGTCCCCATTCGCTGCCTCCTGCCCAATAGCCAACTCTCTATCCATGCCAATACCCTACCTCCAACATTGTGGGCTTGGTACCTTGTTGAACACCTTCTGGAAGTCCAAGTACAGCACATCACCTGGTTCCCTTCTATCCCCTCTGGAGAGAGCAGGTGGAAATGATGGGGCTTGCTTTGCTTTCCCTTGCTCCATGCTTTCTTGTAACGTGGTGCACAGAATTTCTGCCTCATTCTTGGCTTCACAAGATTTTAACAAGCATCAATTACCCTGAGCCCACTGGAATTTAATGATGGCCCATTATCATGACTTAATATTGGTCTCCTTGGCTCCCAAAGTCTGCCCAACACACCCTGTTGATTGGTGGGTGATCATGTGAACTAGCATCAGAAATGGGGGGGGCAATGAAAGCCACCCCTGTGACCTTGCATACAAACTGTGCACTTCAAAACTAACTGGTGAATTCCAGTTCCAGCCTGCTCCCCTGACTGTCGGGTACAGTGATCAGACATGGAGCTCCTGGTGACATTGCAGACAATGGGAACCTGCCACAGTACCTCCACCTGACTGGAGTGTTAATCTGACAGGAGGCCCAGTGCTGACCAGGAACATGCCTGGTGACCATGTAATTGCATTGGGTCTTCTAGAGAGAGCAGCATAAGAGGTTCTCCAGCTGTCAAATGGCTTTCCCCCACTACTACCACAATATCCTAGTCTGTGTCTCAAGACAGGCAGCGTGGTTGCTCAGTGGTTAGCACTGCTGCCTCACAGCGCCAGGGACCTGGGTTCACTTCCAGCCTCAGGCAACTCAGTGTGTGGAGTTTGCACATTGCCCCAGTATTTGCATGGGATTACTCTGGGTGCTCCGGTTCCTGCCGTAGTCCAAAGATGTGCCGATTAGGTGAATTGGCCATGCTAAATTGCCCATAGTATTCAGGGATGTGTAGTTTAGGGGCATTAATCATGGGAAATGTAGGGGAATGGGTCTGGTGGGATACTCTTTGGATGGTCAGTGTGGACTTGTTGGCCTGTTTCCACACTGTAGGGATTCTATGATAAAAGACTCCTGATGAGGATGTTGTCAAATAACGTTAGGTAAGGGGACAGGCATTTGATCCTACAAGTTTGAGAGTTAAAATGTTTGGATTTTGTTCTTGAAATCAAAAGCTGCTGAGATGAGTACCAAGTTTGTTTCTAATAATCAGGTTTGTTTAGCATGTTGAACAGGGAAGGAGGCCATTTGGCCTAGCATGCTTGCACCAGCCCTATCAAAGAGGTGCAGGGCAGATGATTGTTCAGAATATTAAAAAAAACAGCAAAGAATGACTAATAAGTCAATCTGAAGGAAGAAATCAGAGTCTGAGTGAATGCTGGATAGGAATTCCAAAATTGAAAGCAAGATTTTCTTCAGGGATTTAGGAAGGGAGGAAAAGTGAGTAAAGTGAGTGCAAAAACAAATTGCTGGAGGAACTCAGCAGGTCTGGCAGCATTTGTGCAGAGAGAAACAAAATTAAGATTTCCATTTAACTAGAGTCAACCATTTCTGAAGAAGCATCACTGGACTTGAAACATTAATTCTGTTTCTCTCTGCACAGATGCTGCCAGACCTGCTGAATTTCTCTAGCAACTTCTGTTTTTTCTTTCAGATCATCATCATCCACAGACCTTTGTTTTATTTAAGTGAACACTAGTTCTCTAGGGCATGAGCATACAGAGTTAATAATAGGTAACAAGGAAATGGCAGATGAAACAAACAAATCTTTGCTTTTGTGTTCACTAAAGAGGAGACAAAAAGCATTCCAGTAGTAGTTGTAAATCAGGATGTGGATGAGGTAGAGGAACATAGTGAAAATACAATCATAAGGGAACTGGTACTAAGTCAATTGATAGAGCTATGGACTGACAAGTCTTGAGGTTCAGATGGACTTCGCCATAGAGCCACAAAAGAATTTTGTAATTAGGTAGCAGGTCCAATTGTGTACATTTTCAGAAATCCTTCGATTCTGCTAAAGCACCATTGAACTAGAAAATAGCAAAAATAAACCTTTTATTAATGAGAGGAGGGAGACAGGAAACCATAGGCTGATTAGTTTGATACCTCAGGTTGTAAGTTTGCTCACTGATCTGAGTTGGTCGGTTTATTTTCAGATGCTTTGTCACCATGCTAGGTAACATCATCAGTGAGCCTCCGCTGAAGAACTGGTGTTCTGTCCTGCTTGCTATTTTTGTGTCTTGGTTTGTTACGGTGGGTGATAACATTTCCGGTTGTTTTTCTCTGAGGTTGGTAACTGGGGTCCAAATCAATGTGTTTATTGATGGAGTTCCAGTTTGAATGCCAGGGCTTTAGGAATTCTTCTGCATGTCTCTGTTCAGCCTGTCCAAAGATGGATGTGTTGTCCCAGTCGAAGTGATGTCCTTCTTTGTCTATGTGTGAGGATACTAGTGATAGTGGGCCATGTCTTTTGGTGGCTAGTTGGTGTTCGTGTATCCTGGTGGCTAGTTTACTCCCTGTCTGTCCAATGTAGTATTTGTTACAGTCCTTGCAGGATATTTTGTAAATGACATGTGTTTTGCTGGTTGTTGGTATAGGGTCCTTTAGGTTCATCAGTAGCTGTTTCAGTGTGTTGGTAGGTTAATGGGCTACCATGATGCCAAGGAATCAGAGTAGTCTGGTAGTCATCTCCAAGATGTCTTTGATGTATGATATGGTAGGTGTGGCTACAATTTATGGGCATGTTGTGTCTACTTGTTTGGGTTTGTTGTTTGAGAATTGGCGGACTGTGTTTATCGGGTACCTGTTCTTCTTGAAGATGCTGTCCAGGAATCTTTTTTCTGCTGCTCGTAGTTTCTGCAGGTTGGGATTACAGCGTTTCTGTCTCTTCAGAGTCCTTCTAGGGCTTTCCTTTCCTGTGTGTTGAGGGTGTTCCCATTCTTCTTCCTGCTTAGTGTTGGTGCAGCTCTCTGTCTGATGGCAAAGATGAGGACTGCAGATGCTGGAGATTAGGGTCGAGAGTGTGGTGCTGGAAAAACACAACAGGTCAGGCAGCATCTGAGGAGCAGGAGAATCGACATTTTGGGTAAAAGCCCTTCATCAGGAAGATGTCTGTCTGATGGCCTGCTGGGTTTCTCCTGTGAGTCCGTTTTCTTTCAGGCTTGATTCTCATGCTGCTATGAAGTCCTTTTGGTCCGCATCTCTGTAGTTATAGTTCATCCCTCTTACTAGGACAGCTTTTTCCATGTTTGTTATTGGTCGGTCCGATGGGTTTTTAATCAAAGCTTAGGAATTGGCTGTGTTATTCTTTTGTGTGAGCTTATCCAGTTTTTCTTGTAGGAATAGTTTTTTTCTTTTTCTTGGTATGCTCTTGTTTGATGCTGATGGCTCGTTCTCATGTGCTTGTCTCATGGTCTGTCGCGTTGGTGTATAGAGGTTTTTGGCGCGAAATTTCCCGATTGTATTTGTGGAGCAAGTGTTAGAATTGATCATTAAAGATATTGTAGCTGGGCACATCGAAAAACCTCAAGGTGATAGAGAAGAGTCAGCATTGTTTTGTTAAAGGGAAATTGTTTTTAAACATTTTGTTGGAGTTCTTGTGTATAATATCTAGAATGGTCTTTACAAGATGGATCTGGGAGTGGTGTTTCTTCTTATGGGCCAGTTGAGAACTAGAGTTCACTGTTTCAAAAGTGGAAACACCACCAACTGCAAGTTCCCCAACAAGCCACTCACCATCCTGGCTTGGAAATATATCGCCAATCCTTCAGTTTGGTTGGATCAAAATGGTGGAAATCCCTCTCTAACAGCAGAGTGGATCTACCTCCAGTACATGATCTGAAACAGTTCAAGCGATCAGCTGACCATCATCTTCTCAAGGACAACTAGGGTTGGGCAGTAAATGCTGGTCCAGCCAGTGACATCCATGACCTGCAAAGTGAATTTTCAGCACAGAGGTGAGGAGTATTTTTTTCCTCTTTAAGGTTTGAGCAGTGTTGGAACTCTGCCTCAGAAGGTGGCAGCGGTGCAGTCATTGAATATTTTTCAACCAAGGTAGATAAATTCTTTTGGGTGTAGGAATCAGTAGTTATTGAGAGTAAATACGATGTGGAATTTGAAACACTTAAGGAATCTCAAGAGGTCAGATGGTCTACTTGTGTTCCTATTTCATATGTTCATAAATATTAAGGCAATCAGTCCCACTCCCCAATTGTCCAGCAAATGTTTTCTTTCAGGCATCTATCCAATTGTTTCTGCTACCTTTCATGGAGGTGTGTTCCAGATCATAGTCCTCATTTTTCTCCTAGATCTTTTGCCAATTCTCTGAAATATGTGTCCCTTTAGTTTCTGACCCTCCTGCCAGCAGAAACAGTTTCAACTTATCAACTCCTCCATTTTGAACATGTGTTAAATATCCGCTTCATTTTCTTTGTCTCAGGAGGATTGACCATCTTCTTCCCTGTTGTTTAATACATCTGTGTTATGAGTGGCTACAGTTGGCATTCCAGAAGATACCCATAATTTGTTAAATGCAGCTTGGTGTGCACATGAAACAACTTTACTGGTTGCATGAAACAAGAAAAATCTGTTCAACCAAAGTGTAATGCTGGATTGATTTTA
This sequence comes from Chiloscyllium punctatum, assembly GCF_047496795.1. Classification (NCBI taxonomy): domain Eukaryota; kingdom Metazoa; phylum Chordata; class Chondrichthyes; order Orectolobiformes; family Hemiscylliidae; genus Chiloscyllium; species Chiloscyllium punctatum. Next base: position 63,482,467 of record NC_092745.1, read on the forward strand.
AAAAAAACTAGCTATAACATTGTTGCTTGAGTTCTCATTCACCTCATACTTGGCATAAATCTTTATGTTCTTTCCCAAAAAGAATTAAGTTTGAAAGTATGTTGTGATCACCATTAAATTAGAACTTACGAAACAATGTGCAATTGGGCAATGCAGTTAGGAAATTTTCATCCTTTAGGCATTAGGATTGTTGAAATCGAACAATCCGCAAACAGCTGTTAGAGAGTCAATAGTTTTCTGTAGCTTAGCTTCAATGTGCACTTTGCAAAGGCTAGTTTTACACCTTGCTTTGAAATGCAACTTTAAATAGATGTCCTTTATTTCGTGAATTTTTCAATGTTTATTAAGCGTAAGCATGAAACTCATGCTTAATATTTTATTGTGCACATAGGGTGTAGCTGAATCTAATATTTCAATCGGCAGGTTGATAAAATGGTCTTGGTGGAGATGGAACAGTATTAGAAGTGAAGGAGAAGGTACTGGATCTGAATTAGAGCAGTAAAATCTCTAAAGGAAATGTATTGAATACATTATCTCATGAGTTATGCTGCAAACAACTCCCCATATCTCAAGTCGAAAAGTGTGGTGCTGGAGAAGCACAGCAAGTCAAGCAGCATCCGAGGAGCAGAAGAGTTGATGTTTTGGACGTAATCCCATTCCTGATGAAGGGCTTATGCCCAAAACGTTAATTTTCCTGCTCCTCGGATGCTGCCTGACTGGCTGTGCTTCTCCAGCACCACATTTGTTGATTCTGATCTCCAGCATCTGCAGTCCTCACTTTCTCCCCATATCTGAAGCCTCTTTTCTAACATACCACAAAAGATCTGCCAAATATATGGCACATAATATTCAAAATAACTCGATGGAAGATGCTACATCTGAGAACTAAAAAATGCAAACAAGTTTCAAAGATGATTGGCACACTTATAACACTCAACCATTCACAACTCCATTTTAATTACTGCAGTATTGTCGGCTGTGTCTTCCTTGGCTCTGAGCAGGTCAGAAGTCCTCTGAGTGTCAGTGAACTGGAGTATTACTTCCTTGACCTGCTGTGGAGATGTGTTAGTGAGGTACTCACCAGGGTGTGCTCTTGAGTCTAATCTGGAGACGGAACTCATTGAGGTGAAAGTCTCTGAGCTAGTGGAGGGAGCAGGAGAAGACAATTTATTCTCTAAGGGATCTGTTGCTTCTCCATCCCAGTTGGAGGAGGAGCTGATGGGCTGAGGGGCTAGCCCCTCTGGGGTGAATAGTGCGTGGATGCCACTGGTGGCTGTCAAAGAAAAGAGAGACCGTTTTGTTGTGAAATACAAATAGATACTTGAGCATCTATATTGGTTGAGTGATGAAAAGGGCCAGCAACACAATGAAGCTTACTGGGCTGCCTTGATATGGGGTTCTTAGCAGCCCCACATGAGTGAACTATGTCCTCTCCGGTCTCTTCGATGATCTTGTCCTCATGGAGTGTCAGCCACACCACTGTCTGTCTTGGACCTGTCTGCCCAGTTATGAGACATTTCCTAACAGCATTGTAGTGTACCTGCAGTGGTTCAAGAAAGTAGCTAACCACCACCTCCTCAGGAGCTATGAGGGCTGGACAATAATTGCCAGCTGAGCCAGCAATGGCCTCATCCTATAAATGAATAAACGAAACATTGTATTGAGTGCCATTATTGTCTGACACCGCCCCCCTCCCAGCCACAGCCAGCCCTTGCCTAGCCTCCTATTTCTGTTGTTCTTGGAAGAACAACTTTATTTGAACTCCTCAACATCCATTATATCATTCCTCTGTCAGTGACACAATGACTAATGGCTTACACAAAATTAAACAGAACACTCCAATAAAACACACAATTGAAACGTACCAAACTCAAACACAAGATTTTTACCATTCTTTTGAACATGGAGAAAATTTATTGTGAATTACATGCAACTTTAACTGCCATCCTTAACTTTAACATTTACTTCATTTCTCTGTTTTTCACTCTGTACACAAAAAACATTTATAGTCGCAAACCTAGTCAGCTTAAACACACATGCAGCTTTTAACTCTTTGCTGTACCCTATCCTGAATACATAGATAAATATCCTCAAACAGAACACTCAATTACAAATTCCATATCTCCCACTTTTTCTGGAACTTCTAAGCACTTTTTCTCATCCATCAATTTTCAGACAAAAATAACTACTACAAAACAAACTACATTGCACCTGTCCCTTGTTACTCCCAAAGAGATTACCTTCATGCACCATTATGTGTATTTTGTATTGGGTCAGTTTAATCTGCTGCTCCCTTTCACAGTGGTTTCCCTGCAAGAACTAAACATCAGGAGCCACTCAATGCCTCCCACATCCTTGAAACTTATTTCAGCCTCTTGGTTTATGCACAAATCTTGTCCCAGATTTGGATGCCAATTTTATAAGATCTTGGAGTTTTCTTCACTTTTAATTGTAAGACCTAAGACCTATCGACTGAGTTTGGAGAGCCAATCTAAAGGTTACTAGTCCTGCTTAGTCACAGCACTTAACCCAGGTGCAAGTACACTATCACAAGTTTTACAGAATTTATTAAGTTTGTCAAAACCAGTACAAAAGAATGAGTATTTAATAAGGCAATTGACTTAATTTATTCATAAAGAAATATTGGATCTCAATTTCCTATGTTTCTTCCTATGTTATGTTGACACATTTTCATTCTGTCTAATAAAAGTAGAATACTGCTTTTATTCAGAATGTTTTGAAACATTCTGAACTCAACCTTAACTCTGTTTCTCCCTCCACAGATGCTGCCAGAACTCCTGAGTTTCTACAGCATTCTCTGTGTATTTCACCTTTAGTTTTCTTTATGCACAGTGCATCATTAAGAATCCTTGGCTACTCACGACACCCTGGGCAGGCTAGGAGACATCCTGAACTCCAATTGGCTTCAAGGGGATGAAAAGTTTACAAATTGTTCTGGTTGTCTAAACTTGTTCATGTTCCAAATTCCAGATTGGTTTCTTTTAAAAGTGAAGTCACCTTCTTGTAATATCAGTTCTTACCCTTTCCTGATTGGTTCCCTGAGATGTAAATTCTTCATAAGACTCCCTTCTTGACTATGATTTGCTTCTGTTCTTTTTACCATTTCTTACAACGGGAATAGGTCATTTTAAAATATATTATTTACTCAGTAGTTCAGGAAAGGAAGACTTACTCTATCATATCCTCTGAACTCAATGTCTCAGGTTTAATAATTTAATGAGAGTTCCTCATTAAACCAAATACCTTATCAGTGATTATTTGTTGTTAGGGGCATCTGCTGGGCAGATTTTTGACGAGTGGCCATTGGTACTTGGGAAGAATTCACTTTTTTAAAGTGAATGGTAAAGTTGCATATAACCTTAACACTTTACAATATAAAGGCAATACAGAAGGCTACACAGGAGAGTAGTACTTCAAAGTATATAGAGTGTGTCTAAGATACAGTGCATAATGACAATCAATGTGTAGAGTCCAGTGTATATTTGATACAGGGTCTTGAGTAATAAAGACCAAAAAGGATTATACAATGTGCAATTAGTTTTGTGATTATGACAGAATTAAATTCAAATTTAAAGAACACATTTAGCAAAATGTGGCTACTTCTGTCTCTGTCTCTCTCTGTTTCTCTCTCTCTCAAACACTTCAAATTAAAACTAGTCTAATGTGGTCTAGTCTAATGTAGAACATAACTATTATCCTCTGCACAATAGTGTTTCACCTATCCTCTGATGATGGCAATGCCAGCTACTTGATAAGGATTTAATGATGTGAAAGTATGTAAGCTTGCTCATTCAAATTTGTAAGTTTCAAGTTCTTGTCTTTTGTTATGAAAATAATTATAGTTAGGCTCCCCACCACTCCAAAGGTCGGGTGACAATCCGAGTCAGTCACCTAGTGCAAAAGTGACCTGCATTAATTACAATTAAGAAATCAGAATACAATGTAATTCCTCACTTGCTTAGTCAAGTCAAAATGATCAATTATTGAAAAATAACCTGACTCCACAATGTAGATGTGAATTGCAATTGCTTTGAGTTACTAGTTTCTGTTGTGAGCTCAGAGATCAAGGTATATTGAGGTAAAATTAAAGGAAGACAGCTAGTTATTCTGAATTAGTATCACCATGTTCTCATTGCTGGCTACTCGAGCAGCATTTCTGATGTGTTCTGGAAATAGTTTTCTATTTTATCCTTGTCCACGAAGCACCATACTTTAGGAAAAGTATGAAAACTTTCTAAAGGGTGCTAGAAAAGATTTATGAGGACATTTGCAAGGATGAGATGCTTCAGTTTTGTGGGGAGATTGGAACAGCAGGTGTTGTCCTTTAGAGAAGAGAATGTTGAGCAGAAATTTGACAACTGTTGAAAATCATGATGAGTTTGGACAACTAGATAGTGATAACCAATTCCTATTGATATAAGAGTGAAGAACCTGGGGTATTGATTCAAGATGAAAGTCAAAAGAAGCAATGGCAGCATGAGGTAGAATTTTATAACCTAGCATGTGGTTAGATCAAGAATACACTGTCTGAAAATGTGGTGACTTCAGATACAGAATTCGTTAAACCCCTCAAGAGAAATACTTTGCCTGACTATGGGGAAGAGATGAGTAATTAAGTTGCTTTTGCATAAACATGGTCAAGTTGAGTGGCCTCTTTCTCTGCTGTAGCCAGTCTATAACTGTATGGTTTTATTTGAGGAAGGCAGTGTGTGAAGTAACTTGCAATTCCTCAAATGCACAGCCCTTAAGCTGAAACTGTGAGTGAGGTAGAATCTGATATGTAGGTCGAGGCCGGTGAAGTTCACATAGAAACTCTTAGCGTTCTTTAACTTCATACGTGTATGTGCTACTCTTTTGGGGGGCGGGGGGCTATCCTGTTGAAGTAATTCAAAGTGTTTATCAATAACTTACATGAGATTGTAACATGACAGGATTAAGTGCCCTTTCATGAATGTTGTTGATCGAAAGTTTCACTCTGAAAAATCTATTATCGACAGAGCTTTTATCAAATATATATAGATATATATATATCACTTGCTATATAATGTAATTAATATGAGCTTGATAATATTTGATTCTCCATGAATCCCTGTCAATTTAAGGACTGTGTTTTCAATATTCTTTATATGTTACTCAATTGTGTTTCCCTTTTGATGAGCTCGACAATTTACCTAAGGATGAAACAAATCTTTATAGAAAGCCATTTATTTCAGTGCACTGTAAAATATTAATCTTGGGTCAATTAATTTAGGATTATTTCCTCTCTCTTTAAATTGTTGTTGCTGTCATTAGCCATTTAAATCCAATTATTTTCCCCCACTCCCATGACATTATAAAGTCAGAATACCACATACCATTGTTGTGCAGTAAGTACTTTAAAGAGTACTTCACTACACGTCATTGGATACAGGAGAATTTCAACTCAGTTCAACCTGAGACAAAAAAGTTGACAACACATGGACTATAAATGAATTTAACCTGACACAACCGCTGAAAAAAAAATTACTGCTATTTCAGTTCACTTGCATTCGAGTTAAACCTAGAAAATGGAAGAAATGTTTGGATAAGACCCACTGGGGATGAGTAAAACACTACAGCACAGTCATTATTTATCTCCATCTGTTTAGGTACTTTTGGTTCACACATTCTGACCTTTTCCAGCCGAACTGACACCAAATATGCCAAGCTTCTGAAGCAGTTCCCTCAGTTGCATTCGGTCACCGTTTGCGCTCAAGTGCAGTTCGATTCAACTTATGTGGGAGTTTCCACGGTCTTCTCCTATTCAGTGCCTTCATTTATCAACGAGTTCCAGCTCCGCGCGAACATTGTCCGGGGGCAGCACATTCAGCTTGCGCTGCTCGTCCATGGTGTGCACAGCCCTTACTCACAAGCGGTTGACAATAATGGTCGCTGGCACCATCTCTGTGTGAGGTGGGCCCGCCAGGGCGGGGATTGGGCCATCGCAGCCGATGGGGCTGTCATTTCATCCGGGGAGCAGCTTTACGTCTCAGATGACATCGGAGCGGGCGGCGTGTTCATCGTTGGCCAAGAGCAAGACACCTTTGGGGGATCATTTAAGAAGGATGAATCTTTTGTCGGGAATATTACCCAGCTCCACATTTGGGACCGTGTATTGAATGCTGACGAGATTCGAGCTTTAGTAGAAGATTGTTTGGTCATTTCGCTGGGATTGTTCTTCCAATGGAATATTTCCAGCTTTGAAATTGAAACGTCGGTGCAGGTCCATGAGGGATTTTCACAGTGTAAAGGTAATTTGTCCAAAAAGATGTCTCTTTTCTATTTGTGGGACTGCATTTTTTTCCTTTAAAAGGCAGAGGCTGTTTTGTGCACAATAAAAGTGATAGCATTTAAGTTTTAAACAGTTACAAAGTATTTCATCGTAGAAAGATAATGGGTTAATTCCAACGGGCAGGTTCGCTGCTCCTGGGGTGGGGTCAGAGCCAGGATCTCGATCATTTAATTAGCTTTCCCTTATTTAATGAAGGGTTTTCAAATGTAACTGCAGAATTGGAAAACATTCCTTAAGAGTTATTGAATTATTGGGAAGGAACAGACCAGGAACTGAAGCCACGGTGCACTTGTAAGGAAGTGGCAGATGGAGTTGAGTTTGGATAAATGTGAAGAATAACATTTCGGGAATACAAACAAGAACAGGACGTAAAAATTAATGGTAGGGCTCGGGGTAACGTTGTCAAACAGAGAGACCTAAGGGTTCAAGTACATAGTTCTTTGAAAGTTGTGTCATGGGTAGACAGGGTGGTTAAGAACGCATTTAGCACACTTACCTTCATTGCTGAGCCCTTTTGAGTATGGCAGTTGGGACGTCATGTTGAGGTTAGACAGGACATTGGTGTACTCATCTGGAGTACTGTGTGCAGTTCTGGTCACCCGTTTATACAAAGGATATTATGAAACTGGAGAGGATTCAGAAAAGATTTACCATGATGTTGCAGAGAATGGACGGTTTGAGATATAAAAATAGACTGGAAAGGCTGGGACTTTTTTCACTATAGCTTAGGAGGTTGAGAGGTGACCTTCTAGAGGTTTATAATCTAATGACACCCATAATTAGCAAAATAATCTGGGGTGACCTTACAGAGGTTTATAAAATCATGAGGGTCACAGATAAGGTGAAAAGCAAAGGTTTTGTTTTCCCTAAGGTTGGGGGGGGTTAGATATTCTTTACACTGTTGGTGGCTCGTATGTGGAAGCCACTGCCAGGGAAAGTGGTGGGTGCAGGTACAGTGACAGTGTTTAAAATACATTTGGATAAGTTAATCAGTAGGAAAGGTTTGGAGGGATATGGGCCAAGTGCAGGCAGGTGGGACTAGGTTAGTTTGGGATTATGGTCAGCATGGTCTGATTGGACCGAAGGGTCTGTTTCCATGCAGTATGACTCTATAGCTTGTTCAGATATGTTATGACACACCTCCAGAGAAGGTAGGACTTGAACACAGGCCTTCCAGGCCAGAGCTAGGGACACTACCACTGCACCACAAAAACCCATTGGTGCACTTGGAATATTTCCACATTCATTGAATTAATCTGAAAAATTGCTGGATGTAAATAGGATCAGAGCTGTGAGAGATAATGTGATTTCTAAAATTCTAAAACTCCTATTAAAGTGAATGAAGTAAGTCTTGGATTTTTTAAAAAAATGTGTTTTTCCCTTTAAGGTGAAAGTGAAAGTGTGCGAATTGATATTATTTGAGCCAAATAATGGTTTTCAAATAATGTAATGCTTTTCCACATTTTCATCATTTAAATGCTTGCAGTTGTGTGAAGTTGCATGGAGATATCAGGAAAGGCAGAATAATGGAGAGGACTGCTCCCCAGTGGTACAAAAAAGCATAGTCAGGAATGAAACCACTGCACAGACACTCGATCCCATAAAAAAAGGGATGCTTTTATTTGTCAGTGCTTTCATTCCAAAGAAAGTTTGCTCTCAGGATTGGAAGAATACATTTCATGATAAGAAAATAGTGCTTGGGGAAATCGAATTGCACATGTTAGTTTTGTATTTTTGATTGTTCATGTCTTTGATGCAAATGTTGCACAGCAGAAATCCAAAATGATTGCAGCTAGAGATGAGGGAGGGATCTGAGAGTGCATGCCTTCCCATTGCTTTCTACTGAGACCCAATGGATCTATTGTGAGCAGAATCTCTCCAACAGGGACAAGTACAGCGCATAATCAGAGCAATCAGTTTAAAAGCAAGTCAGGAGCAGTTTTGTTCTGTCATTTAGCACCACATAAGTCAGTTACCCACATCTGAGCACAGTGGAACCCTGGCACTAATGCAGATGCACCAGGTAAGTTACAAATGAGACATATTGCATTTGTGCTGCAGAATATGTCCACTTGTCGATTTAGGCAGTTACCAGCACTACTCCTTCGTATAGAGGGCCTTATAATTAGGAGTATGGGCAGTTAGGGCAGGAAAATGCATGATCACCATAGGCAAATGTTAAATATGTACTTGACAGAAAACATACTAAGAGACACAAGCCATTAGTTTTCAAACTGGCATGTAATCCAGTGAGGTTAGAGGTATCTCCTTTGGGTAATTAAAGGAAACTCATGGGAAGGCTTAAATGACTGTTCATTGCCTCTGGCTGTGTGTTGTGGAAGGCTCACTGCTTCAACAGCTCTTGCATCAGGTGACAAGACCCAAGTAACTTGCTGCTGAGTGGATCCTCATTATCCACAACATCTTCAGTGATAATCCGGTATCATAACCATTGGCTCCTACAGTGGTCTAGTATCAGTCTCACTCTGCTCCTACAGTACTCCAGCATCATTGTCACTCTGTTCCTGTTGTAGTCCAGTATCACCGTCACTCTGTTCCTACAATAGTATCACGGTCACTCTGCTCCTACAGCTGTCCAGTATCACCGTTACTCTGTTCCTATAGTAGTCCAGTATAACTGGCACTATGTTCCTACAGTAGTCAGCATCACAGTCACTCCGCTGCTACAGTTGTCCTGTATCACCGTCACTCTGCTCCTACAGTAGTCTAGGATCACTTTCAATGTGCTCCTACAGTAGTCCAGTGTCACTGTCACTCTGCTCCTACAGTAGTCCAGTATCACTATCACTCTGCTTCTACAGTAGTCCAGCATTACAGTCTCTCTGCTGCTACAGTCGTCCAGTATCAGTCATTCAGCACCTACAATAGTCCAGAATCACCGTCACTCTGCTCCAACAGTCGTCCAGTATCACCATCATTCTGCTCCTACAGTCTTCCAGTATCACTGTTAATGTGCTCCACCAGGAATTCACTATGACTGTCACTCTGTTCCTACAGTTGTCCAGTATCACCGCCACTCTGCTCCTACAGTAATCTAATATCAATGTCACTCTGCCCCTACAGTAGTCTAGTATCCCTGTCAATGTGCTCCTACAGTAGTCTAGTATCACTATAACTCTGCTTCTACAGTAGTTCAGCATCACAGTCACTCTGCTGCTACAGTCGTCCAGCATCACAGTTACTCTGCTGCTACAGTCGTCCACCATCACAGTCACTCTGCTGTTACAGCCATCCAGTATCACCGTCACTCTGCTCCTACAGTAGTCCAGCATCACCGTCACTCTGATCCGACAGTCTTCCAGCATTATTGTCACTTTACTCCTACAGTAGACCAGTATCACTGTCACTCCGCTCCTATAGTAGTCCAGTGTCACCGTCACTCTGCTCCTACCGTCTTCCAGTATCACTGTCACTCTGCTTCGACAGTAGTCCAGCATCACTGTCTCTTTGCTCCTACAGCAGTCCAGTTTCACTGTCACTCTGCTTTGACAGTACTCCAGTATCACAGTCACTCTGCTCTTGCAGTAGTTTATTACACCTGTCAATGTGCTCCTACAGTAGTCCAGTATCACCTTCATTCTGCTCCTATACTGGTCCAGCATCACTGTCACTTTGCTCCTACAGTAATCTAGTATAACTGTCACTCTGCTCCTACAGTAATCTAGTATCACTGTCACTCTGCCCCTACAGTAGTCCAGTATAAATGCCAACTTGCTCTACAGTAGTCCAACTTCACAGTCACTCTGTTCCTACAGTCGTCCAGTAACACTGTCAATCTGCTCCTTCAGTAGTCCAGTATTGTCACACTGCTTCTACAGTAGTACAGTATCACTGTCAATGCGGTCCGACAGTAGTCCAATATCACTCTTTCTGTGGTAGTCCAGTATCACCGTCACTCTGTTCCTACCGTCTTCCAGTATCACTGTCACTCTGCTTCGATAGTAGTCCAGCATCAACGTCACTCTGATCCTACAGTCTTCCGGCATCACCGTCACTCTGCTCCTATAGTAGTCCAGTATCACCGTCACTTTGATCCTACAGTCTTCCAGCATCAACTTCACTCTGCTCCTACAGTAGTCCAGTATCACTGTCACTCTGCTCCTACAGTAGTCCTGTATCACTGTCACTATGCTTCTAAAGTAGTCTAGCATTACTGTCAATGTGCTCCTACAGTAATCCAGCATCACCGTCTCTCTGTTCCTACAGCAGTCCAGTATCACTGTCACTCTGCTCTGACAGTAGTCAAGCATCACTGTGACTCTGCCCCTACATTAGTCCAGTATCACTGTTACTTTGCTCCTACAGTCTTCCAGTATCACTGTCAATGCACTCCGACAGTAGTCCAATATCACTATCTCTGCACCTACAGTAGTCCAGTATCACCATCACTCTGCTCCTACAGTAGTCCAGTAACACTGTCAATCTGTTCCTTCAGTAGTCCACTATTGTCACACTGCTTCTACAGTAGTCTAGTATCACTGTCAATGCACTCCGACAGTAGTCCAATATCACTATCTCTGCACCTACAGTAGTCCAGTATCACCATCACTCTGCCCCTACAGTAGTCCAGTATCACCGTCACTCTGTTCCTACAGTAGTCCAGTATCACTGTCACTCTGCTCCTACAGTAGTCCAATAACACTGTCAATCTGCTTCTACAGTAGTCCAGTATCACTGTCAATGCACTCCGTCAGTAGTCCTATATACTCTCTCTCTGCTCCTACAGTAGTCCAGTATCACTGTCACTCTGCTCCTACAGTGGTCCAGTATCACTGTTACTCTGCCCCTACAACACTCCAGTATCACTGTCACTCTGCTTCTACAGTAGTCCAGTATCACTGTCACACTGCTCCTTCAGTTGTCCAGGATCATTGACACTCTGCTTCTACAGTAGTCCAGCATCACCGTCACTCTGCTCCTGCAGTAGTCCAGTATCACTGTCACTCTGCTCCTACAATAGTCCAGTATCACTGTCAATGCGCTCCGACAGTAGTCCAGTATCACTGTAACTCTGATCCTACAGTAGTCCAATATCACCGTCACTCTGCTCCTACAGTAGTCCAGTATCACTGTCACTGTGCTCCTACAGTAGTCCAGTATCACTGTCACTCTGCTTCGACAGTAGTCCAGCATTACTGTCAATGTGCTCCGACAGTATTCCAGCATCACTGTCTCTCTGCTCCTACGACAGTCTAGTATCAGTGTCACTCTGCTCCTACAGTAGCCCAGTATCACTGTCACTTTGCTCCCACAGTAATCCAGTGTTGCTGTCACTCTGCTCCTTCAGTTGTCCAGTATCACTGTCACTCTGCTCCTGCAGTAGTCCAGTATCACCGTCACTCTGCTCCTATAGTAGCCCAGTATCACTGTCTCTCTGCTCCTGTAGTAGTCCAGTATCACAGTCACTCTGCTCATGCAGTAGTTCATTATCCCTGTCAATGTGCTCCTACAGTAGTCCGGTATCACCATCATTCTGCTCCTATACTGGTCCGGCACCACTATCACTCTGCTCCTAATAATAATCTAGTATAACTGTCACTCTGCTCCTACAGTAATCTAGTATCACTGTCACTCTGCCCCTACAGTAGTCCATTATAAATGCCAACCTGCTCTACAGTAGTCCAACTTCACAGTCACTCTGCTCCTACAGTCATCCAGTAACACTGTCAATCTGCTCCTTCAATAGTCCAGTACTGTCACTCTGCTTCTACAGTAGTCTACTATCACTGTCAATGCGCTCTGTCAGTAGTCCAATATCACTGTCTTTCTGATCCTACAGTAGTCCAGTATCACTGTCACTCTGCTTCTGCAGTAGCCCAGCATCACTGTAAATGCACTCTGACAGTAGTCCAATATCTCTGTCTCCCTGCTACTACAGTAGTCCAGTATCACTGTTACTCTGCTCCAATAGTAGTCCTGCATCACTGTCACTTTGCTCCTACAGTAGTCCAGCATCACAGTCACTCTGCTTCGACAGTCGTCCAGTATCACTGTCACTCTGCTTCGACAGTCGTCCAGTATCACTGTCACTCTACTTCGATAGTGTCCAGCATTGCTGTCACTCTGCTTCGATAGTAGTCCAGTATCACTGTCACACTGCATCTATAGTAGTCCAGCATTACTGTCAATGTGCTCCTACAGTAGTCCAGTATCACTGTCACACTGCGTCTATAGTAGTCCAGCATTACTGTCAATGTGCTCCTACAGTAGTCCAGTATCACTGTCTCTCTGCTCTGACAGTAGTCCAGCATCACTGTCACTCTGCCCCTACAGTAGTGCAGTATCACTGTTACTCTGCTCCTACAGTACTCCAGTATCACCGTCACTCTGCTCCTATACTGGTCCAGTATCACTTTAACTCTGCTTCTGCAGTAGTCTAGTATCACTGTAAATATGCTCCTGCAGTAATCTAGTATCACTGTCACTCTGCCTCTACAGTAGTCTAGTATAAATGCCAACCTGCTTCTCCAGTAGTCCAACTTCACAGTCACTCTGCTCCTACAGTGGTCCAGTAATACTGTCAATCTGCTCCTTCAGTAGACCAGTGTCGTCACACTGCTTCTACAGTAGTCTAGTATCACTGTCAATGCGTTCCGACAGTAGTCCAATATCACTGTCTCTCTGCTCCTACAATAGTCAGGTATCACTGTCACTCTGCACATACAATAGTCAGGTATCACTGTCAATCTACTCCTATGGTAGTCCAGCATCACTGTCACTCCGCTCCTACAATAGTCCAGCATCACTGTCACTCCGCTCCTACAGTAGTCCAGTATCACTGTCACTCTGCTTCAACAGTAGTCCAGCATTACTATCAACGGTATCCTACAGTAGTCCAGCATCACTGTCTCTCTGCTCCTACGACAGTCCAGTATCACTGTCACTTTGCTCCTTCAGTAGACCAGTATCGCTGTCTCTTTGTTTCTACAGTTGTACAGTATTCCTTTCACTCTGGTCCTGCAGTAGTTCAGTATCACCATCAATGCGCTCCCACAGTAGTCCAATACTCTGTCTCTCGGCTCCTATAGTAGTCCAGTATCACTATCACTCTGCACCTACTGTCTTCCAGTATCACTGTCACTGTGCTCCTACAGTAGTCCAGCATCACTGTCACTGTACCGCTACAGTTGCCCAGTATCGCAGTCACTCTGCTCCTATAGTGTTCCAGCATCACCGTCACTTTGCTCCTACAGTAGTCCAGTATCACCGTCACTCTGCTCCTACAGTAGTCCAGAATCACTTTCACTCTGCTTCTACAGTAGTCCAGCATCACTGTCTCTCTGCTCCTATGGCTGTCCAGTATCAGTGTCACTCTGCCTCGACAGTAGTGCAGTATCACTGTCACTCTGCTCCTACAATAGATCAGTATTACTGTCACTTTGCTCCGACAGTAGTCCAGTGTTACTGTCACTCTGCTCCTACAGTAGTCCAGCATCACCGTCACTCTGCTCCGAAAGTAGTCCTGCACCACTGTCACTCTGCTCCTACAGTAGATCAGTATTACTGTCACTCTGCTCCTACAGTAGTCCAGCATCACCGTCACTCTGATTTGACAGTATTCCAGTATCACAGTCACTCTGCTCCTATACTGGTCCAGTATCACTGTGACTCTGCTCCAGTATCCAGTAGTCCAGTATCACCGTCACTTTGTTCCAAAAGTTGTCCAGTATCACTGTCACTCTGCTCCTACAGTAATTAGATTACTTACAGTGTGGAAACAGGCCCTTCGGCCCAACAAGTCCACACCGACCCGCCGAAGCGCACCCACCCATACCCCTTCCCCTACATTTACCTCTACATCTAACACTACGGGCAATTTAGCGTGGCCAATTCACCTAACCTGCACATCTTTGGACTGTGGGAGGAAACCAGAGCACCCGGAGGAAACCCACGCAGACACAGGGAGAATGTGCAAACTCCACACAGTCAGTCGCCTGAGGCGGGAATTGAACCCAGGTCTCTGGCGCTGTGAGGCAACAGTGCTAACCACTGTGCCACCGTGCCGCCCACAATCTAGAATCACTGTCACTCTGCTCCTCCAGTAATCTAGTATCACTGTCAATCTGCTCCTTTAGTAGTCCAATATCACTGTCACTCTGCTCCTACAGTAGTCCAGTATCACTATCATTAAGCTCCCACAGTAGTACAGTATTACTGTCACTCTGCTCCTGCAGTAGTCCAGTACCACTGTAACTCTGCTCCTTCAGTAGACCAGTATCGCTGTCACTCTGTTCCTACAGTTGTACAGTATCCCTTTCGCTCTGCTCCTGCAGTAGTTCAGTATCACCGTCAATGTGCTCCCACAGTAGTCCAATACTCTGTCTCTCGGCTCCTATAGTAGTCCAGTATCACTGTCACTCTGCTTCTACAGTAGTCTAGTATCACTGTCACTGTGCTCCTACAGTAGTCCAGCATCATCGTCACTGTACCGCTACAGTTGTCCAGTATCGCAGTCACTCTGCTCCTTTAGTCTTCCAGCATCACTGTCACTGTGCTCCTACAGTAGTCTGGTATCACTGTCACTGTGCTCCTGCAGTAGCCCAGTATCACTGTCACTCTGCTCCTACAGTAGTCCAGAATCACTTTCACTCTGCTCCTGTAGTAATCTAGTGTCACTGTCACTCTGCTCCTGCAATAATCTAGTATCACTGTCACTCTGCCTCTACAGTAGTCCAGTATAAATGCCAATCTGCTCCTACAGTAGTCCAACTTCACAGTCACTCTGCTCCTACAGTAGTCCAGTAACACTGTCAATCTGTTCCTTCAGTAGACCAGTATTGTCACTCTGCTTCTACAGTAGTCTAGTATCACTGTCAATGCGCTCCCACAGTAGTCCAGTACTCTGTCTCTCGGCTCCTATAGTAGTCCAGTATCACTGTCACTCTGCTCCTGCCGTCTTCCAGTATCACCGTCACTCTGTTTCGACAGTAGTCCAGTATCACTCTCACTCTGCTCCTACAGTTGTCCACCTTCACAGTCACCCTTCTCCTACAGTCGTCCAGTATCACTGTCAATCTGTTCCTTCAGTAGACCAGTATTGTCACTCTGCTTCTACAGTAGTCTAATATCCCTGTCAATGTGTTCCCACAGTAGTCCAATACTCTGTCTCTCGGCTCTCATAATAGTCCAGTACCATCGTCATTCTGCTCCTATCATCTTCCAGTATCACCGTCACTCTGCACCTACAGTGGTGCAGTATCACTCTCACTCTGCCCTATAGCACTCCAGTATCACTGTCACTCTGCTCCTACAGTAGTCCAGTATCACTGTCACTCTGCTCCTGCAGTAGTCCAGTATCAATGTCACTCTGCTCCTGCAGTAGTCTTGAATCACTGTCACTATGCTCATACAGTAGTCCTGAATCACTATCACTCTGCTTCTACAGTAGTACAGCATCACCATCACTCTGCTCTTACAGTCATCCAGCATCACTGTCACTCTGCTCCTGCAGTAGTCCAGTATCACTGTCACTCTGCTCCTGCAGTAGTCCAGTATCACTGTTACTCTGCTCCTTCAGTAGACCAGTATTGCTGTCACTCTGCTCCTGCAGTCTTCCAGCATCACCATCACTCTGCTCCTGTAGTAGTCCAGTATCACCGTCACTCTGCTTCGACAGTCCTCTAGTATCATTGTGTCTCTGCTCCTGCAGTAGTTCAGTATCACTGTCAATATGCTCCTACAGTAGTCCAGTATCACCGTCACTCTGTTCCAAAAGTTGTCTAGTATCACTGTCACTCTGCTCCTACGGTCGTCCAGTAACATTGTCAATCTGCTCCTTCAATAGACCAGTATCGTCACATTGCTTCTACAGTAGTCTAGTATCACTGTCAATGCACTCCTACAGTAGCCCAGTATCACTGTCACTCTGCTCCTACAGTAGTCCAATATCACTGTCACTCTGCTTCTACAGTAACCCAGCATCACCATCACTCTGCTCCTACAGTAGTCCAGTATCACCGTCACTCTGCTCCTGCAGTAGTCCAATATTACTGTCACTTTGCTCCTACAGTAGTCCTGAATCACTATTATTCTGCTTCTACAGTAGTACAGCATCACCATCACTCTACTCCTACAGTCTTACAGCATCACCGACACTCTGCTCCTTCAGTTGTCCAGTATCACTGTCACTCTGCTCCTGCAGTAGCCCAGAATCACTAACACACTGCTTCTATAGTAGTACTGCAGCACTGCTCCTACAGTCATCCAGCATCACCGTCACTCTGCTCCTACAGTCATCCAGCATCACCGTCACTTTGCTCCTCCTCTTCCAGCATCACTGTCACTCTGCTCCTACAGTAGTCTAGTATCACTGTCACTGTGCTCCTACAGTAGTCCAGCATCAACCTCACTGTCCCCTACAGTTGTCCAGTATCACTGTCACTCTGCTCCTATAGTCTTCCAGCATCACTATCACTCTGCCTCTACAGTAGTCCCGCGTCACCCTCACTGTGCCCCTACAGTTGTCCAGTATCACCCTCACTGTGCCCCTACAGTTGTCCAGTATCACCCTCACTGTGCCCCTACAGTTGTCCAGTATCACCCTCACTGTGCCCCTACAGTTGTCCAGTATCACTGTCACCCTGCTCCTATCGTCTTCCAGCATCACCATCACTCTGCTCCTACAGTGGTCAAGTATCACTGTCACTCTGCCCCTTCAGCACTCCAGTTTTTCTGTCACTCTGCTCCTGCAGTCTTCCAGCATCACCGTCACTCTGCTCCTGCAATAGTCCAGTATCACTGTCATTCTGCTCCTGCAGTAGTCCAGTATCACTGTCACTGTGCTCCTACAGTAGTCCAGTATCACTGTCTCTCTGCTCCTGCAGTAGTCCAGTATCACTGTCACTGTGCTCCTACAGTAGTCCAGTATCACTGTCACTCTGCTCCTGCAGTAGTCCAGTATCACTGTCACCCTGCTCCTGCAGTAGTCCAGTATCACTGTCACTATGCTCCTACAGTAGTCCAGTATCACTGTCACTCTGCTCCTGCAGTAGTCCAGTATCACTGTCACCCTGCTCCTACAGTAGTCCAGTATCACTGTCACCCTGCTCCTACAGTAGTCCAGTATCACTTTCACTCTGCTTCTACAGTAGTCCAGTACCACTGTAACTCTGCTCCTTCAGTAGACCAGTATCGCTGTCTCTTTGTTCCTACAGTTGTATAGTATCCCTTTCACTCTGCTCCTGCAGTAGTTCAGTATCACCATCAATGTGCTCCACAGTAGTCCAATACTCTGTCTCTCGGCTCCTATAGTAATCCAGTACCACTATCACTCTGCACCTACTGTCTTCCAGTACCACCGTCACTCTGCTCCTACCGTCTTCCAGCATCACTTTCACTGTGCTCCTACAGTAGTCCAGCATCACTGTCATTGTACCCCTATAGTTGTCCAGTATCGCAATCATTCTGCTCCTATAGTCTTCCAGCATCACTGTCACTACTCCTACAGTAGTCCAGTATCACTTTCACTGTGATCCTGCAGTAGTCCAGTATCACTGTCACTCTGCTCCTGCAGTTGTCCAGTATCACTGTCACTCTTCTCCTACAGTCGTCCAGCATCACCTTCACTCTGCTTCTACAGTAGTCCAGTATCACTGTCACTGTGCTCCTACAGTTGTACAGTATCACTGTAGCTCTGCTCTTTCAGTAGACCAGTATCACCGTCACTCTGCACCTGCAGTGGTGCAGTATCACTGTCATGTGCTCCTATAGCACTCCAGTATCACTGTCACATTTCTCCTATAGTCTTCCAGCATCACTATCACTCTGGTCCTACAGTAGTCTAGTATCAATGTCACTGTGCTTCTATAGTAGTCCAGTATCAGTGTCACTCTGCTCCTGCAGTAATCTTGTATCACTGTCACTATGCTCCTACAGTAGTCCTGAATCACTATCACTCTGCTCCTACAGTCTTATAGCATCACCGTCACTCTGCTCCTACAGTCATCCAGCATCACCGGCACTCTGCTCCTACAGTCGTCTAACATCACCGTCACTCTGCTCCTCGTCTTCCAGCATCACTGTCACTCTGCTCCTGCTGTAGTCCAGTATCACTGCTACTGTGCTCCTACAGTAGTTTAGTATCACTGTCACTGTGCTCCTACAGTAGTCCAATATCACTGTCACTCTGCTCCTACAGTAGTCCAGTATCGCTGCCACTGTGCTCCTACAGTAGTTTAGTATCACTGTCACTGTGCTCCTATAGTAGTCCAGTATCACTGTCATTAAGCTCCCACAGTAGTACAGTATTACTGTCACTCTGCGCCTGCAGTAGTCCAGTACCACTGTAACTCTGCTCCTTCAGTAGACCGGTATCACTGTCTCTCTGTTCCTACAGTTGTACAGTATCCCTTTCACTCTGCTCCTGCAGTAGTTCAGTATCACCGTCAATGTGCTCCCACAGTAGTCCACTCTGCTTCTACAGTACTCCAGCATCACTGTCACTGTGCCTCTACAGTAGTCCAGCATCACCGTGACTGTACCCCTACAGTTGTCCAGTATCACAGTCACTCTGCTCCTATAGTCTTCCAGCATCACTATCACTCTGCTCCTACGGTAGTCCAGTATCACTGTCACTGTGCTCCTACAGTAGTCCAGTATCACTGTAATTCTGCTCCTTCAGTAGACCAGAATTGCTGTCTCTTTGCTTCTTCGGTAGTCCAATATCGCTGTCACTCTGCTCCTACAGTCTTCCAGCATCACCATCACTCTGCTCCTATAGTGGTCCAGTATCACTGTCACTCTGCCCCTACAGCACTCCAGTATAGCTGTCACTCTGCCTCTACAGTAGTCCAGTATCACTGTCACTCTGCTGCTGCAGTAGTCCAGAATCACTATCACTCTGCTTCTATAATAGTACTGCATCACCGAACTCTGCTCCTGTAGTCATTCAGCATCACTGTCACTCTGCTCCTACAGTCGTCCAGCATCACCTTCACTCTGCTTCTACAGTAGTCCAGTATCACTGTCACTGTGCTCCTACAGTTGTACAGTATCACTGTAGCTCTGCTCTTTCAGTAGACCAGTATCACCGTCACTCTGCACCTGCAGTGGTGCAGTATCACTGTCATGTGCTCCTATAGCACTCCAGTATCACTGTCACATTTCTCCTATAGTCTTCCAGCATCACTGTCACTCTGCTCCTGCAGCTGTACACTATCACTGTCACTCTGCTCCTACAGTAGTCCAGTATTACTGTCACTCTGCTCCTTTAGTAGTCCAGTATTGCTATCACCCTGCTCCTGCAGTCTCCCAGCATCACCATCACTGCTTGTACAGTGATCCAGTATCCCTGTCACTCTGCTCCTATAGTCTTCTAGCATCACTGTCACTCTGCTCCTACAGTAGTCCAGTGTCACTGTCACTCTGCTCCTATAGTCTTCTAGCATCACTGTCACTCTGCTCCTACAGTAGTCCAGTGTCACTGTCACTCTGCTCCTACAGTAGTCCAGTGTCACTGTCACTCTGCTCCTATAGTCTTCTAGCATCACTGTCACTCTGCTCCTACAGTAGTCCAGTGTCACTGTCACTCTGCTCCTACAGTAATCCAGTATCACTGTCACTCTGCTCCTACAGTAGTCCAGTGTCACTGTCACTCTGCTCCTACAGTAGTCCAGTGTCACTGTCACTCTGCTCCTACAGTAGTCCAGTGTCACTGTCACTCTGCTCCTACAGTAATCCAGTATCACTGTCACTCTGCTCCTACAGAATTCCAGTATCACTGTCAATCTGCTCCTACAGTAGTCCAGTATCACTGCCAATGTGCTCCTACAGTAGTCCGGTATCACTGTAATTCTGCTCCTTCAGTAGACCAGAATTGCTGTCTCTTTGCTTCTTCGGTAGTCCAATAACGCTGTCACTCTGCTCCTACAGTCTTCCAGCATCACCATCACTCTGCTCCTACAGTGGTCCAGTATCACTATCACTCTGCCCCTACAGCACTCCAGTATAGTTGTCACTCTGCCTCTACAGTAGTCCAGTATCACTGTCACTCTACTCCTACAGTAGTCTAGTATCACTCACTCTGCTCCTACATTAGTCCAGTATCACTGTCACTGTGCTCCTACAGTATTCCAGTATCACTGTCAATCTGCTCCTACAGTAGTCCAGAATCACTTTCACTCTGCTTCTACAGTAGTCCAGTATCACTGTAACTCTGCTCCTTCAGTAGACCAGAATCGCTGTCTCTCTGCTTCTTTGGTAGTCCAGTTTTGCTGTCACTCTGCTCCTGCAGTTTTCCAGCACCACCATCACTCTGCTCCTACAGTGGTCCAGTATCATTGTCTCTCTGCTCCTACAGTAGTCCAGTATCATTGTCTCTCTGCTCCTACAGTAGTCCAGTATCACTGTCACTCTGCCCCTACAGCACTCCGGTATCGCTGTCACTCTGCTCCTACAGTAGTCCAGTATCACTGTCACTCTGCTTCTGCAGTAGTCCAGAATCACTATCACTCTGCTCCTACAGTAGTCCAGCATGACTGTCACTCTGCTCTTACAGTAGTCCACTATCACTGTGATTGTGCTCCTACAGTAGTGCAGTATTACTGTCAATCTGCCCCTACAGTAGTCCAGTATCATTGTCACTGTGCTCCCACAGTAGTGCAGCATTACTGTCATTCTGCTCCTACAGTAGTGCAGCATTACTGTCATTCTGCTCCTACAGTAGTCCAGTATTACTGTCAATCTGCTCCTACAGTAGTCCACTATCATTGTCACTCTGCTCCTACAGTAGTTCAGTATCATTGTCACTCTGCTCCTACAGTACAAATGAAATAAGAAACCTTTTCCCTTGTACAGCACTTTACACACTTTCAGCTCCCTAAGTAAGCAATTGAGCACTTTTTAAAAATAATGCGGTCACTGTTTTAATTTTGCTTCCTTTCTTAAAGGCTCCTGAGACAGCAGTGTCCAAACTCAAACCTTTTATGAGCTAGAAAGATGTGGGCAACTGATACTTGGGGCACCATCGTATCCATAACTCTCAACTTCTTGGCTCGGAACATTCACACAATGCCTTACCTCTTGCTGGGTCAAAATAAAGGAAATCCCTTCCCTGTAGCACTGTGAGAGTTCATACACCTGAG
Organism: Chiloscyllium punctatum; assembly: GCF_047496795.1. NCBI lineage: Eukaryota > Metazoa > Chordata > Chondrichthyes > Orectolobiformes > Hemiscylliidae > Chiloscyllium > Chiloscyllium punctatum. The sequence continues at coordinate 63,503,899 of NC_092745.1, forward strand.
GATTACAGTTGTTCAGCAAGGCAGCTGACCACCAGCTTCTCTGGGTATTTAGGGATGGAAATTCACTGCTATCTTCGCCAGCAATGTTCATATCCCCCAACAAATCTTCCCCCTCTCCCGACCTGGTGAAGGGCTTATGCCCAAAACATCAACTCTCTTGCTCCTCAAATGCTGCCTAACCTGCTGTGCTTTTTCCAACGCCAAACTTTATCGACTTTGACTCTCCAGCATCTGCAGTTCTCACTGTCTCCAAATTTACAAGCATTCCTTTGTGAAGGTAATAAGCAGGATGGATAAAGGGGAAGCAGTGTAATATATTTGGATTTTCAGGTGTTTGATTAGGGACGCACATTCGGCTACTTAATAGTATAAGCCCAAGGTGTTGGAGGTTGTATATTTGCATGGTCAGAGGAATGCATTAATTAATAGAAATTGGAAAGTTGGGATAAGGGGTGCATTTTCAGGCTGGAAACATAATTAGAGGAGTATCAGAGGGATCAATGCTGGGGTCATAATTATTTTCAATCTGTATTAATGGCCTGGATGAAGAAAGTGAATGTCCTACAGCCAAACTTGTGGATGACATTAAAATAGAATCCCTGCAGTGTGGAAGCAGGCTACTGGGCCCATACTATCCCTCCAAAGAGCATCCCACTCAGACCCAGATCCCCCCCCCCCCCCAAATAAGTCTGCATTTCCCATAGCTAGTCCACCTCGCCTCTTTGGACTGTGGGAGGAAACCAGAGCACCTGGAGGAAGCCCACGCAGACACAGGGAGAATGTGCAAACTCCACACAGACAGCCGCGTGAGTCTAGAATTGAACCTACGTCCCTGGTGCTGTGAGGCAGCAGTGCTATTCACTGAGCCATCATGCCACACCACATGGGAAGGCAAACAGTGACAAAATCACAGAGTCTGCAGAGGGACATGGATAAGTCATGTGAGTGGGCTGAAACTTGGCAGATAGACTATAGTGTAGGGAAATGAAGGTACGCACTTTTGCAGGAAGAAGAGAGGAGCTGAATATTACTCAAATGGAAAAAGACGGCAGAAAGTTATGAACAAACGGATTTAGGAGTCTTCATCCATGAGTCAGAAAAAGTTAGCATACAAGTGCAGTGGGTAAAAAGGAAGGTAAAATGGGACGTTGGCCTTTATCTCAATGGAGTATAAAAATAGTTACTTTTTAAAAACTCTCTAACGAATTAGTCAAACCATAGCTGGAATGTCACAAACCATTTTGGTATTCATATATAAGGGAAGATACATTGGCATTGGATGCATTCCAGAGGAAGTTCTCTTGGCTGATATCAGGTATGGACGGACTGTCCTGTGAAGAGAGGTTGAATACATTGGGCCCTTACTCTTTGGAATATAGAAGAGTGAGAGGTGACCTTGTTGAAACAAATAAGATTCTTAGAGGACTTGAGAAGGTAGATGTAGGAAGAGAGTGTTTCCCCTTCAGAGAGGGTCCAGGACCAGAGGGCATAATCTCAGAATGAGGGGTCACACATTTCAGACAGAGATGAGGAGAAATGTCTACTCTGTTGGCAGTCAATCTGTGGAATTCCTTCCAGCAGAGTGCTGTCAAGACTGAATCAATAAGTAGATTCAAGGCTGAGAGAGACAGATTTTTAATCAGTAAGAGAATTGAGGCTTTTCAGGGAAAAAAGGCAGGGAAATGGAAGTGAGGATTATCATATCAACCATGAATGGCACAGCAGACTCCATGGGCTGAATGGCCTATTTCAGCCCCTATATCTTATGGTCTTCTTTGATTTGGAAATTACTGGAGGTTTGATTTAAATAGATAGTTTGTCAAAGCCAGCACAGTCATAACAGGCAGAATGGCCTCATTTGCTGCAGTGTCATTTGAAGATTCTAGGATTTGTAACAACGACTTAAAGTGCTTCTTTGTCTTGTGGCTAAAGGTATTTTCTCCCCCTCCCCCCCAATGTAGGTGATGGATTCCAACCCACTGAACCATTTGACATTTTGTGGGTTGATGGAACTTTGCCCCGTTTTCACAACATCTCATCAGATGTCAGCCACCCAGTTAATAAAGGAGAATGTGTAGCCTTTGACCCATTAACTGGAGCATGGGAATCAGAAAACTGCTCAAAACAGAAAGAAGCACTCTGTCGATATGACAAAGGTGAATTTACGTTTTTGTTTTGATGTTTTAGATGTCATTTCTGTGAGTGAACCTCACCAAAAATGCCTTTGTTGTTTTGATAGGAATTGAATATGTTCATTTGTGTGTTTCTTTCCATATGATAGCCTTGATTATTGTTTGTTGGTTGAGTGGCGAGAGGAGATATTGCATAGATTACGTGGCACTGGTCATTTAGTCAACAGGAGAAAAGTGGGTTTTATAAAATAAAAAACTGATGTGAAACAAATACAGAACAAGTTTGTGTTTATTTCAATTGGATGGTAATAAAGTGCACAATAATTATGAGTAAAGGCCAGTCAAAACCTGTGATAGCGAGTTTTGAGATTTGTAGCTCAGGTTGAGGTTCCGGATATAAGTTAATTCGCTGAGCTGGAAGGTTCATTTTCAGACATTTCATCACCATACTAGGTAACATCATCAGTGAGCCTCCAGTGAAACACTGGTGGTATGGCCTGCTTTTTATTTATGTGTTTAGGTTTCCTTGGGTTGGTGATGTCATTTCCTGTGGTGATGTTTACAACAAGCAAAACTAATGTCATTTACAAAATATCTTGCAAGAACTGTAACAAACACTACATTGGACAAACAAGCAGAAGACTAACCACCAGGGTACATGAACATCAACTAGCCACAAAAAGACATACCCACTCTCACTAATATCTTTACATACAGATGAGGAAGGACACCAATTCGACTGGGACAACACATCCATCCTAGGACAAGCCAAACAGAGACACACGCACGAGAAATCCTAGAAGCATGGCATTCCAACCGGAACTCTATCAACAAATACTTTGACTTGGATCCCATTTACCACCCCCTGAGAAAAAGAACAGGGCATGACATCACCAAATGACATGACATCACCAAAGGACATTACATCACCACAGGAAATGACATCACCAACCCAAGGAAACCTAAACACATAAATAAAAAGCAGGCCATTACACCAGTGCTTCACTGGAGGCTCACTGAAGATGTCACCTAGTATGGTGACGAAATGTCTGAAATGTCTGAGCTCTTTGCAGCTCAGTGAACAAACTTACATCTGAAACCTGTGTTGCTCTGTCCCATTCTCTTTCTAACCATGTGCTATTACCATTCTCTTCTCTCGCCTCATATATTGTGTTCCCGCCCTGAGTTTTCCCTTCTCTCTCTTCCCATCCAACCAGAGTTTCCCTAGACAGTCATACCCCTATGCAAGTCCTGTTACTGCAGTAGCAGATGCTGAAATGATTGCATGTGGCACAAGCAGAACTCAGTAGGAACCTGTGAGACTTGGGATGGAGCGCAGCTGGAATCAGAGTGAGCCATGGACCGGCGAGCAGACAGTAGTGTGTTATAGATATTTGAAGGCTAGCATTGCAATAAGTTTTGCTGCACTTGAGAGAAACACTTGACTAAAAGCTGACCTTCGTTGAGGAGTTGATGTGCTACAATGGACTCAACATCCTTGGGTTCGGAAGTTAAAATTGTCTAGAGCTTCTGTCCCTGACTGCCCAGTGCATTCTGTTGCACATGTGCAAAATTAAACCCTTATTAAGCAATGTTGTTCTAAATTTAAGTACTCCTCTGGAGTCAAATGATAAGCTTCTGTTAAACTTTTAAGACTCACTTTTCAAGAATGACCATACAGGCAAAATGCCAGAAGGCCTCTGATACCATGCATCAGGATCCAATGTTTGCCTTCTCTGTAGAAACAATTAATTTGGCAGCTGATTTGTCATTTCACTAGATTCCAGCATTGTAACAAGCATTATGAAATTCCTAAAATTTCAAGAGTTGCTTCTCTAATTTTGAGCTGTATGGTGAGAAACTTGCTTCAGTCACAACATTAATAAGACTCCAAATTGTGGAGTCATATTCCTGACGGACTGTACACTTTATAGTGAAGAGTAAAAGCTCTGGTCGAACATTGTCAGGTTTTGACAAAGCCTTTTGCCCACATGCTAGGTTTACTGGTTTCTTTGTAGTTGAGACATCGGTTGAAGCTGCAGAACAAGATCAGTAACTCTGTAAGACTGAACAGTGTAAATTGTTTTCTGTTTCCATCCTAGACTTGCGTTTTTTTCCAGGATGAAGTCTTGGAAGAAACTTTCTGGCTTGCATTGATCAGTTGATTTTGACCAAGGCAATTTACTGACACCGTAAACAAGTTATTGAGAGCATTTTTGGAGATTAACTTCTATAGGCACGTATGTTTGATGTTTCTTTGAGGAGCATTTAGATTGGGACCCATTCAGCAAAGTCTAAGATAATGAAGCATTCATGATGACTAGTCAATTGATTGTAACACTGCACAAAGGTGTCATGACTGAGTGTTGTCTTTAGATGAAGTGAGGATAGAGGGCAGAAGATAGAAAATCTTGTAGTCATTTGAGAAATGGAAAAGATAAAATGATTGGAATATCAGGCTGGAAGTTGTGGAAATGAACTGCTATAGGGCCAGTAATTTTATATCAAGAATGTTGGAGCAGATGTCTGACATTAACAGAAAATAAACTTTTGAGGACAGGAATTTGATGCATTCTTGAATTATTTTCACTATATTACAAACATTTTAAAATGGCTGTAGTATAAAATGAAAATTATATTTACAGCGGCAAAACCTCAAGAATCTAATTGTATGTTTTAGTTAACATCTTGATGCCAACAGCTTCCCAATCTGGATCATTCTGTCCACTCACTATTATTCTGAAATAAGAGAATAATAGTGACAGTCTTCATAAAGTTACGGAACCGTTCAAGAAAACCTTGGAATGTTCAGATGGATTTTTGTTTTTTTTTACTAATTACCATTTCATTATCACAGTTTGTAAAATATTCCAGTATTGTCTGTTCTCCTTTCAGATATATATGAACAAATGCAAAACTTGTCTTCTCTTCCACCCTCTCCATTTTTCCTACAAGTTAAAGCAAATTCCATTCGTGTTTCAGTAAGTATTTAATTGTTCGGAGTAGTTTCCTCACGATGTCGATTTGTTGGAGAAAGAGAATTGTGTAGTGGGCGGCACGGTGGCACAGTGGTTAGCATTGCTGCCTCACAGCGCCAGAGACCCGGATTCAATTCCCGCCTCAGGCGACTCTCTGTGTGGAGTTTGCACATTCTCCCCGTGTGTGGGTGGGTTTCCTCCCACACTCCCAAGATGTGCAGGTCAGGTGAATTGGCCATGCTAAATTGCCTGTAGTATTAGGTAAGGGGTAGATGTAGGGGTATGGGTGGGTTGCGCTTCGGCGAGGCGGTGTGGACTTGTTGGGCCGAAGGGCCTGTTTCCACACTGTAAGTAATCTAACCTATTGACCAGGTGAGGAGACATGGAGTGATTTCGTTACATCAGAGATTTGAATCTTTTAAAAGCATATTTACAAATTCAGTGAGTATTTCTGTTTCTGTACATAATGAACAAGCCAAATGGGTTTTCTTTAGTTAACAAAACAGGGATTAGTACAATAAAACACATCCAGGTAAACAATTTAAAAATGTAAGAATATGTCCCAACTTCGGCAACTTTTGTGCAAAGATATTCACTCAAACCAAACACGCAAAAATACTAACAAGAGAGTAGAGAAAGTTAACTTGAATCAAGTTAAAGTTCATTAAATAAGAGGTCACTGGGTGTGATCTAGCTGAAACTATCCAAAAGTGTGGATCCTCAGCTGACAGCTTGAGGTTGTAGCTGGTGTTCTCTCCACTGTCTTGAAATGCTGTTGTCAAAACTTTCTATTAAAAGCTCTTAGTCTGTTTCCAGGATGCAGGCATCACTTAAACTGAGCAGAGATCTGAGATCTTGTATGGAGATGGGGAATGAGCAGCTTTCCCTCACTGTCAGCTGCTCATTTTTTCCAGTTCAAATCCACCCACAAAACTAGGTTGGTCACGTGAATTCTCTTGAACTGCTGTCCAGAGTTCAAAACTCCATTGTATCTTCCAAAGGGTAGCTTTGAATAGCTCAAGTCTGCACTGCCTGCTTAAGAAAAATGAAGGTAGTTTGTCCAAGTGACTAACTTCTACAAAGTTTATTATTTCATGATTGCATAACCACGAATCTCTAATTTTGATAAGATAGAAAGAAAGCTACATACATGTTTCCAGGTGTTTTTTGTCTCTGGGAGCATTTTCATAGGCCCGACATCTTCACCCCAATGAAGTAGAAAGTGAACGACATAGCATTGCAAATTCGTAGCTTATTCCTTAGTTTTAGTCACTGCCCTTGTTTTGGTTTAAAAAAAACAGTACTTTTTAAAGTGTCCAATGTCAGTTTCCAGACTTAAAAATGTGAATTTGACATGAGCATGACTTTGTTGAGAGTGTGGTGCTGGAAAAGCGCAGCAGGTCAGGCAGCATTTAAAGAGCAGGAGAATTGATGTTTTAGGCATAAGCCCTTCATCATGACCTCCTGATAAAGGGCTTATGCCCGAAAGGTTGATTCTCCTGCTCTTCGGATGCTGCCTGACCTGCTGTGCTTTTCCAGCACCACTTTCTCAACTCTGAGCTCCAACATCTGCAGTCCTCACTTTCTCCTCCTCCATGACCATGACTTTGTAACAGTTGCATCAAAATAGGCTGTTTCTAAATAAAAGCTCTAAAATTGATTCATTATAATGAATGGACTCTAGTCTCCTGTATTAAATCTCAGTGGGACCATGGTCATTTATTGAATTTTAAATAATTGCCAAACCGAATTTTTTGCAGCAAAATGTTTTTGAAATGAAAAGGTTCTAAATGGCATTTACAATTGAAACAATTTTAATATCTGATCATTTAAAAAAATGTGCTAGAGATTGTTCTAATCGTGAGCTAATGGTGGTGAATATAAAAGATTCTAAACCATATTGATCTCGCATGTTAATCTATCAGAAACTAAACATGTTGAAGGAATATTCATGTGGAGTTATCTTTATATTCTTACTTACTAAATAGAATACTACATTTTTTCTCAGAATTATATATTCTTTCTATATATCTCTAAGCTTTTAATTTTTCAACATTCGACAGAAGATAAACTTAGGTCAGATATTGTAAGATTTTGATTTGGTTTGATTTATTGTCACATGTATCTATGTACAAGGAAACATTTTGTATTGCGTGTAGTATGGGCAGGTTATACCACACAAAGGGTAAGATAACAGAGTGAGGAATACAATGTTATGGCTACTGAGAAGGTGCACAGAGAGCAGAGGAGTTTCTTCATTTACAAAATATATATGCTGTCAGTTAATATTGTGATAGTGTATTGTATACAAATATTTTTGTTTGTTGGTTGCTTTAGATTGCGGATTATTTGCTGCTGAACCAAAGCGATTACCCAGAAAATGTGTCTGTTGCAAACTACATCACCAGCTTGTTGTGTGAAGCTGCAGATCAAAGCCACGCTAAACTCACCTCTGCTGACTTGCTTGCGTTGACGAGATTTCTCGGAAATGTTGCTGAACTGGATTTTGAAAGTGAAGCGAGTAATTCCAAAACAATTTTGAGCTTGGCAACTAACTACATTAAATTGGCGAGCAAAATCATAGATGTCAAGTATTCCTTGGAATGGCTCTTAATATCCGAGGTGAAAGTGTGTTTCTTTTTCAAGTTTAATTATTATTATAAACCACAATTAAGTATTGAACTATCTTGGGTTTGTGGGAGAAAACAAAATGCACTGAAGAAATGTAAAAATTGCTCAGCAAAACATTTTAAGTGAAGCTTCTGTGAACTGTCTTCCTTTCAATGAGTAGATGAAAACAGATTGGAAAGCAGATACATTGGAGAATGAATACAGTATTGCAGCCTTAGTTGATTAATCATGATATGGAGATGTCGGTTTTGGACTGGGGTGTACAAAGTTAAAAATCACACAACACCAAGTTATAGTCCAACAGCTTTAATTGGAAGCACAGTAGCTTTCGGAGCGCTGGTCCTTCATCAGGTGGTAGTGGAGGGCTCAATCCTAACACACAGAATTTATAGAAAAAACTTATAGTGTGATGTAACTGAAATTATACATTGAAAAATTGATTGTCTGTTAAGCCTTTCATCTGTTAGAATACAGTGATAGTTTCACTTCTTTCATGTGTAAATCACAAAACCTTTTTTTCAAAAAGTTGCATTCTTGGGTTAGCTGTTAACAATGGTGGTAGCTAGACAATATGTTGAAGGTGTTGGCCCCTGTGTTCTCTGTCTACGCCATGATGTTTAGATTGATTCTAATCTAAAAAGTGAGATAATGGAGTTTTACATGAATTCATGCAGTTTTTGAGCTCAGAGTTCTACATGAATGCATGCAGTTTTTGAGCAAAGTACAATGTAACTCTGCAAGTACAAACTCACCCCACAAAATATATGTGTGTGCATGTGGGTCTTTGTCTGTGTCTGTCTGGGTTGGGGGTTGTGAGTGTGAGAAAGTGTATATGTGTGTGTGTGTGTAGTGAGTGCAGAGTGTCTTAAGTCTGTGAGGGGGTACGTGTGGGAATGTGTGTGCCTGTAAGGGTGTGTGTGGTTGTCTGTGTGCGCGTCTGTGTGTATGTGTGTCCGTGTGTATGTGTATATAGGAGTGTGTGTGTGTGTGTAGGAGTATCTGTGTGTGTGTATAGTGCAATGGTGATCACCTGTAATGTGACATAAACCCAAGGTCCCGGTTGAGGCCCTCCCTATGTGTACTGAACTTAGCTATCAACCTCTGCTCGCCCACTCAACCAAGACCTTGGGTTTATGTCACATTACAGGTGACCACCATTGCACAATACACACACACACACACAGATACTCCTACACACACACTCTCTCACACACACACAGGCACTCCTATACACTCATACACATGGACACACATACACACAGACACTCACACAGACACCCATACACACCCTTACAGGCACACACACTCCCACACTCACACATGCACCCCCTCACAGACTTAAGACACTCTGCACTCACTACACACACACACACTTTCTCACACTCTCAACCCCCAACCCAGACAGACAGACACACACAAAGACCCACATGCACACATATATTTTGTGGGGTGAATTTGTACTTTCAGGGTTACATTGTACTTTGCTCAAAAACTGCATGAATTTATGTAAAACTCCGTTATCTCACTTTTTAGATTAGAATCTTCTAAACATCATGGCATAGACAGAGAACACAGGGGGCCAACACCTTCAACATATTGTCTAGCTATCACCATTGTTAACAGCTAACCCGAGAATGCAACTTTTTAAAAAAAAGGTTTTATGATTTACACATGAAAGAAGTGAAACTAACAGATGAAAGGCTTAACAGACAATCTGTTTTTCAATGTTTAATTTCAGTTACATCACACTGTAAATTTTTGTGTTAGGATTGAGCCCTCCACTATCACCTGATGAAGGGGCAACACTCCGAAATCTTGTGTGCTTCCAATTAAACCTGTTGGACTATAACCTGGTACTGTGTGATTTTTAATTCAGGTGATTAATGTTTGCAATGCTGATAATGTAAATTCCTTAATGTATCTTTAATGTATATACGAAGACAGTTTTGAATTTTTAAAAATATTGCCAAGTTTTACAGTTAACGTTTTAGTGTTTGCAATCGAAAATGAAGGTATTGTTTGGTGTTTACTGTATGAATGATGTTTAATGTTTAATACCATGTACTTTGGAGTTAGGAAGGGGTAAACTACTGAAATCATGATGACATCTGTATTTACTTGCTCCACTTGTTCACGTCAAACAGCTTTACAAAATTGAAAATGATGCTTTCACCTCTGAGCACTGCACTCCCTTGATGATTATACATTTTGCCAGAATTAACAAAATGCAAGTGATGAAAGTGGGAAGAAGGGATCGTCCCACTGCCCACACCTTTCCTCTTACTGAACTTGGTTCACGATTGTGCTTTTGGGAAGGAAATCTGCTATTCTCTTCTGATCTTGTCTACATGTGGCTCCAGACCCACAGAATTGTAATTGACTCTTACCTGCCCTGTGAAATGGCTGAGCAAGCCTCTCAGTTGAATCTAACTGTGACAGAGTCTCAGAGAAGAAATGAGTCTGGGCAAACCGTCTGTCGTCAAGCAAACCAATCAAAATGATAGTGACAAACACAGCCAGGTTGACTCTGCAGAGACCCCCTTGGTAACACTTGAGGGTTTCTGCCAAAATGTCAACAGCTGCCACCATCACCCCCATACACACACAGACAACCGCACACAAGGCACACACACACAGGCGCACAAACACAGACCCACACACACACAGACAACTGCACACAAGGCACACACACACACAGACAAACGCACACAAGGCACACACACACAGACAACCGCACACAAGGCACACACACACAGACGCACAAACACAGACCCACGCACACAGGCGCACACACACACTGACACACATATACTGATGCACAGAAACACAGACACGCACACACACAGACACAGATACACAGACACACAGACAAATACACACAGACACACACACACTGAGTAACAGAAACAGACATGCACGCAAACAGACACACACACAGACACACAGGCACGAACACACAGACACAGATACACAGACACGCACACACAGACACGCAGACAGGCACATACACGCAGACATGCTCACACACAGATACACATGCACATACAGACATGCATACACACACACACAGAAACATGCATGCACGTGCATATATACAGATGCGCGCACACATGCATACAGACAGGTGCGTGCACAGACACGCACGTGCACACAAACACACACAGACATGCAGACACAGAGACACACACACAGACACAGACAGATAGACACAGACATGCACACATTCGCGCACACAGACCTGCACACACACACACACAGACCTGCACACACAAGCACACACAGATACACTCAGCCACAAGACTTTCACACACTGACACACAGACGGAAGCGCACACACAGACACACAAACAGACACACACATAGGCACAGATACACACACAGGCACAGACACACACACAGGCACAGATGTACACATGGAAAAAAATAAAGAAATGCACACAGACAGGCAGACACAGATACACCGATGCACACATGCGCAGGCACACACAGACACAGTCACATACACACACAGACACACATGCAAGCACAGACACATACACAAACACATACACAGACACACACATGCACATATAGATATACAGGCATGCAAACACAGACATACCCACACACAGAAACATGCACACACAGGCGCACACACAGACACACACATACACACACACGCACATACAAACACAGACATGTAGACACAGACATGCAAACACAGACACACACACACACAGACAGACACACAGACACGCACACAGACACACAGATGTGCACACACAAACACACATACAGACACACACAGATACACTCAGACACTTTCAGAGACAAGACACACACAGACGTGCACGCAGAGACAAACACACACACATATATATACACTCAGACTCACAAGCACAGACACACACACGGAAACACACACACATGTGCAAACACACAGGCACACATACACACACACAGACGCTCACACACACAGACATGCACACACAGACACACACACGTGCAGACAAACACACAGGCACACATACACACACAGACGCTCACACACAGACAAACACACAGACACAGAGACATGGACACATGCTCACAGATACACACACAGACACACACAGACACAAACAGACACACATAGAGACACAGACGCACATACACAGACACATACAGATACACACACAGGTGCACACACACATATACGCACAGTCAGAAACATAGACACAAACACATACACACAGACACAAACACATACACACACAGACACATGCACACAGACACAAATTTACACACACCCACACAAAGACACACCCAGACAAACAGACGCACACACACACACACACACACAGACACACACAGAGACACACACACTAGTCAAATAGCAGACTGACATATTCATTCTCATGAAATCATACCTTACAGGCAAGACGACCATCATTAGGTATGTCATGCCCAGCGATGAGGTAGATCCATGAGAGGTGGCAACATGGTGTTTGGGACAGAGTTTGAGTCCTCAACGTTGGCTCCAGAGACCATGAGGTCTCTTGGCATCAGGTCAAACATGAGCAGGAAACTTTCTTGTAATCACCCTATACAGCACTGAGGGTAGCAAAGCTATGCAATATACTCTGGGTGGGGGACTTCAATATCCATCACAGACAGTGGCTCAGCAGCATTACTGATTGAGCTGGTCATAGCTGCTAGACTGGGTATGTGAGGGAACCAACAAGTGGGTAAGATATGCTTGACCTCATCCTCACCAATCTGCTGGCTGTAGACACATCTGTCCATGACAGTATTAGTAAACGTAACCACTGTACTGCCCTTGTAGCGACATTCCAGTCTTCACCTTGACGATGCGCTCCATCATGTTGTGTGATAATATCACTAGGCTAAATCAGAAAGTCTCCAAACAGATCTCGCAACTCCGCGCTGCTCAACCTTGCTTCAGGCCGTCGACAGCAGCAGAATTGTAACTTCATGGCCCAGCATACCCTGCACACTACCAGTGTTGTCAAGCCAGGGGATCAACCCTGATTCAATGAAGAATTCAGGAAGGCATACCAGAAGCAGCAGCAAGCATACATAAAAACGAGGTGTCATCCTGGTGAAGATAAACAAGTGTACATGTCAAACAGCATAAGCAGCAAGTCATACAGAAGGTACAGAATTCAACTCAAAAACTCTCTTGGTACTCAAGTAACAGGGAGTTGACTTACTCACCTAACATGGGATAAAACCGAATTCTCTGAGCATCATCATGAAGATCACCCAAAATGCACATGATATTTACGTCCCAGGAGTCAAAACCTCTGCACTCGCCACAATGTGTTTGAGTAATTTTGGTAATCCTCGAAGAACAATTTCTGAATTCAAGCATGCAATGTACCGTCCCTGAAAGTATCCAAACTAGTTTTTAAAAGCTGTTCTGAGATGTCTGCTGTGAACCTGTCACACAAACTTTAAAACCTCGCCTAAGTAATTGTCTGCTTGCCAACTAAATATTTTGAGGAATTTTAGAAACAATCTTCACAAGTTAATCTACTAAAGAAAATGCTTAAATTGTGACCTTTGTGTTTGTAGGTGATCCGTGGACCCTATGTTATCATTCACAGTGTTGATACACTTGCTGAAAAACTGTCTGATATTTTATTTTCTATTGGACCAAGTATTGTCCTGTCAACAGAAAATATAGGTAAGCATTGTCTTTTAGTTTAATGCTGAAGTGTTCACTACCAGGAAGTACAATCAGACTCTGATATCTAGCCGCAAACACTGAAATCACTGGCAAAGCTCAGATGGTCTGGCAGCATCTGTGGAGAGAAATCAGAGTTAATATTTCAGATCCATTCTGAGGAACCCAGAACTTTAACTCTGATTTTTCTCCACAGATGTTGCCAGATGTGCTGAGCTTTTCCAGCAATTTCTGTTTTTGTTTCTGATTCCGTTTTTTCGGTTTTCATCTGAGCCACTGAGCAGCAACCTCATTTCTGAAAAGGAATATTCCTGGTTTTAGGAGCTGGCGTTTCAGTTGCTTCTGATGTTGGGGATTTCTTTCCTAACTGCTCAGGGTCCAGTTTTCCAAAGTCTCATTAACAAGTCGATTCATTTCCAGGTGATGTGCTGATTTTCTTCTGGCAACATTCATGTTTTTAAATGGTAGTAGTGAAAAATGTTTTCCAAATAGTTTACAGTGTCCCTTTCATTCAAATTGCCAACTTTGAAGTTGGGTTTGGTCAGTGCATTGACTTCCCCTGGATGATGAAGCAGAGATTGAAGAATGATATCATTTTTATTTCCTTCAGAAAAGCCATATTTAGTCACCGGTCGTAGGATGAGCTGCTTTGTTCATAGCATTTTGGAGTCTGGGAGACGTCGAAAGGGGAGCCATATATTTATCAACTACTAAAATATGACTCTGTGATAACACATTGAGTTTAACCGGTAGGCAAAAAAGTCTTGTATGTACCAGTTCCTGAATTGACCTGGTATACAGTGGGCTGGCAGAAGAACAGCAGCGATTGATCTCAGTTGCTATGTTTTGGGGTGGAAGAGGAATCAGACAGGAAAGTGTTATACAGATCGAGCAGAATTATGGAGAGGTGTAAACCAATACAGCAGACAGATTCCAACTCCTTATTCCAACAAGTGAGGGTGAATGGATCCTGGACATGGACAGGAATGGATCCTGCACAGAATGGGCTTGGCTTTGATGCATCCTGTAGTTAAACAGGTGAAATTCAGTGCTAAAGCTCACGTGTAAATAATGACTGCCTGGTTGAAGTTCCAGAGGGTGCCCAACAACCATGGCATCCAAAAATTAGGAAAGCACCAATTACTTTTGGAACAATAGGAAGGGGAGGAGAGAGGAAAAACAAAGTCAACCTTTTCATCAACTTGTTCTGATGTAATCTTGTAGACATGCAGTTCAAAGTAAGCCGGTTGTCCAGTTTGGGAAGTGATCTTGTTTACAAACCCAAATGCCTCTCTGCCCGGAATCGAGCGGATGAAATTCAGGTTCCTGATTCGGAGATGTCCCGGCTTCTCTCTTCTGGTAAGCGATGCCTCACTATTCCCACCTTCTGGTGGGCTTTTAATCATCTCAATTTTCTCCATTTGAAAGCTAAACAAACAAAAAAAATTACTAAGCATTTTTCTTACTGTTGCCTTTTTCCTGTGGGAAAAAGGTGAGGACTGTAGATGCTGGAGATCAGAGCTGAAAATGTGTTGCTGGAAAAGCGCAGCAGGTCAGGCAGCATCCAAGGAACAGGAGAATCGACGTTTCGGGCATCAGCCCTTCTTCAGGAATAATGCCCGAAACGTCGATTCTCCTGTTCCTTGGATGCTGCCTGACCTGCTGCGCTTTTCCAGCAACACATTTTCAGCTTTTTCCTGTGGGAGTCATGAATTAAGTTGAAAGGTTATACATGGCCTGTACAGTGGCTTGTGTGGAAAACCATGCATCCGGCAGAGTTTTGAATGGGGTCCCATTCTCATGGACTTAGTTGACAGCTTCTGGGTTAGCTGCACAATTGTTCAAGTAAGCTTCAGTGCCACTGAACCTGGTAGGTCAGCTTCCCTGTTTGATCATTATCAGCACCGGACTTTCCAAGGGGTGTCAATCTTGGGCAGATTGTCACTCGCTCCTTTTTTACAAAGCATGGGAGCACTTGCACTGTGGGCCCAACCCCCTCCACTTCTCCCAGACCCAACCCCCCTTCTCCCAGACTCAAACCCCCCTCTTCTCCCAGACCCAACCACCCCTTCTCCCAGATCCAACACCCCTCTTCTCCCAGACCCAACACCCCTATTCCCCCACTGCCCTTTCCTACTCTGGACCCAGCATACCCTCCCCCACCCCCAGACCCGACACCCCCTCCTCCGCTCTGGACCTGACCCCTCTCGCCCCACAGCTGGATGCTGTGCTTTATGCCCGCTCTACCTTTCTGCGCACCCCACCTACACACAGGAGGGGCACTCCCACCAGACCCCATATCTCCTACCCAGCCCAACCTACCCGAACACTCCATCATTTACCTGGCCCTCTTTCCACTTTGTGCCCTGCCACCTTACCTTCCCGGTATCCAAATTTGATATAATTAACCTTTCATAGAAGCTGTCAAAGTGGTTGGCTGGTGGGAGAGGGAGTTGTCAGGTTAGAAGGGGCTGGGCAGGTGTCATTGAAGATGGCTGAAATTAACTGGGGGTAACTTGAATGGATACCCAGGAATTAGATATTTATAGTCTAACTTTTCCCAAAGAACTATCTGTTAATCTGCATTGGAACCCTATGAATGCTTCAATTTAAACGGACACCATTGGAGGATTCCCAGGCAATGTAGAGGAATCAGCCAGTGGAATCTTCAGTTTGCTGGGAAATTTATTTTCTCTGAATCTGCAATGACGGCATATTCCACAATGTTTCCGTGCACAACTCCCATCTACATTTTAGCTGACCATTGGAAAAAACATAGGCGACAGCCTTAGATATCAGATTTTTTAGAGTCGAATAAATATAAAGTTTTATGTTTAGCTAACTGTCAAAGGAGAGTCGTAAAACAAATTTTAAACAAACCACTGTTTAGTTTTAGTGAGGCCTATTGAATGTCTGCACATGCAGCGGACAGCACAGTTTTACAGGGGCTATCCTTTTAAATGAAAGGAATTTATATGATTAGTTAGGAGCTCAAGGAATGTGATTATATAGATAGTACCTAACCGCAGAAACCTTCCTTCGGTATAGTTTTCTTTAATGTATTGTTTTGAGTTGATGGGATAGGTACATAGATGTTATCCACGTTGTAACTTTCCAGAATATTTTTGTGTGACTAATGTATTTTCAGAAATAAATAAGTGTGTGTTTCTTTAGGGTACAGTGAACTGATATTTATAAATGCTTACTATCGGAGTGTGGAGCATCATTTGGCACCTCATAATCTCGACTCTGTATTACTAGCTGGGAGATCAGACAAACGGTAAGATTAAGAACCAACGACAAGAACGTTTTGACAATGATAGGTAGAAGATTCTCAGATGGATAATATTTCATTTTTGAAATAAAAGCTGTATAAATAAACAACAAATAGAGGGAATTTATTTTATCTGAAAGAAAAAATTGATTGTTCAAAGCAACAGGTGATCAGCCTGTTCAGTATTTTCAGCAGTTTCTGCTTATATTTCACATTTTATTCTGCAAAATCTATAAGAATTCAATATTCTAAGCAAGAAGTTGATTTTCTAGGATGATAAAATTCACTGCTGAACCATGAAAGCAACAAATTAGCGAGTGTATTATACCAGATCACATTTACAATTTGCTGTGTTATAAATTGACACTAATCTACTGTGTGGAATTTTGAAGTAATGGATCAGAATTATACTTTAGACAACTTTGTATCTGTCATATAGTGTTCATTGCAATCAAACCAAATGTCATGACAACTTTACTCCTGATGATGAAGGGAATCGATGTTTCGGGCATGAGCCCTGAAGAAGGGCTCATGCCCGAAACGTCGATTCTCCTGCTCCTTGGATGCTGCCTGACCTGCTGCGCTTTTCCAGCAACACATTTTCAGCTCTGATTTTTTTTTTTTGTTTTAGATTACTTACAGTGTGGAAACAGGCCCTTCGGCCCAACAAGTCCACACCGCCCCGCCGAAGCGCAACCCACCCATACCCCTACATCTACCCCTTACCTAACACTACGGGCAATTTAGCATGGCCAATTCACCTGACCTGCACATCTTTGGACTGTGGGAGGAAACCGGAGCACCCGGAGGAAACCCACGCAGACACGGGGAGAACGTGCAAACTCCACACAGTCAGTCGCCTGAGGCGGGAATTGAACCCGGGTCTCTGGTGCTGTGAGGCAGCAGTGCTAACCACTGTGCCACCGTGCCACCCAGTGATCTGGATGAAGGGACTGGGGCATCTGCAGTCCTCACTTTCTCCTGATGATCAATACCATTTTCTCATATGGAATAGAAGTGAGACCAATGTGAGGTCTTTGTTTCATCTTTTTGAACATGATTCCACACTACTGTGCACAAGAATGTGTGCTATTAACTTTTATAAAGTTGGTTAGTGCAGTGTTTGTTTTCTGCTATGGAGCAAAGGAGGAGCAGTGCAAGTTTGATGGAATGGAGGTTTTGATTACAGTATTTAATCTGAACTCTGTCCTGCTCAGTATTGGGTTGTGCTATTGAGGCTGCATTTCTTATGTTGGACTCTATGATGACACAAGTCCTTTCGTGTTGACTGTGAATCAGTTGATGTTTTTAATGACCTAATTTTAATTTACGCCCCTTTGTCGAGTGGCTCCATCTGAATTTAGTAACAACAAAGAACACTATTAGATTGTAGGATCTTAAAAAAAGATTAGATTAAATTACCTACAGTGTGGAAACAGGCCCTTCAGCCCAACAAGTCCACACTGACCCTCTGAAGAGCAACCCACCCAGACCCATTCCCCTACACCTAACACTGTGGGCAATTTAGCGTGGCCAATTCACCTGACCTGCACATCTTTGGACAGTGGGAGGAACCCGGAACAAACCCACGCAGACACAGGGAGAATGTGCAAACTCCATACAGACAGTTGCACGAGGTGGGAATTCAACTTGGGTCCCTGGTGCTGTGAGGCAGCAGTGCTAACCAGTGAGCCACCGTGCTGCCCAGTAAAAGCTACTAAGTAATTTTTGTTTTACAATTATTACAACAAATTAGATTCTATAATTAATCAGTTAACAGACAAATACACCCCTACAATGTTGAAAAATAACTGTTAAATGTTCCAAATATTAGAAAACAGATGCCAGAACATATCAGTGGAGAATTTCTGGGCTTTTGCTGTATTAACAGTCAATGTTACACGATGTGTTATTATTCCAGTTTGCAGATAAATCAACTTCAAACAGCTGTTATCTCTTCAACTGTACGTGATCCAGTCAGAGCAAGAAACATCCCCACTGCTGTGCAGTACTCTCTCTCACACAGGCCTGTGGTAAGCAGATTGAGAAGCTTCCTCAGGCTGGATTTTAACTATGTTCATAATGTTTATACTTTCTGAAGTCTTGGATTGAAAGAGCGACTCAATTTCGATATGACAGTCATGATGCTGAGGAGCTGGTGTTGGACTGGGGTGGACAAATCACACAACACCAGGTTATAGTCCAATAGGTTTATTTGGAAGCACTGGCTTTCAGAGTTCTGCTCCTGGTTCACAACCATCTGATGAAGGAGCGGCACTCCAAAAGCCAGTGCACACAATCTTACTTTCTTGTGCTTGATGTGGTTTTAGCTTTGCCAGACACATTTAATTAATGTATTTGTGCGGCTGTGTATATACACTTGATAAGGGGGTTGGTTATATACAGGGTGACACTAGCAGCATGGGTTCAATTCCCACATCAGCTGAGGTTATTATGAAGGTCCCACCCTCTCAAACCCTCCTTTGCCTGAGGCATGGTAATCCTCAGGTTAAATGAGAGAGAGCAGTCTATGGTCTGGTAAGACTATGGAAACATTACCTTTACCTTTATATGAACCAAGTATCTTTTTCAGGTAGTGCTAGGTATGACATGGTTAACTACAAAATAAAACTCCTTTTTGCACTACCTCGACACTGGAATTTCCTTGCTAAGTCTTAACTGTTCACTGTTGTGTTGCACATGTGCCAGATAATGATCATCTCCATCAAAAGAGAATCTAACTATTGCCCCTTAACATCCAATACCATAATTGACCACGGCCCCCCAACTACCAACAGCCTCAGGGTAACCACTGACCAGAGACTGAACTGGATTAAGCATATAAGGAGTTTACTAAGACTCCTGTGCACAAAACACAGAAAGCAGGCATATAAAGACAGTAAGTAATCAGGAAGGCTAATGGAATGTTGTCCTCGAGGGGGCTTGGAGTATAAGAGTAGGGAAGTACTGTACAAGGTGTTGGTGAGACCACACCTGGAGTACTGTGAGCAGTTTTCGTCCCTTATTTAAGAAAATATATTATTTCTTTGGAGACAGTTCAGAGAAGATTCCCTAGAATGATCCTGGCATGGAAGGATTTGTCTAATGTGCAAAGGTTGAACTGGTTGGGACTCTACTTACTGGAGTTTAGAAGAATTAGAAGTGATCTCACGGAAACCTATAGAACACTGAAGGGTAAATGCTGGGAGGATGTTTCCCCTCCAGAGAGTCTAGGACCAGAGGGCCTACTCTCCGAAACAAGCGATGCCAATTTAAAGCTGAAATGAGGAATTTCTTCTCTGAGTCTTTGGAACTCCTCATCACAGATGGGTGTAGGGTCAGAGTCCTTCTGTGAGATAGGTAGGTTCTTGATCTGTCAGGGAATCGAGGGTTTTCGAGAAAAGGCGCCAAAGTGGACATGAGGAAAGTTGAATCAGCCATGACCTTATGGACTGATAGAGCAGTGTCAAGAGGCTAAATGGCCTACACCTGTTCCTAGTTCTTATGGTCTTATATAAATACTGTGGCTACAGCAGCAGATCGGCGTCTAGGAATTTTGCAGTGAGTAACTTACCTCCTGTCTCCCATTGCTTAGACATCATTTATGAGGCACCAGTCAGGAGTGTGACAGAATACTACCCACTTGCCTGAATGAGTACAGCTCTTACAACACTCAAAAGGCTCATCACTGTCTGGGACAGAGTGCCTGACTTGATTGGCTCCCCAACAACAACCTTCAGTATTCGTTCCCTTCATCACCAATACATAATAGCAGCAGCAGTGCGTACTATTGAAAGATGCAATGCAGCATCTCACCATGGACTCCTCAACAGTGCTTGCTAAACTTGTAAACTCTGTCATCACCCAGAAGAACGAGAGCAACAGATACTTGCAAATTTCACCACCTGCAGGTTTCCTCCAAGCCCCATCACATCCTAACTTGAAACTGTCTCACTGCCTCTTCACTGTCGCTGAGTCAAAATCCTGGAACACCCTTTCACTCCAAGGACTGCAGTGGTTCACGAAGACAACTCACCACCCTTCCCAAGGCAAATAGGGATGGGCACTAAATGTTGGCCTCACCACTGATGCCCGCGTGCCATGCCTGAACAAAGTACAATGTTTTTCTTCCTTCTGTCAACCCCAGTTGAACACCCCTACTGCAGCAGAATCACATCACCATTGATTCATCAGTCATCTGGTGCTTTTGGGATTACCAGTTGGTCAAAGGCAGTTTGCTTTTGTTGTCTCATGTTTACTTGAAGGATATCGAAAGTGGTCAATCTCATGTACTTATCTCCCCCGAGTCTTGTCTTAATTCAGTGCAGATACAAACACACAGTTTTGGATAAGTTTGTCAAAAGACAATATTGCTGAATTCCACTACTTGAGTTGAGTGTGAACTTGACACAACTATTGTGTTATGCTCTTTTTCAAGGTTGGATATTCAAAAGTGGCCATCCCAGCTTGTGTGTTTTGGAACTTCAGTCTTCTGTAAGTACCCTGACATTTGCCCAGTGCAAATCACTATATTTTGTAAGGATTGGAGAAATGTCTTATTACATAGGCGCTCTATTATTCCTGAAGGTCATTACGCACACATTCATCTTTTATTCTGGGCATGCTCTATGTAATACTTTACCCCAACTGGTTAAAGTATCAAAGTGTCATCAGATTGTTGGCATTGCGTTGCAGTTGGAGAATACTTTCCAACGTTTTTGATTGTTGGGGGGGAAAGGAATTGCTGTGTGACTAACACAGATTTCCACACCATTTTTTTTCCCTTGTAGTGAGAAAAAGGGGGAAAATAAACCCTTCAAATCCAGCTGGGGTTCCTGGATACCTATCAAGAGGAGGAGCCTGCCTCCTTTTCTCCTCCTTGTTGGTACTTAGGCAGTTAATAGTGCTGTAAACCTGAAGTAGAAATCAGCTGAATTAACGTTAATTTGCCTGAATGTGTGCTGATTCTATTCCATACGGGGTAAGATGTTTCCTTGCTAATTTTCTGAAAGCATTCAGAGTACTGTCAAAATGGGTATCTGCATCCCAGTTAATCACTAATTCTGACAAAGCATCGACTTATTGAATAGATTGTTCAAAAGCCTAAAAGAATTGGTATTATTCAGAGATTGTATGATCTTGTAATGTTTATTTCAGAGATGGACAATATGCGGGATGGTCAAACCAAGGTTGCCAAGTGATTCAGTTTGAGTCTGAGATCACAATCTGCTTCTGTAACCACACAACCAACTTCGCTGTGTTAATGCAGTTCACAGAAGTACAGGTAGGTTTACACTGATAGGGAGGAGAGTGCATGTTCCCTGCCATTGAAAAAACAGCCCAAGGGATTGTTTTTCCATTCTGGTGTGCTTATTTGAGTAATGTGTGGGAATTGGCATCTATTTCCCTTTTTCTCATCTATCCTGAGTCTGGTGTGAACCAGTCTGGATTTCACAATTTGACTGACTAATTGAGATTGATGTGTTGATAGACCTGACTAGAAATAATTTTCCACATTGGAAACAATGTGGAGCTTGTGTGTGTGGATTAACACTCAGTTGAACATTTGCAACATTGAACCAATAAAGCTTTCCTGACAATCTAACATAACACAACCACAATTTGACACTTTTCACACGCATTAATAAGGTTTGTCTGCTTGTGACACACTGTCTAAACATGG
Organism: Chiloscyllium punctatum; assembly: GCF_047496795.1. NCBI lineage: Eukaryota > Metazoa > Chordata > Chondrichthyes > Orectolobiformes > Hemiscylliidae > Chiloscyllium > Chiloscyllium punctatum. The sequence goes on from NC_092745.1 coordinate 63,526,265, forward strand.
CTTGCTACATAGAGAAAAGCAACAAAGAAATCATTTATGGCCCCGCATTAAGTGAAATCAGACCAAAAGGAAAATAAATTATCATGATACCCAATGTCTGCTGTATTCAGAACTTTATTTGCACAAGTGCAAGATTTGTTTTATAAGAATGTTTGAACTTCTCATTTTTGATGTGTGATTTCCCAATTCATATCCTTATATTCATTTACGCATATGGGTTGTTTCATGTGACATTAATCAGTGAAAATAGATATATAGAAAATAAGATCAAAAGTAGGACATTCAGCCCTTCCAGCCTGCTACTTCATTCAGTATGATTATGACTGATCATCCAACTCAGCACCCTATTCCTGTTTATTCCTTTGATCCCTTTAGCCCTATGAACTCTATCGTTTCAGGGCATCCATAGGTGGATAGAACATCCCATAGGAGTTCCCTTGATACTGAGTCAAAGGCTTTGGTGCGGTCAATGAATGCCATTTGCAAAGGTTGAACTTGTTCACAATATTTTTCTTGGAGTTGAATTCGAATTCTGAGACTCCTTCATGATGGCATACTTGCCACAGTCATGGTCAGCAACAGTAACTGTGAGCCTTTTCAAGTTAGATCAGGAGTAAAACAGGGATATGTGATTGCCCCAACTTTGTTCACCGTCTTTACTGCAACAGTTATCCACATCATCAAGGATGACCTATCATGAGGAATCAAAATTGTCTACAGAATAGATGGCAGAGTTTTCAATCTTGCCTGTCTTCAATCCAAAAACAAGACATCTATGAGTTCCCTCATTGAGTTCCAATATGCAGATGACAAGAGCGTTTCAGCTCTCTCAGAAAACCACCTACAGCAGATTCTGACTTCCCTCAACTGTGCATATACAAAACTTGGGCTTACCATCAATTCCAAGAAGTCTCAGATCATCTATCAACCATCGCCACCTAAGACAAATCGGGTCAAGCCATCAATTCAACTTGGCAAAACAACCCTGGAAAACGTGGACCACTTTCCGTTTCTTGGAAGTCACCCCTCCTCCAATGTTGGCCCTAATGATGAGATCCAACGTTGTCTTAAATGCACTGGAGCAGCTTTTGGATGTCTCCAAATAAGAGTCTTTCATGATCGTGACATCTGGACAGACATCAAAATGTTAGTGTATAAAGCAATGGTGGTCCCAAAGCTCTTGTGTGCATTAGAAACTTGGACAACTTCAACATCTGAAGGCACTTGAAAATTTCCATCAACGATGCTTTTGAAACATCTTAAATATCTGTTGAGGATATAGAAGAACCAACATCAGCGTGCTGAATGAAGCAAAAACAACAAGCATCGAAGACTGTGCCATCAAGAACCAACTAAGATGGAGCGGTCATGTTGTTCAGATGAAAGACGAATGTCTGCCGAAACAAATCTTCTACTCCCAGCTTAAAGAAGGCAAATGTAAAAGAAGCAGACAACAGAAGAGATTCAAAGATGTTTTAAAAGCCAGCATGAAGAAATGTAATGTCAACATCAATAATTGGGAAACCAATGCCAAGGACAGCAAACCCTGGCAAACCATTGTCCGGGAAGGAACAGCAACTTTCAAAGCCAACAGATGTACAGAACCCGAAGAAAAGAAAACAGAAAGTGAGGCTGCAACAACCAAAGCCCAATCTGCCATCTGGAACTACTTGTAAATGTGGAAAAACTTACAAAGCCAAGATTGGACTCATAAGCCACCTGAGAGCCCATAACTAGATCAATGGAATGAAGACCATCAATCTCGACCTCGAGAGATGGCCACAACGATGATGAATTATATCTACTTCGTGGAAACATTCAGTGCTTTGGCCTTGACCTCATTCTGTGGCAAAGAATTCCACAGGCTCACCCCTCTCTGGATGAAGAAATTTCTCCTCATCTCAGGACTGTGACCCTGGTTATGGACTCCCTGGTAATTAGGAACATCCTTCCATCATTGTCATCATGGCAGTGATTGGTTAGCTGGACAGCTGATTTGCAATGTAGAGTGATGAAAAGTGTGGGTTTGATTTCTGTACTGGTTGAAGTTATCCTGAAGGACTCTTCTAAACCTCTTCCCTCACCTGAGGTGTAGTGACCCTCAGTTTAGACCACCACTAGTTGAATCTCTCTCTAATGTGGGAGTATCTCTATGGTCTGGTAAGACAACGGTGAGTTGCCTTCTACTTTACCTTTCTGCGTTTACCCTGTCTAGTCCTGCCAGGTTTCTATTCAATCTCCTCTCATTCTTCTAATCTCCAGTGAATATTGTCTGATCCTGTCTTGCTTCATATGTCTGGACTGCCATCCAAGGAATTAGTATGGTAAACCTTTACTGCACTGTCTGCAGAGCTAGAACATACTTCTTCAGATAAGGAGACCAAAACTGCACACAATACTCCAGGTGTGGTCTCATCAAGACCCTTTTCAACTGCAGCAAGACATCCCTGTTCCTATACTTGAACCCTGTCACTCTGAAGGCCAACATACCATTTGCCTTCTTTACTGCCTGTTGCACCATGCATGCTTATTTTTAGCGACTAGTGTACAAAGATATCCAGGTCTCATTGCCCCTTCCCCGTTACCAATCAATCACTGTTAAGATTGCAATTTTTCTTTGTGTTTTTGCATCAAAGTGGATACCCTCACATTTATCCACATTATGTTTCACTTGATATGCATTTACCCAGTCACTCAGCTTGTCCAAATAGTACTGAAACACCTCTGCATCCCCCTCACAGCTCGTCCACCCAACCAACTTTGTGTCGTCTGCAAACATGAAGATATTACATTTTGTTCCATCATCCAGATCATAATTATGTGTTGTGAATAGCTGGGATCGAAGCAATATACGCTTCCAGTCACTAGCTGCCACTCAGAAGATGACCCATTAATTCCTGCTCTTTGTTGCCTGTCTGCCAACCAGTTTTCTCCGTATGTCAGTACACTACCATCCCTATCCTGCGTGCTTTAATTTTACCTTCATCTCTTATGTTGGACCTTCTTGAAAGCCTTTGGAAGTTCAAGTAAACCACATCCACTGGCCCCTCCTTAACAATTCTACTGGTTACATGCTCGGAAAGTTTCAGTAGATCGGTCAAGCTTGATTTCCCTTTTTGTAAATCCATGCTGACTCCATTCAATTTCATCACTGTTTTTCAAGTGCTGTGTTAGTAAACATTTTATAACAGACTCTGCTATTTTCCCCAACACTAATGTCAGGCTAAACAGTCTATAATTCTCTGCTTTTCTCTCTACCTCCTTTTTAAAATACTCTGGTTACATTAGCTACCCTCCAATCCATAGGAATTGTTGCAGAGTCTGTAGAATCTTGAAAGATGACTACTAATACATTCACAATTTCTAGGGCCAGTCCCTTAGGTACTCTGGGAAGTAGGTTATTGAACCCTGGAGATTCATCAGTCTTTAATCCCAACAATTTCCCCCACATCATTTCTATATTAATACTGATTTCATCCAGTTCCTCCATCTCACTAGACCTTGTGCTACTCAATATTTTTGGTATGTTCTTTGTATCTTCCTTTGTGACGACAGAACCAAAGTATGTATGAAATTTCCTGCCATTTCTTTGATCCCCGTTATAACTTACCCTGTTTCTGAAGTCAAAGGTCACATGACACCAGGTTATAGTCCAACAGGTTTATTTGAAATCACAAGTTTTCAGAGCGCTGCTCCGTGGGGCAGTGATCTGAAAGCTTGTGATTTCAAATAAACCTGCTGCACTCTAGCCTGGTGTTGTGTGACCTCTGACTTTGTCCAGCCCAGTCCAACACTGGCACCTCCACATCAAGTTTCTGAAGCATATTAGGATTGTTAAACAGTTTTACATTTTTCTATCTCAAAGTAAAACACTTTACAATTTACAAATCTTTTCTCTTTTTATGTCCTTTCGGTTGCATTTTTGTGGTGTGTTATATGTTAGTCTGCATACCATATCCCACAGATCATCATGTTCTCCTTGAGTCAGCTATCGGACAGTTTTGTGCACCACTGTTTACAAGGCTATGATATCTGGCAGCTCTCCAGTTTGGGAGGCAGATCCACACAGTGCCACCCTCCCACATATCACCACCCAAACAGATATATATCGGACAAAAACAGAAGTTGCTGGTGAAACTCAGCAGCATCTGTGGGAGGAAGCAGAGTTAAAGGTTTTGAGTCTGACGACTCTCCTGCTCTGCCAGACCTGCTGAGTTTCACCAGCAATTTCTGTTTTTGTTTCAGATCTCCAGCATCTGCAGTTCTTTGAATGATTACAGATGGGTATGGTTGCTTGGTTCTGTGTTTACTGATGTAATTGTACATTACACACACAAATACTTAACAAACTGACTCCATTACACAGAGAGAGTGAGTGCAGCTGAGATGGATACCTTTTCGTACTGGAATGTCAGCGTTAAATGTCATGATGCTGTGTAACCATTTTAAAGTCTGTCTTGTCTGGAATCTGTGACTTAAGATAACCCCACCCCCTTAAACAAACCTCTTTTCTTGAAGAATGAGAATCTCTTTCTGATAACATATGCAAGGATACATGGGATGCAGTGTAACAATTCCCATCATGAGTAGTGTGTCATTTTAACATGACCATTTGAGAAGTTGAAATGTTCACTTTCCATTTAATGATTATGGAGTTTACCACATGAACAGTTCATTCTGTGAGATTATTGCAGCCAGGGGAGTAAGAAGGACAGGTAAGACATTGTACATTTCATATGCTGCATGTATTGGAAGGCAGCACTAGTATTTGTACAGTAGACAATTGTTGCCAGATTAATTGAGGTCCAGTATCCTAAATGTAGCAGGCATTGTGTCAAGAATGGATGCATGGGGCTATCGTTAATTTGTCGAGAGGAAACTTGCTTAAAAAGGAAATCTTGTGTCCTTGGATATGGAAAACATCAGTTGTTATCTTATATAGTGGCGCAGAAAGAATCTCAGGTGAAAGGAAAAGTTCTCTTGACTGTTGAGTTTAATGGAATTGACATGTAAATCTCTTGTTTTATTTTCTCGACCTCCCTGCCATGTCCATGTATATGGTCCAGCATGACTTGACATAGAGATTGCAGAATTACGTTGTTTGCCACTGAAGGTTGCATTGCCGGAGGGTCCTTGATTATCTCCAAGCAACCAAAATAAACAGACCAGCTAGGGGATATGCTGGAGCATTGAGACCCCCTACTCGTGGTGATGTTTTGGAGCTATTGAACTGCATCCATCATCGGATGTAGTTTACTGACTCTGCTGTGCTTGGTCATGACCAGAGCAATGGGATTGATATTAGGGCTATCTTCTAGTTTGGGTTTGATAATACCCAGTTGTTGGTTGAAAGGAATATTTTTGTTCTGAGTGGGTTTTGAATGTCTGCTAAGAGCCTCATAGGTGGTCACCTGGGAATATGGCATGTGTGGTAATTCGAAATTGTAATTTTGGATCTTCACAGGCAGACATTATAATGGTGGAATTGCAGTTGTGGGAGGTTCTTGACAGATCATTTCTATTAGTTTGTGGTCAGTATGGCCAACAAATCTATCTTGTAGACATTCCACAAGTTCCTCTTCTTTGGACCTGCTACCAACCTGATTTTCCCAGTCCACCTGGATTATGAACTTCACTATGATTATTGTAAACAGTGCCTTTCTGACATATCTTTTGAATCCCCAGTTTATTTTCTGCCCCACATCCAGACTACTGCTAGGAGGCCTGTACGTTATTCCTTTAGGAGAGAGTGAGATGCTGGAGATGCTGGAGATCAGAGCTGAAAAATGTGTTGCTGAAAAAGCGCAGCAGGTCAGGCAGCATCCAAGGAGCAGGAGAATCGATGTTTCGGGTATAATCTTCATTCCTGAAGAAGGGCTTATGCCTGAAACGTCGATTCTCCTGCTCCTTGGAAGCTGCCTGACCTGCTGCGCTTTTCCAGCAACACATTTTTCAGCTCTGTACATTATTCCTGTTAGGGTCGTTTTTTGCAGTTCCTCAATTCTTCCCACATAGATTCTACCCCTTCTGACTCTATACATCGTGTGTAAGATGTGTAAAGGGATGTTTTTTGCACTTAGTCCAGTGTTAGTGTTGGCATATAGTGCATGCTGTAAGCTGTAAGGTTGTGGTTTTCTCTTGGACTCTATTTATGAGCATGGATGGAATTTTGGAAGCTCCGTTAGCATTGTTCATTGGTTATGTTTTCTTCACATCCTCTGGAAAATTTGACTTCCCATACATTTCTGCCCAGTGTGCTCTTGTAGCTTGCATATACCACAAAATGATGGACATTGTCTTGGTGGGTGAGACAAGCCCAGCTCCTGCAAGATTTGGATGTACTGCTTCATCACTTGACAGCTGTAATGGCTGTTTCACACCCAGACCCCTGCAGATACTGCTGGCCCGCTGCAATTGGTTTGTACTTGTGTGCTTCTTCTAACAGAGTGTCTAACCTAACTCCTTAGGTTTTCCAGAAGTGCCTTTCAGAAAGACTTACTCGGTGTAGAGGGAGTCAACAGTTCCATTAGCATTTAGCTGTGGAGAAATCATATTTTGCATTGGCACCTGTCTATGAAATAGTTGATCATTTCACCTGAATGTGGGTGGTGTGACATAAACTCAAACATGTGCATCTTGAATGGACAGTGTAGTGCTGAAAAAGCACAGCAGGTTAGGCAACATCCAAAGAGGAGGAGGAGGGGAATTGACATTTCGGGCATAAGTCCTTCATCAGGAATGATGAGGGGCTTATGCCTGAGACATCGATTCTCCTGATCCTCAGGTGCTGCCTGACCTGCTGTGCTTTTCCAGCACCACCCTCTCGACTCTGAGCTCCGGCATCTGCAGTCCTCACTTTCTCCATGTGCATCTTGAAGTTAACTTAAACTTTAAGTTGATCTTCCTAAATCTGAAAAGTCTCGCCAGGATCTTTACAGTCCAGGAATACTGGCAGACTTTCGTCATCTTCACCTTTCGGCGCCCAAAATGAGGATTCTTTTGACCGACTGGTGTTCTTTGCCAGTTGAGCTCAGCAGGTCTGGCAGCATTTGTGCAGAGAAATCAAAGTTAATGTTTCGGGTCCAATGACCCTTCCTCAGAATGCTGAGTCATAGGTGGCATTCATTGTTGATGTTATATGGACGTTTCTTACTTTAATGCTGTTTTGGAAAAAGAAAATGGGGAAAATGATTAACATTTTTAATGTAGAAAGCCCACATATATTAGTCTGCGTAACATATTATTATGGATGGTTAGATGGTTCTGAAGTCAGATATCTGAAATTTATTTGATTCACTAACTGTTTACAAGGTTAAGACATCACAAAACTGCATACACAGACTAGATTCTGTGCTTATTGCTATTACTGTACATTGCACCTGCATAATTGACTGACCGCATTGACTCAATTATTATTGTCTTAAAAGTGCAGGTCTAGTCTTTTTTTCATTTATTCATGGGAACGTGTGTTGCTGGCTGGGCCAGCATTTATTACCCATTCTTAGTTGCCCTTGAGAAGGCGCTGGTGGGCTGCCTTCTTGAACCGCTGCAGTCAATGTGCTGTAAGTAGATCCACAATGCCGGTCGGATGGGAATTCTTGAACGTTGATCCAAGAAAAGTGAAGGAACAGTGATAGATTTCCACATCAGGATGGAGACTGACCTGGAGGCAAATGTATCTGCTGCCCTTGTCCGTCTAGGTGCAAGCGGTTGTGGGTTTGGAAGATGCTGGCTAAGGATCTTTGGTCAGTTTCTGCAGTGCTTCTTGTAGACAGCAAGCACTACTGCTCCTGAGTGGGTATTTGTGAATTGTGGAGCTTTTGAAGTGGGCTGCTCTGTTCTGAATGGTGTCAAGCTTCCTGAGTGTTGTTGGAGCTGAATTCATCCAGGTAAGCGAGGGGTATTTCATCACACTCCGGACTTTTACCTTGTAGATGGTGGACAGGCTTTGGGAGTCAGGAGGTCAGTATTTCTAGTCTCTGATTTGTTCTTGTATTTATGTGGTGAGTCCAGCTAAGAATGTTGATAGCGATAACACAATTGAATATCAAAGGGTGGAGGTTAAGAGTGTCTCTTATTGGAGATGGTGATTGCCAGGCATATCTATGTCATACTACCACATTTTCTTGACTCATGTAGTTTTTACCTGCATGGTACACACACTTATGCATGTTTGGGTGGTACACCATTCTCTGGAGTTTGACAGGATTTGCGGAAGCTGTGTGAGTGGATTGAGGAGCTGTTTGGGAAATGTATCAGCAATGCTTGATCTATGATGGTGTAAAGTGTCCATGTGAAGCACGACCACCCCAACTCATCACTTGACCCAAACATCCTTTTCATTGGAGGCTGCAAGGCAAAATTGTGCAAAGATTGCATTAGTACTGCAGCATATATTTTATGTACTGCTGTATGGGCATAACTCTGTTAATTGTGCATATTGTAGAATGTAAAATGACAGTAAAGAATTATCTAATGTAATGGAATGGAATTCACTAAATCACCAGTTTCCAGCAACATATTGTTATAAAGTCATGGAGTCAAATAACATGGAAACAGACCCTTGCCAACCATAATCCTAAACAAAACTAGTGCCACCTGCCATGCTTGACCCATATCCTTCCAAATAGTTCTTATTCATGTACTTATCTAAATGTGTTTTAAACATTGTAACTGTACCCACACCCATCACTCCCTCTGGGAGTTCATTCCACACACGAACTACTTTATGTGTTAAAAAATGCTCCCATCTCTTTTTAAATCTTTTTATTATTAAAAGTACCTCCTAATATTGAAATCCCCCACCCTAGGGAAAAGAAACCTACCATGCACCTTATCTATACCCCTCATGATTTTACAAAGCTCGATAAAATCACTCCTCAACCTCCTACCGTCCAGTGAAAAATGTCCCAGCCAGTCCAGTCTGTCCTTATAACTCAAACCCTCCATTCCTGGCAACATCCCAGTAAATCTCTACTGACCCCTTTCCAGCTTAATAATAATATCCATCCTATAACAGGGTGACCAGACATAGTACTTCAGAAGATGCCTCACCAACATCCTGTACAACCTTAACATGAAGTCCCAACTCCTGTATTCAAAGGTCTGAGCAATGAAAGCAAGCATGCTAAATGCCTTCTTAACCACCTTATCTACATGTGATGCAGCTTCAAGGAATTATGTACCTGAACCGCTCAGTCTCTCTGTTCTACAACACTACCCAAGGCCCTACTTTTAATTACACAAGTTCTGCTCTTGTTTGTTTTACCAAATGCAACACCTAATGTTAGTCTAATATTTTACACAGTGGGGTTTGGAGACGGAGATAATCTTAAACAAGTTGACATTCATTGGATCTGGAGCCTCACTGTGTGCCCTTGTGGTTACCTTGACCCTTTTCACGGTACTGGAGTAAGTATTCTATTAAATCCGTTGCGTTATAGGTACATTGATAACTCCTGCTAAATTAAAGAACAATGTTTTAATGCATGTTACGAGAATGTTGAGGTGGCATGACATGGTCACGGCTAAAGTTCATGTTCCTTCACTCCCAGTAAGTTGTACGTTTTCTTGACAATGGCTGAGTTAGCAGATTAATGTTTCGACAGAGTAACAGAGAAGTGCAAACTGACTGAAGTTTTGACTTTACTTAAATCTCTAGTATTCCAAAATCTGACCGAACCTCCATTCACAAGAACCTGTTTGTAGCTCTGATTGCAGCCCAGGTGATACTACTGAGCAGTGACTCAGCAACAAATAGTGAGGTATGTATGTTACAGCCCTCTGTAATGCTCCAGCTTTCAGCTATCATAATATGTTTCTTGTGGTAGGAGATGCTATGTTACTTCACAGAAGTGTAACAATAAAAACTAGATGAGGTGGTCCAGGTAGCTGAGCAGCACAGTAATAACTATGAATGGAGGTCGAATGCTAGAATAGTATTGCCTTGCAGCTTGGTGCTTTGAAGTATACTCACTGAACCTCAACAGCCTGCCATGTTTCTCCCAGGTCCTCCTAGATGACCCACTATAGTTCAGCAGGGGAACTAAAATGTTAAAAATCTGAACCCTGACTCCAACTTGCCACTTCCAGTTTTAATAGAGACAGAAAGAGGAGTGGTTGACAATATTTAAATATTGTGAGCCTCATTGATATCCACCATTTGGAAACAACATTGATTTTGTAGTGTAATGATGACATATGAATGAGAAAGGATAATATCAATGGACTGTTTTACCTAAAGTATTTATTATTGGAAACAGAGAAGAAGACTTTGTATTGAAGTGTAGTAAGCAAAGTGTGCACAGTGAGATCCCAGAAACAGTGACAGATGTCAGAGGCAGGTTCTTTACGCAGAGAGTGGTAAGGGCGTGGAATGCCCTACCTGCTAATGTAGTCAACTCAGCCACATTAGGGAGATTTAAACAATCCTTAGATACGCACATGGATAATTTTGCGATAGTGTGGAGGTGGGGGGGGGGATTGGGGGGGGGGGGGGGCGAGTTGAGAATAGTTCACAGGTTGGCGCAACATCAAGGGCCAAAGGGCCTGTTCTGCGCTGTATTGTTCTATGTTCTAATAGCAACCAGCAGCTTGTTCACAAACAAAAACAGAAAAAGCTGGAAAAGCTCAGAAGGTCTGGTAGCATCTGTGGAGAGAGAAATGAAAGTTAACATTTTGGGTCCAGTGACCCTTCCTTAGAACGTAGCTCACCTGGACCTGAAACATTAACTCCAATTTGTCTCCACAAATGCTGCCAAACCAGTTGAGCTTGTCCAGCGATTTCTGTTTTAGTTTCTGATTTCCAGCACCCGCAGTTCCTGCAGTTTTAATTCAGCACTTTATTCAGTTCACTTGCTCGTGCAGGGGAAATGTTCACTACACTTCTTTGAAATAGCTCCAGGGAATCTTTTGTACTCAGCTGAGAAAGCAGATGGACTCCCAGCTTAATGTCTGCCCTGACGGGTGTTGAAAGGGATTTTCTTTGATTTCAAAGCAAGTGTAATTACTTTGTGTTTGCTTGGCATTGCATTCTGTGAAGGTGAGATGGTTCCTTTAAAAAGTACAACCAGAATGAAATCCATGACATTGTGCACGGCTCAGCCGTAAAAGGTGGGGGAGAAGGAGGTGCAAGATCAGGAAGATAAAGAAATCAATTGTGATGCGGTATTCAGCACCCAGATTTCTGCAACTTGAAGGTATGATTCCAGCCTAGTAATACCATTCCTCTGCTCTCAGTATCAAGGAAAGCAGAGTAGAGAGGATGAATAGCATGGAGGGGCCCATATCAGTACTAATGACAGAAGTAGAAAAAGGGGTGAGGTCCTGCTGATAGATTTATGGAGCAAGTAAGATATTTAATAAATTGGTAGTAACGTCCGAATTGTTTCTGTTGCCACGCATGAGTGATTATAAAAGTAGGAGCAAGTGAGTTGTAGCAGGAGTGATAATGCTGTCAAGTTGTAGTAGAGGAGCTGGTTTAAAGTTTCTTTTGGCAATAAGCACTTACAGTCATAGGGTCATAAAGATATACAGCGCGGAAGCACACCCTTTGGTCCAACTTGTCCATGCTGACCAGATATGAAAAATTAATCATGTCCCATTTTTCAGCGTTTGGCCCATATCCCTCTAAATCCCTCCTATTCATATACCCATCCAGATGCCTTTTAAGTTTTTTTTAGCTTACTTACAATGTGGAAACAGGCCCTTCGGTCCAACAAGTCCACACCGACCCTCCGAAGAGCAGCCCACCCAGATCCATTCCCCTACATTTACCCCTTCACCTAACACAATGGGTAATTTAGCATGGCCCATTCACCTAACTGCACATTTTTTGGACTGTGGCATGAAACCGGAGCACCTAGAGTAATGTGGGGAGAATGGGCAAACTTCACACAGACAGTTGCCTGAGGTGGGAATTGAACCCAGGTCCCTGGCGCTGTGAGGCAGCAGTGCTAACCATTGTGCCACCGTGCCACCCTGTTATAATTGTACCAGCCTCCACCCATTCCTATGGAAACTCATTCTATACACACACTATCCTCTGCTTGAAAATGTTGCCCCTTCGGTCTCTTATAAATCTTTCCCCTTTCACCTCAAACCCATGTCCTCTAGTTTGGACTCTGCTACCCCACGGAAAGGACCATGGCTATTTACCCTATTCATGCTCATGATTTTATCAGCCTCGATAAGGTCAACCCTCAGCCTCCGATGCTCCAGGGAAAACAGCCCCAGCCTGTTCAGCCTGTCCCTATAGCTCAAACCCTCCAATCCTGGCAACAACCTTGTACATCTTTGCTGAACCCTTTCAAGTTTCATAACATCTTTTCTATGGCAGGAAAGCAGAATTGCACACAGTATTTGAAAAATAGCCTAACCAATGTCCTGTACAGCCGCAACATGACCTCCCAATTCCTATACTCAGTGCTATGACCAATAAAGGAAAGCATACCAAACGCCTGCTTCACTATCCTATCTACCTGCAACTCTACTTTCAAGGAGCTATGGACCTGCACTCCAAGGTCTCTTTGTTCAGCAACATTCCCTAGGACCTTACCATTAAGCATGTAAGCCTTGTCCTGACATGCCTTTCCAAAATGTGGCACCTCACATTTATCATCACGAAACAGCTTATCTATTCCGTCTTTTTCTCTCCAGGCTGCCTGTACTGCTGTGACTGCCCTTCTGCACTTGTTCTTCATGGCTGCTTTTGCATGGATGATGGTGGAGGGATTGCTCCTCTGGAGTAAAGTGGTTACTGTCAATTTAAGTGAAGAACGGAGAATGAAATATTACTATCTAATAGGCTGGGGTAAGTTTTTGCGAAGATTCCACACAATATCTGTTGTTACTGTAGTTTCTAAACAACTTGTAATTCCTGTCTCTATTTGTTCAAATCTGCCTTCACTTGGTATATGGAGTGCATAAAAATAGGGCTGAGTTCAGCACAGCTTCGTTAAAGGGACACCTTGCCTGAGAAGTCTGTTAGGATTCTTTGAGAAGGCAACGAGCAGGTTAGACAAAGGAGAGCCAATGGACATGCTCTGTTTGGATTTCCAGTAAACCTATGACAAAGTGCCACACGGGAGGCTGGCAAATTAAAGTAAGAGCCCAAGGTATTCGGGGCAAGGTACAGGCATGGATAGAGGTTTGTCTGTCTGGCAGAAGGCAGAGAGTGGGGATAAATGGGTCTTTTTTCAGGATGGCGGCCAATGTCTTGTGGACTGTGTACAGAACATACAGGTTCATTGGCAGTTAGGAAGACAAATAGAGACGTACTACTGAGGCTGGAGAAGGCTCTGCTCAGACTGCATATAGAATATTGTGAGCTGTTTTGGACCCAGTATTTAAGGAAAGGTATGCTCGGAAGGGGTCTAGAGGAGGTTTACAAGAAAGATCCTAGGGATGAAGGCTTTGTCATATGAGGACTCTGTACTCAATGGAGTTTAGAATCTGGGGAATCTGACTGAAATTTACAGAAATACTGGGACACCTGGATAGAGTGGATGTGGAGAGGTTTTCACTAGGACTAGGACTGTGCAGTGACTAGGACTTGACGGCACAGCCTCTGAGCGAAGGGATGTCCATTTAGGATTGAGATGATGAGGAATTTCTTCAGCCAGCAGGTGGTTAATCTATGGAACCATTGCCACAGAGATTGATGGAGGCTATGTCATCGAGTGCATTTGAGACAGAGATAGATTGGTAAGGGGATCAAGGGTTATGGGAGAATACAGAATGGGGTTGAGAAACATCAACCATGATCAAATGGTGGAGCAGACCCGATGGGCAGAATGGCCTAATTCTGCTCCTATATCTTATGGTCTTGTGGTCTTATGAAACAATTGTTTGCCTTTCTGATCTAGGTCTCCCTGTCCTAATAGTGACCATCACACTGGCAGCAGCACATGACAAGTACATTTCAGACAGATACTGTTGGTTGAATGTTCACAATGGAGTGATTTGGGCCTTTGTTGGGCCAGTTATCTTCATCATTATGGTAAGAATGCAGTCATACTTAAATGTTTTAAATCTGCTAACTTCTAAGGCTAAAAATCTCAAATCAGTGCATGTAACAATTCATTGAATCATACGGTAACTACAGCACTGAAGAAGGCCATTCGGTCCATTGCTTCTTCTGTATAAGGACAACTCAGCCAGCCCCAAGCCCTTGTCTTTTTCTTTTCAGTCTTGTTTCTCTTCAGAGGAAATGGAATGATTATTTGAAAGCCACAGTTGAAGCTGACTCCACCACAAAATTCAGGCCTTGCATTCCAGATGCTAACCACTCGATGTTGGCAGCTGCAGTGTTTTTCCAGTTTTCTTCATCGAGACCTTCCCTAGTTTACATCTGGTACATGATGCTCACACACAATGTATTTATCGGAGATCATTCAGATTTGGCTTTGTGCTGTGAGACAGAGGATCATAGCGGCAGGCTCACCCTCGAACTACAGTGAACTAACAAAGCTCATACACATAATACTGCAATTCGATGGCTTTTGATTTTTTTTTCACAGGATTTGAGAATTGCAGGCAAGACCAATATTTGTTGCTTATCTTAATTACTCTTGAGAAGCTGGTGAGCTGCTGCCTTGAACGGCTGCCGTCTATCTAATGGACATTAAATTGAAGTTAACAAGTCTGTCCTCTCAGTTGGGTGTAAAAGATCTGCAAAGTATTTTTCAAAGAAGATCAGACGAATTCCCCTGGTGACCAGGCTAACATTTATCCTTCAACTAAACTCAAATAAAAATATTATCCAATTATTATCTCACTGTTGGTTCTGGGCCCTTGCTGTGTGCAAACCAGCTGCTAACTATTTTAAAATTACAATGGTAATCTGTACCACAAAAATATTTCAATGTCTCTTGAAGAATTTTGGGATGTGGAAGGCTTGATAGTGTTGGAAATCCTTCCTCTTCGTCCACTTCAAAAAGGAATGAGGAAAAATTAGTAAGGGATTTAGCTCCGTTCAGGAAGAATACATTTGTACATTCAGGCTTAATGAACCTTTCCACTGATATGTGGGGACAACTGTCCAGTGCATACCTACCCTTTGATAGACATGTCATGTTAAACACCACAGCATCTGAGGGATGTGGAAAATGTTTGAGTTAAATTAACTTCTAAGGAAGTATATGAAGTGCCTGGCTTTGACTGCACCTGTTACTGTCACTGGTTATAGTTACTCATTGGCTCAGTGTGTGAAGGTAGACTACTGTTTAGTTGCCCAGGTTACCTTTTCTCTCTGACTGTTGTCTAGTTAAAATATGCACACAAAGAACACATAAAAAGTTATTCCTAAGAGAGAAAGAAGAAAGGGCTGGTATTTATATTGCACCTTATCAGGTGCTCAGAGTGTCACAAATTACTTTTGAAATGCTGCCGTTGTTGCTCTGTTGGCAGCCAATATTGTACACAGCAAAGCCTCCAATCAAGGCTGAAAGAAACAATTAATCTGCTTTGGAATATGAGACAGGAATGTTGGCTGAAACCTGGGAAGAACACCCTGCCCCTTTCTGATTAGCAACATGGAATCTTTTAACGTTCCTCTGAATCACCAGGATATCTCATTAAACATGCGGGACCTCTGACACTGCTGCACTCTTTCAGTACTGCACTGAATTTCTGTGCCTATGTCCTGGAGTGGGGTCTGGGCCCACAGCATTCTGTCTTTGAAGGTTGGAATAATACCATCTGAGCATAGGTGAATTGGCAATGTCTATTTATATCATACATTATTCTCGTATTTGACAGACAGGAATATTTTAGATAGAATTGCCAACGTGTAAAGACATTTGACTGAAAATTGAGGTGCACCTACCATCAAATCTTCTGACTTAATCTCAGCGTCAACCCCTCCTCACATTGGCCATGAGTAGCTCATTTTTCAAGCACCACATTTTGTTAGTGTAACGCTCCTTCTTCACCGGTAGTTCTAGTGGGAGTAGGAGGGATGCTAGTGTTTTGGTCTTTGCAGGTTTAATTTACAAATATAGCATTTGCTCATGTTTGGAATACGAATGCGGTAGGACATCTAGTACTCTTTAAAATGGCTATTCAACTAGAAGTCAAAATAAAAATTGGCAATGCATGTATCTTAACTGAAATAAAAGGGGCTGCGTGCAAGATCATATTTAGGTTAACTTTCCATGACTTTGTAACAAATTCCTTTAATTGTTTCATAGGTGAACATATTTGTGCTCACACGTGTTGTACTGATCACTATGTCAACTGCCAAGCGCCGGGCCACCATGCTTGCTGTTAACAGCAGCCCCATCGAGCAAGCCTACGATCAGATTAGGTGAGAGATGTTATGCAGGTAAGCAGCCTCTGGAGGGCAGTATTGAATCATTTTGGGATTTCTCTTCAGGAGGGGAAAAAAAACTTAATTTCCTCTTTTTGTCAAATAAAAAGTAAAACATTGCTGCCAATGCTGGAAGTTTGAAACAAAGAAAAAATTGGATACATGAAGTAGTGAGTCATTTTCCATGGAACCAACTCATAGCTAACATTTTGGCCTTGCATCCTTTTACAGAGCCTTCTTTTCGATATTTGTCTTTTCCAAAAGGAATTGTGCAAATTATGCACCCATTTCCCACTTTTCTGTTTTGCTGTTCATATGGTCAACTTAAGTACAGTCGATACATCCCTGGGAGCAATGTTGTTTCTAAAATGACTATAATTACTTTGAATAGTTATGTTCTGTTGCAGTGGCAATTGGGTTGTCTGCGAGGAGTGAAGGTTGTGGTTTGCCTTGTGATAATAAGACCATGCTGTGCATTCTCTGCATAATACTGATGCCAGTGTTGTGTTGCAGGGCTGCCGTGAAAGCTGTGCTGGTGCTTTTGCCCATTCTCGGCCTCACATGGCTCTCTGGTGTCCTGGTTCCACTCTCTGTTGTCATGGCGTATATCTTTGTGATACTCAATTCCCTGCAGGTAAGTAGCAATCTCTTTTTTGATCCAGGTTTTCAATATGAGCAGCTCTTGTAAACAAATGCTTAGATCCTATTCCAACTGGGTTTCTTTTCTAAACGTCTGGAATCCCAGCTGAATCTCTGCCCATGTAGTTGACCCCTGTCTGATCTGCAATCCATTGCTCTGAAACTTTTCATATTCCAATGCAGGATATTGCATTGTCCATAGCATTCCACGACTGACAAAGATTAAATTGTCATATTTTACAGGCAAATTAATTCTGTACAGTAAAATGTGGAATATTTTGACACCTGTTTTTCAGTTAATTGGGAAGCGAATCTCATGATCTGAAGTATTTGTGTTTCGGGGTGAAGCTTTTGATTTATCTCATACAGCAGTTTTCTTTCTGGTAACTTGGCAGAAAACATACATTTAAATTATATGCAGTTGTGTTGATCTTTTGTTGACAAGTGTTTAGGAGATGACTCATACTCCAAGACATACACAGTAGTAGTTTACATTTGTTTTAGCACAAGCACAAGTAATTGTCTATTTAAAACACTGTATGCTTGACATAGATCAGTTGGCATTCTATCTACAGCTTTGTGTTTATCTACGATATTTCTATTCTATTTATACCCCTTATTTTCCCTGAAACTATCTTGACCTGCCTACTTAACAGTATTTAATACGTGTTAAGAGCAGATGAGGAAGAGGGGAATAGGGTCCCTCTTTCTCTTCCCTGCAACAAATCTTTTATGTTTACAATTCATTTCAGCACAAGGCTACAACTTCTTCTAATGAAAAGATAGCTAGCCAATATCTATATCAGTAAAGAGCTATTTACAAGTTTTTTTTTGAGTGAAAGAAAGAGCAGTTTTATTAAGCTAACCTCAGGGAAAATAATAGTGAGGTGATGTCAAACACTTGGAAGGATGCTGTGAAACTGGAAAGGATTCAGAAAAGCTTTACAAGGATCTTGCAGGGTTGGAGGATTTGAGCTATAAGGAGAGGCTCAGTAGGCTGGGACTGTTTTCCCTGAAGCGTTGAAGGCTGAAGGGTGACTTTATAGAGGTTTATAAAATCATGAGGGGCATGGATAGGGTAAATAGACAAGGGATGGGGCAGTCTAGAACTAGAGGGCATAGGTTTAGGGTGAGAGGGAAAAGATATAAAAAAGACCTAAGGGGCAATTTTTTCACACAGATAGTGGTGCGTGTCTTGAATGAGCTGCCAGAGGAAGTGGTGGAGGCTGGTACAATTACAGTATTTAAAAGGCATCTAGGTAAGTATATGAATAGGAAGGGTTTGGAGGGATATGGGCCAAGTGCTGGCAAATGGGACTAGATTAGGTTAGGATATCTGGTCAGCATGGACGAGTTGGACTGAAGGGTCTGTTTCCATGCTGTGTCTCTCGATGACTCAATGACCTGCTCAAAGTTACAAAATTAAAAAGAGAGAATGGCTGGTACAAATAGGAATGGAAAAGGCAGTCTTTTAGCCTATTTTTAAGCCTGTGAAGCCTTTACGACATGCTGCAAACCTACAAGCAGAATAGGTGCTCCAACATCAGCACTCACTCACAGTGTTCCGTCCAGCAAAAGGAACTGGCTACAGTCATTCAGCTGCACTGCACAGGCCATATTGTCTGCAGTCTGTTACAAAGTTTGCAAAACAAGCTGTCTCCTCCAAGCTGCTCCATGGCAGGCAGTTGCCAGGAAGATAGAGAAAATCCTCAAGGGTGTCCTCCAAATGTTCCTTGAACAAAACAGGATTATCCCCACCAATGTGTGAGAATCTCTTGCCCAAGACCACCCAAACTTGAGAAAGAAAAAGCATCTGTGACAGGAAGCAGTCCTCCTTGACATCCCCAACCAGCCCAGATGGAGGAAAAGCACAAACAGGGAAAGTGTATGAAAATCAGAGCATCTCGTGTCTCCAAGTCTTGCAACAATACCTGTCTCACCTACAACACAGTGTGTGTGGATCCAGCATTGGGCTATTTATTCACCCCAGGACCCACTACTTAGGAGTGGCAGGAAGTCATCCCCCATCTTGCGGGACTGCCTAAGAAGTCCAGGGACTGATTACATTGATTTGGCAAAGTCTGAGACATGACATGACTGGAATGCCCAGGTTTGGGATTCCTGTTATGAGTGCCCACTCACTCTGTGGAGCAAATGCCTACAAAGAAGACCGTGTCGCTTTCTATCTTCCTTCTCTCCTGCTCCCCGAATCAAAAGAAGACAGTGCACAGAGCAGTGGAGAATGTCTTCCCTGAGCAGGAAGGGTCAAAGATAACCGAAGGTGGATTTTAGTTGGTGTTGTACTTGTGATTTATGTTTTTTGCTGAGAGTTCACAGTAGCATTGAGGGGATTTGTCATTAGGCAGGCAGTGGGGCAGCACAAGGTGGACTGTATTGAGAAAAGCAAACAGGAAATTTGAAGTGCCAGTTGCAGTAACAAGGAGCTGAAACATAGTGATTCATTCAAGGGAGCTGAGTGAGGTTAAATTGTCCCATATAAACCTGGCTAGGATGGTTAGATATATCACTCTTTACATAGCGGGACAAGCAGAATTTCTCAGAGGGTGGAATGCCCAGAAAATCATTTGGGAAAAAGTGAGGACTGCAGATGCTGGAGATCAGAGCTGAAAAATGTGTTGCTGGAAAAGCGCAGCAGGTCAGGCAGCATCCAAGGAGCAGGAGAATCGATGTTTCAGGCATAAGCCATACTTTACATTTAGAATCCAGTTTTATTGGCACGTGTGCTCAAGCACAGGAGTGAAAAGTGCACATTGTCGCCACACATGGTGTCATCTGAGGTACAAAATAGCTTCAGTACAAAAATAGAGAAATAAAGAAAGTAACTAAAAGTTCTATGTTACAGTTCTTCATAGAATTAGGATATGGGTGGCCTTCCTTGTCAGCTGTGGTGCTTTCTTGAAACAACAATGCTGACTAAAAGTGGCCCTGAAGCACCTGTTAGCTTATGTACATTGTACGGTTTCTGCTTTTCTGTCGCATTTGGCTCTCAAAGTAACTTTCTGCAGGAAGATTTGGTTAACAGTGCAGCAGGCCTGCCCAGAGAATACAAATAAACTTCCTATGGGGTAATTAAGTGATTCAACTCTTATTTGAATTTATGTCTGTTGTTCGTTGTACTAGATGTTCATGCGTGTAATACATTATATCCAAGCTCCTGTAAACAGATAATGGAAGCAAAGCAAATTTACAGGCAATAAATTTTTATGTGTTCTTGTTGCTGAATCAGTTTTCACTTAATGTTATGATATTGCAATAATTGAAAAGGTATCAAACTTCTTTCAGGAGATTTTTTTACACTGAGGATCAATATTGCAATCAAATGAGGTTTATTAATATTTAAATTGCCACTGGCCAGGAGAAAATCAGCACAACTGTGCATTGGTGTGCTATTGGTCACCAACTGTTTTTCACTCTTCCACATGCGGCTGCACTCAACTTACACTTTTGAAAAAATGCAAAAATGTTTTAGCGGCTAACTTACTGTGATTGAAAATGTCCTGGCTGAGCCAGCAGTATCCCACCTCAGAGGCCACGCAGGATGGCTGTTGAAATACAATTTATACGGCACGTGATGGCGTACTCGCTGCAGTTCAATTCTCTGACAGATGTGTGAAATCCTTGTCTTTCTGCTTCAGTGTATAGTTAGCTTGCTCAGAACTGAGAGGGATAGCAGCCACACTAGCCATGTGTAGTTCTTCATGTGGGCTGGGGGGCAGCTAGCAAGCCCCAGCAGCGGTTGGTTTATCTGTTGAATCCTCAACACCGTGGCTTCTCCTTGGTGTCTCCTCGCATTGAAGGAGCTGAGACGGGAACCAGAGTTCAGGGGAAAATCAAAGCGTAGAGTGCGATCTTCTGCTGTTGCTGGTGGGCAATGCGTTGAACTAGGCAGAGAGGTGGTGTATCATCGAATCTCCACAGTGCGGAAACTGGCCATTCGGCCCAACAACGACCCTCCGAAGAGCATCCCAGCCAGACCCATTCCCCTACTCTTATCCCTGTAAGCCTGTATATCTTGTGGCTAATATACCTAGCCTACACATTGCTGAACACTATGGGCAATGTAGCACAGCCAATCCTAACTTGCACATCTTTGGACTGTGGAAGGAAACCACAGCATCTGGCAGAAACCCAGGCAGACACTGGGAGAACATGCAAACTCTAGACAGACAGTCACCCAAGGGTGGATTTGAACCTGGGTGTCTGCTGCTGTGAGGCAGCAGTCCTAACCACTGAGCCACTGTGCTGCCCTGTGTACCCAAATCCCTCTGTCTCCTTGTCGTCACTGAAATTAGGTTCAGGAGAGGGAGGCCCCTGGTTAATTGTTCAGCCCCGCTGCCAGTGAAAGGTCAGTGAAAGGCTCCAGCCTGTTGCTCTTATGATTAACCCCAAATGCAACTTGTCATGTGGCATGTCTGACATGGGTAGCTTGACAGTGATCTGAGCAGTGAAGGTCTTTTGGTCAAAGACATCTCCCTGCCTGATCAGGGGACTGGACATCGGCAGGGGAGATGTCTACTGTGAGTGACTCCCCGCTCTTTCTTCTGAACTGCTATGACCTCAAGCCCTAGAAGTCCCTTGGTTTACCTCTGGGTCCTCTTCCATCCTGGGCCCTGTTCAGGCAGGAGCCTCAGCCACCTTTGGTGGCGCCCTCCTGAGGGCCAGAGCTGCTGGCTTCTGATTGGCTAACAGGTCTTGCTGGCTCGGGGATTGGAATTCCAGGCAAAGGCCTGTGCGGAGCCTCACCACCATTAGGTGGTATGGGCCTTGCTTGGACAAGCCTCTTCCCTTGGCTGACGAGTGTCCTGCCATCTTAGGGCAGCACAGTGGCTCAGTGGTTAGCACTGCCACCGCACAGCACCAGAGACCTGGGTTCAATTCCCACCTCAGGCAACTGTCTGTGTGGAGTTTGCACATTCTCCTGTGTCTGCATAGGTTTCCTCCGGGTGCTCTGGTTTCCTCCCACAATCTGAAGGTGTGCAGGTTAGGTGATCTGGCCGTGGGAAATTGCCCATAGTGTTCAGGGATCTGTGGGTTAGATACATTAGTCAGGGGTAAATGTAGGGGAATGGGTCTTGGTGAGTTACTCTTCAGAGGGTTGGTGTGGACCTGTTGGGCCACTGTAGTGAGGGGGACTGATACTATTCTCTGCAGCAAAGGACTAGTGTCCGGAAACTTGGGTTTCCTGCCCAGTGCCCAAGTTCAGGACATCTGCTCAGAGCTTGAGAAGGAATTCCTGTGGGAGTGGGAGGATCCGGTAACCATGGTTTGTATGTTTATGAACAATATGGGCAGGACAACAAAGGAGCTCCTGTATAGTCAGTCTCAGGAGTTAACCGCACCAAGGTAATAAGCAGAACCTTAAAGGATTATTAATGAACTATGTGCAAATTAGCCAAGTGCGATTAAACTAACAGAAATGAATGCATGACATAGACTTTGAGGTTGTATTAGAAGTGGGTTCTGGTTTGCGGAGCACTGCCAATAGTTCCAGTAGAAATTGAGGAGATGTATCAGTGGGATGGTCTCTGCCAGTTCTGAGTTGGGACCAGTGTGCTCGTGAGTTGCAAAACCACAAAAATGGAAAGGATTTTTACCTCAGTCATGGGTCAGTTCATCAAATTTGGGAAGGTGAGGGAAATCAAACTGTAGGGACAAGGCAAGAGAATAATGTGGGAAATGATAAAACAAACACGATAGGTTAGAGTACACATATAAGGTAAATTAACAGATGAAGGTTTGAGGTTACAAAATGAGTTAGAGGACAAACTAATGACTCTGCTCTGAATGCACATGGCATTCAAACCAAAACTGATGGTACAAATAGAAATGAATATGTGGATTAGATAGCCATTGCAGAGATGTGACTGCAGGATGACTTGGTTTGGGACCTGAATATTGACTCATACGTGACATTTTGAAAGGTCAGTCCCTGCATAGGATTCCTCAATTTATGGTGGTTTCAGGCAGGATATCCCCAACATGCCAAGCTGCTGGATGAGAAAGGATAACTGCATCTTTTCTGCTTTCATCTGCCCCTTGTTTGGTTGCAGCAAGGTTAATTTGAGAAAGATCCCTGCCTTTGTGGAGACATTTCTCCTGGATCAAATGAGTTTATGTTTTAAAGGAGCCATTTTAACCAGGCTTTCTTGAGGTAACAGAAGAGTGACTTTATTGATTTACTAAGCACAAGATGAAATAATAACACAACACAAACACCAATTAGGAAGGAGAGTCCAAAGCAAATAAAAATATAAAGAAAAGAAATATCGATCAGTGTCTCAGGTCTTTGAAGATCAGGCAATGGGGCATTGGTGGTAATCACTAGCATCGATGTTGACATGTGAGCAGCTGGTTTTACAAGTTAGCAGGAAGGCTTTTGTCCTGACTGTGCTTTCAATTGCTTTATGGTTTCCAGCAAAGAGAGAGAGAGATACTTCTTTTTTAACTGCAGTGCAGGGACGACCAGAGTTTTTCTTATCTGTGACTTTCACAGTACAGACTTTCATCCCTCAGCATGTGCAGGCCAGAGGTGAAACTGACTTTTAACACGTTGTTCTTGCATAAAGAAAACACAAACATGTCTCTCGACTGCCATCATGTTCACAGTCTGAAATATCTCACAGGAAGCTACAGCTCAGTTTGCATTGCGCAACCCCATTTGAAGGCTGTCTCTTTGAAGCTTCCTTGTTGCTCAATAGGTGTGACATTCCGTTGTCTCCCTTAAGGCCGACCATAATCTAGACAAGCCTTCCAGACAGTCATACCATTGATCAGAATTACACTCTTCGTCATTTATTGTTGGCTGAGTAACTTTTAAATAAAACACGTTGTTACTGAAAGTGGTGTGTCACAAGGATTAGTGCCGGGCATCAATTTTTACAATCTATATAGATGACTTGGATGAAGGGACTGAAGATATAATTAGTAAATTTGCTGATGACACAAAGTTAGGCAGGAAAGCAAGTTGTAAGTTAAGGAGACCACAAATGGGTGTAAGTAGGTTCATTGAATAGACAAAGATAAAGCAAATGGGAGGACAATATGTGAAAATATTTTTGGAAGGAAAGATAAAAAATGGAGCCTATTATCTATATAGTGAGATATAGGAGAGCTCTGGGATGCACAGGGATCTGGGCAGTGGGAATGTGGCAATCAGATCTCATTGAATGGTGGAGCAGGTAATATTTAAGTTTGGGAAGCTTAAATGTGTAAAGATAAGGTCATTAAAAGACTGGACTTCAGAAATTGCCAGCACACCTCAAATGGAGACACTTCAACAGGTTTCACATGCACTTATGAGGTCAGAGCTATGAGAGAGAAAGCTATAAGTATGGCAGTGGCCTTCATTGAGCATGGTATCTGCAGAAAATAAATAGCACAGATTTCATTAAGAATTTGTTACAGACCAGACTAAACCCCTCAAGATATATTAGGAAGGTAGCCTAGAGCTCACTTTTTCTTATTTTAAAGGTAAGTGTAAAGTATTGCATTCCAGATGCCATTTGATTGGTCAAACAACTCAATATTAAGCAAAACACAATTTACTCATACACTGTCTAGTTAAAATACAGCCAAAGAGAAAAATAAAAGAAAGTAATTGGCTTATCTATAACTGTATTGGAAAACTTAACAGAATAATAGATTAGTTAGCTACTAAACAGTAACTATTCCAATATCACAACATCCCATAAACACATCCTTGGCGAAAGGCAAATTCACTAAAACAGATGGTCTCACTCCAGTGGCAGGAAGAGAACTCCCAGCTTTTAGCTGTAACCGACAGAGGTACAAAATAACATCCACTACTTCTAGACCTCAGCAGCAATTACTACTGAACAACTAAGAAACTAAAAATCCTGTTTGTGTGGGAACTTGACCACACCCATTCAGGCTGCTTCTATTGTTCAAATTTTTTTTAAAAAACTCAGGCCTCACAAACTGTTTACTTTTCTCGATTTCCAAATAGACAGCTTTTCACCTCTTTGAAAACCTCTATATTTTTTAAAAAAGGACAAAATAACCTCTTAAAGCCATAGTATTGTCACAGATTTATATTATTCAGGTGGATGCTACAATCAAAAGCTTTGATTTTGAAGCTAAAAGTTCAATGAATCTAAAACTCTACCAAACACCACACTGAAATTCTATTGCCAAATGAGTAATTAAGGTGGAGTCTTGATTGGATTTCTGGGAAGCTGCATGTTGAATTGCAGAAGAGATTTGGGTTGGAACTAAAAGTTGTGGATGTAAGCCTGATTTCACCAGACTGAATTGCAACTCTAGATCAGAAACAAAAGGGTTGACTCATCAATAAAGCCCACATTTGAACCTTGGAATCCACAGTTATGTGGTTTGGAAGATAAATTAGAGGATCCCTTCTTAAAAAGCTAATAGTGGAATCCCTACAAAATGTTATACCTTTGGAGAATGGCTGGAAATTGAGGAAATGTCAAATTGAATGTCAGAGGGCTGTGGCATGCCTTTTGGTTATTCTAAAGCCAAGCGAATGAACCTTCAAGAGCGTGATAAAGGAAAGAAAACACTTTCAAGGAGGATCTCTTATGGTCATTAGAAAATAGGGAAGGTTCAGTAGATAGTACACATTGCTGCTACTGAGCATTGATGGGAGAGGGAGTGAATGCTTGTGGATGTGGTGTCAGTCAAGCAGCTGCTTTGTCCTGGATAGTGTCAAGCTTCTTGAATATTGCTGGAGCTGCACCCATCCAGGCAACTGGGGAGTATTGCATCACACTCCTGAGGACGGTACATGGTAATCAGCAGGAGGTTTCTTTGCTTGTGTTTAACCTGAAGACATGAGACTTCATGGGATCCAGAGCCAATGCTGAGAGCTCCCAGGGTAACTCCTTGTTGACTGTATATCACTGTGCCGCCACCTCTGCTGGGTCTGGCCTGCCAGTGAGACAGGATATACCCAGGGATGGCGATGGTAGAGACTGGGACATTGCCTATCAGGTACAATTCCATCAGTATGACTATGTCAGGCTATTGCTTGACTATCTGTCAGACAGATCTCCCAATTTTGGCACTGGCCTCCAGATGTTAGTAAGGAGGACTTTTCAAGATCCACAGGGCTGTTTCTGCCTTGGTCTGTCCAGTGTCTACATCGATGCCATGTGGTCCATCCGGTTTCATTTCTTTGTTGAAACGTCATGGCGATTGGCACAACTGAGTGGTTTGGAGGGGCCATTTCAGAGGGCAGTTGAGATACACCCATATTGCTGTGGGCCTGGAGTCACAAGTAAGCCAGACCAAGCAAAGATGGCAGATTCTCTTCCCTGAAGGACATAAGTGAACCTTCCTACCAGGAACCAAGTAAAATGTAAATATGCGATGCAAATCACCATGTACTGTGCAACAAAGAAAATCTCTTCGCATGCCTATATGGTCTGAAGAATTCCTAATAAAGCTTTTCTGTCAGGGTTCTGTGTTGAAGCGGGTTTTATTCATCAAATTGTTGTTCTTCCCTCCAAGAAATGAGTTGTGATGTGGTAACTTTTCAGATCAAATTTACTAACAACTTACTTGTAAAATAAAAGCAGTTAACCAATAAGTGGCTATCCTGATCTGGTCAAACCTTGTCTCCTGTAGGGCCACGTGTTTCAGAAAGCAAAAAATAAAATCCAGTATGTTGTGGATTACAGACAAATCGATACAAGAGTATAAATCATAAAACAAAAAGAGGAAATTAACATTTCCTTAATTGAAAAATCTTCAATTAATGATCAGAAAATAAGCACAATCACAAGGCGATAAAGGTTGCAAAAAGTAATAAACAAATCAGTAATTGATTCCAAAGGATGATTAATAAGTTCAGTTTCTAATCACTGCATCTCTTAATGTATGAAGACATGTGTGTATATATGTATTCCAACAGCAAGTCAGCAACCATAAAGGTTCTGGGAAACTGAGTACTTTCTAATACCAGCCATTAGATGGCGGTATGACCTATTACTTTGCTTCACTGTGTATTTGTAGACTTTCTGGATTATGTGTCTGTACAAAAGATCTAGTTTGTTTCACTTTGGAGCTTTGAACTGGGATAGACTTGCCTTTCCGTCTTTTTAATTTTTTTGTAAAAGTAGAAGTGATGTAAGTGAGAACTGGATCAGTAAAATATTTAAGACCGGCTATTTACATTCTAGTCTGCGATGTTTAGGCACATAGGCTAATGCTTCTATTAAAATTGTGGAGAGATTCGGTTAGTACAAGTGCTTAAGCATTTGAATAATAATATTGCAGTCGCAATTGCTACTCTGCAGCAAATACTGCATTTGGAGGTGGATTAGCCAAACTAAATAAATCTAAAGTTCAGGTGCAGTGATACAAAGGATAAATCAGCTGTGGGCGCTTAGCAATATAACTGGCAATTCACTGCAGACCACAGCTGTTCAGTAGAAAATATTGAGATTTTCAACAATAAAACAATTTATTTGCAAGCTGTAGCAGGATCTTCTCGTAAGCAGTTGTGACCCTCTGAATTGTTAAATAGCCCATTATCAGCACCGCATGGATAGGGCATATTTTGTAAGGGATAATGGAGACCTGCAGATGAATTACGTCAAAGCAGTAATCTAGTTGAGGGCAGGTTATGATTGCTCTCTGGAACACCCAGATTGGATTACCGAACTTAATTTCACTCGGACAGATCTGTTAACATTTACTCAATGGGTTTCTTGCTGTTATTGCATTTCATTTCTCTGTTGTTAAATCCGAGTATTGCTGTGTGAACTACGTAAAGTGTATCGTTAGATAACTTAGCAAGACTGAATTGCAATATTGCTGATATTTTGTAGGATACTAATATGATTTGAAATGCAATATTTTGGGGTTTTTTTTGTATAGAATATCTATTTTGCTTAGTTCCTTTTTTACCCTTAGTTTCAGTTTTGCATCTGCATTTGGTACATATTTAGTTTAAAATACTAGGTTTTTCTCTTTCTGACTTGTTCGTCCATTCCTTCTTTAGAGTTTATTGAATGACCACAAATTACACAAAATATGTTGTGTGCTCTGCTTTGGTTCATTGGTGATGCTTTATCCTGAGCCATTCTTTGCAAACAATTCCTGATGAAAACTGGAATTGTGTTCCACATTCAGGGACAGGTCCCAAGTTTACCTCCATCAGAATGGGAATCAAATGTGCGTGGTTGCTATTATTCTGGAACATACTGTAAACATCTAATCAACTGAGATAACTAGCCCTGAAGTGAAATATAAAATTATATATAAATTCAATCATTTGGTTGTCATTCACTTCAAAAGGACATTAACAGCAATGAATATTCACTTTTACCTTGAAATGCCATTCGTTTCTGTATATAATTCAAATTAATTTGGGTGGGAAATCATTTATATGAATCACAGATTTGGTGTGAATTAACCTGCTAATTATATCAAATGTCCTATAAAAAGTAGTTTCTCACCACTGAACTGCAGGAAGTCTATGGTGACTGTAGTTTGTGAATTTGTATGCTTTCAAACAACTTACAAAATTGATACCTAGTTAGTAACTAAAAATGTTACATGAACTAATAATTCCCAAAGTTAAGCAGAAAATATTTGAAGTTTTTTGAGTTGCTTATGCCAGAAACTGATGATCTGTGATTGTGACTTCAATAGATCTCAGCATTTGCCTTTTTCAGGGAGTATTATACGTCATTTATCAACTTTGAAAATCATTCTTCCATTAACCTCATAATTAGAGATACTGAGCTCTGCAGCAATCTTAAATTACTGTATTGCTGTTTAGACTGAAACCAATTTTAAAAAAAAACTTTTTTTGTCACAAGTAGCAATAATTTCAATAGTGAATGTCAGATAGTAGCCTTGGTTCAACTAATATCATCTTAGTTGATCTGTTCTCTGAGGTTTGTTTGAATCTCAGTGGATTTCACTGCCGTTGTATTGAAACTTCTGGATGTTGTAAATTGGTTGTACTGACTCCACTTAAATAGTCTGAATGATGAATCTGTTTGGCATGGAGCATTGAAAAGTGTAGGAATCAGCCTTTAGATGAGGTGCAGATGAATTTTATGCTTAACCTTCAAGCTTCCTAAATTACTTTGAACATTGCTGAAATGGCTTTGATCATCACAAAACTTGAGAGTTTTGACTTTAACCAGTTCAAATCAAGTAGGCTATGAATCCTAATATTTTCTTTTTAAAAAGGAAATGTTGGAAGCAGATGCAATAATTTTTTTTCTGTCAAATTCATTTTTAATTGTTGAAATATTTGTGCTTGTATTTCTGCCCCCTCACTTTCTCCAGCTGTAGGTAACTGTTTAGTGAACACAAAATTTCAACCACAGCTTGCTGTACTGTGCCTGTTTTTATCTGTAGGTTTAATAACCAAGTTACTTTATCTTCTGCTCTGACTCTAACTTCCTGTTCAGTGAATGCTATTCTCATTCTCCAAGACTGTGTACTATCCTTTTCTCTGCCTGCATTTACTGTCATGTTACCTGTAGGAACTTACTGAGTTCTTTTTCTGTTCGTTGTGTGAATGTGCTGCTTTGTTGACAATTTTAATGCTTGGTTATCAGCCCCCAAATGCCAACTAACTGGCATCAATTTGATGGGAAAGCAGAGTAGAAAGAATTTCATTTGAAATACTGCTGCTTCAGTGCTGCTTTATCTTGATATTTAAAAGTACAGACAGTGGCCATGTATTGAAAGGTGTGTTCAGTGTTTTCGGCTTTTGGTGAGAGTGTTTGAATTCTTTCTGAATTTGAGACCTCAGTCTCAGGATGTAGGACAGGTAAGAAGCAAATAAAGCACCAATTAATGTTATGATTCCAGACCAGACTGGAGACTTTGTTATGATCCTGGACAAAATTACCAAATTATGTTCAGGTTAGTGTCCAGTGACATTTTATTTTTTAAAACAAAAGATGAAGTCTGGGTGACTTACTGAGAGAATAAAGCCACACAATTCCACAGTTTTGAACAAAGAATGGCACTTTACAGCAGAAGTTAGAACAGTAATGCAATCTGCAATACAAGCACTGTTTACTTTTAACAATTAAATTAACATGGTTAGTATACTAAATAAAAACAGAACGGCAGATGCTGTGAATCAAAAGCAAAAACAAGCAGCTGGAAAGTCTCAGCAGGTCAGAAGAGGAATCAAAGTTAATGTTTTGGGTCTTCAGAACTGAGGAAGGGTCACTGTGTGTGTGTGTCCATATGTGTCTATTATATTGTTATGATTGCCCACCTCACAGTGCACATCCAATAGCAATTGCTATCATGGCAGATCCCTTGGATTTCTCAGCAATACTTCTCAAACATTCATGATGTAATGGTCATCAAATCTCATTAGGTTTCATGAAGGATTACAATTCTTCACTTCTGCCAATCCAGCTTTGCAACTCCCTTTCTCTGAGCTATTCTATCATGGATTGTCTCACAACTACTTCTGGTCTGGTCAATCACTCTCCTGTGCTAGGTTCACAACTCCAAAGCTGCACTCCAGCACTTATTTACCAGCACAACTGTGATTCAATCAGTTACTTCTTAAATAATCTCATGTGAGGCAACAGCACAGCTGCATGCAAGGCTGGAAAAGTGCTCAGAATAGAATTGACTCATGAGGTGCACAAGAGGGTAGGATTTGAGGTGAGTAATATGATGGAGAAGAGGTGAGAATGGAATGGGACAATGAAGTCAAAGTCCCCTTTAACACCTGTGCAGCAACCTGGATTGCCCCACACAGGCAAGTGATCTCTTTTTAGGTTACTCTGCATTCACAGAGACACACAAAATAAAATTAGGTTCTGCACGCTTAGATAATTATGCCAAGCCCAACAAAAAAATGGAGAGGTCATTGCATGTAGTAGATAACAAGTGAAGTCAGGACTGGGACTCCAAGCAGTTAATAGATATGGAATTTGCAGTTTAGAAGTCCCAATCAGAGAATTCAACTTTAGAGATGTGATTTGTAATAATAGGAAGTGTTTTTAGATATTTTCAAACAAATTATAAAACAAAAATGTTCTGAGGAATGCAGTTGTGCAGCAAAGAAATAAGTAACAGGATCTAGTTGAATGTATCCTTTCAGAGCATATGGAAAACGAATACTGAGAGATTGATGGTGAAAGATGCATTCTTCCTAAACCATCAAATTTGTTGCATTCAAAGTTTGAAGAGTTCAGTGCAGTAGTATTACTTTGTTATTGAGGAGAACTGGAATGTGGGAGTCAAATAGTAAGGGAAATAAGCTTTGGTGTTACTTGATCCTTTGGTGTTGCTTGATACTGAGAGTCAACCAGTATAGAATGGAGCAAATATTACAGTGATGTGAAGATTCCGTTAAAGTGGAAATGTAACCTCAAAAATGGAATTTGAAAAGTCTTATCTTAGATTGAAGAAACAACAGGATTCTTCATCGTGCTGTCAAAAGCATGGAACTGTTACTCACCTTGGCGGGATTTTAAATAAAACCAAAGTTTATCAGAGAGTTTTTCTATGAACCAATGCCTCTTGAAAGCTGTAGATTTTGTATTCTTAATCTGCAAATTCCAGTAGCCGCTCAACCACTTGTATTAACTAATCTTATAGCATGCACATACAGATACGAGATGGCATCATGACTGGGCTACTGTGCATGACCTGGTTAGTGTGCTTGCTGTGATTGTTTATGATTAATCAATGTTGTGGTAAGTGTGGAAACTCGAGAGCCAGTTTATCCTTCTCAGCTGTCACAGCTGTGCCTCTTCAGTCTGAAGATTTCCTTATCCCGCTCCCTCATGTACCCTCTTCCCTCTCAAAGTTGTTTGCTTCAATGCCAAGATGCCACAAAAGGAGCGGCTGGTTTGAGGAAATTAACTAATTCCTCTGCAACCATGACATTTAGAAATCTTTATTGTCTGAATTTGCTGCAGGGAAATTGGAAACAAGTATTTATAGAACAAAGAGATGAGCTGATTGTCACAGATGTCTGACAGACAGTTGCCTTCTTTAATTTACCTTTCCATTTTATTCATCTGTAACCTGATGAATGGTGACTACATTTGTGACAAAGTTATCAGATGCTGTGAAAGCAGTGAGTGGCACACTGACTGATACGTTTTTCCCAGTGACAACTGTATAAGTAGCAGAGTCCCTGAATAGTTTCTCTGTTGCCTGTTTGCCAAGTACAGTTTTCCTTTCTATTGTGTAGCTCTGCTTCTGGTCTATAACCAGAAAACACACTCAGACAGTACCTGCCAAGTTTAGTTACATCAAGCAGGTGTGGCTGTCCCAATAGCTGTCTTAGTGAGTGTGCCACTTGAAGTGTAACAAAATTATGTAGATTGGGAATAGACTCCAATCTGAGCCCCAGTCTGTGCCGAGTAAACTGTTCTGCTGGATTTATGGTTTGAGCATTAAAGTGTCTGTACAAGTGATATATTAAAAGAACTGCAGAGCTGTACCCCAGTTTGACTCACTGTAGAAAATTGGTGTGAGATGCATGATGTGAAGGTGAAGTGTTTTTAATAGTCTTCAATTGTGTAAGGTTTACACAAGAAAAACATGTTATGAAAGGCAAATCCTGTATGAATTGTTTAAATTATGCAGTGATTTACATTTAATGATCTTCGACCATTTATGTTAACTTTTCCAGTGTAGCTCGAGAGTCAAACTTCCCCAAGTTTGTAGTAAAATACTAGACATTCTAAGTCATTGTGCTTTCAAAAGAATTGTAATTTCATAAGTGGACTTACAAAGAAAGTTCAGTTCTGAAGGATTGACCTCATTTCTGAAGACCCTCCAGGTCTATTTCTTTTAGATGTCACCTTCAGAATAATTTTCTTTTAATTTTCAAACAATTGTTGTGCTATAAATAGAATTAGCAAAATGTACAGGACTGTAGTACATTTCTCAATGCCAGAAAGACATAAAAGATGCTGCACAAAATGGTTCTTTTACCTTAAACTGTGATTATATGTTAAATGTGTTTTATTTCTGCAGAGGTCAGATTATTCTTGACAGTAAATTAATAGAATTGCATAGAAATTGCAGTATGGAAATTGAGCCTACCATGTTGATATTTATTTCATAATTCCAGCATCTGCAGTATTTTGCTTTTATAACCATGCTGGAGTTTGTTCTCTACGCTCAGACTAATACATGTGTTGAGTCTGTTCCAATATTCTTTCATTGAGTTAAATTGGGCCCCCAACTCTGCTTACATCACTGTGTTACCCCAGCATCTGGACTCTTAGTAAAGAAGTAAGTTACTCCTGATATCTGCCTTAAGTTCTTACATTCAAATTTATGTCCACATCTCTTAATTTTAAACTCATCTATCATTGGAAACAATCTACATTTTCTTTCTGCTATCCTTCCATAGTTTGACACTTCTCCATCAAATCATGTCCTAACTTTTTCTTGTTCAAACAAAACTAGCCCACTTTTTTCCTGGAACTTAACTCTCTCAATTTGTTTTCTGCACCTTTGAAACATTCTATCTAAATCAAAGTCAAGCTTGAATTGACAGACAACTATTTGGCTGTTTCAAAGTGATATAATCTCAAAATACCATTAATTGTTCCTCTGCTATTTTCCCAACTACATTTATTTCAAATACTTTCACAAAACCCAACTACTTTTTGACTTGGTTGATGGGAGAGTAGGAGCTAACTCTTATTTTTCCCCTCCTGTTTTTTGGCACAGTTTAGCTGTGGAATCATTCTTTTGAAATAGGCAGATTCCCCAGAAAGCTCCACTGTCATGGTGCCTGCAATCTATGGAAGATACAATATGCTTGGACAATTGCCAAAGTGAAAGGACCCATCACTAGTTAGAGTTTTACTGCATCAAGCAGGTGACCAAACTGTATCTTATCTTGACTATGTATTCTTTGAAATGTTGAAAATGACAATGGCATTCTGTTGATAGTCTTTGAACGGTGGCACGGTGAGGCAGTGGTGCTATTGGTTGGCCAGTTTAAGTGGTGCTTTTCCTGAATCCACAGTCACAGTTTGTTGCTGTTTTTGAACTCTAGAACAAACTAACACTGTGAGGAATGTGCAATAGCAATCTGTTCAGTTTTGTTTCTCTCAATGTTGTGATAAATTGATAAGATTAGCTGATAAGTTTTTAATTTGACTACCAGTTTAGTTTATGAAATTCCTCTTTGTACTATTGTAATTGAGGTGTTAACCTAACTGTTGAATATTAAAGCATCTGTAAGCAGACTGGTCAGGATGTTATAGATAAAGTGTATGCAAACATCCACATGTTACACCACACAATGTCATTTGAAGACTCCACTAAAATCAATAATTTGTTAGTTTTTTACTTGCCAATTCCAAGAAGATAATGTCAATTTAGATTATGTCAAAGATGTAATTTTAGCTTTCGATATGAAAATTAATCAGAATGAGTTCTGTCAACAATTAAAGATTGGATAAAATTGTTTCTCGCACTTTACTGGAAAGAAGTTTTTGTATGCACTGAGAATTTGTTAAATTTTATAAAGGTAATTGCATAGACAGAGTCTTTGTCCAATAAGATAAAATAGATGCTATCAAGACAGCAGCCCATTTTCTATTGATGTTAATGGAAGTAAAAATTGGGAGAGATGGAAAGCAGCTTTGCTAACTCGCTATTGCCCATTTCACACAATTGCAATGAGTCACAATCTACACCTGGGTTTTTCTAAAGCACTTGAAACAGCACATTAAACAGTATCATCGATATATAGTCCTGCAGCCCAACCATGGTATACAAACTGTCTATAATTCCATCTCCTGGGCAGAAAATCTCAAGTCTGAGTAAACCTGTTGCATCAGGGAGGAGCAGGTTTGGATCATGATAAAGGGGAAATGACCCTGTGAACTAATCATGAAAGGGAAATTTGAGGAGGTATGGTCTGACTGTATGAAATGCTAATGAGGCAGTAAATATCATCACAGGAAGGGATGCATTCTTATATGATTGTGGCTCTCTTTGTAGCCCAATGACAAAATGACATCACAATAAGACATTTCTTCAGTAAAGTTAATGTTATTTTCTTACCTTAGTAGATTCTGTAAATATTCTTTCACAGCACAATGAGATCATGAGCATTATAGTAAGTGACTCCCATGCATTCAAGTATTGGGGTGACAGATTGCCACTGTCTGTTTTGTGAGTTCACAAGCAGGTGGGCAAGTGTTAAGGGAAAGACCATTTCTGTGGTATTACATGCTTGAAGGAGAGGGTACTATGAGAGGTGTTGTGAGGGGCAAGGTGCTTATTGGAAGAGGTAGTACTGGAACTTGTGGAGGTTTGGGGTTACAGTGTCCCTTTAGACCTGAAAAGATTTCATTTGCCAGTTTTGCCTATAGCAACCAACATCTGAAAGTGGTATCATATTCAGCAACCATTGCAAAACTATCACTGGATTAAATACATCAGTCTGATGACACTTGCATCAAATAATAAAAGAATATTTTAAAACTTGTATTAAATATTGTATAAAGTGAATTCATCAGTGATTCCCCTACTCCAGCATTCCTTACCTGGTGTATTTGTGTGTTTGAGAGAGATATATACACACACCCAGGCTTTGATATGCATTGCCAAAGATCGCATCAAGAAATAGGACATTTGTTTTTCTAGCAGGCAAGTCAAGTAAATATACTTAGATTTTCTCCTTTTGTCATTGAATAGTGATAATTTTGTCTGTGCGACAGTTTCACATCAAATATGTTTAGTTCATAATTTGTTGTGTCATAGAAAAGCAAACCAAGTCAATTCCTATTAACAGAGTGATGTGGATCAGACGATGAGGCAGCTATGACTTTTTGACCTTTACATTTCAAAATTACAGCCCAAACTGTTGAGAATCTGTACAGCAACTGAATTATAAAAAAATGGGTTCTTTCCTAATGTATACCCAAAGGTTAACTCAAATAGCACAAGATGCTAACATGCAGCTTGTTAGGTAGAAAGCTTCAAAAATTAAATGGAACTATGCATTGAATAATAAACAAGGGTAATTGCTAAATTGTTTTTTTTGGAGTTGGTACAAAAACAATGCCATTAACCTTGAAAGGTGAATGACCTGGTAGCTTTGGCAGTGGATTTCTGGACTCCCAAGCAGAAGACCTGAGATCAAGTCTATGATCAAGCTGCCCTTTTAGCTCTGGAACTCTCATTGAGATTTTTTGGCATTTTGCTCGGTTTCTAACTGAGGCCCTTTTGTGGATGTCAAGATTTTGATTGTAGGAGCAGTAAGAAAGAATGAAATTTGGCTGTACCAATTCTACTATACAGTGACGACCGCCCCCTAGCTGACTAGATGTTACCGAAACCAACCATGGTGAGGCCATGGATCAGCCTATCCTGTGTAACCAATTGAAGGAGGAAGTATAGTAGAGGATTACCACAGTAAAGCTTTGTGTTTAAATCATATGCCAGAACAAATCTGAAAGCCGACGGCAGTTGTTTATGGCAAATTTAAACATTCTTTGATTATAATCATACTTCTGCAATGAATGACGTTCACTGAGGCCCAATGATGTTCATTCTTTTTAGTATTCAAATAGCAAATCTTCATATTAAAAGTAATTAATGCAGAATATTTAGTTACCTTTAATGACTGGAATTCAGATTATATGTTATAATTTACTGTGACAACTTTGAATATTTCACAGCCTTAAAGCACAAATGCACACTTCCTGTGGGTATAACCACCAGCTTGGCAACATTGGCTTCACAAAATGCCAACGTTTATATTATTTTCATCAATGGAAATTCATGGTTTTTGGTCCTTTTTGGTTAATAAGTGTTTACAAAGTGCTGCTGATACTCATTAAACTGTTTCTTGTCTTCTACAACTGACATGGCATGTGAAGTGGTCAAACTGGCATTTCTGACATTCTGTATGTGATTTCAATAGGAACACATGTCTGTTACATAGAACAGATGTAGATTGTAGTTGTTTTTCTTTGTAATTACAGTCATTATGTGAAAGTATGTGTCAATCAACTTTACACTTAAAGATACAATTCATCTGTAAGAAGTAAGTGTGATGTGTGCCATTAAGGACAAAATATATTTTGTTTCAAATATATTAATTTTACCTGTAAACACATTTTTCATCAACTTATATAACTGAAATTTTTATTGCTTTATTTGAAATAAAGATATTATTGGAAATGTCTTGATAGAATTTATCTAATTTACTCTGGAGATTCTTCAGAGGTTCAATGTTTAGTATTTGAATTTTAGTTTCATTCGCAAGAATATAGGCATTGTAAAGGAATAACAGGCTCATATGAAAATGAGATATGAAGATAATTAACAATGCATTTTTAAAAAACTGGGCCCGAGGTATTGAACCATAGATTTTAAAAATCCACAACCACAAATGAAGCTCAGGATAATTACATTCACAGATTATGTCATGACTTTTGCATTGATGTGTAATGGTTTCAGTATTGTATCAATGTAAGCCTCATTGCTTTAACATAGGTGCAGAGCCCCCAGCTCACATTTACTTCAGCTAATCTTTTTATCATTGTCATTCATCTCTTCCACTGACTCTTCTCACGGTTGGAAATTTTCGACCCTCTGTAAAATACCTTAGCTGATTCGTTACGTGTGAGGTGCTGTATAAATTCAAGCTGTTGTTGCAATTTATGATCTTTAAGAGGTTAGTCTTCGCTTCATATCAGCTGCAGTTACACGTAAACTAAGAAAGTATGTAACATGTAAATCAAGATTTTATACAACATTGTATATTGAAGTAATATGAAAGTTTTTAAAAGCATATTTTTAATAGTTTTAAAATAATTCAACATTTAAAAAAATTATATTCTGCTGCATTTTAATATAACTGCAGCAAAGTAGACTGATATTGAATGATTCTTTCAAAACTAATTCAACCAGACACTTTATTTAGTGTCAGAATTTTTGTAAGGTCCAAGTTGACAGTTGGCAAGTCATTGTACTACAAACTGATAACTTATTTGTTTAGTTCAGAGAAAAGGAAAAGCTCTGAGAAAGTAAACTTTAAAATTGTGTATACAAATGATTGGTTTTCTAAAACATGTTGCCCTATAGCAAAGAAATGTGCTGGTGAATGAATGTATTTTGTAAAATGTGTATTGGATGCAGACAATTATGCAATGCCTGAATCTGAATTTTTTTGTGTATGTAATGCATATGGAAATTTGGGGCAAAGGGAAGACAGAGGTATAATCAAATACAGATGGCTCCAATCCTCACCAGGTAATTAAGAACTTAATTGCTTTCCGTTTCCCAACTCTTGGACACTGGTGGATATGGGGTCTGTTCCTCTTTTTTTTACTATCAACCATTAGATTCACTCAGAATCTCACTATAGATCACAAACAGTGGAAATTGTCCCACAGAGTTTGATAGTCTGACCTGTGTGTTTGGTACAGAGGTGCATGCAGCTGCACACCTGTCCATGGTT
Source organism: Chiloscyllium punctatum (assembly GCF_047496795.1). Taxonomy (NCBI): domain Eukaryota; kingdom Metazoa; phylum Chordata; class Chondrichthyes; order Orectolobiformes; family Hemiscylliidae; genus Chiloscyllium; species Chiloscyllium punctatum. Next base: position 63,564,667 of record NC_092745.1, read on the forward strand.
ATCTTTTATTTTGAAACACTTCAGGGGAGAAGGTTTGGGTTGGGTGATGACTGACAGCAGTATCAGGCCAGCAACAGTAGCTAATGCTCAATGAAGCAATTAGGAGACCTGAACGTTTCAAATTCAGGCCGCTAATGTTTTTGAAGCTTGTTTTGGGTAACAAAGGGTACAGCTTGATTAGACCTGTGCATTGGCAGGTTAGGCCTGTTTGTGTGGGTCAGGTTGCACATGGGAGTGCACAGATACTGGGGGATTGACCATAAGACCATAAGACATAGGAGTGGAAGTAAGGCCATTCGGCCCATCGAGTCCACTCCGCCATTCAATCATGGCTGATGCGCATTTCAGCTCCACTTGCCAGCATTCTCCCCGTAGCCCTTAATTCCTCTAGACAATGTGTTGGGTGTACGAACACATGTTGTTGGAAGCTTTTTCCAATGCACAGCTTGTTCCATAAAACATTCCTCAAGAATTGAATTTTGGAGGGGTTTGCAGTGGTCCCTTTCAGGCCTCTCAATGCTGGGAGAAATGCAACAGGAGTGACCTAGGCATTCTCCACCAATTTCTCCTTATGTTGCTGTTGGATCTGCAAATTTGTATTTGCAGAATAACACAATCTACCTGATCTGTCCTGGAAAATGGATGGATTAGATTCTCACTAGATTCTCTGCTGCCAGTTGCTTATTTGCCAGATGAGAGAAATATTTTTATATCATTTTAAATACTCCAAATTTCGGCAAAGCAAAGGCAGTGTGATGGAATTATTATCATCAATTCATGATCCCATTAAGGACAATTGTAAAGTCATTAATCCTTTTATGGATCTGTGCAAAACTAGAGGGCTTTAGCTTTTCAATAGGGGGGCCATTTCAGATTGTTAGAAATTTGTTGATCAATATTACATTGATTACGCATATACTAATTTAAGTAATTTATTCTGTTGAGGTGAATTAAAAATCAGGACAGTACAGATTATTTCTGTGTGGTGAACTTTGAAAACAAAGTACAGATAGCATTGTTTTATTGTGATGTATTCAGCAATGTCTGTGCTTTTATGGCTACAAGCAGCAAATATTTCTTCAGTTTTGGGTAACATGATCTTCAGGAGTATATAAAAAAGAAGTTATCTAAATAATTGATACAATGAAGATATTTGAAACATATCACTAATCTTTGCCATCATGCATCCTTTTGAGTAAAAATTCACATGTACTTTAGCATTTCGAGAAGCCATGTGTATAATATACTGTCATTCTCTTTTTACTTCACGGGTATAATTTGATTGGTCAGAATTCCCTGGATCTATCAAATTAGCAATATCAAATATTTGATTTGGGGTTATTCATACCTGTTGTTACAATAATTTGTATGTTTCAGAAGTCTGTCAGACGGTACTTTGCCTTGCATTGTTGTATTTTTTATCTGCCCTCTGTACAGTTCCTTTGGATGTATTCTACTTTAAAGTTCTTAAATGCAGTCTAATAGTTTTGTTTTCTCTTACCACAAATACTCCTCTTTTCCTTTTGAGCACAGGGATTAAGGGGTGATCTTACTGAGGCATTTAAATTGATTAAAGAAGCTGATAAGTTAGGTTTGGTGAAACTACTGGGGCGGTGGGGTGGAGGTCCAGAACAAGGAAGCATAATCTTAAAATTTGCGCTGGGCCTTTCAGGGTGAGGTCAGGAAGCATAGTTTCCCACTGAGGGACACTGTCTCCACTAAAAAGCTGTTGAGAACAAGTCAATTTGATAGTTTAGAGCTTAACTCGATATATTTCTTGTTAGGTATGTATATTAACGATTATACAACCATGATGGTTCATGGGAGTTAAATTGTAGCTCACCCATGATCTAATTGAATGCGTGAACAAGTTTGAGAGGTGGAATGGCCTGTTCTCTGTGCATCCTAATGCCTTGCTGGGGTTCCTTGCCATACTAACCAGTTGTCTTGCCATGCACCCTCTTATTTTTCATATGCGATTAAAGGCAATAAGTATCGGTTGGCAATTCAGTTGTACGGCATCTTGGCCTCAGTCATTGTCTTTGTTCGTACATTTCTGAGAGGTGCACGTCTGAATATTGAAACAGAACCCCTGCTTTACTGATTCACATGCATTGAAGTCAAGCCTAACATCCCAATTATTAGTCTGATTGAAATCGGCAGACTCATCACAGACTGCTCATTTGTTTACCTGTCACAGCTGGAAAACAGGGGAGTACATTCAATGACATTTTATTAATTATATTAACAAGTAAATTAGAACAGTTAAAAAGCGAAGTGTTTGAGTTAAACTTTAAAAGTGTGAACATACATAATATTCATGTTCATATATGTACAGATCAATTAATTCTGTAAAATAATGTTTCTTTTAAACATCTGCATGAAGTGAATAGAGAAATAACATGCAATTCAAATCTGAGTTATAACGTCGTATAAACTATATAGTTTATAGAGGAAAAGTGTAGACAATTGTGACTTGGCTTTACATTAACTCATTTGTGTACTCATTTGTAAATTTGACTCTACTTAAAAGATCCAGTCATGCTCTATTAATAAATGTTGTTTCACAGTCAATGAGGCATTTTAATCATTTTATTTTATTATGTAACCAAATCTGTGCAGACAATTTGTTTTGTGGAGAAAGGCAATCATTTGTGTTGACCTTTTAGTTAAAAACAATCACCATAATCTAATAACCACAGCATTCATAAACTGATTTCCAGTTTGTTTTTGGATGCTGACACCTTATTTAATACTGTGTAATTAGGCAATTAGCTCCACTTAAGTAAATATAAGGCAAGATATTATTCTGTAATGAGCTGGTACAGCTGTTCTATTTACTTTACAAAACTGCCAGCCAAATAATAATTTGCTAATAAAATACAGAGGCAGCAGCAGAATCAGAAGAATATTTTTCCTTTGTGGACCTCAGTGCTTTGCTTATATATTTTAAAATTCATAGTGGTTTTCTCATAATAAATGTATAGCTTTGATAACTAATTTCTTGCATTCCTGCTGGTTTTCTTTTTAAGAATAATCCTTTGAGGCGAGCAATTGGAATGGCATTCTGTTCTGTGAGTCAGTGCAGCACTTCAAATACTGATTATAAGAATGCCACTTTCAGTATCGTGTGGACCAAATCCTGCATTTAGCAATGATTTATTTTTCCTAAAATCATGTGACACTTAAAAAGACAGGTATCATTAACCTTCAACTCGGTCAGCTAGGAAACCGTGGGACTGAGTTAACTGGCTACAAAAAGAAAGGGCTGAGGACAGGTCCCACCCTTGAATGTATAGACCAGAAAACATGATGATCATTACCTATTGATTACCAGCAATTTACCGTGACACAGCCCCCTTTTTTTGTGGGTTCCTAATAGGATATATAGTTTCAGGCCAGTTTTACTCCACTGTGAAGAGGCAGTCATGAGTCACAGTTCACTGAGCTACATGTCATTGAACTGCTGAAAGCTTATCTGCTTGATAAAGCTGGACTTTTTAATAAAAAAAATTAAACATTTCCTACAATTTCTGTATGGACTTGGACTTGTCTAATCTTGATAAACTACAGTACTAGAATGTGTTATTCTTTTTACTTGTGTGAAGAGTGTCATTTTTCCATTAGTTTGTTTTCTTTGGCTCCGAACTCACGGAGTTTGAAATTAGTTTATTTATGGACTAACTCAATTGGGCATGTGTTTGCAACAAAAGTTTTTTTGTTCGGACTTTCTGCTAGCTCCCTTTGACTGGAGGAGGTTTTTGTTTGAGAAGCAAAGGCACTTAATTTGCATACATGTATATGATGTTGAGAGGATGCCTGTCAATCTGAGCCAAGCCTGTCAGTAAGAGGGGTGGGCGTGGGCCGGTAAACAAATTAAAAGTTGAGCTCTTGAGGCTGTCCAGTGCAGAGCTTTTGTCATAAATTTTCCTTACAGACCTGTAACTCTTGGTAGCTGGAACATCTGTTTCTACCCTGTTGTTCCTCTTGGCTGCTTTTCAATTGGATTTTCTCATGCAGGTCCAAAGCTTGTCACCTCAGCCTGGCTCTGTTAACTATCACCAGTGGCCCCACGTTAAGTAGGTGGTTCAGGGTGAAGCTAATAACTCTTCTGTTTTTCTGACTGATCATAGTTACTGTGTCTAGTCAGCTCACTGAACTCTTGTAAAACGTGATTTTCTTTTTGTCTCCCTCCCTCGTTAGAGGTAAAACTGTTAATTACCTCCACAGGCATACGGACAAAAATTTAGGCTGCATTGCTGATATTAAGATGTTTGATTTTGGACGTCCAATATTCTTACATACCCCGTGTCTGAATTAAGTTCCATCTAAATTGGTTGTTTCTCCACTCAAATTGGCTTGCTGAACAGATTCCAAAAAGGATGATGAAGATCTTTTGCCCGAAACGTCAATTCTCCTGCACCTCGGATGCTGCCTGACCTGTTTGTGCTTTTCCAGCATCACACTCTCGACACTAGATTCTAAAAAGAATAGAGTGCCACGTTGGAAAATATGAATATAGACATGATATTTAAAACTGTTTGCTAGGTTACAGAAGTCTTAAGATTTGTTCTTTTTAACAAATCCCATGCAGGTTTTACTTAGCTTGTTTTGTTTTCTTTTTGGGGGTAAAATTTAATCTTTTTTATAAACATAGAAAGTGTTTGAAACTAGTCTGTCAGCATTTGAGAAAGAAATTTGAGTGTGAACACCTTATTGGAACTGACCAAAGGCATGCACTGAAAGTGTAACACAAGTTTCCCTTTCAGATGCTTTCAGGCCTTTGGCTCCAGGATTTTCTGTTTGTATTAATTTTCCAGCAATTGCAAGGCTCTGTATCTCCTCATATCTTTGATTTGCTGTCAATCAAATCAAACTATTTTTCAATCAGCTACAAATTTGCACATTTCCTGTAGATTCAATTGCAATTTACATTTAAACTCTTAGGCACAGAAGTTAAACCTGGTTGCATTTATTTGAGGGCATAAAATACAATGAATAAAGACCTAGACTATGATAGACCAAAGAGAGGAATACTAACACAATTGTGTATTGAGCACCTGAGACAGGCCTATTCCATATGTTAATGAAAGGTCAAGCATTCATTTCAGAACTGCTTCATTACATAGGTGTGCAAATGAACAGAGCAGGTCCTGGGCCTGCTCCCTCAGGAGTCTTCAGCAAGTCATCAAGGCTTATTGGTGGACATCCCTCGAAGATGTGTTTAAAAATATTCCTGTAAAGCTTTGAGAAGCAGGAGTGTTCACTCCTGGCTCTGCAGCACTCCTGGGATTCTCTACTGAATTGTGATTGGCCGACCAATCCCACCAACTCCTATTGCCCACCTCAATCTTGGCACTTAACTGATGACTCCTCACAACAGAGAAAGTCTAAGGGGTTAATTCGAAAATGAGGAAAACCTCTCTGGAGATCACATGCAGAATAACAACGATGATAGACTCAGCTGAACTTTGAAGACTCATGGCTGGAAAACGTACCATGTATTCATTGAGTTTTTTTTCCATAATTTTCCTGTACTTAACCAATGTGTACTCTTTAGAATTCCTTAGCTGCTCAGGTACAAGGTGAAAAGTATTTAAGCTCTGTTTCTTTGACATTTATAAAAAAAAGTAACCATTCATGCAGATAAATAAAAACACCATGTTTAACACTGAGTTTACTTGGCAACTGTGTGGAGTTTGCACGTTCTCCCCGTGTCTGCGTGGGTTTCCTCCGGGTGCTCTGGTTTCCTCCCACAGTCCAAAGATGTGCAGGCCAGGTGAATTGGCCATGCTAAATTGCCCATAGTGTTAGGTAAGGGGTAAATGTAAATGTAGATGTAGATGTAGGGGTATGGGTGGGTTACGCTTCGGCGGGGCGGTGTGGACTTGTTGGGCCGAAGGGCCTGTTTCCACACTGTAAGTAATCTAATCTAATCTAATCTAATCTAATCTGATCTAATCTAATAAAATTATGTTTCCTTCACCTGAACGGATTGAATGCAGCCTTCTAGGGCTGGTGCTGAAGTTCCCTGAGATTTAAGTTTCAGCAGTTTGTTTTTTAATGGTAAAGTTTTTCTTGCTACGACAGGAAAATTGAAAGTATTGTTTGCATGAAGCCAGTGCAAATCACCAGATTCTCAGCCCCAAGGACAGAGAGGTGAGAGGCTTGACTTGAGGCTGCAATCAGAATAAAAATCCACACCCTCTTTATATATGCTACTTTAATGCAAAAGGGCTGAGCATTTTATACTTCAGCATGAGGAAATCAACCATGTTAACGTAGGCTAATGTGACTTGCGTGCTACTGCAATGAATCAAACATTACATTTGCACAATTTATTTTAAAGATATGAGAGGTTTTCAAAGTTTTTAGGGCTAAAGAGAAAGTGATATGCCGCTAGAGAAACAGTTTCTGCTTTGAGTACCTTTGGAGATTGTGCTGAAAGTGTGCTTAAAATTAGGTTATAGTTTCTGCTAAAATTCATTTGCATAATCACAAACAAAATTGCTCAGGAACTAGCAGAATCAGACAACATTACAGAATAATTATTTTCTTTCTATGAAAATTATTCTTTATATTTAAGGTGTGAAACCTGTTGCATTTTTATTAAAACAGTTGAAATGTCTTGATGAATAAAAAGAAGCATTTTAATAATGGGACCCAGTCCCCTGCCTTTAACTATCCCTATTTAAAATGACTTTAAAACAATTATTATGAGCAATTGAACTTTTCATTGGTGCACTAGTTAGTTATTTCCGTAAATTAAACATTTTGTCAGGAAGCAGTTTTTAAATTGATTTGTCAGTGGATGTGTGCCTATGAAAATTAGCTCAATTTGAATAGTCTTCCTGAACTACTACAATCTCCTCAGTTTTGGCTTGGAGCTTTTCTTCGGAGATGGTTCAGTTGAATTGAATCTTAAGTTAATGTAAAGCAATATTGAAAACACAGATGTATGCAGTTGAGAAATAATGCACCTAGTTTGAAGTTCTGATGATGCTGCTATAATTAGTGTTACTAAACAAGTGGAAACATTACATCTTGTGTTTATTTTCTCATTAATATGAATGTGCATTTCCATCTTGATACAACATTTGTATCTGTTCTCACCTTGGTGAAGTATTAATGTATATTGACATAATGGAATATAAGTAATATATATTCGCTTACTATATATATATTCATATTGGTATAGCATATGTATATATGCTTATGAGCATAGTCCAGTGTACTATTGACCATTTTCACCCTACTTAGTGTCAACACAAGCTTTACATAGGATACCTCAACAGTTTGGTTATTTGTACAATAATGTAGCTCTTTCCAAATTAAAGCATGATTGGCACAGCCAGAAATTATTACAGAGAGGGCCATCTCTTCAGGGTATTTTTGATATGAGTCTCTCTTTCTGTAGATTTGGTGACCAAAGATGGTGTGGGCTCTGTTTGACATTAACCTGGCTCTATTCCTACACCGATATTTGTGAGAGGAGGCCTGTTGAATAAATCTATTCAAATCTGTTCCATGTTCAAATCCAATTTGATACTTTGCAACCTAGAAATGTAGAGAAACCAATAAAATTTCTCAGTAATCTTAAATTAAACAAAATTAGATTAGATTACTAATCTAATTAGTAGCGTGGAAACAGGCCCTTCGGCCCAACAAGTCCACACTGCCCCACCGAAGCGCAACCCACCCATACCCCTACATCTACCCCTTACCTAACACTACGGGCAATTTAGCATGGCCAATTCACCTGACCTGCACATCTTTGGACTGTGGGAGGAAACCGGAGCACCCGGAGAAAACCCACGCAGACACGGGAGAGAACGTGCAAACTCCACACAGTCAGTCGCCTGAGGCAGGAATTGAACCCGGGTCTCTGGCGCTGTGAGGTAGCAGTGCCGCCCACAAAATATTCCTCAAATAAATTCTAAACATGTTTACATTTTTTTCGAATATGCAAAATCATTTCTCTTTCAAGATAAAACTGAAATAAAACTTTTTTTTATAATTGCCTTGATGCGTTGCCTGAAGTTTTTTCTTTTTTATATTTAGTTGAATGACTCAGTGACTGGTGCATAAAAAGTTGTGCGTCACTCACTGTGCTACAAAATAACAGAGTTTGGGAGTTGGTAGCATAATGGTAATGTCACTGGACTAGTAACCAGAACCCCAGTTCTGACGACATGGCTTTGAATCTCACTATTGCAGATGGTGCAATTTGAATTAAACAAATAATGCATATGACAAAGTTCCCCGTAGGAGACTGGTGAGCAAGGTTAGATCTCATGGAATACAGGGGAACTCGCCATTTGGATATAGACTTGGCTCAAAGGTAGAAGACAGAGGGTGGTGGTGGAGGGTTGTTTTTCAGACTGGAGGCCTGTGACCAGTGGAGTGCCACAAGGATCGGTACTGGGTCCACTACTTTTCATCATTTATATAAATGATTTGGATGTGGGCACAAGAGGTATAGTTACTACATTTGCTGAGGACACCAAAATTGGCGGTGTAATGGACAGCAAAGAAGGTTACCTCAGATTACCACAGAGAAGTGGCAGATGGAGGTTAATTCAGATAAATGTGAGGTGCTGCATTTTGGGAAAGCAAATCTTAGCAGGACCTATACACTTAATGGTAAGGTCCTAGGAAGTGTTGCTAAACAAAGAGACCTTGGAGTGCAGGTTCATAGCTCCTTCAAAGTGGAGTCACAGGTAGATATAGAACATAGAACATAGAACATAGAAAAATACAGCGCAGTACAGGCCCTTTGGCTCTCGATGTTGCGCCGACCAAAGCCTACCTAACCTACATTAGCCCAATAACCTCCATATGCTTGTCCAATGCCCGCTTGAATGACCATAAAGAGGGCGAGTCCATCACTGCTACTGGCAGGGCATTCCATGAACTCACAACCCGCTGAGTAAAAAATCTACCCCTAACATCTGTCCTATACCTACCGCCCCTTAATTTAAAGCTGTGTCCCCTAGTAACAGCTGACTTCATTAGCGGAAAAAGGTTCTCACTGTCAACCCTATCTAAACCCCTAATCATCTTGTACACCTCTATCAAATCTCCCCTAAACCTTCTTTTCTCCAATGAGAAAAGCCCCAAGTGCCTCAACCTTTCCTCATACGATCTTCCTACCATGCCAGGCAACATCCTGGTAAACCTCCTCTGCACTCGTTCCAATGCCTCCACATCCTTCCTATAGTCTGGCGATCAAAACTGCACACAATACTCCAGATGAGGCCGCACCAGAGTCTTATACAACTGCAACATGATCTCAGGACTCCGGAACTCAATTCCTCTACCAATAAAGCCCAGTACACCATATGCCTTCTTCACAGCACTATTTACCTGGGTGGCAACTTTCAATGATCTGTGTACATGGACACCAAGATCCCTCTGCTCATCCACACTACCAAGTAGTCTACCATTAGCCCAGTAATCCATCTTCTTGTTACTCCTACCAAAGTGAATGACTTCACACTTAGCTACATTGAATTCCATTTGCCAACTTACTGCCCAGCTCTGCAACTTATCTATATCCCGCTGTAACCTGCCACATCCTTCTTCGCTGTCCACAACTCCACCGACTTTCGTGTCATCCGCAAACTTGCTCACCCAGCCTTCAAGCCCCTCCTCCAGGTCATTTATAAAAATAACAAACAGCAATGTTCCCAAAACAGATCCTTGTGGAACACCGCTAGTAACTGCGCTCCAAGATGAATCTGTACCATCAACTACTACCCTCTGTCTCCTTCCAGCCAGCCAATTCCTAATCCAAACCTCTAATGCACCCTCAATGCCATACCTCCGTAGTTTTTGCATTAGCCTGCCATGGGGTACCTTATCGAACGCCTTGCTAAAATCCATATACACCACATCTACTGCTTTACCCTCGTCCACTTCCTTGGTCACCTTCTCAAAGAATTCAATAAGGTTTGTGAGGCACGACCTGCCCTTCACAAAACCATGCTGACTCTCCTTGATCACATTATTCCTATGAATAATGGATAAAGATAGGATAGTGAAGAAGGCATTTGGGATGTTTTCCTTTATTGGTCAGAGTATTGAGTACAGGAGTTGAGAGGTCATGTTGCGGCTGTACAGGACATTGGTTAGGCCACTGTTGGAATATTACGTGCAGTTCTGGTCTCCATCCTACGAGAAAGATGTTGTGAAATTTGAAAGGGTTCAGAAAAGATTGACAAGTATGTTGTCAGGGTTGGAGGTTTTGAGCTACAGGGAGAGGCTGAACAGGCTGGGCTGTTTTCCCTGGAGCATCGGAGGCTGAGGGGTGACCTTATAGAGGTTTATAAAATCATGAGGGGCGTGGATAGGATAAATAGACAAAGTCTTTTCCCTGGGGTCGGGGAATCCAGAACTAGAGGGCATAGGTTTAGGGTGAGAGGGGAAAGATATAAAAAAGATCTATGGGGCAACCTTTTCACACAGAGGGTGGTACGTGTATGGAATGAGCTGCCAGAGGAGGTGGTGGAGGCTGGTACAATTGCAACATTTAAAAGGCATCTGGATGGATATATGAATAGGAAGGGTTGGAGGGATATGGGCCGGGCGCTGGCAGATGGGACTATATTGGGTTGGGATATCTGGTCGGCATGGATGAGTCGGACTGAAGGGTCTGTTTCCATGCTGTACATCTCTATGACTCTATGACTCCAAGAATCTGGAATAAAAAGCTATCTTAATGGAAGTCATGTTAACCATTGTTGATTGTTGACAAAACCCATTTAGTTAATTCATGTTCTTTTAGGGAAGGGAAGGAAATCTGCTGTGCTTACCTGGTCTTGCCTACATGTGACTCCGGACCCATTGCATTTTAGTCGACTCTGAGGGATGGACAATATATAGGAAAAGTATCCACATCCTATGGATGAATAGCAAAAAAACTGACAAGACTGGGTATAGTGATGGGTTATGATTATAAGTTAGGCAACTCATATTGTGGGGCAGGGTATAAATGGTTTGCAAAAGAGGCATGCCATCTTGAATGTCGTTATAGGACAGGCAGCATATAACTCTGGATTAAAGTGGGGACTGCAGATGCTGGAGATCAGAGTCAAGATTAGAGTGGTGCTGGAAAAGCACGGCAGGTCAGGCAACATCCGAGGAGCAGGAAAATTGAATTGGCTTTTGCCTGAAATGTCGATTTTCCTGCTCCTCGGATGCTGTTGACCTGCTGTGCTTTTCCAGCATATAACTCTAGTCCACAGTTTGTGGGTGTGTGTCTTGACTCTCATAGGAAAATAAAACATTAAATTAAGAGCAAATATGATGAGAATGCCGGCCCTCCCAGAGTGTACAATTAACATTGGTTTCACTGACTAAATAGTGATTCTTCTGCAAAAATTCTCCGAAGTATTGTCTGAAGACAATTGTACAAAACCAGGTTCTGCCAGATGAATTCTAGCTTAGCGAGCAGGTGCCTATGAATACAAACTACTGCTGTGCAAGTGTAATGTGACAACTTTCCTTTTGTTTATTAGTTTGAGTGCCAAAATGAAAATTTACTGCTTTATACCAGAGTCTCCCTTGAAATGTCCCCATGGCAGCTGCTGCAGCGATATATAACACGTAAAATCCTGTGCTACAGAGAACTGAAAGAATTTTCCACATAATAAAGTTTTGTGCTGATACTATGCCCATACTTAAAATCATATTTATTAGTGGTAAATTCAATTATTCTGGCAATATAAATGTGCGTGGTTCAGCTGACCACTGCATTTCTGGTACATGAAGTTTTATTTTGAGCCTGTTTTCTTCATTATAAAGAAATTCAGTTAGATTGGAAATGCTTATTTGCTGTAAAGATTTGGGTTCCATAAAGAGGCCAAATAAGTATGCTGAAAGATGGATTTATAGATTAGAATCCATGGTTGGATATGCCTCTTTTTACTCTTTATTTCCCTCCTTTAGAAAGGGCATATAGAGGTTGTTGCAGCAGATCTGCATGTCTGTCACATATGACAACATTGATACAAACTCCTTCCCTGACGGTGATCCAGTCATTGGTCTTAATCCTTTATGGAATTTCTTTCAAATTTGGATTCAGTCCGAGGTTGGTTAGAGGGTACTTTTGGAACCTTTGTGAATTTTATAGTATTTGTGTGTCTGTATAATTTAGGAAGAAATGTATGCTATGGTCAAGTGCCAAACTATAAACACCAACATAATTAAAGATGAAGTTTAGAGGAAATTAATTCTAATTTCTATATTTTTTCTGGAATAATTTGAGTTTAACGGTGAATTACAAGTATGCATTTGTTCCTCACTGATTTTAGCCTTGGATGATATAATAATCAGTATTGTTCAAGTAATTTCTAACTGTAATTTTAAGGGATAGTATACCACATAGATGATTTACCCATTTCTACTTTAATATGTAAAAGTTACTTTACTTGTGCCTCCCCATACTTAAAACTATCAAAGGATGCCACAAGCAATTAATGTAGAACTAAAATTTTGTCAAAGGTGTGATTTCACTACAAATGGTTTAACTCTTGAAGCTCATTGGAGAAGTTCTGAAAAATGTTGAAGCCAAAAAAAAGATCAGAAATCCTCAGCCTTTCTGCCTCATTACCTTGGGAGTGAAGCACAGGCTCTGCAAATTAAACGAAGATCTCAACATGCCTGGCTTTGGTCTTCTCTTCAAGTATCTATGTCGCCTTGTTCAGAGTCTTTGCCCACCCTGAAATTATGTAGCCAAGGCATGGGCAGGGATGGCAAATCTTAGGCTGGGAAAATTCCAAGGCCCAAGCCGAGGATGCACTGAAAGGTGCATCGTCCCACTTAATGATGAAAGCACTTTGGTGCACAGGCCTGGATTGTGGTGTGGAATGTAAAAGAAATAAAGTATTTTCAAATACACAACCCCCGTTCGGTCTCTGGGTTGGGGTGAATCTTGGTAAATCCCTTGCCTCGCTCTGGCAGAATTCAGGCCTAAGTTGAGCCTAGGATGTTGCCCTGAGGAACTGTTGCTGTGATGTCCTGTAAGTGATATTGATCTCATCTTCAATTGTGCCAGTTATTGTTCCAGCCACAGGAAAGTTTCTCCTCCCCCATCCCCTCAAGTTTCTTCCCTGTTTTTCTCCAACTGTACTTCTTATTCCAACCCAAGTAGGGTGCTGTGATTTCCTTCATATTTAACACCATGCAGTCCCATCCTGAGTTTTTGAATTTAAGCCGAGGAACAGAGGAGTGGACCATTCAACCTGTTCAACCTATTAGAGAATCTTTGTAGCACAGATACAGGCCATTTAGTCCATCAAGTGTATTCTACTATTCAATGCATTTTGCCTTTTGGTACCTCAACTCAATTTGTCTTTGTTCCATATTCATTTTTACTGTTATCTAACAAAAGCTATTGATATTCGTCCTAAACTTCTATTTACCAGTACCCAGAGTCTTTTGTGGAGAGCAATAAAGGTACTCAAAATCATGTGACAGAAGGGTTTGTATAAGCCAGTCTCTGACTTAAGAGTAGGAAAGTGAGAACAATTGTGTAGTGCAACGTTTGTGTAAAGATTTGTAGCACGGGTGTCAGTTATCATAGTTGTGGGTATGCTCACCGAGCTGGGAAGTTGATTTTCAGATATATCGTCTGAAACCCTGTCTCGGTGATATCTTCAGTGTTTTGGAGCCTCCTGTACTGTGTCTTCTGAAATTTATTTGGTGCTGATTGTTCATTGTCGTGTATATATGAAAACACTGAAGATTTTACCTAGACAGGGGACGAAATGTCTGCACATTAACTTCCCAGCCCGGCAAACATACCCATAACCATGATAATTGAATCATAGAATCCCTACAATATGGAAACAGGTCATTTGACCGAATGCCTGAACTCTTTGGGCAATCTAGTGTGGCCAATTCACCTATCCTGAACATATTCTAATAAAGAGCTAGAATTGGCTTTGATGGGCTGAAAAGCCTCATTCATTGCTTTTCATCATTCTATTTTGAACTGAGTCCATGCGGCTTTGACTTATTAGTTTGAAAGTATGATTTGATTGGTAAATTGGTAATCAGAGAGAGAGAAAAACAGCCATTTGGTTTCTGTGCATTTCCCCATTTTGTGTTCTGGGACCTTAGAATTGTGCAAGAACTCTTAACTCTTGGAATCTTCTTAGTTGTTGCTCTACAAGTCTACAGGATTGAGCACTTGCATTTTGGGTATTCAAGAAAGGCTTTGCTAGAGCAGAGCCAGAAACATAATACAGTTCCCATCGCTGTGCTTCAATAGCTCATCTAAGCTGTGACCACAAGACCACTCCCTACTACATTCACACTCGAGTTATCCAGAGGCTTTTTTGAGTAAAATCTCTAATTGATACCAAATTGGAAACATTTTAATGTTGAGGCCAATGCTCCCGCGATTGAGGCATCCGAGCTCATTTTACACAGAATCCTTACAATTAGCAGGCATTTAAACACGCACTTTTAACATAATAAAACATCCAGATAATGTAACAGGAATTTAATCAAATGTTTTACGCAAGTCCTGTAGAAATATTAGGACAGGAGACCAAAATCTAGAACAAAGTGGTAGGTTTTTTTGTGTGTCTTAAAGTAGAAGAGAGAGGTTTATGGAGGGATTTCGAGGACTTGGGGGCTGAGCAATTGGACATTTAGTCATTGCTGACGAGGCAGTTAGGATCAGGGAAGAAACAGGGCAAGGACTAAGCAGGTGAATCGAAAGTGGATGAATTTAATGTCATCAGGTATGAAAAGAAAAACAAATTTACGGAGAGTAAGTTTGGATTGAAAGACAATAAATGAGACAGAAGAAAACATACGACAACGTGTAAAACTAATGGCTCAGAAATTCTGAACTCACCCTGATCAGGCAAATAAAACCTCACATTTAGCTTCAGTCTACTCTGGAATTCCTGGGAAGGAGCCTCTTGATGTGAAATGGGTGAGACCTGTCAAGGAAAAATGAGAGCGGGCAACGGAGAAAGATCATTGTCAAAACCATTCTTCATCTTCCAGCAGGAAGCACTGTATACTGTGGCTGGAGTGTCCAATTTCCACTTTGACAGCTTACAAAGGAGTAAGTATCTAAGGCAAGTGTGACATAGGCACAGGTTCCAGGCACAGGGCAATTGTGCCAGTTGGAATTTTCAGTTTTCCAACCAATTCCCTCAGAGTCCCTGATATTTCCATATGATCTGTCCACAATTCCAGGTTGGTGAAGAGGGTAGGGCATTCAGTCATTAGGGTACCAGGTAGGTGAGTGCTGATAGGTTAGTGGATAGGTGTTTAGAGTAGGTTGGGGGGAGTGTCGGGTCAGAGTGGGAGGGGGGCCGTATGTTTGGTCAGGTCAGGAGGAGGATGGGGGGGATCAGTGGGTGGATGGAGGATGTGGGAGGTGGTTGCTGGATGAGTGGGAGTGTTTGTTTCCAGTACTCAGTGCACGCATGGTTCAGGTTAGAGGAGGGAGGCATGGTCAGTGGGGAGCTACTCATTAATCGGAGCTGAACCTAATTTTGTAACTTTTGCTGAGTAAGTATTAAGCTGAAGTGAGTCTGAACCATTTGAAATCTCTGACTTTAACAGACTATTTTAGGTGGTTCCAGGCACAGGGCAATTGTGCCAGTTGGAATTTTCAGTTTTCCAGCCAATTCCCTCAGAGTCCCTGATATTTCCATATGGTCTGTCCACAATTCCAGTCTCCATTGCTGAAATTTCTGGGCCAACGTTTTCAAAATCTCTTAAAATTCACAACCTGAGAGCACGGGTTTCCAGACTTATAATTCTTCACTTTATGGACCAGAGCAATTGTTAGCCAGTTCTGAGCAATTATCACATTTTTAAAAGAGTTGGCACATTATTAGTTACTAGACTGATTTTAATGGACAATTATTGTGCCCATGCAGCAATCTCGTGAAAACCACAGGGAGGTTAACAGCACAATGCTGTTTCTTATGAAGCTAACAAGCGTAGTGGTTGCAACGTGTTCAGCAACATATATGAAATTATGGATATCTCACAGGTTGTTGGCTGATCTTGTATCTTGTGTGGCATAATTTTGGTAGCAAAGTAAGTGGAACAATTTTTGCATGCTGAAAATCCCAGCTCATGACCTGACATCCTCTGAGTTTGTTGCTGTGTTCATTTCATCAATCGCTCATTTCTACCATTTAGCTTATGGAAATGTAGAAAGTAGGAGCAGTTGGAGGCCATTAAGGCTGCTGTGCTGTTCAACATGATCCTGTATCCTGATGCTGTGCACCCATGCTCTCTCTATACTCCTTGAGACTTTTAGCTTCCAGAAATCTGCCTATTTCTTTCTTAAATATGTGTGGTGACTTCAGCTCGCAGCCTTCTGAAGGGGTAAGGGGGGAGCAGGTAGGAGGATCTCTTAGAAACCTATAAAATTCTAACAGGACTAGACAGGGTAAATGCAGATTACCAGGGCTCACAGTCTAAGGATATGGGTAAGCCATTTAACACACCGAGTCTTTAGTGCTCGGTTATAGGCTGCTGGGGTGGGGGATGCGGGACGAATTAGATTAGATTAGATTAGATTATTTACAGTGTGGAAACAGGCCCTTCGGCCCAACAAGTCCACACCGCCCCGCCGAAGCGTAACCCACCCATACCCCTACATCTACATCTACATCTACCCCTTACCTAACACTACGGGCAATTTAGCATGGCCAATTCACCTGACCTGCACATCTTTGGACTGTGGGAGGAAACCGGAGCACCCGGAGGAAACCCACGCAGACACGGGGAGAATGTGCAAACTCCACACAGTCAGTCGCCTGAGGCGGGAATTGAACCCGGGTCTCCGGCGCTGTGAGGCAGCAGTGCTAACCACTGTGCCACCGTGCCGCCCTTTTGTAGCATATGCTGTGACAACATCAGAGCTCCAGCATGTACCAATGGTTTACAAGGCAAATACACTCTAAGAAAGTGTCCATTTTGTGAAAGTCAAAGATAAGCAGTCCTTATTTGATGAACAGTCATCCTATTCTACTCCAGTGTGAAGGCCACATTCAGTCAAATACTTTGATCTATCAGAGTCATGGGATTCATATCCTTGCAGTTCGAAGATAGGACCACAGTCAGTCTTGAAGTGCAAATGCAAGCAGTCCAGATATTACAGGTAGGTCGGTCTGAGTGCTGTTCAGAAACTAGTCCAGGGAGTGGGGCAGTTTTTGCTGCAATGAAACAACGAGGAGGGATTGGAAGTAGATGGTCGAGCCATTAGTAGTGATGTATGAGTGGGAGAAGCAGTGATGTGATTCCTATAAGTGACTAGGAGGCGTGGAGGCAGGAAGGGTTAATAGTTTAGGGGGATGAGGTGGCTGGGAGCCAGGGAGTGGACATAATACAGTGAGAGGTTTGTAGCCTCTGAGCCTGGGTGAGAGGCACATGTGGTGGAAGAGTTAGAGTGAGTGGTGGCCCTGTCAGTACGAGATAGCACAGAGACAATGGTGGCATTTATCATTGGGGATGGCAGAAGCTCAGTGACCTTCTTTTGCGCTGCTGGAGTCCTGCTTACCTTGGACACAACTTCACTGATCCAGGCTGAAATCTGTATCCAGGCTGCCCGAAAATGGTGGTCAGCCAAGAGAAGGATTGTCTGTTTCTCTCCACCACTCTCTGTCCACCAGCATCTCCAGATCCCTGTCCACACAGTGGGAAGGGGTCTTTCCTTTCTTTGGTTACATACCTTCGATAAGAACAGCTGAGCATCACAGGGCCAGTTTGTAGTTTGCAGCTTCTGAAGTGATGTGCAGGCTGGGCTTTGATTATGACACTCCCACCTCTTTGCCTGTGCTATTCCTCCTACAGAAAGGCAACCCCTTCTGCCCGGTCGAATATTCAATGAGGTGAAAAGTGGAAGATTGCGTGAGTCAAAAGGTGTGGTGCTGGAAAAGAAAAGCTGATCAGGCACCATCCAAGGAACAGGGGATTCGATGTTTTAGGCATTCCTGACGAAGGGCTTATGCTCAAAATGTTGACTCTCCTGCTCCTTGGAAGCTGCCTGACCGGCTGTGCTTTTTCAATGCCACACGTTTTGACTCTAACCTCCAGCATCTGCAGTCCTGACTTTCTCCTCATGGAAGATTGTGTGAGAAAAGTTGCTTTGATCCAGGCACTGTGATCCTCACTCAACAAAACGCTTCAACTGAAAATGGAGAAATTCCGGCCACATTCTTTATACAAACACATTTCACAGAGTTGTGGAGCAATGCTCCCTCAAAAGGCTGTAGATGCTGGACAAATGACATTTTTGACATTATCCGTACATCTTGATTGTGTAAGGATACAAAGAGATATAAACAGAGGCAGGAAAGTCGAGTTAAGGTACAGATGAGCTGAGATCTAATTGGACACTGAACTGACTGGAAATGAGCAGCCCTAGTAAGTGCTATTCCTTTATATTTCTGCGATGAATCTTCCAGGATTTCAACCAGCGCTGCCAACTCTAAATGGCTGTTTCATCCAGTTCATTCTAGAAGAGTCGTCTGTAGTTATATATTAATTAATATTAAGTGGAGACTCTGGGATTCATTTAATGTATGCTTGCCCTCTAGTGTCTACTATATTCAAATGCAATACTTAGCTCTTTCCCTCTTACAGAATTTCAAGATGGCAATAAACACGTTCAGGAAAAAAACCTGGCTAACAGTTGAAAAGAACAAGTGAAGAAGCTCAGTGACTATGTATAGCATTTGTACAATAACTCTCCCCAACGTCCCTGTCATAAAAAATTCCATCTTCATTCCCATGGAAGGTGGATTGTGCTACAATTATAAATGAAAGGAAAATGCCTACACTCAAAAGTCTGGAATTTTACTGGTATTTGGTGGTACATTTAAAGTAGTTTTCCTGATGGATGCTTTGGGGTGAACTGTGGGTAATTTATGAAAAGTTCCAAGCTTTAGTTTTAACAATGTTTGGTTCCATAACTAACTTTGGAGATTGCTTTGAAAACTTGAACCAGCATCAGGAGCATGAACACCATCCTGGACGATGTTTCTGAAAGATAAGCAAATTACCTGAAGCTGTCTGAGAATGTTTAGTAGCCATTCCTTTGTTGGAAAAAGTACTGCCATAAGTCATTACTTGATAATACCTCAAGGGCTAGATTGCTAATTGACCGTTCTGAAACATCCCACAAGAAAACATTTACCAAAAATGGAATCATAATGGCTCCTTTCACCTATACAGTAATGACAACACCATTTTATCCACAGAACAAAGCAAATGGCAATACTAATTTTTCTCCTGTGCAATTCTGTTTTAAAGGTGGTTGTAGGCTTAAGTTTTCTTTTTGATTGATAGATCCAAGTCAGCTTTAAACGTTTCTAGACCAGTCCCTAAATTTCTTGCAGTGCCCTAGCATTTATACTTTGAAAAATGTAGAAAAGTGGCCTGTAATTGGGGATTAGCTCCACAGAAAATTCAGATTGGCAAACAAATAGTGCACTGAATGACAACTATTGATTACATTTCAAACTGTTTCAAGTAAGTACCAAAGATAATTAAGAGAAAATATCTCTGCATCTTTAGCTCAGTCACATCAACATGATTTTGTTGGGCATTGCCAAATATTGGTTTCTTCACGGTTTTGAAGAAAGAATATCCAACAGGCTGGACACTTATCCAATTCTTTAGAGAAGGATTATCATGCCTATAGTCTAACTAGTCCTTTCATCCTTACTACACCTGGATCATGTGTAAGACTTTGTGAATTTGATAGTGTAGCAACATGCAATTCACAAAGCAGGACCTAACTTTGACAATTCAGCTGGATGTCTTCCTGATTGTACTGATGGTAAAGCCTGATCAGGCCAGCCTTTCACCTCATGACACATAATACAGGACGTTATGTGGTTATACGACATAACATGTTAGTGATTGGGATGGAAAGTGAGGTTCAGCTATTGAAACTTCCAGCTATAAGAGCAGGTAGGTGGGACAGAAGAATCAGCATTGGCATTCTAATTCTATAGTTGAAAGTTGACATCACACTATAAATTGATACCAGAGTAGCTCATCTAAGATTTCTCATTGAAGCTCAGGTGAAATCTGTTGATTTTGGAGAATTCTCAGGCTTGTGACAACTAGATAAAACAAGTAGGAATATGTGAAATTTCTTCAATCCAAGGTAGTGAAGACATTGCATCCAGGGTGTGAATTGTTGCTCTCTCTGGGGAATTTAGAGTAATTTAATACTATTGTTTGTTCAGAGCCCTTGGGGAAAGGTAAACAATCACTGATCACATCTGACATGTATAAATGTTGAATTGGTGGCAAATTAGTGTTATAATTTCCCAATAGTTCTGCTGTTGTCATCCATAATGATTCAAAACTGACAACCTTTTGTTTAATCCCACTTTACCTTCTTACAAAAGACTCTTCACAGTGACTATCTGATGATCCACATGCTAGGATCAAATGGCTGGCATCTTCCCTTCCCAGAAAGCAGTGGACGCTGGGAAGGGCAGATAAACAGGTGGGTTGGCAACAGGACGAAACCACCCCCATTTCCTACCCCTTCAGGAACTGAGTTCTGGCAGGAAGGGCAGTGGTCAGCCTTCCTAACCTGCCACCAGTTAAGGCGCTTGCTTGGTCACTGACGAACCACTTGAGAGCCTCATCATGCCACCCCTTGACTAACTGTGTCCCCAGCAGTGGGCTGGGCACTATTAAAGAAAACTCTAAACCCATTTATAATCACCACCTCTTGTCTCTCTGTTTCTCTCTCTCTCTCTCTCTCTATCTGTCTCTGTCTTTCTCTCTCCATCTCATTCATACACATGCATGCGCACACACACACACACACACACACACAAACAGGAAAACACAAACACAGATGGAGTGGAAACTGGAAAAACAGTCTGTGGTCTTTGTTCACGAGATCAGTTGCAATGGATCTCGCTGAGTCAAAGGTTTCTCCTTGACCTTTTTCTAAATGCTTTCATTGGTTGGCAAGAAGTACAGTGTTGCTGTTCCACTTGTGAAAAGTTAAAAAAATCACCCAACACCAGGTAATAGTCCAACAGGTTTATTTGGAAGCACTAGCTTTCGGAGCGCTACTCCTTCATCAGGTGGTTGTGGAGAATAAGATTGTAAGACACCGAAACAATCTTATTCTCCACAACCACCTGATGAAGGAGCAGCGCTCTGAAAGCTAGTGCTTCCAAATAAACCTGTTGGACTATAACCTGGTGTAGTGTGATTTTTAACTTTGTACACCCCAGTCCAACACCGGCATGTCCAAATCACCACTTGTGAAAGGTTTTCTGACTTATCCAATTCAAATTAACAGCTTCTAGCCTCTACTGAAGGAAAGTTAAGCTGGATTTCTTCAGTTTTAAGGTGGCATACTATAGAGAACTGAGATAGAGTTTTTTTTGGCTGCTGCAGACCTCCTGGTTTCTCTTCTGGTCCAACTACCTCTCTCCCTATCTTAGTCAGAGCCAAGCTGTTCAGCTCCCTAATAACCAACCATTTGGTTGTTGGCAAGGCAGAGCACCTTTGCCATTGATAACTGGGCACTAATCAGCTTCAATTGTAAAAACCCCTTCAGCTCTAGTTCATCTGCACATTGCTTGAACCCACTACTACACAAACGTGGTTCTCAAAAGGTATTGAATTCTTTAAAAGATGCAGCCATCCTAGAAATTCCCTGGTTTAAAACTGTTCTTTCTCGCTTCAGTCAAAAAAAAAGACTCCAGTCTTTCCACCACTCTTTCTCTCATCTTGGCATCAGTTTCATCCTCTTACTGACAGTGTGATGCTAACAGCAGCTCAATGTTGCCTATTTGGCAAAATATTTCACCTTCCACACCAGTTTGGTATTAATGATTCCTCAATTCAAACTTCAGGAACATTTTGGACCTCAGCACTCAGCAGCAAGGATTGTATCCTGCACCGTCTTACTACTTTTATCTGATCATGGTCAGTAGCTATGTCAGTATTTATTGCCCATTCCCAGTTGCCCTGGAGAAGGTGGCGATGAGCTACCTTCTTGAAACGCTGCAGTCCTTGGCATGCAGGAACATCTAAAAATCACATATCCAAATTTCTCAGCCATTATTTAGTTTTAAGCACTAATATTTTGGGCATTTAGCAAATTTTGGGCATTTATATTGCTAATTATTGATTTGTTTATGTCTGATGGCTCAATTGACAAAATGGCTAAGATTCTTTTGGTGTTCCTAGTCAGGGTTCTGTAATATTTCAACTTGAAAGTTATAATTGAATGAAAACACTCTTTACAGGCTTTGAAAAGTTAGGTTAAAAGCATTCAAATGCCGTGATTAATGCGTTTATGTGAGATGGGTCAAAGGCATTACTGTGTCCTTTACATGAAGTTTGAACTCTTTCACAGCATTTAACCTCTCTCGCACTTTTTTGCAATTGACTCCATATGTTCAGTGTCACAAACATTTAGTTAGGATGCCAGGAAGAAAAATCAGGCCCTGAATGAAAGATGGGGAATGCTGCCTTAACCAGTTGGGATGTAAACTAATGCTAAATGTCTAGTTCTAGCCTTTAGATTGTTACGAAAAAGTGCCAGAGAAGAACCGAAAGTTTATTATTTTCAGTAGAGTGTTTTAAAAGCTGGTGAATCCATCTCAGTTGAGCAGTGTGAGCTACTTTTAAATCTTTTGGGAGCTCTAGCTGAGTTATCAATAATCACTGTGGGTTTGCACTCCACAGGGTGATGGTCTTCTCTGGCCATGTGATTGATATCCCATCTTAGCTTCTTGTTTCTACGTGTATATTGACATTTTTCTTTACTTATACATATAATACGTTTCAAAGCACTGTAAACCATGATCATCTTAAATTAAATTTCAATTTAAAAAAACCCTGAAAATTATAGAGTCATCAGACCTTTTAAATTTATCACTGGGGAGAAGACATCCTTGGAGGAATGGGCTGCTGAATAGGATATGAAAGGTCTGTTTTCCATGATAACATATGGTGAGTTAATTTGGGACCTTTACAGGGCTCTTGTGCTCAGTGGTATTATAAGACATTTTCACTGTTTGTCGTCCTGTTGGAATGTCTTTGGTTATGCTGCTGCCTTGCAAGTCCCAGTACCCACCCATTGTTCATGTCGTTAAACCTGGTAGGCAGTAAAAATATTTAGGAATCTGTAGCATTGCCATTGTCAAATTGTGATAGTGTAGCTATTAAGTTCTCATCAAAGTGGCACAAACACCCCGAGTTTGCTTTTAAGCCTTGAACTCAATTTGCCTTTAAGTTCCGGTGTTGATTTTTGTGTTTTGATGTGTATTTCTTTTTATTTTGCTGATCAAGCTGAGAGTTTCCTTCCTGGTAATTGGACATTCTGGACACCCACTGTCACTATCAAGCAACATGATACTACGCTGATACCAACATGATCAGTATTTGTGCCTACATACCTACTGAAGTCTATTCCTAAACCTGTGAACTCCCACTCTCTCCCAAGGGCACTTCATCTTGATTCGCTCTTCCTGCTTTTAAAGTGACTCCCAAAAGCCTAATTGTGGTAGTGTAGTTTTGGTTCTCCCTCTTCCCCGATTATATTCCTTTATATCGTGCACAATGTCTGTCTCTCCTTTGATAAAGTTTTCAGAGATGCACTTCTTTGTAAGGATGATTAAATGAGTGTGTTGTTGTTTTGCGTTTTGCTGCACTGAGACAGCAATGTTCAACAAAGCTACATCTGTCTACCCACCAGTAGGCTTGAAGCCCAAACTCGCGACATCGTTTTCTATTTCACCATCTCCTATACCTGTCCCTTCGATGAGTGAAACTGACAATTTCATGCCAGTTAATCAAAGTCAATGTAAATAGTGGGCTAAATACTAAACCGTTTCAGGCTGCAAACACTTGCCCATTGGAGATTGTGCTGAGATAGATTAATTTTAATAGGTTACTTACTGTCAGCAGAAAGAGAGACCTAGATCCACTTGAATCTTGCATCAGGCTGAAAATTGATTTCATGGTTCAGTCTCTAAATTCAGGTATCTACAAAGTTGAGTTAAAGACCATTCTCAAAACATGGAACTGGTTCACACTTATTCATCCATCTTCCTCAAGAACCTACAGGCAGTGTTCACGATATAGTTTATTAATAGACCGCCACCCATTGGCTTCTTTATAGTAGATCATGAGGTTTATTTTAAAAGAGAGAGGTCATGTGTTTCATATTCACCAATGATCATATTCAGATCCCAGCACTGGAACAGACCTCAGCTGTCCCCCACACCCCACAGAGCTGGATATTGCTTTCCTTCACTTGAATATGGTCTTTTATGAAATTAAAATGTTTATTTTGGCAGGGTACAGATTCAAGTGCCCGTTGCATACTTTTTGAAATAATGACAGTGCATCATTGGCTATTTTGGTAAAGTGGAACACTATCTCTCCCTTTGAATTAAGTACTCCAAGGTGAGTCAAAGTGGTTTCAGGCTCACAACTATAATAACTTTAGGATTTCAATTGAGAACAACAGCCAGTCACATGAATTAGTAAGTGTGAGAACTTCAGTCTTCAAAGACACGACAAGGGGAAGGCATCTGGTGGTTGGATGGATCAGCTACTTTGAGAAACCTGGATGAGGTTGTCCATTCACACATTCTCTTTGATAATGAAAATCATGAACGAAATGGGGAGGGCTGGTGCGGTGAGCATGGTGAAAACAAGATGACAAAGGGCAATGAAGAAATGGGTACTAATTTACTCATCATCACATTATGTACAGGATTAAGGAAAGTACTTGGCATCAAAGTATTTTGATTCGAAGAATTTTTTTAAAAAATGAGAAATCACCATGAAATTAGTAACAATTTAATTTTTGAATATGATATCGACACAAATTTGTTGTGAATAATGCCTTTTTAATATTTCATTAGATAGCTGTAAGTTTGTGAATCTCTAGTGATTGGTAACAGTAGTCCTGAGATGCATTATTGCTAATTTGAAGACTAATTTGGTAGATTGATATGCTGTCATTCATCCTTCATGTCGTTTAGTGTAAAGTGTCTGCAATTGGAATTTTAAAAAGAAACAAGTAGCCACTTACACCTCCAGCTCCTTTGCTGTAGCTGGTGAATTTTGTATGAAACTGGTGTCAACTGCTATTATATATTTGCAGTGAAAAATAGAAACTTGTCCCTGGCTCTCCTTGTCGTGGCACACTCTGTCTTTAATCATACTTTTCATCAGTACATTGAAATTTCGGTTACCAAGGACAACATCATAAATAAATCTGTTTGTTGAGTTTTACTTGCAACTTCCGAAGTTTGTGCACTTAGTGTGAGTGAGGAAGAGAGGCGGTCGTCTGTGGAAATTTATAATCATTTATTACATATGTGTGAAGCGAAGAAGGAATAAAAGCATGAAGGCATACATCCATAAACTGAGGCAGAAAGCCTAAATGAAAACTAAAGTGAATTCCTGGGTCTTGTCAGAATGTAATGAGAAACTAGGGCTTTTATTCATAGTGGCGGAAGATACATTTGCTCTCAATCTCTTTTTAGCAGTAAATGCTTCACTGATATATCACATCAAATTTGAACAGAAATATTTGTGCTCTGCATTATAGCAAAGCTTTGGGAATTACTACATGGTTGAATAGATTCTGTGAAGGTTTATAGCATGTATGGTCACAGTTATTATATTTAATCATAATATATCTAATTCATCGTATTTTGCCCAGCTGTATGTGACTCGGAGTAACGTTTTATGCTATAAAAATATACCATAGTGCTGCAGTTTTTATGGTAGTAAATTGCTTAGTAATAAAGAACACTATTCTATTATTTAAACACATTTTTTATTGTATGTTGATTGTTAGAAATGATGTTTAATCCACAAAATAAAAAGCTGGGCATCTGGAAGGCAGTTTTGAGCTTAATGCACTCGAGAACATGTTCCTCTCTAGTCCAATTAATGCCATATGCTCGCTCCAACAGAGGCTACACTCAAGGCTCTTTGTTCACTTTCCTTACACTTTCAAGACTGACCAGGGATAATCAGCAAAGGGAGCTGGCTAATTATTCTGAGAGTATTTGTAAGCTTGACATCATCCAAAATTCCATCGCCCATATCCTAACTTGTACTAAGCCCAGCGCAAACCACCAGTGCTCCCTGACCTACATTATTGGTTCCCGGTTAAGCCATGGCACAATTTTAAAACTTTCACGTTTATTTTCAAATCCTTTCCACGGCCTTTCCCCTCCCTCTTTCTGTAACCACCTCCAATCCCATAACCTTTCCCCTGTGTTCTTCCAAATCTGGTCTCTTACAGCATCTCTGATTTTAATTGCCTCTATGCTCTGGAATTTTATCCCTAAATTTTTCTGCCTCTTTTCTTTGTTTTCCATCAAGACACACCGTGAAAACTTTCTTTTTGACCCCAAACTTTTGGTCATATGTATTGATATCTCATTAGGTGTTTTAGTATCATATTTTCTCTTATAATATCCCTGTAGGTATTATTTCAATACCATTAAAGGGTAAGGGGTGGAAATGCCCTTTCCAGTCTTCCACCCTGCACCATCTTACCAACAACGTGAGAGGTGGCAAGTGCTCTCCACTTAAAAGGCCAATGCTTGACCACTGATGTTGATATTTTGTCAGTGGTGGGCAACTTTAATGAAAAATTGTTCTAATGCTTAAAATTTTGTGTCTTAACATTGAAGGTAGTTATAATAATATTTATTGTGCTAGGCATATTAAGTTAGAGTGTAGGTAAATTTAAGTAATGCAGTTTCCATATGCATGATAAGTGTCTGCCAAACATTTCATTATTGATTTGGAACTCGTTAAATCAAATGAGTTCTTGTTAATAAGGAGATTTACAAATCATTAGTGTATATTGGCACTTTTTTTTCTATTAAATGTATGCATTGAAATATAGTTGTAATGAATTATGCTGAAGAAATGTCAATATTTTCAAATCCTGAAATCGATGGATAACGTATTCTGGGGTCTGTAGTCAACGTTGTAGTGTCCCATTTTAGTATAAAATGGATGTAGCAAGAAACCTGAGCAATGGCAAGGTTCATGCACAAGCACTCAGATGATTGCTAAATTTGACAGGGTCATTCTTTTTAGGTAGTCATAGCTGGTAAATGAGTGCAGGCTTTATTTACTGAAATGAGACTTTTTTTTGCCCAAATCTGGATCTGTTTCTGAAATTGGTGAAAAGTGTTCAGAGATTGCTGCAATCTTCAACTTTCATTTCAGACTCTGCAGCAGTCTGACCAGTGCTGCTTGATGGAACACTTGCCAGGATGAGTGCAGCTCCAACAACAATCAAGAAGCTTGACACGATTCAGGACAAAGCAGCTCACTTGAATGGCACTTCATTGCAAATATTCATTCCCTTTACCATGACTCTTAGCAGCAGCAGTGTGTACCATCTACAGAAATTCACTAGGGCTCCTTCGCACATTCCAAACCACAGCCATTACATTCTAGAAGGAAAAAGCTAGCAGGTACATGGGAGCAATACCATCTGCAAGTTCCTTTCCAAACTACTCATCATCTTTACTTGAGAATATATTGCCATTTCTTAAGTGTTGCTGGGTCAAAATCCTAACGACATTGTGCGTCTACCAATCCCAAATGGATTGTCACAGTTCAAGAAGGCAGCTCATCACCACCATCTTCAGCAAGATTAAGGATGAGCAGTAAAGGCCGATCCAACTGTGCTGCCCACACCCCTTGAGTGAATTTTAAAAAAGTTCACCTGGGTGACATAAAAGAATTAGCCAGAGGTATTTCTTACCTTACCACAAGGGGGCACCTCCTAAATTAACGCTGTGACCTTTACTCCAATCCCCATTAATTGGCCCCTTATATAGGTCTCAAATCCTCCCATTCTGTTTTACATGGTCATCTTCAATTATGTGATTGTAGGTTGAAGGTCAACACTGACTTTCTTTTCACATTTGGAAGTGCAATCCCACACAACCAAGTGGCTTTTTTTCTGCCACCATATTACCTGTGACACGTTTTACCTATGAATCAGCACCACCATTAAATCACCCGTGTTTCCAATTGTTCAAATTATGTCCAGAGGCCATTCAGGACAATACAACAACACCAATGGTGAGGGAGAGGGCTAAATCAAAATGGAGTTGGAAGAAGAGAAAAGGCATTCTACCCTTGCTATGGCTGTCCGGTTTGTCTCCTAGTTACAGAGCCTTCTCACAATTAACGTTGTTGCTGACTTTGTCCTGCATAATAGGCAGCAGCTGCTCTGTCACAAGTTCTTGATGACTGTGGCCTCATATTAATTTGGAATCTTTTTCTTCAGTTTTTCAGAATGTCCTTTTTCCTTGTTGCAAAGATATCAGGCCATGAGCTGTGGAAGCTCCAGAAAACCCCTGGTCAAGTCTTTGAACACAGTGTACATAATAAGAGAAATCTTCCTGTGCTATTACAACAAGGTCTCAGGATTTTGGTTGCACAACTGAAAACCTAGGCAAAACAATTAGTCACCAAAAATTAACTGGTAATTTAATCTCTTGGGTGACATCAGAACTCACAGAAAAATATTGAAGGATCATTTCTGAAAGCCAGGAGATATGTAGAATATAATCCAAATGCTTCCATGTCTGATGCAGAGTTCTTATTGTTGGCCACAGTCCTTTTCAGTGTCTGACTTCTCACCTGGTTTATTTTACATTTCCTCCATGCAGACAAACGTGTATGTCAGATTGTTTTTGTGTGTGCAAATGTGTGTGTGTGCATGTTTAGTGTGCATATGTATGTACAAATGTGCACATCAATAATTTCCAAATTGTCACCTATGTTCGGAAGATGAATGGTGAAAGGACAATGCTGCTATCACTCTAAAGCTGCTGTCCTTTACATTTAGCTGGGACCAGATGGATCTCATTGCTTATTGACTAGGTGCAAAAGATACAGTGCTGATGAAAGGGCTTTTGCCTGAAGCATCGATTTTCCTGCTCCTCGGATGCTGCCTGACTTGCTGTGCTTTTCCAGCACCACTCTAATGTAGACTCTGATTTCCAGCATCTGCAATCCTCACTTTTGCTTGCGAAAGAAACAATATCTCAATGACTAGCAATTGTACAACATCTTCAAGTGATTGTCACCATCCATTGCATATTGTGTCGACTAGTACAAGACCAGCCATAGTGGCTAACAGTGTTCCATGACAAACCCTTTTGATTGCTCTCATCGGCTAGAACCCTGCTACCGGAATTTCTTCACAGTTCACACTCACTGCTATTCTGTCTTATTGTGATGTATAACATGTTCAAAGACAGGACCAGGGATTTATCTGGAGTTTTCTCAGCTCTTTGGGTACCTGAGCACCCAATTCTCAGATTAACCCTCAGCTTATTCTCCTCTGGCATCCATGTTTTATAGTCACCCTTCACAAATAGTGTTTTTCCACCTGACCACAAGCCATTAAACAGCTTTGACCTGTTATAGGACTTCCTGAGTACACAGTTTGTCTTCAATCCTGTGAAGAGACATTTCTTTATAATATTAAATTACATAATCATCATTAATAGTAATGAAACTCCCAATGTTAGTGCTTCTATTTATTGCAGTGTTATTGTGCTTTAACATGAACATGCATCTACAATATATTAAAGTAAAAGTTGGCCTGTTATCCAAAGCTAGCTTCCATCATTGTTAAATTGCTTATTTCTTCGATAATAAATGTTCGTATGTTTTTCCGTTTTGCTGGATTCAATGAAAACAAATTGTTGACCTGATTCGGACTTTGGTTAGGTAAGAGAAAGGCAGAGATAACAGCTAGGCTTGTATCTGATAGGGTTTAGAAGAGTGAAAATCATAGATACTTTCATTAAAAGAAAGTGACTGCTAGCCAAAAAGCTGATAGAAAATTGTCCTTTATAATTGGAAATTAGGATATAAAAACCGGAAATGTTGCTCCAATTATACGAAGCTTTGGTTAGATGCAGACACCAGGTACAGATCTGGGCGTCATTCCTCCAAAACAATGGCTTGGTCTTGGAAGGAATGCAGCACAAATACACTAAAATGTTACAGGGGCTCCAGAATTAGATTGTAAGAGAAGTTCTACGTCATCAAGGTTTGCATTTCCTGGAATATAGAGAGTTTAAGGATAGTTTCGATTATGTTTTTAAGATTTTGGAAGAGTATATAGAAAATCCTTGTGGGGACTCAAGAACAAGAGGGCATTCCTTAAGATCAGATCTAGGCCATTCACAGAGAAGATGGAAGAATGTGAAAGGTGATGGAAGAGTGGTCTCACTCCCACAAAACAAAACAGGAGATGCAAGTTAAATTCATGATTTTAAATAGAGCTTTTTTTCCAGCTAGCAATGGCATTAAGGGATATGGAACCAAGGCAAATTGTGTAGGATAGAGATCAGCTGTGATCTGACTGAATGGTTGTAGGAGCATAATAGTTTGCTCAATGTTCAGTTACATTGTGTGGCATCAACTAATATTAAACAAATTCAATTTTCACTGATATAGGCAACAAGTGCCTAATTATTTGATTGTCTTAGATTGGTCTAAAAGTGCTCTCTGACTGTCCACCAGATATTTAATGCAATAGCAGACAGTTCAGTTCTTTATTAAAATTTTAAAAGGCAATTGTTAAATTTCAGGCAAATGTACATGTAACTGAACACTTCCTGACATGCGATAAAGTGGTGTGAGTTGACCTTTTTAGAGGTGATTTCACAGCTGAAGTTAAGGAAACTTGGCATTTACATATGTCTTTCCTTCATAATTAATTATAATGATAGGGTAGTCATTTTGTGTAGTATAGAGTTCCATTACAGGAAATGTGATGAAAGAGCAGTTTTTAATTTTGCATTGTGTTAGTTGCATTGATCAGGGTACTGTGAGAACTTGACTGGTCTTTTTCGTTTCGTATGAACATGCAAATTAGTAACAGGAGTGTGCCCCTCAGACCCTCAAATCTACCCTACCATTCAATTACATAGTGGTTGATCTGACTGTGCCACATTCCTGCCTTAAAAAATATTTTAAGACTCTGTTTCCACTGCCTTTTCAGGAAGATAGTTTCAAAGACTCATGACGCTCTGTGAGAAATACTTCTCCTCACCTTGCTGTTAAATGGATCACCCTGATTGTTAAACAGAGACTACTGGTTCTAGATTCTCCCAAACAGGAAACATCCTTTCCACATTCACCTGTCAAGACCCTTCAGAATCTTAAATCTTTCAGTCAAGTCACCCTTTACTCTTCTAAACTCTAGCCTGTCCAACCTGTACATACCGGATAGGTGTCTTGTAAAATTCTGAACAGCCTCCAATACATTTACGTCCTTTTTTAAATAAGGAGACCTATAGTGCACAAGGTACTTAGATGTGGCCTCACCAATGGCCTGTATAACTGAAGCATAACCTCCTTATATTTGTATTCAATTCCACTCACAATAAACAATAATGTTCAATTAGCTTAGCTAATTACCTGCTGTACTTTTACACTAATCTATTGTGATTCATGCATGAGGATTCCAAAATCCCTCTATATCTCAGAGCTCTGCAGTCTTTCACTGTTTGGATAATTTGTTCCTTTTTGAATCTCCCTGCCAAAATGGACAACTACGTTTTTTGTCACATTATACTTCATTCACTATACCTTTGCCCACTCGATTCACCTATCTACACCCCTTTGTAACTTCCCTGTATCCTCTTCATAGCTTACTTTTCTAGGTAGCAACCACACACTCGATCCCTTTGCACAAGTCACTTACACATACTGTAAATATTCATGCATGGAACCATTAATGTCCATCTGCATTGGTAGGCAGAGGCCTGTGTTTCACTCCTTACTTGAAGGATATCATGTCGGAAAAGTTAGCATTCCTCAGTTTTGCAAAGAACTGTCAGCCTAAATTATGTGATTAAATCCTGGAGTGGGGCTTGAACCCCTGACCTTCTGACATTCACAAAAGTGTTGTCAGTAGAATTGAGGCAGCACTCAAAGTGGTACAGAATCTTCAGCAAGTTTAGCTGAATTTATACTGCACATTTTGTGTTTTGGAGATTTGCAGTGATGCAGCATATGTAATATCATTCATCCTAATGAGGTTCTGCATCAAAACTGATTGTGCTAATTGTGGTGGTAATTTCAATGGAACCAGTTCCTGTTCAAGGCCCTCAATTGTCCTGATAACCTTGATTACTATTCAGTTGGGTAACAGAGATTTGTAAAGAACTGCTTTCCTTTGTGGTAGACACTTGAGCTCTGGTTCATGAAATTGAAAAATAAAAATTGACCTTGTCAGCTGTAAAAGCCTCTTTGTGTTAGTTCTCAGGAAACTTTGTTTCAGAATTGTGAGTGAAAAAAATGATTACAGTTAACAGCTTTTTCCCCTCCTTTTGTCTTTATAGGGTCTCTTCATCTTCCTGATATATGGAGTGTACAACACAGAGGTAAGGCTAGTTATAGTGTCTCAAGGCTGACAGTCTGGATGAGAGAAGTGACAGGCTTCTGATCTCACAGAAGGACAGAGCAGCTCTTCGCATGAGTGTCCTACTGCCCTTCATGCTTGGACTGCCCCATATGCATTCTGGTTTACCATTAAACACTGACAACCAGATGGAAAAGGACACATTTCTCATAGTCACATACCAATATTTCAAAGTCCTTTTTATTTTTCAAGCATCCCAAGTTTATAGAGTGATGGCTATTTAAGATTTAGAACTTTTCTTCGTGTGACAGACTGGTTCTTTTGATGAAGACTGAAAGATTAAATACCAAGGTGTAAGATGTTGTGGAGTACAGTGTTGCAGAAAAACATAACATTATTATTTCAGTTCTCATGAGATTTTGTTATTTTCTCTGTTGACCAGCATAAGATCATTTCTCAAAAGAAACAGTCTATATATCTGATTGCTAATACTTATTATACAGCATCATCATTTCATATTTAGTTTCCATTTCAAATCCTTTATAAATTGCTTTGATGGTGTACAGCAGATAACAGACAGAAGTAGTGTAATAGATTTACACTGTATGGTCAAATTGCAAGATCGTAGCTTTTAAAAAAATGATTCTTGTGGTCAATTTCATATTCCAATTGGTTTGAAACCATGGTTTCAATCTCAGTAGAAGATGAACTATCTTGAAAGGGGTGCCACAAGAAAATTGATCAAGTGTTCTTTATCAGTGTCTTCAATAGGTTGGGGTTATGACCAGTTAGTGAGGATGTTGTTTGTACATGTGCAGATGCAAAAATGCAGTATAAAACCAGGCAATTGAAGGACAGGACCTGCGGCCTCATCCTTCAATTGTCCAGCCTATCCTCAATTTCCCAGTGCAGCAAACGGGCGTTATTGCTTAATTTGTCACTGAAGGTTATTCTCTCTCAGCCAGTAAAAACTATTCTTCACATATGTCAAATATCGCTTCCTTCTAGCATAACTCTATTGAGTTGACTCTTGAATGAGTGGACTAATTCCACAAAGAATATCTGCAAGAAGAAATAAGTTTTCAATTCTGTTTGACTGAAACAGGGAATGCACTGAAACTCCAAAAACTGAAAGTAAACAGATGCTGTTACAGAGGAATGAAATCTGTTTAGGTGGAATACACAGCTAAATTAGATTGCTGATTTGCTCTATGTTCATACATTTCAGAACACCAGAACAAACTAATTTCATGAACACAGTAAATTTATTAAAGATGACAGAGGGATAAAACTGAATATAATTATACAGTATTAAAACTAATATTACATAATTCTTCACCCAATAAATAGTTGTGTCATAATTGAGTGTAGGGCTGAGTGAAAATATAAAGCTGGAGTGTTTATTGTTAAAATGAAGTTGCTGAGTAACAGATCTTCATGGAGCAATGAATGCTGACGTGCAGGCAGAATATAGAACATGACAGCCACAGTATCAGGCCCTTCGGCCCACCATGTCTGTGCTGACCATGATGCCATTCTAAACTATTCCCACCTGCCTGCACATGATCCATATCCCTCTATTCTCTACCTGTTCAGGTGTCTGCTAAATGTCTTGAATGTTCCTATTGTCTCTGCGGCTACCACTCCCCTGGCAGCATATTCCAGGCACCTATAACTCTCTGTGTAAAAAAAAAGTCTCGCACATCTCCTTTAAACTTCCCCCCCTCACCTTAAACCTACTATTTGACATTTTCACCCTGTGCAAAACAATCTCCAACTATCCATGATCCCCTTGCTCTGACAATCTATGCAATGACTGATAAAAGCAAGCGTCCCAATTGTTTTCTTAACTACCTTTTTCACTTGTCCTGCTGCCTTCAGTGGTCTGTGGACCAGCACCCCGAGATCCCTCTGTTCCTCTGAGTTTCCTAATGTCCTGTCATTCATTGAGTACTCCTGTGTCTTGTGATTTTTCAGCTACAGTTTGGCATCGTTTGCCAGAGTGTTCTGGAAGTTCTGGAATGGTTAAGTTGTTTGCTACATGGAAAACAGAAAATGGAGAAGAGGTCAATGAGCAACATCTGTGTATAGGCAAATCCTGTGAGTGACTTTGTTCAACCATCAGCGCTCAGTCAGGCTGGACAATTACAGGGTTACACTCTGCATTTTCCTTTGGTTGTGAAAATTGCTTAGTCTTCAAATGGTTAAAAAAAATCACACTGACAATCACATCCCTGGAGTGTTGTGGTGGTCTGAAGACATTGAGATGAGGTTCTGCATCCTACTAACAGGAACAAATCTCTTGTCACCTCTGACATTTAGATATAAGTGTGATATGATACAAATGCACATGTTGCAGCCTCTTTAAATAAAGTATGTGGCAGACATTCCTTATAGAAATGAGTTTCTCATGAGAATTGATTGCTCCCCTGGTAGAGTGTTGCGTTAGCCATGGAAATTGTTAACCAGAATGGTCAGAACATTGGTCATTTACAAGGGCAGCTGCCTGTGTAAAAATATTGATGAGCTTGAATTTAAGCAATTTGGGGCAAAGGTTGAGACGTGAACTATACAGGAATTTATGGTTTGTACAACGGTGGACAACATGCAGAACGAATGAATAGCAAGGAATTATTAAAAGTTTCTGATCTGATTTTTAGGCCCTCAAACAACTTGAAAAGGAACTTGCAGTTGTTTATAAGCAGCAGTTAACTTTGGATTAAAATATTATTCGATGATAATGGCTCTCTCTTCAAGTGTTAGCCCTCTCCCTTTTAAGTCTGCCATCACCGTTCGGTTCCTTAAAAAATCAAGCCTTGGTCCTGCTGTCCTTGCAAGCTGATACTTCATTTCTGACCCCACTTTCCTCTCCAAAGTCCTTGCTTCTCTTTTTCTGAACTCCAGGTTTCAACGCCTCCCACCCTGTGGTAGTACTGAAGTAGTCCCTATGAACGTCACAAATGACAACCTATGAGACAATGATAAACTAACCCACATCATCGTTCTTGATCTCTGTGCACTCAGTGATGCAGTTGATTATCTCATTCTCCTCTACTGCTTGTCTCCCATTGTCCAGATGGGTGGCACTGTAGTCACTTGGTTCCACTCATATCCAACTAATTACAGGCAGTGCAGTACTAATAATGGCTTTGCTTTCTACTTCCACATGTTTATTGCTGGTGTGCCTAAGGATCTATCTTTGCTTCATTCCTATATTTCATCGACATATTACTTGGTGAAGTAATCTGAAACTGCACTATCAGTTTTTACATGTACATTGATATCACTAAGCTCCACCTCCCAATTATTCTCTCGACTTCTCCACTGTCTCTCAATTAGCAGACTGTTTATCTGACACTCAGTACTGGATAAACACAAACTTTCTCCAGTTAAGTATTGGGTAGGCCGAAGCCACTGTTTTTGATGCCTGTTGCAAACTGCCTTCCATAGTTTTCAATTCAGTCCATGCCTTGACAACAGTCAAGGGGTGATACCAGTCTGTCCACATCCTGGATTTTCCATTTGACCCAAGAAGAGCTTGCGCATCCATCCCATCACCGATGTCAGCTATTTCCACTTCTGCAATGTTGCTTGATTTTGAAGATTTGTGGTTCATTTGCATCTGAAGCTTTCATTTGTGCCTTTGTTACTCCTCAAGTATCCTATCACACTTGTGGCTGGTCTCCATACTCTGAGATCCAAAACTTTGCTGTCCATATCTTGCATATCAAGTCCTGCTAACCCATCATGCCTGTGTTCACTGATGTACATTAGTTTGCAATCGAACAACATGCTGATTTAAAAAATTCTGGATTAGAGGTGCTGGAAAAGCACAGCAGTTCAGGCAGCATCTGAGGAGCAGTAGCCCTTCATCAGGAATACACTGAATAACCTGTCATAAAGGTTACAGAGCTGCGCCCAATGCTGTTAGTGTCATGTTGCTTCCAGCATGTGAATGTCTGTCGCCAAGGAGAAGTTGCTGGCTGCCCTGGACAGCTAGTCTCAGAGACTGCTGGAACCGCACACAGACCTGCACGCCATTGCGCTAACCATAGTGCTCAGTACCAATGGCAAGGCAACCGCAGATATAAGAACATAAAAACTAGGAGCAGGAGGAGGCCATCTGGCCCTTCAAGCCTGTTCCGTCATTCAATAAGGTCATGGCTGATCTTTTCATGGCCTCAGCTCCATTTAAAATTTTATAGCTGTACTCCTGATGAAGGGCTTTTGCCCGAAACGTCGATTTTACTGCTTCTCGGATGCTGCCTGAACTGCTGTGCTTTTCCACCACCACTAATCCAGAATCTGGTTTCCAGCTTCTGCAGTCATTGTTTTTACCTGATTAAAAAAATTCTCAACCTTGTTTCAAATCTCTCCATGGGCTAATAACTCCATGTTGCTTAAAGGTGTCTGTGTTCATCTAATAGTGGACTCTTGCATATCTGGCTTTTAATCCCTCCAACTCTGCTTGCTCTGCATTCGGTTGCCACAACCATAAGTTCTGGAATCTGTTCTTTGCAACTCTCCACCTCATTTTCTTCCTTCAAGATACTCAAATCTTACCTCTTTGGCCAAACTTTTGATTCTCTTTTAATATCTCCTTCAGTGCCTCAAAGTCATATTTTGTTTTATAATGCTCCTGTTAAATGTGCTATCTAAATATATTTTGTTGTTGAACTTTCATCTTATACCTCAGATTGCTGTATTAATATCTGTCTACTCACGCTTAAGTCCTAGTCTGTACTAAATTTAGCAACAGATCATTTGCAATGAAAAAGTGAAATGTGGTGATCAGCTAAGTTCAACTGCGATTGCTGCTTACTGAAGTTTCACTCGTTTGTGATCTTGTTAGAGTTCCTTGAAGTCCCGAGGAGGACTATGGATCCTGGTCTCATGGAAATTTGAATACTTTAGCCAGGGCATGGGACAGGGGAGTACATCAGGGCTCAATAACTGGAGCACAGTCCTGTATGGCCTCACAGTGCTCTGGGCAAGGACTGGGCCTGGGGGTCAGGTCACGATCAGTCCTAGGGCCTGTGAATTCTGTTTCTGCTGTATTCCTGATGAAGGGCTTTTGCCCGAAACGTCGATTTTACTGCTCCTCAGATGCTGCCTGAACTGCTGTGCTTTTCTAGCACCACTAATCCAGAATTCTGTTTCTGTCCTCAAGTTTAGCCTCAATTAAACTATCTTGTCATGGCAGGTCACTCTGCTGTTACACATGTGTCTATTATTGATTTCTCCATTAACTCACTGATACGCTGATACCCAATCCAAAAATAGCATCTATTTGCTGGCAAAATCAAGCTCAGTCTCACCGATCTCACCAATTCCTGCACAGCCTTAACCTAGTCAGGCTGCTCGTCTGATATTTTCTGGTACTAGATGATATGGAATTTCCTAGAGTTAATCATTAGGGAGGTGACGGCTGTATTGCAAAGGGTTAATTTGAATATGTAAATAAAACAGCCTTCATTGTCTGTGGACGGCGAAAGGTTGGAGACGTCACGGCTTTTAAACAAATGCAGGGCTTATGGAGGGGACAGGGGTGGGGAAGAACAAAGGTGGGAGTGGAATCAGTAATCAGTGTGCCAATCATTGCAGATCTCTGAAAATGGGGATATGGGATAAGCTTGTTTGATGGGGGACAAGGCAATGCTTGTTTCACTCTCATTTAGCAGAGGAGCACCAATATGATAAATTATATCCTCTCCCACCCCAGCAATGTGGGATTTCTGTATGTGTATACCCAGTAGTGTCCATGGGGCACTATTCACACTATAATTACTGTCCACATGGTTCCAGCTATATTATTAGATATAAATATATGTTCCAGGAGAATGCTGTGCTAGCTATATCATTCTTTTACAGCAGTCTTTCAAAAGGAAGCAAAACAAGTTGGTGTTTTTCTCAGGAGGCCTTTCCTCTTGTACCTCTTCCCCCGAAGTTTCAAAAGCTGTTGGCTTGTACAACAAGGCAGCGGAAATGCGGTGTCATATACTCACATATTGAGTGATAAGGTCATAAAGTCCATTTTGTTTTTAAGGAGATGGTGATATCACTTACAGCTGCAATTGTTTCCTTTCTGGGTCTGTTCCTTACATGTCAAAGAATCAAGTATCTGGATGGATGAGATAAGCATGAATAACCAGGACAGTAGTAGCTGTCGAACAATACATTTACGACAGGGGATTTAATCCAAAACATCAAACATGTGGAAGTTCACTGAAAATGAACTGTTTTATTTTAATCTTTAAAAATGGGTGGAAACATAGGTGATATTCAACTGGATCTGTAAAGAAAGTAAACTATTAAACTTTCAGATATTGGCCTTCCCCATCACCATAAGGTGAGAGGTGTGAAGGGGTAGGAAGTACTTACTGTTTAGCTCATGTGCTTTGCCCTGAGGTCTAATATAGCATCCAAGGTGTGTGTGTATTCTTCTGAGGTGAGTTGTGTCAGATGTCACAATGGTAAGACCATTGGTTTGGGTGCCCTGAATGATCTCCAAAGATGTTAATGATAGATTGACCAATGTGCAATGTTGATTTTTACACCACTGCTGCCATTTTGGATCTCAGTGTGTCAGCAACTGAAGTTGCTTAATCAGTGCAGTTTATCATGACAAACCAGCCAGTGTCAAAACTTAAAACCCCATTGTTCCACAAGCCATCACAAACTGTATACAATCCGAATGAGACCACTACAATGACCAACTTGACTGACTCCTACGCAGGACAAAAACAGATTCCCCAGGGTTTCACCTGTAACCGTAAAATAACACCTAACTTCTATAATTTTGTTTAAAACAAAAGATTTCTAACCTATGCAACTTAAACTATATCTTTTGAAACCCCACAAACACATGCACCCAATCACAAGTAAGACAGACAAAAGAAAAATTGTTAAACATATATATAGTGGGTAGGAAAAGAATATAGAGAGAACATAGAATATAGGTAGAAGAGTAGTGCAGATGACAAAGTGGGAAGTTACTTTCTCCTATTCTTTTTGATTTTCTCAGTAATGACACATTGTTGTGAGTAGATTTTAGATTGATAGTTGTTTTTCAATCTGATGGTCAATCATGTAGACCTAGGTATTCCATGGATTAGAATTCTCGCTTAATTTTTCTGCCTTTTCTGTCAGTGAGTGGGTGGGGAAGAGAGAGAGAGAGAGAGAGAAAAGATGGCTACTTTCTGTCTTCAGGCTCTACATATTTCTACCTCTCTGCTGCTCCTGGCACATACAGCCTTTGAACATATAGACCAACCATTCAGAGGGTTGCTGTCCAGCAGAATTTCCTTAACTCAAAAAATTCTCGATGCCATTGTGTCTTCTTCTCCCTCTTAGTGCTTCAGAAAGCAATATTGTAAAGCTCAACAACAGATGTCGCAACAAAAAGTAGAGATTGCTTTGAAAACTCAGTAGATCTAGCAGCATCCGTGGAGAGAAATCAGAGTTAATGTTTCAGGTCCAGTGACCCTTCCTCTGAATAAATGTAGCACTTGATTTTTTTAAGTTGCTGAACTCTGCTGGTATTTCAGTTGTAGCAGTCAGAACTCCATGTGTTTTCTTATACAGGAAGGACCCTTGCACTTCACACCCACACACAACCCCAGCCTCACATTCCACATCAACCTCACACCCCATCCCTCGCTTCTCCCAAATTGTCTCCCCCACAGCCCCACTCCAACCTCATCCATTACCCCACATCGCAACATCCCACCCACCCCATTCCGCTCTCCCTTGTTTCAGCATATTCCTCGCCACCCATTTTCACTCCCTATCCTCCCCCACACTATCCTAAACCCCTGCTCTAGCACAGCTTAAAAGGTTTGTCAACTGCTTGCAAGTGAGTGAGTGTAGCTTCCATTCAGCAAGCATCGGGTGCTTTCTATAGTTTGTTTAAAAATGCAAAACTCTACACAGCGTGACGTGGAAGGTTCTGAGGGAGCTGCACGGTCCCACCCAAACCAGTTGCTCCCAGCATTGGTGAGCAATGAGCATTCTGCTTGGATGACAGCATAGAAGGGGGAATGAATGCAGAACTTGCAAAACAGGACAAGAGGGAGCAGGAAGCATTTGTAGAGGAAGCCCATAACTGCTCAGGATGTTCAGACGACTGTTCCCTGCCCTGAACATTTGGGAGTAACAGCATTGGACTCATTTGCACTTCCACAGGGAAAGCCTCACTGAAATATGCCCCTCGCTGTTGTCACCCCTTCAACTTCAGCGCAGAGCGAGGATGACATTATTACTGGCTGTGAAGGTTGTCATGGTGATGCACATAAATACATTCAGCTCCTTCCTGCTTCCTGCTTCTGGTTACCAAGCAATAGCAAGGCACGAGAGGAATGGCAGCAGTGAGAGGACACATGCTGCCAAAGGGAGAGAGAGCAGCAGGTTTGTGTTCCATGTTGTTACTGTCTTTCTCCTCAGGCAGGCCCCTTTTTAATGTGACTGTCCTCTGCTGAGATGACAGCAAACAGACCTTAAATGACTTCCATCTGAGCTGCCACTCCCAGAGGTTTGGTAGAAGCATCAAGTGAAACAGAGACATCAAACATTGGACACTGCATCATTGATGAGTCCACAAACATGTTGTTGGAGCTGGTCATTATCTCCATGGCGGAACAAATGGACTCCAGGCTCTGCATGTAGCCCTGACGCGGGTTGGTGCTGGACTGTTCTGTGGCCTGTGACATTAATGCAGGCTTTCTGACAGGTCTGCTAATGCACCAAGTTAATCAGTCTGAATATCATTGGTGGTCCTCTCCATGCTCCATTCCTCAGCAGAACCTGTGTGTAACCCTGTCCTCTGTCGAGCTGGCTCCTGCGGACAGATCTTGCTTGTATGCTGCACTCTAAATTAAGTGCAAAGCTAGCATCTGAGCTGGGGTCTACATGCCTGGAATTGAGTGACGGTGCTGTGACTTCTTCATCACTGTCATCCTACTCTTCCTGCACAACCTGGCCAAGTCTTATTTCTTAGCTGTTTGTGAGGAGAGGCATCCTCGGGTAAAACTGTGGTGTGCAGCCAAGTGGGGAACCAACAGCTAGGATCATACTTGCATCATCTTCAGTTTATAAATTGCACAACGTTGTGAGATTTGAGGAAGAAGATTAGTTTATCTTCAATTTCATCATCTTTTCCTAACTGCAACCATGACTAACATTGTCTCCTCCACAATGATCAGCATATACAGCTGTGCTTTCTTTCTTTAGTTTCTGCTGCCTTAGATTTAGTTGTAGGATTTGCAAGTGTTACATTTCTGAGGGGGAGGTGTAGCACATGATTATCAGGTATGCGTTTTGTCTGATGAAGGTTGTGTGATTTTGGGGTTGTGCTGAATTGACCAGTGTGTGAAGCTAGTGGTGCAGTTGGTGCAACATCACATTTGAAATTGTACTCACTGATCTTGTCCACTTTTGCAAGGTCATTGAACCTATTGTGGCAATGCATCTCGGTCCTTAGGCTTGATCCCTAACATTGACCTTGTATCTAGAGGGCAAAATAATTAAATGATTAATGTTAATTAGCAGCCAGCATGAAATTGGCCTGCTTCACATTGACTGAATTAATGTCCTATATTTTCAGAGCCACCATATTTATCCCCCCAAGCAGCTTATAGGAAGGAAAACAGCAAGAAAAGATGAAATAAAGAAAACCTGTGTACCAGAGAAAAATTACCGTTGTGAACTTTAAAGTGGTTAGATGGAGTTCAGTTGATGACTACAACTGGGGCAGGTAATAATAGTGAGATTAAAAAAAGAGGAATGACCAGAAAAATTCAATGCTCATCCATTTTGGTACGAAGTAGTGAACCTCATACAGTGACATTCAATCTGAATTTTTAATTTTTCAAACATAAGCATGTAATTGTGCAGAATTTAGCTTTATTTCTGAGAACAAAATTGGTTCGCCCCTCCTTTATGATTTAATATTACGAATGTTGAATAACATTGTACATGTTCATCTCCTCCTCATAGTTCATTCTTGACTGAATAAGCAAGAACGTTATTGAGATTTCATTCTATATTTTTGAAGATTCTATGGATTTTAAATTTTTAAAAAATCCTTCATTCATGGGATGTGGGTTTTGTTAGCTGGGCCAGCATTTATTGCCCATCCCTATTTGCCCTGGAGAGGGTGGTGGTGGTGAGCTGCCATCTTAAACCGCTGCAGACCTGGGATGTAGATACACCCACAGTGCTGTTCCCAATGGAGTTCTAGAATTTTGTCCCAGTGGCAATGAACAAATGTATTTCCAAGATGGGATAATGTGTAGCATGGAGAAGGGAGCTTGCAGCCAGCTGTCCTTGTCCTTCTAGATGATAGAGTGCACTAATGTAGAAAATTCTGTTGAGGGAATCTTGGGATGCTACAGTGCATCTTGTTAATGGTCCACAGTGCTGTCACTGTGAGCTGGGGATGTAGGGAGTGAATGATTAAGGGAGTGCCAGTCAAGTATGATGCTTTGTCCTAGTTGGAGTGCCGAACTTCTTGAGTGAAGTTGGAGTTGCACTCCTCCAGGCAAATGGGGAGTATTCTACCACACTCCTGACTTGCGTCTTCTAGATGATAAGTGGACTTTAGGGAATCAGGAAGTATGAGGCTGAATTCCAAGCCTCTAACCTGCCCTTGTAGCAACAATATTTATACGATTGGTGCACTTTAATTTCTGGTGCAACCATAGCCTCAGGCTAATGGTGGGGATTCAATGATAGTGATGCCATTGTACATGAGGGGAGATGGTTAAATCCTCTGTTATTAGATGTTCATTGAATGAATTGTGTAATATGACTGTTACCTACCATTGAGTCAAGCCTGAGTGATGTCCAAGTCTTGCTGCATGAGAGCAAGAATTACTTCAATATTAGAGGAGTTATGAGTGATACAGTCACCCATGGCCATCTCCACCTTGGACTTTATCATGAAGGGAAGGTAGTTGATAAAGCAGCTGATGATGAGTGGATCTAGGAAACTTTATCTTGAGAAAACCTTGAAGCATTGTCCTGGGAGAACATGATCAATCTCCAGTAACCATAGCCATCTTTTTTATGTTCTAGACTTTATACAAACAACAGAGAATTTTCCCATTGATTGCCATTGATTCCAGTTTTTCTAAGGGTCCTTGAATGCTATCAGATGCTGCTTTGATGTCAAGGGCAGTGAATCTTGCCTTACCTGTGGAGTTCAGCAATTTTGGCTGTGTTTGCTCCAGGGCTGCAATGAAGGCTGAAGCTAAGTAGCCAAAATAGAACCCTAACCTGGCATTTGTGGGCAGATTGGTGCTCAGAGAGTGTCATGTTTTAGCACTGTTGGTGTTATTTATGGAACTGGGTTTGTCCTTTGGTTTGGGGACAGTGCAAACCTAAGCAATTCTTGATATTGTCTGGTAAATGGCCATGTTGTAGTTGTTTAGGAATAAATTAGCCAGCAGACAGCTAATCCTGGAACACAAGTCTTCAGTGTTCCAATTGAAATGTTGTCAGTTCACGTTTTTCATTGTGTTGCAAATATATTAAGTGACAACCTTTCACATAGTCAGTGATAGCAGTAAAATGTATATTGTTAGCATTATCAGAGTAATCTCACCAATGTGTTTCACATTTGTGTATCCTTTTGATCAATATGCAATGCATCATTTTCTTAATGTATGCAGTGCACTTTGTTCAACCTGACTATTGAATTATGAGAACTTAACCATGTACATATGATCCCATAAATAAGTCATAGACATCATGTTATTGAGTTAATGTTTTAATATTTAATATTTCTTGTTATGAAATATATTACCTCCAGGATTTAGTGATACAAGAGGT
This sequence comes from Chiloscyllium punctatum, assembly GCF_047496795.1. Classification (NCBI taxonomy): domain Eukaryota; kingdom Metazoa; phylum Chordata; class Chondrichthyes; order Orectolobiformes; family Hemiscylliidae; genus Chiloscyllium; species Chiloscyllium punctatum. The sequence goes on from NC_092745.1 coordinate 63,608,921, forward strand.
GGATTTGTAGAAACAACAACAGTATTGTGTGTCATAGTAACATCTTTAGCATATGTAGGAACTTGCTAGATTCATTTGCTTGTTCTTAGTCAACGTATAGAATGTGTAAGGTTAAAGAGATAAAAAGGACAGAGAAGAGAATTGTCTGATTTTCATTTCACTTGGCTTCTGCCATATCTAGAGTCACAATGCCGCTGATGTTTTGCTCCAGGAGTAACCTGGTTTCCTATAATTGTTCTTTTTGGGATGAAAACAATATATTTTCAATGGAGTTCCATTTCAAAACAAAAGAATTTGTTCTTTGGAAGTGATAGAACAGGCACGACCGCATGATAGGGACTTAGGACTTCGAAGCAGGAGGAGGTTATCCAGTCCTTCCAACCTGCTCCTTCATTCATGAAGGTAATGATTAATCTGCTCTTGTCTACACCGCTAATGTTCTACAGTCTGAGTGAAAATGGTATAACCATAATGAAGTCTGGGACAGTCAGGTTGAATGGTATTGTATGTCTTGTTTCATATTTTATGCAGGTATTCAATTACAAATGCAGTTTTTCTGACTTCATTGAGGTTTAGATGCTAAATGCAGTCCAACATGTAAATATCCGATTTTACATGACTTTCATGGATGTAAAGTAGATAGCACGAGAAGCTCTGCTTCTAACTGAGAGGAAGAATGGGCTGTAAAGTGTGCAGTGCCCCTTAGAAAATGTTGTACGTCTTCAATGGTATTCCATGGATGTCATACACTTGGCTGAGTTTTGTAGGGATGAAAAGCTCGAGGCAGCCATGCCTTGGCTGTCTGTAGGATCTCTGATTGGATCTCAGGCCCGGCCTTCTGTGAATGAACTGCCATCAGGGTTCCTGCTCCTTTAAGGATGAGACCCTGCCTCCAATCATAGACCTGAAGCTCCTCAGCTCCAGCGCCTCAACTGGGAGTGGTGGTTACAGTTGAGACTGCATCCAGCTGAAAGAAATCATGATGGATGCAGCCATTGCAGTGAATTAAATGGGACTGGCCATGCATCGAGCAAACCCCAGGAGGAATAGAGAATGGTTGGCAAGGATGGGGGAAACATCATCATGCTGGGGTGGTGATCATTGCTCCTGGGGCAGTCTCGGCCCTTAATTGACCAATTCTGTGGAACAGTTGGGCTCTGTGTGGGAGGGCATCCTCCAGCATAGGCAGAATATCACAATGACAATCAAGTGCCAGGCTTCATGTTTCAATGGCCCCTTTGCCTCCTTTCCTGCTCTTACATCCTCCATAAAGTTCAGGCCTCAGTTAGAAAGAACTAGCCTGCTCTTGTGTATGCAATATTAGCTGTATACCTTTTGCACAGTACTCCAAACTAATGGGCATCATATTAAATATACATATATATAATTTACATAATCTAAATTATAATTTGGAATCTCATCGGGGTCTGAGTGCCATGTGACAGAATCGGGTGACAAGTGCAGCAAGGCCCATCTCAAAGTCAGAATTATCTCATCTTACAAACGTCGATAAGGAAACCAGAGTGAGCACCCGAAGCTCACCGTGTGCTCCAAGTGACCAGGTCACTTCTGCACATCAGTGCTGTGTTGGGGGCTGCATTGGCAACTCTCCTTGTAATGCTGCAGCAAGGACACTGTCCATTCAGGGATACACACCCAGCTCATGAACTTGACCAAGCTATATGTCTGGGTTCTTTACTAGCTGTCATAGCATTCACTCACTTTCACTCCATTTGGATGCTCATTGCACTCTTGCTTTGCCTTCCTTGTCATTCTGACTGAGGATCAGCTATTATTACGCAGCTACTATTTTTCATTGTATCTTCAAGGTACAGAGGAACCTCGATTATTAAATTATCCGAATTTCGGGTTATCTGAACAAGATCGCAAGGTCCGAATGCTTGGCTAAACTGTGTTATCTGGCATTCAATTATACAAACATTTGATTATTCGAACAAAATACTCCCCACATGTGTCGTTTGGATAATCAAGGTTCCTCTGTATATGTGACAACAAATAAATCATTCATCATTCATTCATTACTAACGCCTTGCTTTGCTGATTGGCCAGTAAAAGCTAAGAAGCTTGTTACAACTGTCAGTATGCCTTAACTCAGGAGTTCTTGGCACAGGAAGAGTCAAAGGCAGTGTCTGATACCAGTCCATGCCCTACTCGGGGCCAACTGAGTGACAATCCTCCCATAGAGGGGTGAGGAGCTGAATGACTGGCATTGCTTCAGGTATCTTAGGTCTCTCTGCCCGATAGTGGTTTGTTTTGCCCGTGGAATGAGAAAGGGGCAGGTGTCACGGGAGACAAAAGTGGGTGGTACAACTCTCGTTGTTGGTTCTTGTTAGACAGCTGCTATGGGTGAGTGAAAAGGCAGTGCAGAGGGCATGCAAGCTTGGTTACGGGTGAGATCGAGTGAGAGGTGATGTTACAGGCAATAATAGGAATGATAGGGCATGAGATTTGGCGGGAGGAGGGTACAGCAGCAAAGACGCACTGAATATGAGCTATTGGAGAGCAGAACACTGATGCTAATGGAGTGGGGAAGGTCTTTGAAAACCTTTTCCACACTGATGTACACTGCTCCAGAGAGCTGAGACTGCGCTGACCTGGGTGGCAACCTGGGACCAGGCTGGCATGGACCTCCACTGTGGTCCTGGGGGAATCGAGTGCACAACAGGACCTCCAGGACCCTGCCCAGAAAGCAAGGTGCCATACTTTCCCAGCCTGCCATGTCTGTGGCAAAGTTTGGGAACTGTGCAGAGCAGCTCTGAACTGACAGCACCTGGCCGGGAGCACAATTCCTTTTAAAGACGGTGCGGGCACAAGGGATGCCATAAAATTTCAGGATATGCACCTGAGTTGCTGTGGAAAGGCAGGGGTTAAGATGAGCCGGAAATAGATGTGAGAGACGCCATGGGGGCATGGTGGGCAATTAATGAAAAGATGAGAAAGCCTGCTGGACCTTGCAGTGAGAAACCTTGGAAGAACTTTTACAAATTGGATTTCACCACAAAAAGGAAGGTTTCATCCAGAGTTACTGCTCCTACAATTCAGCCATAAAATTAGCTCTCATTGGCTTCAATAGGTATTATGTTTCTGGCTTAGAAATAAGAAAGAAGTCGCCACAGATTAACCTTTGACCTGATCTGGTCTTGAGAGCTCTTCAATGTCACCTTGATCTCCATTCTATTCAAACGCCTCCAAATTATGTTTACCAAATTCTCCCACGTATATGTTGGTATTTTATTACAAATGATCACTTCTGATTTAAAAAATGAATTCAGTCGTGAAGATATATGTGTTCCTTTGCTGCTTTTAACAATATTCTGACAGTCCCATTAAGAGTGGTAAATGAAGGCCACTTTGGTTTTCCAGGTTTCCGCTCCAGCCATTATCCTTTGAATAAATGCATGATTTTCTGCCAGAAACTAAGAAGCAGATCCAAAACAGTTGAAGATCTTTGACACTAGAAGCTCGGTGAAACATTACGACATTACACAGGGCAATGTTCACACTTCTCCCTGACAGAACCTAAAGAGTGTGAATGAGCAATAAATACAATTAAAGAAAATAATGTAGCATTTATATCATATATCGGGAAGTTGGTGATTTTAGGTACTCCTCTCAGTACAGCCTTGCCTGCAACGTGCTTAGTAGTTTCTGTCAGCTGTGATCATTGGCTGAAGAGAGAAACTATAAAACTGTGTCAAATCCCAGTTAATCTTGATCAGTATGATTGGATCTTCTGGGTTATATTCAAGTATGTCCAAGTGCTCATTTACATTCAGTCAGATCCACATACTGACCTGAGTAACTGAAGGTTCAGTCTCTGTTTCTGGCAAAGCCTGGCTGATTATCAGAGGCTACGGATAGGAACCTCAATCCATTTTAGTTGTGAAAGTTCAAAGAATGGATTCCTGAATTTGGCTCACACACACAATTGGAATCTTAAATTCAGATTTGGATCTTCCTGATGATGTGCTTGAATCTAGTCATCCATCAGCCCACTATGTTTGAGCTGAGTACACCATCTTGTGTTATTGTTGTCATCAGTTAGGCAGTAATTATGTTTCACTGGTGGGCTTTACCTGGCAACTCACTTGGACTCTAATGCATAAGTTTTGGTTGTTGGCTGAAGGTGCACTATACATAATGGGTGGGTCTTTGAAAGTGAAAGCTTACATATGTTTAAAGTTTACACTGTAGTCCTCTGTCCTTCTTCATGTCCTGATTATCTGAGTTTTTTGGCATCATATAGGATGCAATAAAATTAGCCCAATTCAAAAATTACTCACTGCATTTGCCAAAGCTGGAGCCTCTCTTGGCTCTAAAAGGTTGACCAATGGAAACGTGAAATCATATTGCTTTTGTAACCTTTCAGCTAAGTGTCTGCCTTCCCCCCTACCCCCCACCTCCCTGCCACCCCCCCCAAATCTCTCTATCGCAGTTAGTATAGTGATCAACAATTGGAAGAAAACAAAAAAAAATCGTGTTTTAAAGGAATGAAATACTTTCTGGATGGCAAGGTAAGTAAGATGGATGTGGAATAAATTGCTTCTGCACACTCAGGCAGGTATGGCACCATAACGATTCACTATATTAGGAGCTATATCTCTGTAGTAGATAACCCACATCTGCACAGCCTATTGTTCCCGTTCATTAACTGCTGGCAAGCCTTCAGCTGGGTGCATACAACTTCAATCTGTTCAGCTACAACTTCCAGCCTTGTGTCAATATTCGAGTACACAAGCCGTACAAATTGAGTGCCTCTGTGAGCTGTTTGTGACACATGATCACTTAAAGCCCAAAGCAGCCATCTCCTCAGTGTTCACAGTCTATGTGTCACTTCCAATTTCTTTTTCACTGACATGGCCAGCTGTTATTATTTGTGTTTTCTAATGTCACTATTTTAAAACCCACTTCACATCTATGGTACAACATTGTGTGTTAGTCTTCATGATGAAAATTAGGAATGAATGATTACTCATTGGATCGGTAATTAAAGCACTTTCCTTGCCCCATTCATCCACACGATCAGCAATTGCATCATCTGCATCAGCATTATTATTGAGACTAGTCTCATCAAGGATATTTCTGCATTGGGATGTGGTTATCCAGTTATTAAAACTAATATTTGATTTTTTTTTGATTACATGGGCTGACACAAACAACAATTTATTTTACTTCAAGATGAATAGTACTGAATTTTCCATGAGGAAAGAAAGCTTTAAAAGGAACTCCATAAGTTAAAGAAACAAATAACAACAATTTTATGAATATGTCATTTTTCCTGTGAGAGTGAATGCATCAGTAATTCAATTAGATGAATGGTGACCATTATGTAACACATTTTGTTATTATCCAGGATTTCTCAGGCTGTTTTTACATTGTCTAAATGTTGTTTTCATGGTAGTTTCATGTGGTAAAATTTCTATTGTCTTTGCAAGTGATTTTCCTCCCTTTTGATGTGGCTCAAATGCAAAATTGTCTTCATTACCACAGTGTGTCACCACGCAATGTGAATGGAAATGTCGGGTGGTGCTCTTCAAACACTCATTCACACGTCTCTAGATGCATTTCTTGTTGCACAATAGGGTAGTGTAAAATGTTTTCAGATATTTTTATTGTATTTGAATAATGATCCTCATTTTACTAAACAATCTGACATTATGTGCAAATCACAGTTCTGAACTGATGCAGGGTAAACTTGTTTTTGTGGAACATTCTGCTTTTCCCACAGATGATTCTTGCAAAAGAGAAATAGTAGCTGTCTAGTGTTTTAGAGTTTGTTGAAGAATTATCAACCAAAGTGAACTGAGGGGAACTAGTAGATGTGTTATATTTGGACTTCTAGAAGACACACAAAGTACATCACAAAAGGTTAAGTCCTAAGAGCCCATGGTTTTGGGGGTAATATATTGATAAGGGTAGAGAATTGACTAATGGACAGGAAACAGTGAGTGGGGATAAGAGGTTCTTTTTCAGGTTGGCAACCTGTAAGCAGAGGGGTTCCACAGGGATCAGTACTGGGACCACAACTGTTTGAAATATACAATAATGACGTGGAGGGAGGAAGAGAATATACTGTAGTCAGATTTGCAGATAATACAAAGAGAGGTGGACAGATAAGTTGCGAAGAGAATATAAACAGTTTACAGAGCGATAGATAGGTTAAGTGAATGGGCAAAAAAGGTTGTCAAATGAAATTTAATGTGGGAAAATGTGTTGTCTTATAATGGAGAACAAAAGAACAGATAGTATTATTTAAATGGCAAACAGCAGCAGAAAGCAGCAACATAAAAGAATTTGAGGGTATTTGTGCATGAAACACAAAGCTAACACACAGGTGTAGCAGGTAGTCAGGAAGGCTAATAGAATATTGGCCCTTATTTCAATAGGCTTGAATTATATGAGTAGGGAAGTCTTACTGCAACAGAACAAGGTGCTGATGAGACCACATCTGGAGCACTGTGTAGAGTTTTGATCCCATTACTCAAGGAATGATGTTATATCATTGGCAGCAGGTCAGAGATGTTTCAGTAGGATAATCCCTGGATGGAGAGATTGTCTTTTAACAAAGGTTTAAGAAATGTAGCTTGCATTCATTGCATTTCCATCTGTTACTATCTTTGCATGCTGTGTGCCATTACAGGCTCTGGCATCCAATATTGACGTGGTGGTGGTGGAGGGTGGGGGGGGGGGGGGGGGGGGGGCGTTGGTGGGGAGGTGGTGGTCGTGGAGGAGGAGGTCTTGTGCAAGTGCTCATTGAGAGTGGCTATACTCAGAATCTACAAAGAGAAAATTAAAAACTGTTACTTGAAGAATACTGTATTTCTCCATCAGCATGTTTGCAGCTACCTCTTACCCCTATTGCAGCAGGCCACCTGTTTGGTACAATTCTATCGAGGCTGAGAAGGCTCTAGAGGCTTAAGAACCCTTGGCTGAATTCAGGGAAAGGGGTCCTCCACATCACATTGGAAATACGCCCAATTAGGAATCTGTAGAAAGCCTGCTAATGGATGCACAGCTAAAAAGCGAAGTACGTATTTGCCATGACTTGAGATGTAGGGGTCCTTTCCAGTAGCATGCAGAAAGTCCACGCTGATATATCTGACAACTCCCAGGTGTGAAATAGGAACAATAATAGGTCACTCCATCCCTCAAAACCTGCTCAACTATTTAATAGGAACATGACTAATTATTATTCCAGGCTCCTATCCCTGATAACTTTTCACCTCTAGCTTACCAAGAATCTCAGTGTCAATGTCTTAAAAATATTCAAGAACAATGCTTCTAGTGTTTTTTTTTGAGGAAGAGAGTTCCAAAGACTCATGACCTTTGAGAGAAATAAAATATCCTTGCCTCTGTCTTAAATGAGAGCAATTCCTTATTTTAAAATGGGAACCTCTGGTTCTACATTCTTTCACAAAAGAAAAATACTTCCCATATTCACCTCAGTAGAATCTCATAGGTATTGATCAAGTCTCTTCTTACTCTCTTGGATACAAACCTAACCTGGTCAACCTATCCACATGAGACAACTCATCTGAACGACATATTCTAATAGTAAACCTTTATTGAACTGCTTTAAATACATTTAGATCTTTTCTTAAATAAGGTGACCAATTCTGTTCACATATTCCAGATATGATTTCACCAATGTCCTGTAGAACTGAAGCAAATCCTCCCTACTTTTGATTTCAATTCCATTGACAATAAATACTAAAACCATTGGATTTCTGGAAAAAAAACAAATCAGGAAGCCAGTTGGAAAGGCACATTGTTTATTATTGAACACTAAAGTAGAGCCACTGTTTGTGGCATACATAGAATACTCCTAGCGCAGGATAGACCGTTCGGTAGGCCCATCCCTGAGCCAGAGGTAAGAATACTGCACCCCAAGTGCCCTGGATTTGCTTTATTTTATCATTTCTAATCAACCTGTTCAAATATTACACAGCTCTGAGGCAGATGGGCCTTGGCCCATGGATAGGGTCACTACCACTGCACCACAAGAGGGCCTTATGAATCTGCTTAATTTTTAAAAGAATGTTTTTTAAAAAATTGATTAGAAAAAAAATGCACATGTTGGGAACAGGGGGTCTTAAACCCAGGCCTCTGGTCCAGGGGTTAGTCAATACTACTGTACCACAAGAGGGCCCCTAATGATTTGTTTAATTTTTTTTATTTAACTGATTTTATTTTTAACCACCCTGACCAGAGGTGTTATGACATACCACTGGGGCAGGTGGGATTTGAACCCAGGCCTTCAATATACTCCAGTTGCCAAATTTTCATCCACCGTGTCACAAGAGAGCCCCAAAACAAGCTCTGTCTGGATATACATTTCAGGCAGTTGAGCTGCAGTCAAATGCCATGAGCCTAATGTGATTTCAGCACCCAAACATCTGATCTGAAGTCAGATGTGCTACCGGTGCGCCACAAGTGTTACAAATTGTGCCTTTAGGAAGGATTTGTTCTCTCATGTTTTGATTTTAAAGCAAGTATTGTAAACTTGGAGCTGAGCTGTATGCTCCAAGTTGAGGTAGCTTTGTTTTTTTATATAAAATTGAAACAATAGAAGCAACATGAAAGGGTGGGGTCAAGCTCCCACAGAACCAGGATTTTAGTTTTAGCTTTCAGCAGTTGCTGGGATCTTGAAGCTGGATGTGGAAGCTCTTATTCCCGTGTGACACCTAAAGCTGGGGTTCTCTTCCTGCTGCTAGAATTGCATGTGAGACAATCTATTTTACTGAATTTTCCTTTGCCAATGGTGTGTTGATGGAATGTTACTAGATTAGAACAGTTGCTTTTCAGTTGTTAAATAAACCATTATTCTATTAAGTTTTCTAATAGAGTTAAGTTATTCCAATTCTTTCTTTTGTTTGTATTTTAACTATAACATAAAAATAAAGTGTTTTGCTTCAAGCCTGTTAGTTTGACCAATCTAATTATAGCTGGGACACAACGTCTTTAAAATTAAAAAAAATGTTGGAGTCTAAGCTATCTTTTTAATATATTTTGAGGAGAGTTTGGTCTGGCCTATAAGACACGACTCAGGTAATGAATTCCAGCTGGTCAGACCATTACCTATTACCAAGGGAGCTCAAATTAAACAAACTCTATGAGGAGATTAATTAGTGATTCAGTATAGGCCTTAAAAGGGTTATCACAATTTTCTTGTTACTTGCTGTGCCTGTATACTAAACTTTTCTAATTTGTACACTCGGCCATAAATCAGTCCACAACTGCAATCTCTTACTATTTAGATATTGTGCCTTTTAAACTTTTTTCTGCTGCGATGAACAGTTTCACATTTCCAAAAGTGTACTCCATTTGCCAGATCTTTATCCAGTCACTGAATTTAATTATATTCCTCTGTAACATTCTCTTCACAACCTACTTTCTTATCTTCCTTTGTGTCACCAACGAATTTAGCTATCATACTTTTGGTCCCTTCATTCAAGTCACTTATATCAATTGTAAAATGTTGTGGTCCCAGTGGCTTCTTACAACTTGTCAAACAGAAAATGACTCATTTATTCTGGCAAGTTAACTGTTAGCTAGCCGATCTTCTATTCATGCCAATATATTACCTCCACACAATGAGTTTTTACTTTCTGTAATAACCTTTGTGACACTTTACTGAATATTTCCTTAAATTCCAAATGCAGTATACCAGTTCCTCTTTATTCATAGAACATATCATTTCCTTAAATAACTACAATAAATTTTAAATAATTTCTCCTTCTCAAAACCATGTTGACTCTGCCTGAGTACTTCAAACTTTTCCAAGTACCTTGTTGTAATATCTTTAATAATAGTTCATAATGTATTCTGTGTGACAGATGTTAAGCTTAACTTGCCTGTAGTTTCCTGTATTCTGTCTCCCTCCCCCTTTGAATAAAAGACTGACATTTCACAGAGAGTCAAAGAGACGTACAGTCGTTTGGTCCAACTCGTCCATGCCGACCAGATATCCCAACCTAATTTAGTCCCATTTACCTGGCCCATATCCCTCTAAACCCTTCCTACTCATCTACCCATCCAGATACCTTCTAAATGCTGTAATTGTACCAGCCTCCACCACTTCCTCAGGTAGCTCATTCCATACGTACACCACCCTCTGCGTGAAAAAGTTGCGCCTTAGGTCCCTTTTATATCTTTCCCTTCTCACCCTAAACCTAAGCCCTCTAGTTCTGGACTCCCTGACACCAGGGAAAAGACTTTCTCTATTTGTCCTATCCATGCCCCTCAAGATTTTATAAACCTGTATAAGGTCACCCCTCAGCCTCCGACGCAATCTACTGGAAATTTGCAAAATTAAAAGCAGTCCATCAACCACCTTGACTAGCCTATTGTTTTAAGACTCTGGGATGAAATTCATTAGGATTTGGGGATTTGTCAGCTTTCAGCTCCACTAATTTGCTTATAAACACCATGCCCCTAGTGATTGTAATTTCCTTGAGTTTCTCCCTCCCGTCCACTTCCTCTTTTACAGCCAATGCCACCAAAGGGTCCCTTCACTACGTGGTAGTTACTAAATCTTTTCTCATTGCACAACACCAGGTCTAAGACAGCCTACACTCTGTTTGGTTCCAGAATGCACTGCTCTAAGAAAACTACACTGAAAATGCTCTATGACGCCTTCATCTAGGCTACCTTTGCTCATCTGATTTTTTTCAGATTATATTTGGATTTAAATCCTCCATGATTATTGTTGTAGTTTTCTGAAAGGCCCTCATAAATACTCCATTGCACTGTAGGGTACTGTTCAGGACAGAGACAAAAAAACTGCAGATGCTGTAATCCAAAATAGACAGGCAGGAGGCTGGAAGAACACAGCAAGCCAGTCAGCATCAGGAGATGGAGAAGTCGACATTGCGGGTGTAACCCTTCTTCAGGACTCAAAAGTGTGCTAATTCATGGCTAGAAATCAGGGGAGTGGCAGGTGAATGCACTCTCAGAGGTCTCAAGCCAGTCTGTTAAATTCACTCGTGGACGCAATCAATCAGAGAAAAGTCACTTCTGTAAACTGAATGGACGGGAACTTGCTCTAATCACTGGCAGCAGCCTGTGACTGGAAGAGCAGCAAATGGAAGTGACATCAGTGCATGAGAAGCCAAACTGAGATCAAGGGCCCCTCTAAGCTATGGCTGAGATTGAGGCTGAGCCATTCGCCTGGGCTGAAGTTAGATACTGATATTAGCTGACGCCAGGAGCAGGGATGCCTTTAGCTGAGGTAAGAATTCACTGTCAATGAATGAGGAGTACCAAGTTTAAGGTTATGTAAATTCTCCAGTTACTATACTTGGGGGAAAAATGTAATGGGTCGCAATGAATTGGAAACTGGATTAATTGCTTAATTTAAAATTAGATTGATACTTGAGATACCCCATTTAAATAATAAAATGGAGTAGCTGTCTAGTTAAAATGTTTCAGCTTTTTACATATGGAAACATATTGGTTGCGATCTCATCATTCTGTGGAATGTAAGTTTAGGGTGTTGGCTTTTTGTGTGTAGAAGTGTATAGTAATTAAGTAGAAGACAACATGTTGCTTACTTATATCTGATGTGGAAGAAATTAGTGCTTTACTTGTGTGTTGTGGCTTTTAGTTTAATGGGAAGTTGATCATTATTGAAATATTGTCAAATGACTCTTAATTCTGCTCGTGTGTGTGTCCAAGTTACCCATTCAACAAATACAAGGGAGGTATAGATATGGGGAAGATGGTTCCATTGGTAGGAGAGAATAAGACCCAAGGGCACAGCCTTAGAGTAAAGGGAAGACCTTTTAGAATGCAGATAATGAGAAAATTCTTCAGCCAGAGAGTGGTGAATCTATGGAATTCACAGCCACAGAAGGCTGTGGAGGCCAGGTCATTCTCTATATTTGAGACTGCGATATATAGGTTCTTGCCGATCAAGGGTTACAGGGAGAAAGTGGGAGGATGGGGCTGAGAAATTTATCAGCCATGATTGAATGGCAGAGTAGACTCAATGGGCTGAATGGCCTAATGTCTTCTCCAGGTTTGATGGTCTTATGGTTTAATGTAACTGCATCACCTAATAATAAATTAGTGAGAATGGAAAACGTAGTCCCTGAAAATGAAAAGTCACCCTCACAAAAAAATCTCAAGAGGAGCCCTCAAAAAAAAGTAGTTTGGCCCTTAGTGCTAATACCTTCATTGATTAACGGAACCACTGCTTCATCTTTCCCTAACTTCCTGATGTTCGGAAATGTCCCAATTCAGGTCTGAGTCAATGTCATCCTGCAGCTATGCCTCTGTAATGGCTATTCAATCATGCAAGTACAAGTAAGAAAGCACTATCAGTTCACCTGTTTTGTTTAGAATGCTAATGTACATTCAGATAGAGAACCATTTGTTTTGTCAGTTTTTTGTAACCTCTTGCCTTATCTTTTGATTCACTAAGAGATTTGTACTCTCTAACCCTTTCCGTCAAGGTCTATTTATGATTTTCCATTCTAGTGTCATTCTCTCTTGCCTCATCTCATGCTCTTTGATTTACCACATCATCCCAAATTTGCTCTCATACCTCCACGAATTAGTTTAAAACCTTTCCCTACTTACATGGCCTGCTGGAACAATATTCCCAGTACAATTTGGGATCCCAATGCTCCAGTCCCAACTTTTTCCAGTACTGGTTCCAGTGTTCCATGAACGGGGCCCATTTCTGCACCCTTTTTGTGAACCACCCATTCATTTCTCCAATCTTATTCGCCCTATGCCAATCTGTATATAGCTCAGCTATTATTATCTTAGGTGTTCTGCTTCTGAATTTGATACTTAGTTCCTCAAAATGACCTCCTGCCTTGTCCCATCTATGTTGTGGTACCTAGAGGATCCATGATGACTGGATCTTGCCCTTCCATCGCAGGTTCCTCTCCAGTTGTGAGCAAAGGTCCCAGGTCCTGACACTGGGTTGGCAACACAGATTCTGGATTCTCACTCTTTGCTGCAGAGAACAGTATAAACCTAATCACAATGCTGCCCCCACCCCACCACCACTACCATTACATTCCTCTTTGGTTTCTCCCACTGGAATGGCTTCCTGTACCATGGTGCCGTGGTGAGTTAGTTCATCAATGCTACAGCCCTCACTCTCATCCAAACAAGCTAAAAGTCCCTCAAACCTGTTGGACAGCGAGCGTAGACATCAAATGATGGCCAAGCAGCCAAGCCCACATACCATGAACCGAAAACAGAATGCTGAGGCTCTGACACCCCGACCTTCTGGTTCTCCTTAGCTGCCTCACGCAGCTTGCTTCCCATGACTAGTGACCAAACCAGAAGACCCTATCCTAAGGGGTGTGCCTGCCTCTTGGAACAATGTGTCCTGATAACCTACTACCTCCCTGATGTGTTGCTGTCAGACTCTCAAGCTCTGAGCTGACCCTAATTCAGATACAAACATGAAATAGAGATGGGTTTACCCTAGATCACACAGGCATCCAGGAGCACCCACATTCTATATGCACAACACATTACCAGCTCTCCGATTCTTGTTCAGTCTTGGTTAAGTAATAAGTTATTCTTGAAAGTGCATCGTGAACCTACACTCCATTCTTGCTTTCCTTCTGCTAGGGTGTCTTAAAATGATTATTTAATTCAGTAGTAACAGACTGTGTTTAATTTCTAAAAAGATTTTTCTTACATTCAGCACATCAGACACAATCTGTAAGAGCAGTTAGAGAGTCATAGAGTCATACAGCACAGAAACAGACCTTTCGGTCCAACCAGTACATGCCAACCATAATCCCGAACTAAACTAGTTCCACTGGCCTACACTTGGCCCATATCCTTCCAAACATTTCTTATTCATGTACTTACCCAAATGTCTTTTAAACATTGTAACAGTTCCTGCAAATACCACTTATTCTGGAAGTTCATTCTACACCTGAACCACCCTCTGTATAAAATGGGTTACTCCTCATACTTCTTTTAAATCTTTCTCCTCTCATCTTAAAAATATGCCCTCAGTCTTGAAATCCCACACCCAAGGGAAAAGACACCTGCCATTCACTTTATCTATACCACTCATGATTTTATAAACCTCTATAAGGTCACCGCTCAGCCTCCCATGCTCTAGTGAAAAAAGTCCCAGCCTCTCCCTATAACTCAAACTCTCCATTTTCCGGAAATATCCTGGTAAATCTCTTCTGAACCCTTTCTAGCTTATTAATATCCTTTCAAGAACAAGGTGACCAGAACTGGACACAGTACTCCACAAGTTCCTCACCAATCAAACAGATTATAGCTTTCAAAAACAGAAATTGCTGGAAAAGCTCAGCACATTTGGCAGTTATCTGTGGAGAGAAGTCAGAGTTAACATTTCGGGTCGAGTGACCTTTCCTCAGAATTGAGGAGTTTTGAGGAAGGGTCACTTGACCCAAAATGTTAACTCTGACTTCTCTCCACAGATACTGCCAGAGTTGTGAGCTTTTCCAACAATTTCTTTGTTTTTTCTGATTTACCGCATCAGTACTATTTAAGTTTTTAGATTATAGCTTTCCTTGTGATTGTAATGGTTCACTCTGCCTTTCAAAACGTGTGATGTGAGGATGCTCTGCTCACCCTCTCCTCTAGATGCTGCTGCCTGTCTGGGTTTGTCTGCTCACCCTCTCCTCTAGATGCTGCTCCCTGGGTTTGTCTGCTCACTAGCTCCTTTACATTCTGCTGCTGCCTGCCTGGGGTTTGTCTGCTCACCCTCTTCTCTAGATGCTGCTACCTGTCTGGGATTTGTCTGCTCACCCTCTTCTCTAGATGCTGCTCCCTGGGTTTGTCTGTTCACTAGCTCCTCTACATTCTGCTGCTGCCTGTCTGGGGTTTGTCTGCTCACCCTCTCCTCTAGATGCTGCTCCCTGGGTTTGTCTGCTCACTAGCTCCTTTACATTCTGCTGCTGCCTGCCTGGGGTTTGTCTGCTCACCTGCTCCTCTCGGTGTTGTCCCTGCATTATTTTGTTTTGAAACTCAACATTCTTAATATCCACTCTGCTCTGAGCATCTCACACAAGTCTTCCACTATCCACACCTCGCCCTGAAGTTAATCATGGTCGCCTTTAAAATTTTATTTCAGGCTTCACTGTGTCACCGCTTCCTGTACTAATGCAACTTGACAATAAAATATTCATGTACCACCAAGTAAAATATACAAAACGTTAGGATTTTCGTCGAGAATGATTTCTTCCTGTAATTTAGATGTTGTGGAACCAAAGAGTTACAATCTGTGTTATTCTTTTAACTATCATTCTATTTATCATTTTTCAGATAAGGAGTACAATCAAAAGACTAAAAGAAAGAAGAAGAGCTCTGAACTTTTCGGTAAGTAAAATGTTGTTAGCCTTTTCCTTATCTTACCCACTGTGCGTAATAGATACTTAGATATCTGGGCACATTTTTACTTGATATAATTAAAGTTTATAAGCAAAATAACAATGAGGAATTATTGATATTATTGGAGGAAGAATAATCATTTTATAGAGGTTGGCGAGTGGCAGCAGCACCAGAGAGAGTTTAGGCTCCCGACAGCTTCTGCATTGACCTAGCGCCGATGGTTGCTGCAGCAGAGGCGAATTTGGGTTCCCAAAGGGGTCTGTCTAGTGCCGATTCATGGCAGTGGTGGTGGAGATGGATTTGGACCAGTACAAACTCTGCAGCATCAGCAGTACCTACACCAATGCGGTGGGCCTGAAGTGGAGTCGGGGGGGGGGCGGGGGGGAGGCAGGGGTGAGTTTGTGTTGGTGTGGTACCTAGCGGCATCGGCACCCTCTGCATTGGCGAGGTCCACCTAATGCAAAACATTGCAAAGCTACCAGTGGACACTGTGTCTTCCCTCTCCAAGGATCACAGTGCTCACCACGAAAGAGATGTGGGCAGTTTGAAGTTGTGCTGAGCTCCTTTCTTAAAGAAAACATCACAAGACTTACCAATATGTACCACCAGGGTCAGTAAGACACAAACCAAAACAAAAAGAGGGAGGAGATTAAATCAAAATAGTGATATTACTGCATCCCGGCACCAGTGGTTATCTATAAGAACCCAGCTGTTCTTTTGAAAAACCCACCACCAGATTGCCCAGTTGAAGAACTAAATAACAAATATCAAAATTCCAACAGATTCCACACTCCAACTTGAACCTGTGTCCTAGAGTGTTCGCCTGGGCAACTAGATCACTCATCCAGTGATTTTACCACTGCACCTTCATCTCCTCTAGAAACTAGCTCTTGATATTTTTCATCAATCGGTTTTGACATATCATGACAGGGCAAGGTAGGAATTGACCCAGATCTTCCAGCCCAGAGTGAGGGATATTACTACTGCACCACAAGAGCCTAGAAGATTCAGTACATGCTTACTGCTGCTCCTGGTATGGATAATTTCTAATGAACCTGTTCAGACATGTTACGACACATTTCTGGAGCAGCTGGGACACGAACCTGGGCCTCCTGTTCCAGAGGCAGGGACAGTCCCACTGTACCACAAGAACAATGTCCAATCAGCATCACCTACCCTCAATCAATTCTGGAGCTGTTCTGGTTAACACTTGAAGGAGCCTGAATTTCTAACTCTGGCAGAACTTTTCACAGTGGAGAAATCTCTAATTGCACAAATATCCAAATACTCTTTTCCACATCCAGCTTAGTTTTTTTGGCATTAATTATGATATTTTTGCTGTTAACAGGAAGGCATAGCTTTATGAAAGATTTTTTTACAGCGACCGAAAGAAAAAACAGATGTACACATCAGTGTGAAATAACACCATCGTTACAACCATAACATCCAGGACATTAAATGCAAAGAATGTTCACTTGTGAGAAGGTGCAATTAATATAGAGTAATTCCACCAGAATATTACCACAGGTACACAGTCCTTTATCCGAAATTCCAAAATCGGAAAAGCTCCGAAATACGAAACTTTTCATCGTGAAGTGTGGAGTGTCATTTTGGCGTGCGGACAGGTGACCCAACTCCACAGCCACTTGAACCACGTCACTCAGATGTGACATGGCGGCGTGGCCAAGCACTGGCTGGTGTCAGTTGTGTCTCAGTGCTCGTACTAGTCACATGTACATCTGCTGTTGGTATTTTTTAAAAATTTCACTGAAAATGTCATTTATTCTGAAATCCGAAAAATTCCGAATTCTGAAAACAACTGAGCCCAAGGATTTTGGATAAAGGATTATGTACCTGCACCAGATTTCTGTTAGAAAGAAGTCTTGATCTGAAACAAAGCAAATGCTCAATTTCAACCTTACTGCTAAGCAATTATTAGCTGAAAGTGTTTGTTTGAATAAGTTCCAGTGGCTTTTCAAAGAGCAACAATTAGTGGTTGTTTGGAAACTGAGTCTTGATTTGATAAATGAAGATAGATGACTTGGTCAATACATTAATTAGTCAATCAATATGTGGTTTTCTGAAAGAAGAAACAGAAAATAAACAGAATAAATATTTCACTATAAAAGTCCCCAAAGTTAGTTTCCAAATCAACATGAAAATCAATGTATGTATTCCATTGAATCATTTTCTCTGTGATGGGGCCAAGAAAAATAGAGTCAACTTTGTTATAAAGCTACAAAGTTTCAAATCCCTTTGGCATTGTCCTTTGGCATTAACCTGTCAGCAGTGTATTTATGTTTTGTGCTTCTGGCAGAGATCACGTACCTCAGTGAACTGGTTTAAAAATAGTTAATAGGAGCTACCACATGACTTGTCCATTATGAATGATCACATTAGCTCGACCCAAGTTGTCATGCTTTATGAGAACAGGCAGTTTGTCCCAGACTGCAGGCGCAGCAGGTAATTTGAAATGAAATGAGACAGTTTCTACAGCCAGATTGATTTGGGAATCTTGCATGTTTTCCCCTTTGACCTCTGACAGGTTGACACTACAAAGATTGTGACTTGTAAAAAATGATCAGTCAGTAATATATTTAGGCTGCTGACATACCGTTGGTAACACAAAGTGATTTTCCATGTTTTGCCTGTGAAGGAAGGTAGTCCTTTTTTAAAAACTATATTTATATACTTTCAAAGCTCAGCTTTCTCCCTTTCATCGGAGATGCTCCCCAGACATTTGTTCATGCTCCATGTAAAGTGGGTGCCTCTATGGCCGACATAGCAACAGCACATGTACACTTCTTTCACTCCAGAAGCTTGTCATATTGGATCCTAATGCTCACAAGATACCCAGGGTCAAGGCATGCTGCATGTCTAAGAAAGCCCCACTTGCCTATTTAAAGAAGGGCTTTATGCATGTTGAAAATAACTTTTGTGAAATTGGTCGGCCCCATAACTTGACTTATTTGGCATCCTTTCATCTGTGAGAGATGATGGGAATGCTGCCTCAGGAACTTGGGAAGGTGTAGAAGGACCATCTGCTGCACTTCCTTTGATAGCTGAACAAACTAATTCTGATTTGGTCAAGTCTGCCACCAGTGCCACACATGATGTTGTCTCTTGTCGGAGGTGTGGAATGATCTTTGCTGATGCAGGGCTGATGTATGCTTCAGAGCTTCTGACCTGGTGGTGGTGAATTTCTGTCCTGCCAATATTGACATTTGTGTCGGTGATCAGCTAGAGTTTCCCATTTGTTATAATTGATATTAAGGCTTTCATGTCTCTCTTGACTGCATCCCTGAATTGGAGCTTCAGCTGTGCTGCTAGTCTCTTGACACATCACTGTGGATGTAAAATCTTCCATTTTATGCATGTAACCAAACCAGGAAAGCCTACTGTGTTTGTTCGGTGCTAATATACTTGACATGTTTGCTTTAGAAAGGGCTGCTCACTGATTACTTTGACTTTCCATGTGATATCAAGGATGTCATGGAGACTAGTGGTGGATGTTTTTGAGCCTTTTCTCTTGGTTATCCTGACTTTGCTGGTACAGACCCATGTGCTGAGGATGTAAGAGGTAAGTTTCTTGATTCTGTGAGTCAGTTTGTTATTTCTCCATGCCATTGTTAGTCGCCCAGAGTTGGAGGCTGCCTTTCCAATGGACAGGCTGAGCTCTTTGTTAACAGATAGGATTTCTGTTACAATAGCTTGCAGGAACTAGAATTTATTCATTGTTACCATTGGTGAGTTGTTGAGTCTGAACAAGGGCAAAATGTCCATATACACAGCTTTCTTGGCACTGATGATGAGGGAGAACATGACACAGTCTTGGGGGACACAATCCATTATAGTTCAGGAGCTGGGGGTCTGTCTGGGCAACATTTGTCACATCGCCAGCACAAGGAAGATCTCTTACTAGGATATACCGCACTTCCCTCTTGACTTTTGGTCTCGATAGATTGAGGAGTTTCAGCTTTATTTTCTATAGAGGTCCCCCCTTTCCTTTTGGTAGGAAAAACGTAGGTCAGGAGACTCAGGCACAGATTTGGGGCTAGCATGCATCTGGTTCACTCCATCTTTGACCTACAAAGCTGTAATGGAAGACTGGTTTGAGACTGAGAAGCTTGGAGAATGACTGATTTTCTCCAGTATCCTTCTCATGGTGCCCGATATCTTTTTGCTAGATCCACAAAAGCAAGTAAGGTAGTGTGCAGTTTGCTGCTGTCTGCACTTCTTTTGAAGCTGATGAGAAGATCGTGACTATTGTGGACCTGCCAGCTTAGAAAGCACATTGAACTCCAGGCCTAGACAAAGAAACATTGTTATTATGACTCTGGCAAAGACATTCCCAGTAACAATGAGGAATGAGATGCCCCAATGGTTGTTGCAAAGCCCTTGTTTGAATTTGTTCTTGAAATAACGTAATGATGTTTGTATTGTTCGCATCCTTCTTGACGGCAGAGGAGAAGGAGCCTGTGGAGATATGGCATCTGGCCGTATTTGCAAAGCTCAGCTGGTATGAAAAGACCCTGCAGCCATGCTGATGAAAGAGCTTGTCTGCTCCGTAGTTGCTGCTTTGTTCCCTAAGGCTGCTGGGTAAACGCTGCGACTTATTTGTGGCTGTTTTCTATGTCCCACAGTGGGACTTCTGGCAACAGCTCCCTGCTAGTGTTAGGAATGAACATCAAAGATAGGAGCAGGAGCAGCCGTTCAATAAGACCATTGGTGATTTGGTTGTGGTTTTAGCTCCTCTTTTCTGTCTGCCGCATATTCCTTGAATCTCTTGTCAATTAAAACCGTACCTTACTCGGCCTTGAATAAATTCAATGACTCAACCTCTCCAGGTTCCTGGCTTTACAGGGCTACCAGAAGTTTTTTAAGGTGTGGACATTGATATAATATGCAACGTGCAGCCAAGTTTCACACATCAACCCCCCCACAAGCAGCATTGTGCCAATGATCAGTCTGTTTTGTGATTTCAAGTAAGGATAACTATTGGGCAGGATGCCAGCAATTACTCCCCTGCTTTGAAATATTGATATGGGATCTTTTACCATCACTTGAACAGGCACATGGAGCCTTGGTTTAACAATACTTGGAATGAGAAAATGTTAGACAGCCACCACACTGTTAGCTTTCTCCAGGCCGAAAGTAACACAGACTGCACCTACGTTTTCTGGCACACTCCTTATCATCATCCCAGTATCTGTCTGAATAGAAAGGGATTCCAGTCCCTCAATGTATAGCTCTTTTGTGACCTCAAGTGGCCCGTCATGTAGGTCAGTTCCCAGTGCTCTGCCATGGCCATCATTCACCCGGAACCAGTTCTTTACGTTGCCCTAATTCTCAATGGGTCATCAGGACATACACTGGTTGCTGCTTGATGAGCTATCCCTTTTATTAACGAGTTGTGATTCTCATCAGCAACTCTGGCACAGATGCAGAGCTGGTTTATTGCTAGAATCGTAACAAGTCCAAAAGTATCACTGAGCAGATAGTCAGCAGGCTCAGAACACATCCACTGTTCAGAGGAGTGCACCCCACGACTAACCAACTGGATAGTTATGTGCTGTAAAACTTCACAATGCTCAAGGACCGGTTCCTTTGCTGTCAATTGTTCTTCGACTATTAACCTGTCAACAGTGTATTGATGTTTTGTGCATATGGCAGAGATCACGTACCTAGTGAACTGGTTTAAAAGTAGGAGGAGGAGTTGCAAGGGACGGAGCAGTGCTGACCACTTGTGTACTTAATTGCCAGAGCTTTCGGAGAAATGTCACCCATTCTCACTCACCAAAGTTCCACATTCCCTATCACTGCAGTCCTTGTTACAACCATTTGATTGCCTCTCTTCAGTCAAGCTCCTTGCTTCACTACAAATTCTAATAACAACAAATCCATTAAATTATTTTTCCAATTACTGTGATCCATATAATAATTGCTAATAATTTACAGTGTGAACTATCTTTGGCACCACTTGTCCTGTCCAAATGTACCCACAGTAGAAATTGTCTGGGAGATGAAAGCTGGTCAATTTTCATTAAGAACACTTCAAATTGATGTGATATACTCCTCTTGCAAGTTGGTAACACAAATTGAACTCGACTCCTTTTATGTTGTAAGCTCCAATGATATTTCCATGTTGGCCATTTGCATTGGGACATGTTGGATGCTATTATTTGTGCAGGGTACATGGGCACCATTTATTGCCCAGTTCTAAGTGCCCAGAGGAAATTGATCGTGTGCTGTTTTCTCAAACTGTTGCAGTCCTCGGATTGTATGGGCATGCACAGTGCTGTTTGGAAAGGAGTTCTAGGATTTTGGCGAGGTGTGAAGGAACAGCGATATAATTCCAAGTCAGGATGGTATGTGACTTGGAGGGATCAGGAAAGTCATAGTGTTTGTATGTATCTGATGCACGTGTCCTTCCAGGTGACACAGTTCACGGGTTTGGATGTTGTTGTCAAATAAGCCTTGGTAAGTTATTTCAGGGTATCAGTGCACTGGTTCCACTGAGGGAGTGGACGTTAAAGGTAATGAATTACAAGCTGTTGGATCTGCAATCATCCAGACAAATGGAAGATACCCCAATACACACCTGACTTGCCCCTTGCAGATGGACAGGCATTTGAGAGACATGAGGTGAGTTACTCGCCGCAGAATTCCTTGTCTCAGGCCTGCTTACTTGGCTTGTTCAGTTTAGTTTCCGATCAATAGAAACCCCAGGATGTTGATTGTTTGGGAATTGAGTGAGAGTAATGCCATTGAATATCAAGGCTGGATTCTCTCTTGTTGAAGATGATCATTGCCTGGCACTTGTCAGCCCAAGCCTGGATATTGCTTGGTGCATTTGAACATGGACTGCTTCAGTATCTGAGGAGTCATGAATGATGCTGAAATTGTGCAATCATCGGCAAATGTCCTCACTCAGACTTCATAATGGAGGGTAGGTCATTGATCAAGCAGCTGAAGATGGTTAGGCCTAGGACACTGGCGAACTCCTGCAGAGATGTCCTGGAGTTGAGGTTTTTGAATTACAATGACCACAACAATCTCCCTTTGTGCCAGGTATCACCCTAACCAGGAGAAAGTGAGGAATATAGATGCTGGAGATCAGAGTCGAAGAGTGTGTTGCCAGAAAAGCACAGCAGGTCAGGCAGCATCCAAGGAGCAGGAGAATCGACGTTTTGAGCATGAGCTCTTTATCACTCCAACCAGCAGAGAGTTCCACCATTGCCTTTCCCAAACGTCCTGATTCCCACTGACTCCTGTTTCACTAGAAGTCCTTAATGCCACATTTGATTGAATGTTGCCTTTTAAGTTTTCACCTCAACTCTGGATTTCAGCTCTTCACTTGTGTTTGGACCAAGTTTGGTCAGCAGCTGAGTTGCCCTGCCAAAAAGCATCAGTGAGCAGGTTATTCCTGTGTATATGCCACTTGGTATCATTGTCATCAACCCCATCATTTTGCTGATGATCGAGAGTAGACTGATAGGGTGATAATGGCAGGTCAAACATGGGCAGTTTTCCTCATAGTCCGATAGACAGAAGAGCTGTGGCTGTACACTGGGATAGCTTGTCTGTGGGCATAGTTAAATCTGGAGCATGACTCTTCAGTACTGTTGCTGGTTTGTTGTCAGAGCACAGGCCTTTGCTGTCTCAGTGCCTCCTGTTTCTTGATTTCACATGGAGTGAATTTAATTGGTTGAAGACTGGCAACTGGGATGCTGGGACATCAGGAGGAGGATAAGATAGATCATCTACATGGCATGTCTGGCTGAAAATGGATGCAGACACTTCTTTCTGATCTTTTGCTCATATGTGCTGGCCTCCCAATCATTGAGCGTAGGAATATTTGTAGATATTCCTCCTTCTGTTAGTTGTTTAATTGACCACCATCAGGTCAAAAGCATCACTGTCCAATAACATGCCTGACATTGGATTATTACCTCTTGCTTGTTATAAATCATCAAGCTAAAATGAAGAATTAAAGCATCCACTTCACACCCCAGTCAGTTCACTGAGTGGGTAGAGTTACCTGAATGGTGGTCAGTCATACTGTACTAGGAAAGCTTGCCACTGTCTCTTGCGAGAGGAGCCAAAAGGAGGGTCAGAGATTACAATCTGAAATTGTTATATTTCAATTTTTGAAAGCACAACAACATTGAGTTTGACAATTTCAGCTTGTAATCTTTGTTCCCATCCCATTTTGTTTCTGTTTCTTCATCAATCTTTATCCTTTTCCTCATGTTTTTGTTTCCAAACTGTGGCTGTTCATTATTCTGTCATTCACACCTCTCCTGGCCCCATCTTTTGAAATTTACTTGCCCCATTATCACTCCCTTTAATGACCCAACTCTTTTTTCACTCAATGCCCTCCTTCGTCCATCCTATCACAGAGCTTCCTTTTCTTTTGCTACTCTGCTACATTTCATGATTTAAAACTTAATCCGTTGCTAACTTCTCCCAGTTCTGATGAAAGATCATCAACCTGAAATGTTAACTCTGTTCTCTTTTCAAAGGTGCTGCTTGCCCAGCTGACCATTTACAAGATTTTCTGTTTATATTTCCCATTTCCAGCATCTGCAATAATTTGCTTTAGTGTAAGCTTGCTGCTGAGCCCTGCATATTTATCTAATCCGGTACAATTTTCGAAATGAGGAGAAAGAAGTTGCAATGTGACTCCTCACCTTACTTCCAAAAGCCTTTCCATCCCATACAATGTAGAAGGCAGGAGTGTGATGGAATATTCTTCACTGACCAGGATGGTACAACTGTATCAAAATTGAAGAAGCTGGTCCAGGGCAGTATAATTCACTTGAATGGTGTCCATTCACTGCGTTAAATTTCATTCCACCATCAGCATACTGCAACAGCAGTTACTATGTATAGGCTGTACTACAGTGACTCATCAAATTCTTTCAAAAGTCCCTCCCATTCCTACGACATCCATTTTGAAGAAAACAGACAGCATGGAAATGTCATCACTTTCAGCTTCTTCACCAGGTCGGGTACCATCCTGCTGTGAATACATATTGTCATTTTTCATTGTCACTAAGTCAGAATCCTGGAGCTCCCTACCAAATAGCATTGTGCAACTAGCTTTAAAGGACAACTGGGTATTAAATACCAGCCTTGCCAGTTTTATCCACATATCATGTAATGATAGAGCCCCAATGTGGAGATAAATTGCCCCATTTCCTATTATAGAATGATCAAACTGTACATCTTTAGCTTGTGCAATCATTCTAAGACTGATCTAAGTTAGATGTTGTCACAGGTTGTTTGAAAGTCATTGCAATAACATTTCATTTCTTCCAATATTGCCCAAGATGCTGTTGAATGAATAATCTATAAAGAAATCATGTAGACAATCATCAATGATAGTTCAAATCAACCCAATGTCTGGTCATCTAACCATCAGAGTCCAGACAATTGTGCTCTATTTTATGCATGTATTCCTCATAATCTAATGCTTTTCCTATTCAAAATTTATGGGCCATGAGATTTTAGATAGTGTTACCACATTGTGCAAAGATTCTCATCATGGCACCAAGGTCTGCTAGCATCGACATTTTAAGATCAGCGTAAACCAGTGGAACATGGATTTAACATTTATGTATGATGCCATTATGATTCCATAATCCAAAAACAGGATCACTTCTGCTTCAGTACACCGCAATCTTCAAACGAGAGTTCGAACCCTGTGTCATAGTCTCAACTTTGCCTAATTGCCGGCTGTCGGCCAGCAATATTCTACCCTCATTCTGTTCCTGCACATTAAATATCTATTAAATAGAAGGCAATTTTATTTTGGTTTCTCCCTTTTTTTTCATGTGGAAGGTGTCATAGTCCAGTGTTAAAGATTTACACCATCAGAGGACATATTTGCATTTCAGTGAAAGACTGTGCTGATGTTAGTTATTGTGGTCTTTGTACAGTGATTTATACTGTAGGTCATTTTCGAACGGACGTGGATTTGAAGGCACAAGATTCATGACTTTGTACTTTTCATTTTATGGACTGAAATAGAACTGATGCTGAAAAAGTCGTCTTACCTGCCAGGACTTGCAGTGGAAGATGACCTAAGTGACCTGCAGGTGGTAGGCACCGTGTCAAATTGCTTCATGAAATAAAGCTGTCCAGTAGCATATTCACTATAAAAAATGATAGTCTTCTAATACTTGCCACACGGTGTTATGACAGGAATGAAATACAGAATTAAATTGGAAGCAGATTAGTTTTTGGTCCTAATTCAAGTGATGACAAGATATAAGAAGCATTAAACAATGAATGTGCAGACTTGCTAAGTTAATACTCTCCAGTTTCAGCTTCATTCTTGAAGTAGCTCCTAAAGTGTATTGTGTTTAAACCAAAGCTTGGTATTGATTAAATGTTCACACTGTTGCTCTAGCATAAGAAATATGGAAAAAAAAAACTGTATGTCATGGCTAAGATTTGAGGGAAAAAATAAGCTTAGGATTAAGTTATCAGTGAAAGGTAGTCTCAGTTTTATCTGTCCACATCAGCAATGCAATCTGACCGATCTGTAGTTGCATTCACTAGAGTAGACCCTGGGATTTGTTTCTGATTACTAATATTGGCAAATGCTTTTTTTATTACAGATTGTAGTATAGTATAAAGTAATCAGAGTAGTTGTGCTGTTTTATTGTCCTGTGCTTCAAATTAGGAAAATTGAACTATTCTTTACCACTCTATACCCAAGTTTTTGATTTTGTGTACACAGCTGGAGTTCTGCTCTCAGAAGGATAGTGCTTGTCTGACATCCGTGGGATTGTAAAAGAAGTATTTGTGTTCTTCCCAGCTCTATTCTTCATTCTGATTATTAAAATAGCTGAATGCAATCAATGAATTACTTTATTATTACACCTTATTCAGGTCTACGTTGCTTAGTTACCAAAGAAAGAAAGAAATCGTACATATAAATTACTTTTCATGTCCTTAGGATGTTTCAAAGTATTTCCTAGCCAGAAGTTGATTATTGAAGTTTAGCCACTATTGGTTTGTAGGCAAAGGTGGCAGCCCTCTTAGACAAAGACATACATGAACAATTAATTTTGGTAGTGGCAGTTGCAAAGGTGCTTCTTTTAACTTGAAAAATGCTGTATAATCTTTTATATCCACTGGAGAAGGAAAACCAGGAATTATCTTAATGTCACATCTTAAAAAAAATGCTTCTGCAACAATGTACCACTCCACCCAACATTATCTAACTGTGCTCAGGTTCTCCAATGCAATCTGAACCTACATCTTTCAGATTCAGAAATGAGAGTACCATCACCAATTTTGATGCTTAAAGAATCTGGGATATCTAAATGCATTAAAGAATGCATTGAAAACTATAAATAACACTGGGTAATAGCTCAGAATAGACAAAAACTTGAAAACATAAGGCATTACTCATTTACAAGAACAGTGACAAGATGGTTGTGTAACTGAACTAACAATCTAGAGTCATGAGTTGGGTTCCAGCAGAGAATTTAAATTCATTTAGTTTAATGACTCGGTGACAGAACAGAACCAGTGTCAGTAATGGTAACCATATAATAGTAGGATTGTTGCATAAATCTGTCTGGTTCACAAATGTTCTTTAGGGAAAGAAATATGCTGTCCTTATTTTCTTTGGCCTAAATGTGACTCCAGTTCTATAGCAATGTGGAACTGCTCTCTGAAATGGCCTATAAGCTGCTTAGATGTCAAGAGGACTGCTTCCTATATCTTCTCAAGGGCAATTAGGAATGGGCAAAAAGTGTTGGGTTTGCTAACAATGCCCACATCCCATTAATGAATAAAAAATATTTATTGTGTGATTTTTTAGTTTTCACGTAAAATGGTGAATTTCAGGAATTTCCATCTATACATAATTCCCTATGTGTTGTTGCATCTCTATAGTCATTTATCAAGAACCATGAATTAACCTGGATGCAACTAATCCAATTAACATCAGATCATCTAAACTGACACTAGAATTTGTGGATTTTCTGCATATTTTAAATTTTAAAATTCATTCATGCGATGTGCTTAATGCTGGTTGGGCCAGCATTTTATTGCTTGTCCCTAGTTGCCTTTGAGAAGGTGGTGGTGACCTGCTTTCTTCAACTGCTACAGTCCATGTGCTATAGGTGACCCACAGTGCCCTTATGGAGGGAATTCCAAGATTTTGACCCAGTGAAGGTGAAGGAATGGTGATACATTTCCAAGTCAGGTGATCCATGTGTCTGCTGCCCTTGTCCTTCTATTTGGGATAGTTGTGGTTTGGAAGGTGCTGTCTGACGATCTTCGGTAAATTTTTGCAGTGCATCTTGCAAATAATGTACACTGCTACTACTGGAATGTTATTAGTGGAGGGTGTGGATGTTTGTGATGTGGTGCCAGTCAAGTGGGCTGCTTTGTCCTGGATGGTGTCAAGCTTCTTGTCTTCTTGGAGCTGCCCCAGGCAAGTGGAAAGTAATCCATCACATTCTGGACCTGTGCCTTGTAGATGGTGGACAGGTTTTGGAGAGTCAGGAAGTAAGTTACTTGCCACAGCATTACTAGCTTCTGACCTTTTCTTGTAGCCACTGTGTTTACGTGCAGAGTTCGGTTAAATTTCTGGTTAATGGTAACCCCAAGGATGTTGATACTGGGGGATTCAGTGATGGTAACACCATTGAATATCATGGGATGATGGTTAGATTGTCTCTTGAATGGAAATGGTCATTGCCTGGTATTTGTGTGGCGTGAATGTTATCTGCCAGCTGTTGGCACAAGCCTTGATGTTTTTATTTCCTGAATATATGGTGAATCAGATGTGACAGAGCATTGTCATTATGTTAAAATATGATACATGTCATTTTTACATATTAACAACTTCACTTCTTCTCATGACAGTTCATATATAATTGTTAAATCTTGTAATTGCTGCTGTTTAGTAGAATATCAGAAAATGAATTGTTTTAACTCTTAAGGTACACAAAAGCCACACTACTGACATTGCAACAACAGTTTTCTAATGAAGCATTTTCTTAAGACAGCTGCCCTTTGTCATGAACTTCCAGCATTCCTGAAGCATTTAATTTATTTTCGAACTTGAGCTTTGATGTTAAAACAAGCACTGTCAGTAAAACCAACCGTTACAGTGTTATTAGTCTTATAATTTCTGAACTGTTAAAATCCAGTATTAAATACAAATATTTTAATCAATACTTTTGCTTACCTTATTTTTCCTTTAACCTAGGCCCTGCATTTGTTACACTAACCCATGTATATTATTTTGCCTAACTCTGATTTATATCCATTAAGTATTCATTTCTGAAGAAGGGTCACTAGACCCGAAATGTAAACTCTGCTTTCTCTCCACAAATACTATTTTTCTAGCAATTTGATTTTTTAAAAGTTTTCCAGCCTATCCACTTAAAGGATTTGTCATCATAAAAAAAGAAAACACCATATGTTTAAATTTGTATCTTTGTATTTTTTCGTGCGCCCTCCCGGGACTCATCATCCATTTTTGGAGATGAGGGCACCATACAGGGTTTGATTAGACATTGGTTTGAATTTAGCTTCAGGAAATGTAGCCACAGT
Organism: Chiloscyllium punctatum; assembly: GCF_047496795.1. Taxonomy (NCBI): domain Eukaryota; kingdom Metazoa; phylum Chordata; class Chondrichthyes; order Orectolobiformes; family Hemiscylliidae; genus Chiloscyllium; species Chiloscyllium punctatum. Next base: position 63,637,874 of record NC_092745.1, read on the forward strand.
GGAAACCATGTAAGAAGCAACCAAGAATGTTCAGGATGCCCACTTGAAATAATGTGTTTACTGGATTGTAATAGGTTTTGGCAGATGAAACTGAGTTACCAGTGAATTCCGCATTTAATTTATCACGATCAGGAAGTTCAGCAGCTTGCAAGTTGTAGTTCTGGACGCGTGCTCGAGTAATATTTGATATTTCTCAACACAATTGATATTGTACTTCTTCTAGTTTTCAGCTCATTCAGAAAGGTCCCATTAGCTGCTATAAATGATCGATGACACTTTGAAGACTGAACATTCTTTATATCATACACACCTAAAGCAGGAATAAACCTTGTCGAAATAACCTGTCGAAATCCTGAATTCTCTCCCTAAAGCGATTGTAAGTGAACCTATAGCACGTAGACCGTCATGGTGCAGGAAGACAGCTCACCATCACCTCCTCAAGGGCAGTGTGGGGTGGGCAATAAATGTTGGCCTTCTATCCAGGGACACCTATATCCCATGATTAAATTTGAAAAATCACTTTAAAGTTACCATTTTGTGCAGAAAATCTGTAAGCAAATTCTAGTTTCAGTTTTGATGATATAATGCTACTGGAAAACTTATTTTCTTTCTCTCGCATTTTTAAAGGTCTGCATAGTTTTCAAACAGAAATAAACATGCAGCTGTCTGAGCTGATAGTATGAACACATTTCAAAAACACCATAGCATTTACATCTGTAAAAACTGTGTGTATATGTATTGACCAGCTCACTGCCTATATCTAGAATTTTTTGTTCTGGTTTCTGCTTTACATTAAGAACAAACAACCCACCTTATTTTCAGTGTTAAATTTTAAACATAGAATCACATTTTGTAGTAGTGGACATTCTTACAAGTTCTGGGTGTAAGTTGGCTCACTGAGTTAGAAGGATCATTTTCAGATGTTTCCTCACCACACTAGGTAACATCATCAGTGAGACTCTGGTGAAGCACTGGTGTTACAGCTTGCTTTCTATTTATGTGTTTAGGTTTCCTTGGGCTGGTGATGTCATTTCCTATAGTGATGCTATTTCCTGTATTGGTGATGCCGTTTCCTGTTCTTTTCTCAGAGGGCGATCGATGGGGTCTAAATTGATGTGTTTGTTGATAGGGTTCCGTTTGGAATGCCATGCTTCTAGGAACTCTTGTGTATGTCTGTTTGGCTTGTCCTAAGATGGATGTGTTGTCCCAATAAAAGTAGTGTCCTTTTTTATCTGTATGAGGAGCGAGTCCAAACTCTCTAATTCTTACAGGTGACTGACTGTTGAAATCTGATTCTGAATGTGGATTTATTGAAATCTACAAGTAGTTCAAACCTTATTTGTATTCTGTTTCTCAGAATTGTGCCACTTCCCGACCATCAAGCTCTTTGACCAGCTCCAGACCTGCTAGTTCACCTGTGACAGGGTCGGAGAGCCTTGCTAAAGATGATGGGTTACAGGTTACAGATGGACTCAACCTGCAAGGCATTTGCAAAATGTCCTTCTATGACAACAGTGTTGTATATGAAAATCCAGCCGCTGAGAATGAGAGTAAGTTTTATTTTATCTGTGTTCTGAGTTGGAACTGTTGTCTATCTATTCACAATATCTGTCAGAAATGTCAAAGAGATTTCAATGTGAGGTGTTCAGAGTATTAACTTAGTGAAAGCAGTCTTCAATATTTGTGAGAAGTGGGAATCAAAAGCTACCAATCTATTTGCCAATTGTTACCGTATACTTGCTATGAGGAGTTATATAAATTGTTTTGTATGAATCATCAGGTAGCAAGGGATAGATAAACTATATACTATTGAGGAGACTGTGGCTGGTCAGATGGTGAGTAATATCAGAGTTCATATCAAAAGAATGAATGGTGTCAGAAATGATAGTCGTACCATCATGAAAGAACTATAGAGCACTTGCAGTGCAGAAAAAGGCAATTCAGCCCATCATGTCTGTGCTGGCTCTCTATAAGAACTGTTCAGCTAATTCCATTCTCCATCTTTTCCCCATAATCCTTTAGTCATTTCTTCTCCAGATAATGTTCCATTTCCCTTTTAAAAGTGACAGTGGAACCTCCCTCTGCCTCACTATCAGGCAGTGTAGATCTTAGGCTCTTGCTCTTTATTTTAATACCACCATTGCTTCTTTTGCCAGTCACCTTAAACCAATTCCTGATCCTTCCATATACGGGAATAGTTTTCCCCATCTACTCTGTCTAGACCCCTTATGATTTTGAATACCGCTATAAAACCATTTCTCAACCTTCTCTTCTTCAAGGTAAATAGCCCCAGTTTCTCCACCTTATCTAGGTATTGATGTTTTTCATTCCTGTGAATCTTTTCTGTACTCTCTCAAATGCCTTCACATTCTTCTAAAGTGTGATGCCCAGACTAGATGCACTGCTCCACTTGAGGCTGAACCAGTGTTTAATGCAGGTGTAACGTCATTTCCTTGCTTTTATAGTCTGTGCCTTTATTTATAAAGTTGAGGATCCATATAATTAGTTAAAACTCCGTTAACTTGCTTTGTCAATATCAGGATTTAAAATAGATATAATCTGAGAGCAACCTGGAAAACACTCATACATAGTTCAATGCAGGAGTCAGAAAGTTGCTGAAGAGATGCTCCACTCCTCTGTGTAGCGCTGTTGCATTCTTTACCAGTAGATTTGATCTTTTCCTTTCGGTGAATGTTTTTGTTCCTGGACCACTTGTTCTGCTTTAAAAATGACTGCAAAAGTTGGGGATGGTTTATTCAGGAGTAAGTGAGTTTTTAAATGAACTGTTGCGCATTGGTTACTGTGATTAACCTCTTTGGCTCTAAAACATGATCACGAGAAATGTGGACCTTGTACTTAAGAAACAAAATATGGTGGAAGCTCTTTGAGTAAGTTGCATACATCTTTTCCTGTCTCTCTCTTTTACTCTTTTACAGTAACTATGCATAATCTCCAAATTTTATTCAAATTTAACTTGCTACCCAGCTTTTAAATCTCATTCATACTCTCAGGTTTGGACTTTACTGTCAAGAAATTGGTCAAGGCTTAAAAATGGTCAAGGGTATTGCAAAATGTAATGAGACTCACCCCTTACTTCTACTGCAGGCATCACCCGAGCTGTGTATTACCTGCTGATTTCCATGTTAGTTGCATGCAGCCCATGTTCTACACTGTATGCGTAGCGATAGATACATGCATCTATCTGATCTTTCATCCTCTGTATGACATTTTTGGAAAGAATAAGAGAGGGAAGGAATGTCCCTTTGGGGAAGGAATAAACACTTTTTAAGTGAAAGAAATTGGCATGTAATGTTGGAATGTGCTTCAACAGAACTTGCACTGCTTAAAACTAGCCTGCACTTCTCAGAGTCAGCCTGAACCTCTTAAAAGGTTGGTGCATTCTAGCTGGCACAGGTACTGGAAGCGAATGCAGAGGAAGATGCGAGCCAGAAGAATGCTGAATTTTGGTACAGTAGAAGAGTTGACAGTACTTTATGTTACTGTGGTGATGTCCTGGTGGAAAGGTAATCAATTCTTTACATAGTGTGGACCACAAGGCCTGCTGGAATGTGCAAAGGCAGTGGCAAAAGGTAGCTATGAAGGTCAGCTGCCAAGCCCTGAGGGCCTGGTTACAAGACATCACTTGAATGTTCCAGGTCACTGAATACATCTTCAGCACTAACCACACAATGGGGTTGAATCTAAACTTGCCTGTCAAATGGACTGGCAAGCCATTCGCTACAGAAAGGATGAACAAGAATAAAACTTGACAACAGCTTACACATCAGAAACATCTGGGCTTCGCAACTCCGAAAAGATTGGGACAGCTAGCCCATGTTCTGGTCAAACAACAGCCTGACACATGGGTACTTAGCAAATCATGCCAGCCTCTCCATCATCATCCCTGGTTAGGTATTGCCCATTGGCAGAGCAGATGGTGGCACAGTGGTATAGAGTCAGGAGGGAGGGTCCCTGGCTGATCCTCAATATTGACTCTGGACACCTTCAAGACTCATGGTATTGTGCTAAACACTGGCAAAGAAACTTCCTGATAAATGCTTAATGTCTTCCTTCACCTGATGTCTCAGTGCACCTCCAGATGGAGTAAATCCTGCACCTTCTTGGTCATTTTCACGGACAGCACACGGACAAAGACTACTGTGCCAGAGTGGGACTCCTGAGACTTATCGGGCTATGGGTAACACAGAGCTGACCACCACAGCACAAATCAGTCCCTGATGAGGTGAAAGGCTGCCACCAGTATAAACAGATAGTTTGTTTTGGCCAAGGGCAGGCTGAGTTCAGATTCTATTACTGCAAGTGATCAGTACAAACATAGTCTTTAGAAAGTCCACCGATCAGCAAGCATGATCACAATCACATCAGGCTCCAGAAGGAAGGAGCACATCTAACTTTAACCCCACAATCTTTCTACAATGTGGAGTGCCTGATTTCCAAAACCTTTCCACATTCCTCCCCTAGTGCACATCATTAATCTGTTTTAAAATATGAGTTGAATTAAGTTTTTGCAAAAGGATGTAAATTGTATGTAAATTGGGATGTATGTAAATTGTATGTAAATAAAGTGAAGAGCCAAAAAAAGTTCAAAACAGCAAATCCTTGTGGAAACTACCAACAAACTCTGACTCAGTGGTTAGCAGCCTGCATTGTGCTCGAGCTAACATTTGATCACCCCTTCCTGATGTCTTCCTTCATGGGTTCGCGTCCTTTCCTTACCCATTCCAGCTCCGAACTGCAATTAAGTGTATGTTCTTGTTTTAACTGAAAACAGAAGGATTTTCCTATTAAAAAATAGTGAAAGTGACTACTCAATGAGGAAGAAAGATTGGAATGCCTCCTGAACCTTCACCATAGAGGTATACGGTATGAAAACGGACCCTTCGGTCCAACTCATTCATGCTGACCAGATATCCTAAACTAATCTAGTCCCATTTGCCAGTGTGTGGAGTTGACCACTGATTTCTGTAAGTTAAGAATAGTAGGTAAAATTTGGCTATCAATCTAAAACTTAACAAAATACATGCAGGAGTAGACTATCAGAGTCTTTGTCTTTGTTTGACCAGTCATTAGGATTTCATGGTTGACCTTCTCCCACATTTCCAACTACATCCTAGTGTACAGCATCTATCCATCCATATCTTCTATAGTGTTGTGTCATGCTTTATTTAGCAGCACACTCACCTCTGCGCTACAAGTTAAAGATCCTAGTCTGCAACCTGAGAACAACGATCTCGGCTGACATTGCAGTGGAGTGCTAAGGGAATGCTGCACTGTTTGAGGCATCATCTTTCAGTTGTAATGTTAAACCAAAGCCCCAGTGACCAACTTGGGTGGATGCCAAAAATCCCACGACATTATTTCAGAGAAAAGCAGAGGAGTTTTTTTCCAGTGAGTTATACAATTCAGTTCACACCACAAAACACGATGATATAATTGTCACATTGCTGCTTGTCAGAGTATGCAGTGTGCAAATTGGCTGCTGTGTTTCTTACATTACAACATTTCAAATGTACATTGGCTGTAAAATGCTTTGAGATGTCTAGAAAAGCATGATTTATAATTACAAGTTGTTTTTTTCTTTATTAATATGCTTGATGACCGAGCATCCACTCTGGATTAGAGCTTTCCAAAGTTTTACGGCCCTCTGAGTGAAGTGGTGTCTCCTCATCTCTCTTGTAGATGGCCAACTCTTTCCTTTTGTGACTGTGAACCTTAATCCAGATACCTCAGCCAAGGAAACATACTCCCACCATCGATTCTATCAAGCACTAAATTAACAATGCAGATGCTTGGAAGATCTTTCTTTACTCGTTATCATGTGTATTGTTTCTTCTGACTGGGGTTTGTATAAAATGCCATTTTATCCTATTTTTACTCATCAATCGCATCCTTTTTAAAAGTTGATTAAAATTCAATTATCATGATCCTCATGTGAGTCGATTTAACTTTATTATCCTCTATTGAGTACAGGAGTTGGGACGTCATGTTGCGGTTGTACAGGACATTGGTTAGGCCACTGTTGGAATATTGCATGCAATTCTGGTCTCCTTCCCATCGGAACGATGTTGTGAAACTTGAAAGGGTTCAGAAAAGATTTACAAGGATGTTGCCAGGGTTGGAGGATCTGAGCGACAGGGAGAGTTTGAACAGGCTGGGGCTGTTTTCCTTGGAGCGTCGGAGGCTGAGGGGTGACCTTATAGAGGTTTACAAAATTATGAGGGGCATGAATAGGATAAATAGGCAAAGTCTTTTCCCTGGGGTCGGGGAGTCCAGAACAAGACGGCATAGGTTTAGGGTGAGAGGGGAAAGATATAAAAGAGACCTAAGGGGCAACCTTTTCATGTAGAGGGTGGTACGTGTATGGGATGAGCTGCCAGAGGGTGTGGTGGAGGCTGGTACAATTGCAACATTTAAGAGGAATTTGGATGGGTATATGAATAGGAAGGGTTTGGAGGGATATGGGCCGGGTGCTGGCAGGTGGGACTAGATTGGGTTGGGATATCTGGTCTGCATGGATAGGTTGGACCGAAGGGTCTGTTTCCATGCTGTACATCTCTATGACTCTATGACTCATTGATCTAAAATCTAAGATGATCATTGCTGCCTTTCTCTAATTTCTTTCTTCAGCCCCTGTGTCTTGATGTATCGAATGCAGCGCTCAAATTGTGGTTTCACTGCTGTGATCAGATTTGTATTTTAAATTCTGTTCTTGTGTCTACTTATTGCGGTGAAATCCAAGTTACAAATATTTCATCTCTTAAATGCCATGTTCCATTACATCTCCTCTAACCTTACACGGTAGTTTTGGATACAACATCTAAGTTACATGAGCGATGGTGAAATTTATGGCAGACCAGACTCAAAGTCCGGTGAGGAGGATCTCAACCTCAGGAGCATCTTGTTCCATCGTTATGCTTTTGACAACGGAGTGGTAAGTGTTTCTCTAGACAGCGGCAAGCTGTCAGTTAAGGGCAATTATTGTTTGTTAAACATGTGATTGATAGCCCAACTCACCTCATTAATATTCAGTGTTCCATTTTACTAAACAAGCTAGACATTGTGAAAATTCACCATGGAAACCAGAGCAGGAACTTGGCAGGTTCAGAACACCACTTGCTCCGTGAAGGACCTCCATGAATCCTATGACCAAGCTGCATCTGGGGGCATGATCAACTGGCACCAGCCATGTGCCCACTCCCCCCCCATCCTCGATTATTGGCATCCAGCATTTGTCAACTCCTCCGGATTATCATGGCACCTTCTCTGATCTAGCTGTTAGTTATGTTAGGAAGTACAGACCTGCATTGCAGGGATGCATCTGTACCTAACATCAAAAGGGACACTCTGTACTCAGCAGGGACAGGCATCCAGCTCAAAGACTGGACAATGCAGCATCTCGGGGTTGCTTGCTTGCTGTTTTTACATGGGCTCACTTAGTGCCTGCCTATTCACAGCCTTACAGCATCCCCGCCCTCCCATTGGCTTTTCCACCAGAGCCAGGGACACTCTGTACAGTTCTATTTGTCTTCTTTGGTACACAGTCACACAGACAGGCTGTTTGTCATGCCTGGGGATCAGCTTGCTGTATGGCACACCGACATGTTAATCTAACAGCACATGCCAACTGCTTGCATGGCAAGCACACCCTTTTCAATTTCATGGCTCCCCCCTCCCCAAATGTTGGGAACTGATGGAGGCCAATCCTCTGTCCAACCAAAGTAGGAGGGGGATGGGGGTTGGTGTGCTGTTATACAATCATAGATTATCACAGTACAGAGCCAGATCCTTTGGCACAATCAGTCCGTGCTGACCATTTGGCTAGGATGACCCTGGTACTGTCAGTGCCGAGGTTTAACTACAGTCAGTTGTCCACTTGGAAGGCTCATGACAAAGGGACCTGTCAGGAAATCCAGGGAAGTGGGGAATGGTGATTCCTGCAGGATCAACAGCAGCAGTCATGGCAATCGTGTATTGTCAGCTGGGGAACTGCAAAGACTGTAGTCAGGAATCTGGGTCGTCTTGGCAAAATAAAATACTGCGGATGCTGGAAATCTGAAACAAAACCAGAAAATTCCGGAGAAGCTCACCAGGTCTGGCAGCATCTGTGAAGGAGAAACAGAGTGAACATTTTGAGTCCCAATGTGACTTTTCTTTAGAACGCTTCTCCAGCATATTCTTTTTTTTGTCTGGTTATGGTCTGTTCATCAAAGTCAGAGATCTGTGGCACACATAGTCCTGGGCGTATTTCTGTCACTGGGGAGGCTACAAGAGTGGTGTGTAAGGATGGTGAGAGATCATTGTCAATGGGGTGAGGGAGTCTAAGCTGAGGGGTTCCAAGCAAAGGCATTTACAGAGATGGGGGTCAAGTACAGTGATGGGGGAATAGAGTATATACACAGCGGCAGAGGGCATTGGAGGATAACAGTGGTGGGGTAAGTGGCAGTAACCACCATCATTGCCTCCCAGGAGGAGTGCAGAAGGGAAGGGTAGTCATCTGTAAGGTGGATGATCAGGGTTGAGGGTCAGGTTCTCCACATCGGGGTATGGGTGGAAATGGACTGTCAGGGGAGAGGGAGATCTGTAGGCTCAGGGTCAGGGGTGGGGGGTGTGGGGTTACCTGGTGACCAGGCAAAACTGACAGTGTTCACGATGAGCTGCGTCCCCTGTCAACACTTGCTGTTCTCTAGAGGTTATTTGCTACTAGACAAAAGCTGGACTGCATCCAGAGTGGGTGGAGTCAGTGTTAGCAGGACGGCTGAAGAAAGCGTGGGATCTGCATTTGCTGGACAGTAGGGCGTAGAAGGAACGAATAGATGAGGCAGCCATTCGCAAACTCCAGCTACGTTCGAATGTGGTGATCATTTCATCACCCATTTGCTATGTATGCAGAGTAAAGGTGCTGGTCAAAGGAGGCAAATTGAACATGGCATCACAATGATGTGAAATTGGAAGCAATGCTGCTAAAATAGGCCAAATCTGACCAAAGGTGAATCATGGTCAGTGTGACTTCCAAGGATTCTGTGGGGCTGCAGACCATCGCTATGTCAAGTTTAACAATGGTCTTTACTGAATGCAGTGAGACATTGAACGGTTGATCTGGGTCTGGAATAAGAAAGGGTTCGTACCCCAGCAGGCATGCCTTTTTTGATATAACGTGCTGGTCACTAAGCTGGCACAGGACTGTTACCCAAATACTGCCTGTGTTCAGGCTGGCACTGAATGAATGATGGAACATGGTTGTCATTATCAGGGTATTGCATGCCTCACTGTCTTTAGAAATGTGTGCAGCCTCCAACTGTGGGCTGTGAATCTGATGACTCTTCTGAGGCTGGTGAACCTGTTTTGCTACTCGTGTCCCCAATGGAGGTTATTCCACTAAGTGCCCTACGCCTTGCAGCTCCAGACAGTTGGACGTGCAGCATCCTAAAAATGAGGTGACATGTTGATCACCGGGGCTACCTTGGATGCAGGAGGACTGGGGCTGGCAGCAGGCAGCCACAGGAGGACCAGAATTTACCGAGCCTGACTACGTTTCCTGAGACACAGTGCTGACTCAGGCTCCATATGTCCTGGACACTGTGCTAGATGCTAGGTAGGAGCTTCAGGACTGCAGAAACTGGAGGCCATTCTCTCCTGGTGCCAGGGAAGGTGACAGCTGTTTTGAACTCCTGTGATGACTGGCTCCTCCTTGCAGTGGCATGTGAGCTGTGGCATCTGCCAGTCGTGCGCTGACAGATACAAATCAGAATGGTGCCCATGGTATGAAAGTGCACAGGTTCATTTTGTTTCTCGATGACGAGGTCAGTGCTGCTGCCTAGGCAGTAGGACTCAGGAACATCGATGGGTTTCACCATCAGCTGCACACACGTGGCACTGAGAGAGCCATATCGTGCAGAGCTTATCAACAGGGTTTCCATTTCGTTAATGTTCAGCTGATCTGTTGTCACTGTTACCATTACCTGCAGGTGTCTCCCCACTAGCCTGCTGGCTGACTCCACTCCTACATTACGTACCTGGTGTGTTTGAGGGTCCTGACACCTTACAAGGAGTACCCAGTGTGACCATTGTACAACTCCCTGACTGATGCAGAGCACAGATAAAATGTTTCCCATGCAGCAATCAGGGGCAAACTGAAGTAATCCACAGGAAGGACACCCATAGGGGAGTCCCATTTAAATGGCAAAGAGCAAGAGTATTCCCTGTGGCTCCATGGCCTGTCCCTGGCCTCCCTTCCTGCTAGACTGTAGGACTTCCTCTGCACCCAGCCTAATTCCTTACTGATTTTGGTGAGGACCTTCTCCTCCAGGAATCCAGTGGCGGCCTGCTGTTGCACAAACTCCAGTTGTCTGAAAAGACACCTCAACCATTGGATTTGAGCAGGAGGCAGTGAGGCCAGTCACAGCTCGTGCTTCCAGGGTTGTTGCCTGACTGTCTGCTACACAATTCAGTTCTTGTGCCTGGATTTGTTCTCAGAGGAAAGACAGAGGTCAACTTATCTCCAGAAAACATTGCAGTAGCTGCAGTAACAAATACAAGGTCTTAGAATTATAGGTACTGAAGATATCAGTACAACAACATTGTATAGTTGAAGTGAAAACAACAAATACTAGAGATCACAACGGTCAGGCAGCACCCATGGAGAGGGTTTTGAGTCTAGATGATTCCTCATCAGAGCTGAAGTGAAGCATGGAGGGGGCAGCATTTAAGACCATAAGAAATAGGAGTGGAAGTAAGGCCACTCCACCATTCAATCATGGCTGATGGGCAATTCAACGCCATTTACCTGCACTCTCCCTGTATCCCTTAATTCCTTGTGAGATTAAGAATTCATCAATCTCTGTCTTGAAGACATTTAACGTCCCAACCTGCACTGTGCTCCAAGGTAATGAATTCCATAGGCCTACCACTCTCTGGCTGAAGAAATGTCTCCTCATTTCTGTGATAAATTGACCCCCCTCAAACTCTAAGGCTGTGCCCACGTTTCCTAGTATCCCTGCATGACGGAAATGAATTCCCAGTGTCCACTCTTTCCAAGCCAAGCATTATCTAATAAGTTTCTATTAGATCTCCCCTCAACCTTCTAAACTCAAATGAATACAATCCCAGGATCATCAGCCATTCATCGTCTGTTAGGCCTACAATGCCAGGGATCATCTGCGTGAATCTCTTTTGGACATGCTCCAGTGCCAGTATGTCCTTCCTGAGGTGTGGGGCCCAAAACTGGACACAGTATTCTAAATGGGGCCTAACCAGAGCTTTATAAAGTCTCAGTAGCACATCACTGCTTTTACATTCCAACTCTCTTGAGATAAATTACATTACAATTGCTTTCTTAACCATGGACTCAACCTGCAAGCCAACCTTTGGAGAATCCTGGACTAGCACTCTCAGATCCCTTTTTACTCTGGCTTTATGAATTTTCTCACCGTTTAGAAAATAGTCCATGCCTGTATTCCTTTTTCCAAAGTGAAAGACCTCGCACTTGCTCACGTTGAATTTCATCAGCCATTTCCTGGACCACTCTCCTAAGCTGTCTAAATCTTTCTGCAGCTTCCCACCTCCTCGGTACTACCTGCCTGTCTGCCTAACTTCGTATCATCGGCGAACTTTGCCAGAATGTCCCCAGCCCCTTCATTCAGATCATTCATATATAAAGTGAACAGTTAATGCCCCAAACCTGAACCGTGTAGGGCACCACTTGTCACCAGCTGTCATTCCAAAAAAGAACCTTTTATCCCAACTCTCTGCCTTTGTCAGACAGCCAATCCTCAATCCATGCCTGTAGCTCACCCCTAACACCATGGGTCCTCAACTTACTCAGCAGCTCCCGTGGGGCACCTTATCAAAGGCCTTTTGGAAGTCTAGGTAGATAGCATCCACTGGGTTTCCCTGGTCTAACCTACTTGTTACCTCTTCAAAGAATTCTAACGACCTCCACTTACTAAATCCATGCTGACTTGTTCTAATCCAATCCTGCACTTCCAAGAATTTAGAAATCTCATCCTTAATGATGGATTGTAGAATTTTACCTACAACCGAGGTTAGGCTAACTGACATATAATTTGTGCTCTAGTTGGCTGGGGGTGGGGTTTGAAGTGTGGGGTGTGGGGTTGAGGTTTACAGTACTGGGAGAGAAAAGATGCCTTTCTCCCCCAGCACTCTACATCCCAACTATAGCATAAATGCTGTCCCCTCCACACTTCACTCCAGCTCTGATGATGAATCATCTCGACTCAAAATGTTAGCTTTCTCTCTCTCTCCATGGATGCTGCCTGACCTGCTGTGATCTCCACCATTTATTGCTTTTAGTACAGATCCCAGCATCTGCAGTAATTTGTTCCGATCTGGTATTATATATTTATTACAGTAAATTTTAAAAGTGTTATTTGATTGAATACAGTGTGGAAACAGGCCCTTCAGCCCAAACCAACTCACAACCCACCCAGACCCATTCTCTTACATTTACCCCTTCACCTAACACTACAGGCAATTTAATGTGGTCAATTCGCCTAATATGCAAATTTTTGGACTGTGGGAGGAAACCCATGCAGACACGGGGAGAACGTGCAAACTCCACATTGTTAGTCACCTGAGGTGGGAATTGAACCCGTGTCTCTGGTGCTGTGAGGCAGCAGTGCTAACCACTCTGCCACCATGTTCTATATCTTCTCCATTCTGAAAGTAGATTTAGGTTCGAAATGAACACAATTTTGAGGTATTTGTAGTTGTAACAATAAAATCATTTTCGTTTGTAAAATTAAACTGGGAGTATTGGGAAGGGGGATAGTTGAGCGAATGCAACCAATGTGAGGCGCCCGCAGAGGGTTCACCTTCAGCTGTCCTGAAACCGATTTCCTTCCCCTGGACCGACTAATCATAGGTTTCCCTTTTTTTTAAAAAGAAATGAATTAAAATAACTTCTGGAAAAACTCAGGAACTCTGCAGCACTTGTGCAGAAAAACTCAAAGTTAGCATTCCGAGATTTGCCGGTGTTGGACTGGGCTGGACAAAGTCAGCATTCCTGCTAATGGGTGGCACGGTGGCACAGTAGTTAGCACTGCTACCTCACAGTGCCAGAGACCTGGGTTCAATTCTCGCCTCAGATATCCACTGAGTGGAGTTTGCATATTCTCCCCGTGTCTGTGTGGGTTTCCTCCCACAATCCAAAAACAATGTGCAGGTTAGATGAATTGGACATACTAAATTGCCCATAGTGTTAGGTGAAGGGGTAAATATAGGGAAGTGGGTTGGTGTGGACTTGTTGGGCTGAAGGGCCTGTTTCCACACTGAAAGTAATCTAAACTGCTTTTTGATGCAGTAAGCATCTGCATAGTATAAAACCAAACATAAGAAAGTCTGAATCTTACATATTTTTTGGCAAAGTCCAAGTTATTTTTAAGAGGGATTTCCTCCATGAGGCATAACACATTTTATCACTGTGAATTAACAAACTCACCTCATTAACAACCATCCTGCCCCTAAGGCATCCATTAACTTCAATTCTAGCCCTACCTCACTGCTTCCTGTTTCCAGAATAACTCGCCACTCAGTGGATATCTGCCAAAAGACTGGCATCCCATGTGCCCATGCCTCCTTTTGTCTGGCCGTAATGCAACCTTACAATCATCGGCAATTGCTGTTGCCCCTCACTGGCAACATCATGGTACAGCAAGCACACTGCCCACAGCACATATACTGCACCTCACCCTCACCCTCACCCTCACCCTCACCCTCACCCTCACTCTCACCCTCACCCTCATTGCTATTTAACCACCACATCACGTAGTTTACCTGTTCGTGGTTACATCTTACAACCCCCTCTAAGTCAGCACGACCCTGTTTCCAATACTCAGCGGAGAGACACAGCTTGTCATTGCCTGGGTAGGGGTCACATACAAGAAAGCAGTCGAACAATTCCTAACATGAGCTTTTATTGGCAGTCGGTAAAAGTAAATGCAAATAAAGCCAATAGAGATTGAAGATTCCTCAGTTTCAACTGTTCTAGGTCACCCTTTCTCACTTTAATTACTCCAAGCAAGTTTTCTTTTTTTTTCTTTTTTCTTTAAGAAAACACCCGAGTGGCCAGAGACAAGCACTGCCCTTCACATCAAAGGGCAATGCTGTGTGATCAAAACAGTGAAGGGGAGGGTAGGGACTAAATCAAAATAGAGTTGGACGGGGAAATAATACACTCCACTCCCTGCGGTGCCCACCTCTCCCTGAACGACTCCAGGGTGTTGGTGGACACCGCGTGCTCCTTCTCCAAGGACACCCGGGCTCTAACGTAACCCCGGAAGAAGGGCAGGCAGTCTGCCCTAACGACCCCCTCCACGGCCCGCTGCCTGGACCTGTTGATGGCCAGTTTGGCCAGGCCCAGGAGCAGACCCACGAGGAGGTCTTCGGACCTGCCCTCCCTCCTCCGTACCGGGTGCCCGAAGATCAGGAGCGTGGGACTGAAGTGCAGCCAAAAGCAGAGGAGAAGGTTTTTGAGAAAATCAAAAAGGGAGTGCAAATGCCCACACCCAATATATACATGGTCCACGGACTCCACAGCGCCACAGAACAAGCAGTTGGGCTGGGAGTCCGCGAACCACCGCAACCTGCGGTTGCAGGGGACTGCTACGTGCAGCACCCTCCACCCCAGATCCCCGAGAGAAAGGGGGAGGACTCCCGCGTAGAGAGCCCTCCACTGGGGATCTCCACCCCCCGGTGGCAAATGGGCACGCCAAGGCGTGTCCAGATGGTGGATGAGGGAGAAGAGGTGGACGGTGTGCAGCAGCAGTCTATATAGGGCCTGCCTTTTTCCCCCTGGAAAGGAACAAAATTAAAATTCCGGAGGCGGCTCAGGTTGTGGGGCACAGTCTCCCGCGGGAAGTACGGGACCTTGGGGCCAATGTGAAATTCCGTCCGGGCTGGGGTGAGCGCGGACAGGATCCCACCGCACACCTGAGCGTCCTCCAACTGGTGCACTACGTCGGGTCCGAGCACCGCCTTTTTTAGGCGTCGGATGGCGGTGGCCACGTACCGGACGTCTACCGCTGCCCTGCTCGCTATGTCCTTCAGCAGCATCCAGCCCAGGCCCCCGGCACCCAGCACGTTCCCGACCCTGGTCACCCTTGCCGCCACGGCCCTCCCCTCCGACACCCACTCGAACCTGCGAGTATGGAGGTGCGCCTCCAAGCAAGTTAAAATGGTGGGGTATCTCAGGGTTGGACAGTGACTCCATCCTACCTCACTGGGTCAGATTTAGCTCCCAGATTGCACTATTTCTACTGAGAGTAAGGGGCCATGTGTGATAGCAAATAAATAGCCTTTTTAGTGTTTAATCAGTTCTTTGAGCTTTAATGATGTGAATATGAATGGTAATTGGCTTCCAACTATTAAAAATCTCACAATGTACTGTGGAAAGATTACCTCCTGCTGTGCCAGGGTTAACCACTTGGCAATATTAAACTTCTCCCTGTCACTTCTGTGTACAATAGAATTGGGTTCCTGTGTTGTTGTGCAATGTTACGTCAGTGGGGGAACGACCTGAATACAGACCGAATACAATGCTGTGTAAAGTGGGCAGGCAGCGAAGGAATGTTGCAAGATTGCCTGAAGTATTAATGACAGGTGAAGGGTACCTAGGCTTGAACATCCAGGCCTGATCTTTTGGGGCAGAGGCAGGGATAGCATTCAGTATCATTACCCAGCCCCCCAAACAAAAACTGAATGCAAATTCAGCAAATTGGGCATGTTCAGCTTAATTTGGAAATCCTAAGGTAGTGATCTCTCACTCCTTGCTTTGACAGGCTACAAAATGGATCCAGAGTCAGTATTCACTGTGAGAATTGAACATTTCTACTCTCACATCACTGTTCTAAAGTGGTCCATTCCAAGTGATTGGCTTTTCAACAGAACTGTGATTGATAACGTTTGACACACTACAGTATTACCACTCTATTAGTAATTAAACACCAGCTTACATTCAATTTGTATTTGTATCTTTGCATTCACTCAATGTGGATGTTCTAGCCTTTTAATTTTCTCCAGGTTCCTGCTTTTAAACTTCCTGTTTGTGAGGCTGTGAAAGTCCTCCATATTGGTTGATTGGCAGCCTGATGACATCACAGCTGCTCTGGCCTGGGATGTCCCCAGTGAAGAATGTTGCAGTCTGTTGTCTTTCACTGCAGTGTGATAGAAGTGAAATCCTTATGTATCGAGAGATTTACTTTGTGTTAAGAGGTGAGCACAAGGCTTCACTACTGACTACCAAATGCTGCATGGAAAATACAAAGTTAAAACAGAATCCTGTAATTAAGCATGTCTTCATAGAATTACACTGGGTTGGAAGATTATTGCATTGTTCCCTAGATAAACGTTCAAGCAAATGGAGTTACAGCACAAATGTATAGTAATATTATCACCATCAGTTGGCGTGGGTTCTGAAGATGCAATATTTATGGGGATGAACACCTTTTCATTTTTTTTCTGTTTTCTGTGTATTTCTAGCGGTTGGCTAATTTTAATTCAGGAATGCCATTTTTGGAGTGACACACAAATAAATGTTCTACTAAAGTGATATTGCAACGTTAAAATTTTTAGAGCGATGGAGATCTGAATGATCCTGTTGGGGTTAACCAGAAACTGTGGGTGCTCTTGAATGCAGACAGTCGCAGTGGAAAACGTGGAAGCCAGCCCTAAATAGAGGCAGCGGGAGGCTGCTTGTCAGACAAATCGCCTATGTTTAAGACAGAGACGGAATCAGGCCAATGGGATAAACCCACCTGCTTGCAGTGGGGTGACAATTAGATCCGTTAATGAGTTAATTGCCACCATTTATCTCAGAGCCAGGGATTTACCTGTGGCTTAGGAATTAAATGGAAGTTATACGGGTATCCTGTGCATCCCAGTCATCTCCCAGCAAACTCAGTTACATTAAGCAATGAGGTCCCCTGTAGTCAAGAATACTGTACCTGCTCGAGGGAGCTGGCATCAGGGGGCAGAGGAAAGGAGAAATGAAGTGTTGAAAATGGCCTCCCATCCCAGGATGCCCTCCCTGTGATTCCTATTCCCCACCTTCACTTGTGACTCCCAGGGTCCAGTGATGATCCCTGGTGAAATCTGCAACCTTACTAGTGATGTTGCTAAAAATGAAGAATAGCTGGCCTCTAGCCAGCTGTCAGGAGAGAGATTTCTGATCCCAGAACTAAGTCCCTGAGAGGTGCTTCATTCGATTGGGTCTTCCCTTTAAAAGTGACACATGTCTCTCTTAGGTCCTCCAGAATGTGCCACATGAAATCCCGTCCTGTATTCTGAACATGCTGTATTAGTGAGAATTAATGTTGTTAAATGTTCCTCCCAGCAAATGCCTGTTGTTGAGGTCATAGAGTTTTGACATGTTTTATGCATGTATTTGGCACTGCAATTTCTGCCTTCATTTCTGAATGACCAGGTTCACCTATGACACAAAACCAATATGTCCCAGCTAGTCACCAACATTTATAACGCAGGCCTGATTCCATATGTCATAGAGTTTCTTGGGAAGATCAAAGATCATTATGCTTATAGTTATTAAAATGTATGATGGTATGGAAGGCAATTACCTGAGACTTTTCATTAGTTCATATGTGAGTTTAATCAATTCCCTTAAGAAACCAATTCTAAGACTGCAATGCACAGCATAAAGCTGCCTGAGCAATGTAGCTGCATGTTAAATGTGTTTTGAATTATATCAGCGGTGAAAAAAATTGCATAATGAGGCGACAGTACAGCTAGAGGGGCTCTGTGGTATTCTAACACAGATGTACTACTATCAGAGGTTGTGGAGAGAAAATAGAGTATTTACAAAAATAAAATATGAAACTCATTTCCTATCCTTATTTGGGTTCTCCACACAATGCTCTGTTTCCCAGCTAAAACATCGATATGCTGACTGCTCAGACCTTTTTCCATGACCACACTTGAAGTGGCCATTACGAGAGACACAAGTGTGGTGAGTGGTCACTTCCTTCTCTGAGAAAAGCCAGTCTTCAGCTCTGTGCTACTCCCAATGTGGCCTGGGTCAGGAATGTGACACACACAGCAAATCAGAACCTTCTGATATTAGATACGGCATTGTTGTTGACAGTCTCCATTAATTTCATAGATGGGTTAGGAAGTACCGAGAGTAACAGACTATTAATCAAATGCAAGATATTGCTATTGCTTTGAAAGATGTGAAGGATCTGCATTTATATCACAAGAATCACGATCTAAAGGATACCCAAAGGTGTTTTACAACCAATATAGGAAATGGAGCTCCCAATTTACACACAGTAAATTCCCAGAAACCGCAATTTGATCATGATTAGTTGATAAGCTGTATTTTGTGACATTGATTAAGATAATTAGTTAGATGCCAGGATAATGCCTCTGTCTTACCTGCAGGATCTTGGTTATTGTTAGCTGAAAATGTGTTGCTGGAAAAGCGCAGCAGGTCAGGCAGCATCCAAGGAACAGGAGAATCGACGTTTCGGGCATCAGCCGATGCCATTCCTGAAGAAGGGCTGATGCCCGAAACGTCGATTCTCCTGTTCCTTGGATGCTGCCTGACCTGCTGTGCTTTTCCAGCAACACGTTTTCAGCTCTGATCTCCAGCATCTGCAGTCCTCACTTTCTCCTTGGTTATTGTTACCTCAGAAAAGTGACATCTCCAACAGAGCAGTGCTCCTTTCGTATTACATTGAACTATTGGCCTGGACTTTGTGATCCGCATGGTTATTGACTCCTTAGAGAAAATATGTAACAGCTAATCAAATACTAAGAGTTAAATAGCATCATAGATCACAGAAAGGCACAAGACCTATTTAATAATTCCCACTCCCCTACTTTTTCTCCACAGACTTTTTTTCTTTTTCGGGTAAAGATCTAATTCCCATTTAAAAGAGATCACTTCACCCTATCAGGCAGGGGATTATAAAAGATTATAAAAAAAAGCACTTTACTCCTTTTCCTTCTGAATTATGTCTGAAATCTTTGGAAAGAACTTTTCATTTAAAAGATTTCATAAAATTATTAATTGATTTAATCCTTTTATACTTCTGATCACATCTATGAAATCCCACCTCTGCTTAAAGAAGAACAATCCCAGATTCTCTTGTTTTGGCTATTCTAGGATATTTGTTAAAAAGTGTGGTGCTGGAAAATCACAGCCAGTCAGGCAGCATCCAAAGATCAGGAGAGTCAACGTTTTGAGCATAAGCCTTTCATAATTCCAGATGAATAGCTTATGCTCGAAATGTCAACTCTCCTATTCCTCGGATACTGCCTGACTGGCTGAACTTTTCCAGCACCACACATCTGATCTCCAGCATCTGCAGTACTCACTTTCTCCCTGTTCCATGATATTTGTTTGTATTTTACCGGAAAAACTATTTTCAACATTTTTATTACATTAGATAATGTGGGGTCCATCTTGCTCTGACAATTTTTGCCAGGAAGTCGAGAAGCTCAAGTCAGAAAATCTCCTGACTTGTTGGATACATCTACATGGAAATCACCCCTGGACACATGGGTTTTTGCATCAGCAATATAAGGGTCTGATTGAGTCAAGTCTGATGCCCCCAGAGGCAGTTCAGAGGTGGACAGGTGCCAAGGTGGGCTGATTAAAAGGCTGGATCCTGTTCTCTGATACTTCAACACAGTTTTATAAAAGCCTGTTAGACCCTCTTGCCCTCACCTCAATCCACTCACAAGGCAATTCTGTGTCACCTTGCAGTCCATATGCCAGCTTCTATTGCCATTCAACTATACCAGCTTCAGGCGTGCAACAGGAGACACATGGAAATGAAAAAGACTTCAAAGAGCTCTCACTCATACATACTTGATGCAAAAAAACAACCTCTCATTCGTGAAATATATTCAATGATTTAAATCACATCAAGTAGCCAGTACATTGTATAAAGCAACAAATTTCTAGATGTTTTTAATCCACCCTGATCAGAGATGTCATTACATAACTCTGGAGCAGGTGGGAATTGAACCTGGGTGTCCTGAGTCAGAGGTAGAGACACTAACAGTATAAGGGTCCTGGAAACAAGCTTCTATTCAATAACCACACTAAAGACAGCAAATCCATGACTAGTCTTTTAAAATGGTCAAAGTGTGAACTCCGCCTCCTTGCTGAGGTAATTAATTTTGAACCTTTTGAAACTCAGCCAAGAATTCATAATGATTGAAAGTTGAAAAACAACGCATGGGAAAATTGCGAGAATGGATTATGTATTTTTTCCACATTATACCAGATGGCGTCAATCAATGTAGTTTCACAATGTGTTTCTTTTTAACTCTAATTGACAGCTGCACTCAATTCCTTTCATTTTTAAAGGGCGTGGATTTAAATAAGTTCATTATGCTCAAACAGACCTTATCAGTTCTTCAAGGGCATTTAAATCTTTATCAACTCATGACTCCAAACAGTGAATAAAGGCTCTAGGAACAGTGAAAATATTATCAGTTTGAACTCAACACAAATTTAAAATGGTCCTGCTCAGATTGGACTTCCTGCCTGTGTGATTCACCCCCTGTACCTTCCCCTTGCTGGTTAAAATTGGATATGACAGAAATAAAGGCAGAACCCTCTCTCTCAATATCCCAGCCGCCATTTTAAAGGCTTCGGAAGTGGATCAGATCTGCATTAAATCGGGCCCTGTTTTGGTATATTCAGATGTAAGTGACTACCTTTAAAATTTTTTTGCAAACATAACCTAACTAGTACATTATTGATTGGTAGGTACTTTGAGACGACTAGGATCAGAAAAGGTACTTTATAAATACAAGTTCTCTCTATTTCTTATTTTTTTCAGTGAGAAAGGGCAGGATAATCTCAGGACTTAAACCTATATTTCTTTAGGAGACGTCCTTGAATTTATTTTCGTCAGCAAACGAAGAAAATTGAGTCTTTAAAGATAAAGTGAGCAATGTAGATTTAATAGAGAGATTATTTAACTTCGCAATGTTGGTATAAATAGAAGACCTAGGCATAACATTGATTAGCTTCAACTGAAACCTGAAATTGGAACATATTTCCTTCCTCAGTGTCAGTGGACATACTGAGCTAATTCCTAAAACAAAAGAGTGGTTACTTTATGCCGATCAGCTGTTTTAAAGGAGATTAATGAAGACCTGGTTCAGAATAAAATTGAAAATTGTAAGCATAAGCATAGATGATCAACTATCCCATCAGTGTTGGATGGTGCTATGGAAATTCTGTGTTGGGTTAACCAATCAAAAAGAGAGCATCATTTAGACAGCACTTTATCACATCATTCAGACACCATCTGTTTAACTTCCATAATTCTTGTTTTACAGGTAAATACAGTATCCATTTTATACATAGCAAGGCACTACAATTAAGTAAACACCGAACTCCTCTTTTTTTGTGGGGTTGAGTGATGAAGGAGTGCAATGCAGGAAAATGGAGAACTCCTTGTTCCTCTTTAGATAGTGACACGGGATCTTTAAGGGCAATCTGAAACACTAAACAAACTGACACAACCTCAGCTTCGACATGCCCCATCCAATAGATGGTAGCACTCGCAAACGGGGCTGAATAATGTAGATTGGTACATTAGATCAATATCGGGGAGGTTTGCTTGATTAGCTTGAGAAGTGAGACCAGCAAAAGTTTCATACTGATTTGTGTTATTTGAGGTTTCCCTTGTGGTTATTCAATATTTGAAGGCTTAAAAAGAAGTAGGTTGAAAGGAGTGCCTAACCCTGCAGATTGCACATGATCTTTTAATAGAATTTGGCAAAACGTCTACTTCTCACTGGATTTTAAAAAAATGTTTAACTGCAACATCACAGGTATTTATGCTTAGACTTCAGAGTGTAAAATAGATGCAGCAACGGAGATGTATTGAATTGAATGTATTTGATTAAAGTGTACTCCATTGTAAAGAAAAATACAGTAGCATGACACTGGTTGCTGATTCCGTGAGAATACGCCCTGGGTGAAGTTTAATTTAGAAGAATCCCCAGGAATGACATGTACCACAAAAAAAACAATACAGTTTGAGAAGAAAAAAAAATGTTTGACCTCAGATTCGGTTTCCTAAGGGGACTGTTAAATTTAAGCCGAAGCTAGCTTTAAACTTCCCCTCTTTGTCAACCATTTAACAGCTGGTGCTCTCTGATTCTGGCATTAATTGCAGCTCAGTTACAGTAAATAAAGTGTGTCATGACCACTATGTATTCAGTGTTGCCACATTCACTCCATTTCCAGTACGTGTCCTATTCTTTGGAGAAAGGCACTTACCGTACGTGTTTATGTCCAAGCATAAAAATTAACGTGTAATGATGCAGTAATTTTTAGCACAGAAAAATGTGGGATTTCTGCAATTTGTAAAATGAAAATTAATACTTGCAGACCTGTTAAATATTTCCAAAACCTGCAGGAAAATGCACAAACCTTTTGACATAAACGCTTTGCCAGCAAAGCCAATATCTTGTGGAGCAGTGTGCAGTCTGCTATTTTTGTTTGGAATACCAAATATCAATTTGCGACATGATGTATAATTACTATGTATGCATATTTTGACAAATCTAATAATGAAGTTTTGGAAATGGACCATTTATTTATAGGATGCACTGAGTAAACCAAACGAAAATGCCAGGCTTTCGGAGATACAACAATATTAATTTGATGTAACTCAAAGCTTGCAGAGTTTAATTAGTTTCCACATTACATGTCTTTATATATGCTTCGTGGTTTTCTAATTTTGCAGACTGAAGAGTCAAAATATTTGTTTCCAAGTGGCAAGAAAAAATTTAATAGAATATGTATTTACTCACAGATGAGCATATTTATATGCAACTCTGTTAAATCCACAGGAAAGAAAATCTTCAAAATAGGTGGAGAATTTGAGATGTAATCTGTTTACGTATAAGCATTTAAAAGATGTGGCATGACTATCATTGCAGAGAAGAATCCATAGTTTGGAGGCACAATATAAAGACTTTATTCTACTGCCAGTCAAAAACAAATCAAAATTATCAGTGCTACTTTCTTTGGTTCAAATTTTAAATGCTCTCTGTAATTTATACACTTTTATCACAGACTAGATAAGTCTAAAAGACTTGTAGACTTGTACATGACACAGGAGGTTGTTTGGTTTATTGTATCTTTGGTGAATAATTAAACCCATGCTTCAGTTTCAAATATGCACTCTTTGCGATTGCCTCATTATACCTGGTGTCTCTCCCACCCTGTATTTGTTTTGAAATTCTTTTCTTATCTGACTCTTGTGACATTGTCACTCTAGCCCTGGAAAATAATTCCATTGGTGCAGGTAGATGAATCTGACATAGTTAAGAACTAACAGCATGTCAGACACTTTTTTTGCTATGGAAGGCTATAGATCAGAGAAGGGAATATGCCAGAGTTGGGTGGGTGACAGGGGAATAACATCCCTTTCTCCTCCATCGACAGGGGTAATAACTCCTGGCTCTCTGGGGAGAAATTGAAAAAGCAATAGCCATGAGCTGTGAAGCAATGCCTGTAGGAGAATTGAAAGTTAATGCTCTTCTTTATTTTTTTGTCAGAAGTTGCACCTCAGTGTCATGGTTTCTGAACTACACGTAAATGTTGTGCTCGCTTTGAAAATCCTTTCATGTTCCATGTTCCAATTTTTAAAGAAGGTGAATGGAAAGTGAACCTGGTGTGTGTCGGAAAAATAAACTGTGGCAGTAGGTTTCTCTTAGTCGAAAAGGACAAGGCCCTGTCACATCAGTCAGGTCGAGGGGGTCAGGGCAGAGCCTGTTGATGAGTGAGGAAAAAAGAAGTGAATTCATTCTGCTCCAGGCACTTTGTCAAGTGCCAGTAGCTTACTGTTGAAAACCAGTCACCCATCACTGTGTTACTGCCATGGGGGTCAATTCCTATGTATAAATCATGGACCTTGCGTAGGTTTTGAAACTTATTGCAGTTACCAAGGAAATGAAACTAAGGAAAATGCTTCTGCCTTGATTGGTAGGACTCAAAATATCTTCCCACATGTTGCTGCTTAATAAAATGTATGGCTGTATTGATTCATAGAATCAAGTCATTAAAATGTGCAGTTTTGTTTATTGGAATGAAGCAATTAAATGGTTCACTTATGCCAGAAATAACCTTTTCTGATGAAAAACTATTGATTTTTTGCCACAGCTTTATAAGTGACAATGTTTTTGATTACTACTGACAAACCTCCTTAGAGTGTTAATTAAAAATGTACCAGATGAGCAGGTGCAGGAGATCATTAAGGAATGTGAGTACTACAGACTCACAATACATTTTTTTTTAACTTTACATAATGAATAGGGCACCAGAGAAAACAACAACTTTATCAGCAAAATTATTATCTTCACAATTTAAATATCATTAATTCCTTTACCCTGAGTAACAAAGCAACTTGCCTTTAAATTATCATGTAATATTTGTTATAAGTATTTACTTGCCATCATATAGATTCAGTTATATTGCTTAAAATGCTTCTTTACTGCAATTGCTTAATGACTTGTTTCAATGTACTTTCTCTTTCTTGGTTAATGATCTTACTCAGTTTGAAAGAAGGTTTAAAGATTAATACATAAAAAATTACAATGAATGCTGTTGAAAGCATTAATTATGATTTAAGCATTACAAAAATTATGCATTTTTTTCTCTTGTCCTTTGTACTTACTTCCTTGTTAACCTGTAAAATTTAAAAACATTTCCTTTGCACCAGAAGAATACAGGACACATAAGTACAGTCCTGAATAAACAGCTCTGTTAATATAATAGCTCTGATCACAAGTTGCAAGCTCTGTTGTTGCAACATTTTTTTCCAAAATTTAATATAACCTTATTTAATATAATGCAGGGTTTATCAAACTCTGATTCTGTGAAACTTTATTCATAAGTTGAAAATGATTATATGCAAAACATTTCCTTTAATCATCGAAACATTGCAGTGCATGTGAGAGACAAGGGGCTCATTTCATGTATATTCAAAGACAGAACCAGAAGTGGGCATGCTAGCAGTTTCCTGATATTGGCTGCCACATCAACTTGCCATCATTGTTCTAATTCTGTGCAATTTTGAAGGAGGGATCATGGCTGCTAACAATGGTGGGTGTAGCTATTAAGCTTATTAAATTACCCATTTAGGACAGTGACCAGAATTTTCCTAATGGCACGCAGATCCCTCCTCCTGATACTGTTGAGGTGGAAGCCTGACCAGGTCATGGTGGTTGCCTCCAGTTAGCAGGCCAGAGAGGGCTATGATGCCTCATTGACTTTACAATCTGACACCATCCACTCCACTACCTCTGTCACATTGTAAATGTGATATAATAGAAAACTGTAAAAGAACAGCAAGGTCACATTTTTCTCTTCTTATAGACCACTGCCTTTCCAAAAACATATTACAGCATCCAAACTGTAGCAAGCAAAGCCATTCCTATGGTTGAAAACTAAACTTGTATTGATTCTGTAGAATCATTGTACTGTACAACACCGGTTCTTTAGAGTTAGCCAGTTGGCTCTACTCTGGTAATGTTTCCTGATGACTCAGACATTATTGCATTTGAGTACATATATCTTTTTGAAGGTGTGGGTGGTAGAAGCAGATTCAATGTGACCAGGCAGTGATTTTCACATTATTTCAACTCTACATGATATAAATTCTTGCTAGCTTCTAGATCCATTAGTCTTAAACCTAGATTCTCTGTGAACCAATCCTTTTGCAAGTGGAAATAGTATCTTCATATGCCATCTATCCATACCTCTCAATTTTCAATGTCTCTTCTGAATTTCTCTTAATGTCTTATTCACAACAAGGTCAATCTGTGTTTCTCTACTGTTTTTCCAACTGACATAAGCCTTTCACCCCGTACAATTCAAATGCATTTCTGGACCCTCACCAAAATTTATATTCACTGTGACCTGAAACACATGCAAATTAATGTAAAAAATTATGACTTCCTTTTGCTGTTTCTCAAAGATTAATTCTGAATTGCATAAATTCAAATCATACCTAAGGAAACTGTGGCACATCCCTGAGATTTGTCTTTCCCTTGTATCATTAAATCAATGAACAGGAACTTGACATCATGGGGAAATGAATGATAAAAGTCAAAGTATATCAAGTTAATTTTGAATCATTAGATTTGCAGTAATTTTAAATGTTATTGCATAGGTAATTTCTCATAACTGTTCATGTTTAACTGGCTTTTTAGTCTGAGGGTCTATCATTGACAAGGTTTTGGAAAGACTTTTAGCTTTTCTAGACTACACAATACAGATGGAGGTCTGATCTGACTGCTTGTCTTCATTACACAATTGTCTATTACAAAGCTTGAAGAGTTAAACATGTCATTAAATCAGTACCAGATTGATTATGCAGGAGTGAATCTGAAATGGAATTGATATGTAACCTTGCCTAATTGTGCCATCTGGAATAATACTGGCTTTCAAATTGCAACTATTTGGAAATTGGCTTCATGCCAGTATGAATACAGAGTGGTCTATTATAAACAAGTTTGAGGACTCAATCTAGGATCTTCTAGATTAGATTCCCTACAGTGTGGAAACAGGCCCTTCGGCCCAACAAGTCCACACCAATCCTCCAAAGAGTAACCCACTCAGACCCATTTCCCTCTGACTAACTGACTACCCAGTCTTCCTCTTGTAAAACATCCAGTACAGTGCCCCCTCTCCCATTCCAGCAGTAAGGTTGCTAATTCTGGTTGGGACATATTATTGGAGGAAATATGTAGTCTTTCACCTCCAACTGTTCTGCCTTTTTTCTCTTAAAATCTCCAATATTTAGTATATTGAATAAACAGACAGGTTTGAAGAAAGTTGAAAAAGCACAACATCTTTTGGTGAACCTCTGATTGTTCTCCTGGCCATTTGCAACAGTAATCTTAAGGAGGATTGGTAACCCTATTCCCATTATTACTGGAATATGTAGTACAGAAGGTCAGTTAGTAGTGGCAAGCATAATCATCCTCCCATGATAAACAGTGCAAATGGGGACAATACCAGGTGACTTTTCTTTCTTAGTGCTCAGGATGAACTACAACACTTCATGTTTATATGAAACAAGCAGAGTTTGCAAGTCTTTTGAAGCTGGTAAGGAATTGTTGACCAAAATAGTACAAACCTAAATAAAGGTAGTAATCAGGTTCATTTTGCCTAAATCTAATAGGGGTAGAGGTATGCTAAAAAGCCCCAAATGTAGCAACATTTTTGTGCAGTTACCAGAAAGTGCTTCCGTAGGTAATGTCA
Organism: Chiloscyllium punctatum; assembly: GCF_047496795.1. Lineage (NCBI taxonomy): Eukaryota > Metazoa > Chordata > Chondrichthyes > Orectolobiformes > Hemiscylliidae > Chiloscyllium > Chiloscyllium punctatum. The sequence goes on from NC_092745.1 coordinate 63,665,172, forward strand.
GATCTCCATGCTGCTGGGACAGAAGAACATCAAACAGCAATTGTGCAATTTCTTTCATGTGGCGTGATTGTTCAATGGGTTTCTTATCAAATGTACGCAACTCTGATTCTCACAGGATGAGCCCTTCTCTTTAATCTGTACTACATATTGAAAAATCATTCCTGTCAGCTGATGCTCACCCAGCTGCTTGCAAGAACTTTGGCATAGTTTTCACAACCTATAAAACACTAAAGCAGAACTCTGCGCAGATAAAAATGCCCAAGGAATTTGGAGGGCAAGTCACAGAGGATATAGACTACGCCGTTGCAAATATTTGACAGAAATTTCCACAAAATGCCAAAAAACCTAAGCATGCAGAACCAGGAGTAGGCTGCAGTGGTTTGCCTGAACTAAACATATATCAACTGTCACACATTGATAGTCAGTGTTGATCAAATACAATGGAACGTCCAGATGGCTTAAACAAAGTGCACAAGATGTGAACTGCTATTTCCAGCTGGTTACATCAACTTCCAGTGTTACGTCTGGTTTATTTTATGCTGCAAATAAATGACTTCAGGATTCCAAGTACACAGGATTCCAGGTACTGCTCCCTGCACGGCTCAATTTTTCCTTGCAATTTTCAACTTCCCAACATTGAAATGTGGCAAATAAGAAAACAAAAAAAGAGTTCCCATATTACTAATTCAGAAATATTATGAACACATTGTGTTGCTATGGTTGGAAAATTAAATATTGTGAATGTTTTCTTTAAAGTTATGTTATTATCAAAGTATGACTTCTCTCCCAAGCCAAGTCAATGGGGCAGATTATAATTCAAAAGAAGGCAAGTGCTATTTTTGTGACAAAATTTTATTGATGACAAAGATTCCTTGCATTGCACTGAGATTATTCTGCTAGAAATAAACAGGGCACAAAATGGTAATGTTTTGTTACTTTTGTTTGACATAAGACATGGGGGTAGGGGGTGTGATGTCACTGCTATGATGGAATCACGGGTTGAGAGAAGGGCAGGATTGGCAGCTCAGTATTCCAGGACACTGTCTTCAGATAAGACAGAGAAAGAGTTAACAGAGGAGAGGGTGTTGCAATGTTGATCAGGGATTCAAGTTTAGCAGTAAGCAGGGATGACATCTTGGAAGGTCCTCAAGTGAAGCCATTTGGCTAGAAATTAAAATCTAAAAAGGAGCAATCACATTGCTGCGGTTGTACTATAAACCCCCGAACAGCCTGAGAGAAATAGATTAACAGATATGTAGGCAAAGTTCAGAGATGTATATAGTGATAGTCTGGGATTTCAACATCATTAACTGCAGTAGTCATGGTGTGAGAGATTTAGAGAAAGCAGAATTTTAAAATCTGCTCCGGGAGTGCTTTCTCGAGCCTGTATGTCGAAGGCCCTATAGGAGAGAGGGTGGTTGTGGACTTAATTTGAGGTAATGAGTGGTTGAAGTATCAGTGGGGGAGCATTTTGCAGACAGTGATCACAACTCCGCTAGAATTAAGGAAAGGACAAGGAAGGGACAGAGATCAAAGTTCTAAATGAGCAAAGGCTGGTTTCAATAATATCAGGTATGCTTTGGCTAGAGTGGAATCGATAAATGATACTTCTAGGTATATCTGTCTCCAAGCAGTGGGATGCATTCAAGAAGGAAATAGGGAGCGTACAGGGCCAACAGGTTCCGATTCAGACAAAAGGTGAGACCAAATCATGCAAATCCTGGATATCAAGGGACATACAGAATTGGACAAAGAGGAAGAGGGAGGCTTATGGCAGATACTGAGGGGTCAAACAGCACAAGCCCTAGAGGAGCACAGAATGTGCAAGGGGTCAGTTTAAAAAGGAAATTAGGAGAGCAAAAAGAGGTAAGAAGGAATAATGGCAGGTAAAATAAAGGAACTTTCTCCATAATTTTGCAAGTTTATTAATGATAAAAGGATAACTAGAGAAAGGGCAGGGCCCATTAAGGTCCACAGTGAAAATCAGTGCGTGGAGCCAGAGCACAAAGGTCAGGTTCAAAATGAATACTTCATGCTGGTGTTCACTGGTGAGAGGGATGAAATGGCTATGGACATCAAGGAGAGGGGCTGTGATACTCTTAAAGATGTTATCATAGACAGAGAGGAGATACTAAGTAGCAGCCTTGAAAGTAGATAAATCTTCTGGGCTAAATGAAATGTCTCCTGTCAATTGAGGCCAGGGAGGAAATAGCAGGGACACTGGCAATAATTTTCAGTTCCTCTATGGTCACAGAAGAAGTGCCGGAGGACTGGAGGATATGGTAGTATTATTCAAGAAGGGAACAAGTGATAGATCAGGAAACTACAGGCCACTCAGTCAGAATTGGGGAAACGATTGGAAGCAATTCTGAGCAAAAGAATTAGCCTGCACTTAGGGAGGCAGGAATTAATCAAGATCAGTCAGCGTGGTTTTGTTGAGGGAGACCAAGTCTGACCAACTTGATTGAATGTTTAAAGAGGTGAATAGGTATGTAGATGAGGGCAGTGCTATTAATGTAGTCTACTCGGGCATCTGCAAGGCTTTTTGCAAAGGTACCACATGGGAAATTGATAGCAAAGCTAAGAACCCAGGGGATCCAAAGACATTTGGCAAATTGGATCCAGAATTGACTGAGCAGCAGGAAGCAGAGGTTGAAGGTTGAGGAGTGTTTTCTGACTGGCAGCCTGTGTCCAGTGGGATTCCTCAGGGATAACTGTTGGGATCCTTGTAGTTTGTAGTATGTACAAATGATTTACACTTGAATGTAGGAGGATTGATCAGTAAGTTTGTGTATAGTATGAAAATTGGTGGGATGTTAAATAGTGAGGAGGGCAGGCTTACATTACAGGAGGATGTAGATGGGCAAATGGAACTCAATCCACATAAATGTAAAGTGATGGACTTGGGCAGGACAAACTAGGCAAAGGAGTACATGATGAATAGTGAGGCCCTGGGAAGCACCGAAGATGAGAGGGAACTTGCTGTGCATGACCATCGGTCCTTTAAGGTGGCAGGACATATAGATAAAGTGGTTAAGGAGGCAAATGGATATTTACTTTTAGTAGCAGAGACACAATGTTAAAGAGGAAGGAGATTATGCTGGAACTGTACAAAATGATGGCTAGGCCACAGCTAGAGTTTTGTGTGTAGTTCTAGAATCCACATGATAGGAGGGATGTGATAACACTAGAGAGGTACGGAGAAGATTTACCAGGATGTTGCCTGGGCTGGAGAGTTTCAGTTATGAAAAGAGATTGGATAGACTGGGGTTGCTTTCTGGAAGGAGAGGAGATGAGGGGGGACATGTTTGAGATGGATCGACAGGAAGGAACTTTTCTCCTTGGCGGAGGGACCAAGGGGCATAGATTTAAGGTAATGGGCAGGAGGCTTAGAGGGGATGTGAAGAAAAAAATCTTTTGCCCAAAAAGAGGTGGGAACCTGGAACTCAATGACTTTAAGTGTGGGAGGGGCAGATACATCTGTAACATTTAAGAAGTAATTAGATGTATACTTATGATGCCAACGCATACAAGGCTGTGTGCCAAGTGTAAGAAAATGGGATTTGAATAGATAGCTTGTTATTTTTGTTGTATACAGAATTGACGGGCTGAAGGGCCTTTTTCTGTGCTGTAGACCTCAATGACTCTGAAAGGTTCCCCTGTTGGCATGTGTTTTGCAAATGGGTGTCTGGACGCTGTTGTTCAAGATCATAATCTGTGAGGAATTACACATATACTGATTGAAGTTTGATGACTCTAAGAGCCCATTGACAATAGCAATGATTCATACAGTAGTTATGATATTGCTTTGTATACCACAGTCCTTAGTATAGATTAGTCCACTGATAATGTCTTTTAGAGCACTTTTACATTTTTGAAAGAATAAATATCAGAATCAGCATCTTTGTCCGTTAAAGCTTGGAGAGAAGTTTAGCAGAAGGTAAGCAGTTAAATGAGAGTACAGTCTAATGAGAGTACAGTAGGGTGGGGGAGGATTGAACTGAGGGGAACAATGCAGTGTGTTTCTATTGGATTCCCTGTCTGTCCATTGATTTACTTAACAGGCTCATTTAGTGGAATTGCATGGATCTCTGTATGACTGGGCTATATATTTGTATTTTGGGAGTTAGATTTGGGACCTTATAAAAGGATTCTATTAGAAGGTGGTGGCATTGGAAGGCATTATCTTCACTCCCTGCTACAAATTCCATTTCAAAGCCACAAGCATCATCCCTCCCTTGGTAAGTGCCTGAGATTGAACTACTCTGTTCACAACCTTGGTGTCATATTTGACACTCAACAAACTCAATATTATTTCAGATGATGATGGATGAGTTGTTTAGAAAGTTCTGTTGTTCTTTTGAGTTCAAAGATATACCTATTGACTCCGAATCTACCCAGTGGTTTGTATGTGAACATTATAGTAGAGATCAAACTGATGCCTCTAAAGCTTGAATTCAAAACTCAATGTTTGGGATCCCACAAGATGAATAGTTAAAAAGGAAAGATATGAGAAGATAAATGCCATTCCTGGAACATGTGCTTCATCATGAACCCACGTTATTAAAAAGGCAGGCTGGGTGGAAATTGTAAAGCTATCTTCTCAAAATTTGTGAATTAGTTAATGTATAATGTAAAAGTAGTGCAACAATGAGGTAATAGACAAAACAACACTTGAAGAAGTCAATCCAAAACTCTCTGCTTAATTTGTAAATCATTTTATCTCGTTCAAAATGTTAACCTTAATTGTGTCTGATACTGTGACCCATGGAGCGAAGCTGGGATGGGACTGGGCTGTGAGGCTTTCCATAAGTGAATTGAATCTCTAGGATTGCACATGATGAATCGCTGTAAAGGGGAAGGGCCCCAGATTGATTGACATCCCGGGAACTGCACAACAGTGTAAATCCATGCCTTTAAATTAATAAGTAGCATGAATAACATTTTACTGTAATCCTAGATTGTTAATAAGATTACAATGATCTTTGCTGTGGCTAATTTTTCTTCTTTCTTCTTCTTCCTTAGGACAGCTGTCAACCCCCAGCCTGCCGCGAGGACCTGATGAAGAGTTATCTTGCAGTTCTCAGAGCCCAGTGACCTCCAGTAAGGTACAGTAGAGCATTTAACTCACTGTGCAGACTGCATTTTCTTTCACTTACTGTGGGTGTCAAATCACAGCCTTGTTTCATGTTGGTAGTTAACCGTGCATTGTGACGTTAACCATATGAAGCAAAGAACACAGGCTTAACTTTAACTAATGCGAGGCTTAATTTTTTTTCTATTTTTACTATGTTAACATTGTGTGCCTATTGCAAAAAGTTGTCCAAGAACACAAGTGCATGTAAATGTATGCACACAGCATATATAATACGTACTTAAATACACACATATCCATGTATTGGGACTGAAAATCGACAAAGGTTACAAAGAATTTCACCTCATATTGTTGACCCCATTGACATCAGGCTGAGAGAATTTACATTACTATAAGTACTAGAAGAGTTCTGAGGTGTTGGACTTTTTTTTCTGTTAAAACATTAGACAGTTAACACTAATGAGTGAATTCCTTGCCAAGAAAGACAATGGTGTCCAGGTCATGAAAGTTGGTTCAGACACATGACATCCAAATTGATAAGGAGGTAGCATTGGATTAGATAGACTTGTTATCATCTAATAGGATTTGATAGAGTTACCTGAAACCAATTGGAACTAGGAAATGGATAATGGTTTTATGTTAATTCGGGGATAATTGGGTGAAAACTGTCTGTATAAAGATGGGAAAGGGCTCTTGAGGTGCAATGGTAGTGTCCCTACCTCTCAGTCAGGCGTTTAAGTTCCAGCTTCACAAACCAGAGCCATATGTCTTAACATATCTGAGCAGTTAATTAAGAACATGCATAAATATGGGGAACAAGTCATCAGTAGGCTGGAGTTTTGAAATTTGTAAATTGAAGTAAAGCTGACCTTAAAAGCAATCATCATGGACCAAGGTATTGGTATAGTTTGGTGTTTGTTGGTTGGCATAGACACGGTGGGCTGAAGGGCCTGTTTCTATGCTGTTTGGCTGTATGACTCTTATAACCTCTGGTGTGGCACTTGGGGTGCAGTGGTAGTGTCCTTACCTCTGATCCAGAAGTTCTGGATCCAAGGCCCAACAGAGACAGAGGGAAGAAAATCCAGCACAAATTTGTTCAGGGCAAATCATGTTGAAACAAGTTGCTTGAGCTTTTTTGTGAGATTAGAGACAGGGTTAATGCAGATAACTCTGTCGTTGTGGCATCTTTCAACTTGAACTTTCGATGTGATAAAACTTTCAGCTGCACAGCAGACATTTGGGTAAAGTTAGAGCTCACACAATAAACAAGATATTAATAACATGGATATGAAATTGGTAAAAAATTGATGTGACTGTTAAAACTGATGGATGTTCTTCAGCCTGGAAACAGATTTATGATGCTGTTCCTTAGGATTCGGTGAACAGGCCACAATAGCAGCAATTGTGGACGATGCAAAACTTGGAAATATCATGAACCAAGAGTAGGAGAGTACAGGACTTAAAAAGGACATAGGCAGGTTGGTGGAACGAGCAGGCAAGTGGCAGATTAAATTTAACGCAGGGAAGTGGGAAGTAAAACGAAAACAGAAGTTGCTGGCCAAATTCAACAGGTCTGGCAGCATCTGTGGGAAGAAAGCAAAGCTAATGTTTTGAGTCCAGTGACTCCTCACCAAAAGTGTGAAGTAATTTTCTTTTGTTGGAAAAACACAAAGACACATTGTAAACTTAAGAGTCCAATTCTGAAAGGATGTTAGGAACAGAGAGAGCAAGATGTATATGTGTATAAATCATTGAATGTGCCAGGACAGGTTGAGAGTGCAGATAAGAAAGCATACAGTATCCTAGGCATTATGCATACTGGCATGGAATACGTGGGTAAGAAGGTTACATTGACCTTATGTCAAATACTGATTTGGTCCAGTTCTGGCATCAACATTTAGGAAGGAATTGAAAGCATTAGAGAGGGTTAGAGAAAATGTTCATGAGGCAGAAGTTTACATTTTCTAGCTGGTGGCTTTGCAGACAGGGTGAATGTTGAGGGAACAGGCTGTGTAAAACTCTCCAAGTGGTCTTCCCCTTAGCCTTGCACCCACCCTAACCTCTGTACAATCTTACAGTGTACAGGTGAGGCCATCCTTTACCCCCATCAAGGCCCTTAAGTTGCCAAGTCATAACCACTTAAGAATATTGTCTGTGCAGCTTTGATTTTCAGGCTGCTAGAAAGAGTTCAGCAGCAGGGGTGAAGGAATGGTGACAAGAGGAAAAACTTATTCACACAGTGAATTGGTAGGATCTGGAATCTACTGTTTTAGAATATGGTAGAGACAGTGTCAGCTGAGGCTTTCAAAATGGAATTGGATTATTGTCTTTTCTGGATTAAAATTCAGTCATATACAAATGTCTGTTCAGGTCTGCCTGTAGTTATGTGACCTCTACCATGAAGGGAGCACATGGGCGACACAGTGGCTCAGTTAGTACTGCTGCCTCACAGTGCCAGGGACCCGGGCTCGATTCCAGCCTCAGGCGACTGTCTGTGTGGAGTTTGCACATTCTCACCATGACTGTGTGGGTTTCCTCTGGATGTTCCGGTTTCTTCCCACAGTCCAAAGATGTGCAGGTTAGATGGATTAGCCTTGCTAAATTGTCCATAGTGTCCAGGGATGTGTAGGCTAGGTGGGTTAGCCATGGGAAATGCAGGGTTACAGGGATGGGATAGGGTGATGGCTCTGGATGGGATGCTGTTCATATCGGCGGTGTGGACTCGATGGGCCGATTGGCCTGCTTCCATACTGTAATCTATTCTATGATTATCCTACATCTTGTAGGCAGTAATTTTAAACTTCACTTCAGTTCGTCCTTGTATTGATCACACTGATGTGTTATACACTTGAAACATGGCGTCAGAAGTGGTCTCGAACTGAAATAAGAAGCATAGTTGCAGAGCTTTGAGCTGCCGTTGAAGAAAGCAAAGATTATAATGAAAACCTTGCACATTGAAAATGGCTGCAGCTTTTCCCCTAACAGCTCCTAGTCAAATACTTGGGGATATAAGGCAAAATTTGGAATTTTTCCACGAACAATTGCAGAATTATGCATTATTTACAATTTTGTTAAACAAACCAGGACAAGTTGGTCCACTTTCAACACTTCTGGGAAAAGACTCTCTCAAAACATATTCCACCCAACATTGCTCTGAAGTGCAGAGAAAGAAACACATTGCAGAAATTTTAAAAGCTTTGAGAGCACACTTTGAGTCTCAAGTGAACATTACATATGATTGCTGCATGTTCAAAACTAGGGAACCAAGTGAAAAAACTTCATTGAATAGTACATTACATCATGAACACAGCTTACACAAGTCTATTAATTCACGCAATGAAAAGATAAGCTAATTAGAAACAGGATTGTATGAGGAATAACGGTTTCAAAAGTGAAAGCATGCCAACAGAGGGAAGACAAACTTACACTCAGGAGTTGATTGACCTGCACAGTAGTGCTGAGATTGTGAATTCACACCCTGAGCATACTCATGGCAGAACAGACTTGGTCTTGCATTATGCTGACCAATACTTGAGGCATGTGGAGCACACTATCACAGAGAAAAGGCAGAGTACAAATTTTGAAAAAGACATGATGCAAAAGAGAAGTCATGTCCAGCATGTTCTAACTGTAAGAACTGGAATCATTTTACACACAAATGTATGGCTAAAAAGAAGCACAATAGGCAACTACAGATGGTCAGTGGAGAGATATTGGCTGAGGATTCTGATGAATCACTATATACGATATAACAGGTTTTTTCAGTCAGATCAGTTGGTAGGACATGGTTTAAGACTCTAGGAATGAGACCTGTAGAAATAGGACAGGTCGGTGCAAAATGTCAGATAAACCCCATTTTTTTCATGCAAAACCATGACCAGTATAGAGCTGTGGGAATGTAAAAATGGAGTCCTTGAAAGTAAGGTTAAGGCCAAATGATGGCATTATACTCACGTTGAGAGAGCTTTTCATTAACATGAAGGAGGATTTGGAGACTGGATCATAAATGGCATATAAGTGCCACAGTGAAGCCAGTCTAAAGCGTGGGCTCGTAACCCTTGACGTGCCAAGTGGGATTTGCAAAGTGTCAGATCACAGTAAACCATCCGAGATGATTATAGTGCTGTTTTCACAGGGGACGGCTGTCTTCCAGGAGAATATCATCTCAAAGCAGATGAGTGTGTAAGACTGATTCAGCATCTGCTGAGGAGAGTTCCAGCTGCCCTCAGGGCCAGCCTGAAGAACTTTATTAAAGTGCTGGAAAAGAAGTGGATAATAAAGAAAGTGGCAACTCCTCCAGAATGGATTAGCAGCATGGTAGCAGTGAAACAAGGAAGCTGAGAGTATGCATTGAACAGTGGAATCTAAATAAAGCCCTGAAGAGATTTCACAACACAACGCCAACCATTGAAGAAATTTTGCCATGACTTGTAAAGGTAATAATTTTCATCACCCTGCATATGAAGGATGGTTAAGGGTAAGTGAAGCTGATGAAAGAAGCAGCTTTCTAACCACATTTTGGGTGTCATCTGGACAATACCATTTGGCATTCCCACTATTCCAAAAGAATGCCAATGGAGTCAATGTTGGATAGTTAGTGATATTGGATGAAAACAGGAGTGGATGATTTGCTGGGTTTATGGATGCTGAAACACAAATGGAAGAAGCCATTGCTGACCACAATCAAAATCCACTTGGACTTCTTGGCAGAGCTTGCATGATGACCATGAAGGTGAACAAGAAAACAATTATAGTCAAAGTTGCCTGAAGCCGAGTGCATAGATGTTGTTCTGACACTAGGAGTTCTTTTGCCAGATTCTGAAAAAGAGTGCTGTAACAGCAATGCGATGGTTAACAGATGTAAAAGCAGTGGAACACTTTTTTAACTGTTTGGCAAAATAGCCAACTCTTGGCTAAGGATGTGCAGTGGTATTGAGGCAAAGAACAAGAAGCAATATTCACTTAAGTGAAACAACTGGAGATGGTAATGCCAGTGTTGAAATGCTATACAGTGAATAATGAAATCACCCGACAACATGACACCAGAGAGACTAGACTTGAAGCAACCAAAATGCACCAAGGACAACTGGTTCCATTTGCATCCAGGGCACTAACACAAACAGGAAAATATTACGCCCGAATTGAGAAAGAATGCCTGACCATTGTCTTTGCTTCTGAACATTTTAACCATTACCTACTTGGAAGAGACAAAGTGACAGTCAAGTCTGACCACAAGCCACTTCAAGGCATTTTCCTCAGGCTGCCATGATCTGCTCCAAACCATCATTAAATAATGTTATTCCAGTTGCAGAGATACATCTGGATGTGAGGTACAAGCAAGGGAAGCTGACGTATTCTGTAGACACACTGTGAGAGCAGCTGCCTGGTGATGAAAGTGGAAGATATGACAACTAAATGTGAAATCTTCCCCATTCACTGTGAAGCAGCAGCTCATCATGCTCTGGGATTTATAAAGGCAGCAGAGAAACTGAGTATAACCCATTAGCCCTTCTCTCAAATCAAACAAACTATCCAACAAGATGTAAAGCTCAAACAGTTGCAAGAAGTAGTGACATGAAGAATGCTGGAGAGCATGAAGGACACATTTGTTCTATAACAACATCCTAGGAATATGGAGATAAATTGACAGCCCAAGATGACATGTTATGCAAAGGCAATGGAGTCATTATCGCAAAGGAATTGAATGGTGAGGTGCTAAAATGCATCCATGCATGGTCCACACCAGCAAGCACAACACTTGTAATGAGAACTGAGCTAAACAGACGAGAGAGCTGCTAATGGTACACAGTATTCCAGATAGACGATGAAACTGGGAGTGATCCTCTGCACTCTTGCAGGAACCTATTATCTGGTCACTGTAGACTGCTATTTTGATGAGTGGCAGGAGGACCAGTGACTGCCTCTAAGATTGTCAAATTCCTAAAAGCATGCTTCAACTGTTACAATATTCCAGAAATTATGACAAGCAACAATGGTCCTCAACTCCCGAGTGAAGAATTTAGTCACTTCAAGAAAGATTGGGAAATTCAACACCACACATCATTTCCTCATTATCTCCAATTGGAGAGGTGGAAGTGGCAGTAAAAATCCCAGCTGGAATCATAAAGAAACCAAAGCAAATCCCAAACAGGTGTATACAAGACAATCCTCAAGTGGAGGAGAACACAAAGACTAATGTCACACAAACTAACAAACTAATCTTTTAATAGTGAGAAGCTACCCAGACTGGAAGAAGCAACAGATGAGTTTTAAAAAATCGTTGTGAAATACTAGAAAAGCAAATTTCTTTTCAACAAGCCTGCTAAACCATTGCTAGAGTTGATATTGGAGAGTTAGTCAGGGTGTGAACATTCAACAATCTCAACAAAAGCCAGGCCAAATGGCAAATTATGAGCTGCATGGAGCAGTTGACACCTTGATCATAGATGGTGGATGTGAACAGCCAGACATATCATTACAACCGCAGCTACATGCACCCAGTTAGAGGTTGCTTTTCTTCAAATGCAGGTGGCTGATCAGAAAAAGGTGAATGTGTCAACTGTACAGGTTGTATATCAATATCAGACCCAGAGGTCCACAGCAACCCAACCACTGAAATTGAATAACAGCTACATCTGTAACAAGAAACCAGACAGAAACACTACTCCATGGTGAACAAAATGACCCAAGTGACCAACCAATGACAGCAACATGCACACATACTATTAAGAAACCAACATGCTTAAAGGATTATTTGTGCAATTCATACACAAGAACTGATGGAAGTAACAAACTGCTAAGGCATGAGGCATAAATGTTTGGTAACTTGGGTCACTGGAACTGTACATGATTATCCATGCCATCATCTGTGTAAAAAGGGGGATTTTTGAATCGAAATACGGTCTTTTTTTTATTCAGTCATGAAATGTGGGCATCCCTGCCTGGACCAGAATTTATTGTTCATCTCTGGATGCCCTTGAGAAGTAGGTGCTCTGTTGCCTTCTTGAACTGATGCAGTTCCTTTCGTGTAGATACACCCACAATGCCAAAGAGAGGGAGTTTTAAGATTTACACTCAATGACACTGAAGGAATGGTGATCTGTTTCTAAGTCAGGACAGTGAGTGAATCAATGGGTGTTTCTATGTATTTGCTGCCCTTGTCCTTAGAGATGAAAATAGTCATGGGTTTGGGTGGCACCATTTAAGGAATCTTGGTAAAATCCTAGATTGCATCTTGTGGTTGTACACACTGTTGCTACTGAGCATGGGAATTAATGTTTATGGGTGTGATGCTAATCAAACTGACTGGTTTGTCCTGGATGATGTCATGCTTCTTGAGTGTTGTGGGAGCTGCACCCATCCAGGCAAGTGGCTGGGTTGTGCCTTGTGCCTTGTAGGTGGTGGGCAGGCTTTGGGGAGTCAGGAGGTGACTTACTCTCAATGTTTGTTCCAGTCTGCCCCGGAATCATCCAACCTCTAACACACACGTCAATAAAGTCCTCATGTTGACCATATTGCGTTGTACGTTTGAAAGATTATTTGAAAAGGACAAATCACAAGGGCATTGGGGAAAAGTCAAGGGAGTGGTACTAAGTGAACTGCTCTTTCTGAGAAACAGCACAAATAAAGTTGGCTGAATAGTCTATTTCTGATCTGAAATCAATCAAAAATTCTATGGTGAACCATTGTCATATTGCATGACATATAAGTGACTTGCATATTAATATCATTGTGCATCATTCATATGGTGTTATTTTTGAACCAGGTCCTGCACCAATGTTTTCAGTTCACTGCCATGATGGCTCCTTGTCCAATTAAATACTGGCTGACCAATGGATATGAGCAGTTATAGATTTAGATCCTCCATGCTTTATGTATTGTACTTTCCCCCTTAAATAATATTCAGTTAGGAATCTTGATGGCACAACATTTTAATGTAAATTATTTTACATCATCTTTTCATAAACTGACACTTCTTCTGAGATTACAGTCTTTTAGAAATAATTGCTGTAGGAGTTGGTGCTGCTCTTAACATGTGCTGTAAGCGGTTTGTGTTGGCTGATTAAACCTGTGTGTCCCTCAGAATTTGTTTTGTACAAATTAACAGTGCTAACAAGGTTATTGGTTCCCAGGGAAAAAAAATGATTTCAGTTCTGTTCACTTTGGACATTATGATAAATTAAGGTTTCCATAAGGAATCTCAGTATCCGATGTGTAGAATTGCCTGTTGGCTGTAGGTGACAACTGATTGGATGTCGGTGACTTATGAGTGGAGGCATTGATTACATCATTGCAGCGCACTCCGATTTATGACTGACAGCCTGTATTACAGACCAGAGCAAATATTAAAGCACGAACCCATTTTTAAATTTCAAAGTGGATGGGATTGCAATCTCTTGCATAATTCAGTCGTTGTGTGAGTGTTCCTTTTGTGGAAAGGGCAACAGAGTCTGAAACCCTATACAGAACTTTTAGGAAGTTGGAACACTTCTTTAATCATTGGAGGATGTCCGACAGTTTTGCTTATGAATGGACAAGTGTCTGGTTTAAGATTTTAAATGTTTAGAGGTGTAGCCTTATCACCCATTATTGAGTTACTGAGGCAAGCTATCTGATTTGAGGTAAAAATATTGGATGATATTTCATATCAAAATATGCAATTGTAGTTGTAGAACTCAAGTAGTTCAGCCCATTATTGCCACACCAATAGAGCTCCTGACACTGCTTCCACTTCCCATAACCTTGCATGTTCCACTAATGTAACGATATAATGACAACTTATTTACCTCCTTTGCCACCACTCAATTAAGAAGATTTTAAAAAGTAAGCATTTTATTCTGTCTTCTACTGAGGTAAGGCCACACATGTAGCTAAGTCACTGTCATTCCAGGATACCTTGTTGAGGTGGTCTGTTTGTAATATTTGATCACTTAATCAGTAATGTTGCTTATTTATATTTCCCAGCTTCCTAAAATAAAAATAGGTTTTCACAGTTGTTTACATTATTATAAAAATATATTTTCTTTTTTCCATATTTCCCACATAGATGTTGCACAGGCTTTAATTCTTAAAAAATAATGTTGCTTTGTTACTTGGATCAGATGGTAGCACTCCTGCTTCAGAAACAGAAGGTGTGGATTGAAGGTCCATTCCAGAGACCTGAACACAGTTTTTTGATTGATTTTCCAGTGCAATGGTGAGGGAAAACTACACTGTCAGACATGCCATCTTTGGGAAGAGATGTTAAACGTAGGCCTCAGCTGCCTTTTTGAATGGGTCTAGAAGATTTCATGGTATTGTTTAAAATATAAGAACAGGCGAATTATCTTTGATGCCCTGTTGATAGTTATCCCTCAGCTGACATCACCAAAAACAGATGATTTTGATTTGATTTGCTATTGTCACATTCACTGAGATACAGTGAAAGATATCGTTTTGTGTGCTATCCAGGCAAATCATATCTTATAGTACCTCAGTGTAGTAAAACACAATGCAGAATACAGTGTTACAACTGCTAAGAAAGATCAACTTTAGTAAATGAGACATCCATTCAAAGGGCCAAAGCTGTTCTTGAATCGGTTGCTATGTGTTTTCAAACGTTTGTCTCTTCTGCCTGATGGAAGGGGTAGAAGAGATTATAACTGGGGTGGGAGGTGTATCTGATTATCATGGCTGCTTTTCTGAGGCAGCGGGAAGTACAGACAGACTCAATTGATGAAAGGCTGGTTTGAGTGATGGACTGGGACAACTCTCATTGTCATATTTCTGTTTATGGGAGCTTACTGTGCATGAAGTAGCATTTGCTGTATTACAACAATAATTATATTTCTATTTTAAAGAAAATAATTCATTTGTTGTTATGCACTTTAGGAGATCCTAAGGGCTTGAAAGCATAACCAGGGAGAGAAATCCCAGACCCTGGCGCTTCTCTTATTTCTGTTCTATTTTATCTAACCTATGTTTTTACACTCAGTATCTTCTGTTGAGCACTTTTGCAATGCACTTGGATCCTATGGAATAGAATTGTGCAGCATGGAAGGATGTTATTTCAGCCCATTGAGACTATGCCAGTTCCTTCCAAGAGAGATTTCCACCCCTAAATTCCACTGCAATATCAGAGAGGGAATGCACTCCAAATCCTAACCACTCTTTGTCTAACATTTTTTCTTTGCGTTGCCTCTTGTTCTTTCGCCATCATCTCATCTTAAATCTGGCCCATCTGATTATTGTTCCTTTAGACATTGTGAGCAAGTTCTGTTTATTATGTCTAAA
Organism: Chiloscyllium punctatum; assembly: GCF_047496795.1. NCBI lineage: Eukaryota > Metazoa > Chordata > Chondrichthyes > Orectolobiformes > Hemiscylliidae > Chiloscyllium > Chiloscyllium punctatum. The sequence goes on from NC_092745.1 coordinate 63,680,539, forward strand.
CAGTTCATAACTTTATATAGCTCGATCAAATTCTCTCTACTGCTTACCTTCAAACGGAACATGCCAGCTTCTCTGTAATCCCTTATCCCTGGAGAAGTTCTAATTTTTTTTTCTGGAGTCTTTGCAATGTCTTTACATCCTTCTGGTGTCCAGATTTGGAAACATTGATGCCATGGGGTCAAATTATTCTCTTCATGTTAGCAAAGCTTCTTTGATTTTGTATTCTGTTTTTATTTGTAAAAATCACCAAAAGCCCAGGTTTCAATGTGGTACAGTTTTCAACCACAGCTTTGCTGGGCAATTGCACACAACATGGGTGTTCATATTATGTGCATAACTTATTTGAATCAGACCCGAAATTAATTTTATTTTAGGGCTCTTCCTAAAATTTTCTTGAGAGCTACCTTTTGATTTTCAATGATTACTTTTTCATTCTCCAATAGATTTATTGAGTGACACATGTTGTAAAAATACCTCCTGTAATTTTGTTAATAATGTGGCTTTTGGACTTGCAAAGAGGCTAAGTTAGAAGAATCCATCAATATCCTCCATTATCAGCTCTCCAGTAAACTTGATGCCAAAACATACAAGGAACACCTTAATTTACTCAGCACCACAAAACAGCAAACTTTGTTTTAACTGGCACCTTGGGAATTGACAAACCAGCAGAAATTATCTGCTTGAAATATTGAAGGTTTACTGTATTTTTGAGATCTCTGCGATATATAGGTGAGAAGGCTTTCTGCTGGTACTTTTTCGATAAGGCAAAATTGCATTATTATTTAAGTGATTTATGCTGTAAATAAAATATAACATTGATATGTATACTCCTGCATTAAATTTCTATTACTTAGTGTGTATTTTTACATTGATTATATGTACCTCTGGGTCAACTGGAATATTTGACCAACCAGTGCACTCCTGCTCCCATAGGTGCCAGTTAATAAAAGGTTTGCTGTATTTAAATTGGCCCAAGATATCAAGCATAAGTTTTTCTTCAGAATAACTGGCAGACACGTATACACACTAAACCCTAAATATGCCTTCTGCAGAATAGTGAGGTCATAGCTAATGCACTTCCATCACAAATGCATAAAGTTGGAATATTTAATGAGGCATTTACTACCCTTTTCACTGCATCTCCAAACTCAATCTCAGTTTGAAACTTAAAGATTGATATATTGCTCATTAACATAACGTTCTCTACTTTATCCATATACAGTAGCTATGGAACTTATGAATCTTAAGCTAGGGCAAGGAATCCATTACCTCAGTGATTTCAAGTGTTTCTGGCTGCCAGTTGAATTTTCTTTGGTTGATGGATTTAAAATAGTTCTCTCTCCTTTGAAGCTTCCTTACACACCTTGCAGGCTTCTCTTGCCCTCCCCTTACTTGTCGGTTCTATCCCCTAATGGTTTGTTAGTCTCATGCTGGGACTTAACCAGCATTTTTGATCTAACTAGTCCAGCTAATGCCTTGCGCCTAATTTTTCAACAGTGAGAAAAACCTCCCACTAACTCCATTTAAATGGCCATCAGATACTTTTAGCTGTTATCATGCAACACCTATCTGCTCCTCCTGGGAAGGTTGGGAAAACGTCTGGTATCCTGACCTTAATTTGTAACCTCTTTGGTGGCCAGGCTTACAGGATTTGCACTTAATGACAATTCAATAATGGCATCTCGCCTGACCCTGCGAATTTATGCTGGGTGATCCATTCAGTCTTTCCCTTTATTTCTAACTGATTATAAAGGAAAGTGGAAAACCAATTTGACTGGCAAGCTTTGGGAGTGAAGGAGTGACTCAAACCAGTCCACGTCTTGGCTTGGCTGTGTTTGGCACTCTGGAGGTGTGATGATTGATTCAGAGGAGTTAATACGTCTGAAAATATCTTTTAAGATGTGTGAGCACTTTTTCTCTTGAGGTTTTATTTGTGCGTGTATAGTTGGAACCCTTAAGAGTTGCAGGTTGTTTTTGAATTTGAGAAAATGGTATATAAGCTAACGTGGTTTTCTTGTGCAGGTTTCCTTAAGCCTGTGCCTTATCGTCTATCAATAGCAGACAGTAATGTCAATAAGTCTTTACTTTATTAATTCATTACTGCTGATTCAGCTCAGTACGTTTCTGTTAGCAGGGTTTTAATCAAGAACAAACATCCAGTACCAGGGTAAAAGCATTGCCTTACACATTAACAATGCAATATTCATAATGGACAGCTCAAACAGCAGGGGCCCATTTCCCCCTTTTATGCTAGGTATAAACACTATCTGCAAAACCAAACTGCAAAGACCACCGATAGCTTCAAAAGAGAGCCAGCATAGAAAAGCCTCAGTTTGCAGTGACTTTGAAAGCGCATTGAGGTACAGAATTATGCTACCTCAGGCTGTGGATACAGCTGAAGTTCTTTCACTATGGATTCTGGCAAAAAGTAAAAATTTTTCTCCCAATCCTTTCGGGAATGTTGTAGAAATGTACTGGAATTCTGTGCTCTTCCATCTGATTGTTATATGGTTTTAAACGTGGTTATGTGGTTGTCACAGTGGATAAGAAAGCATTCTTCCCTCTTCTCCTCCCAGTTCAAAGAGGCACTTATGTTCTCCCCTACCCGCCCATCCACAATGCTCAGCTCTTGTTTGTCTTGTCTTTCCAGTTCCTGCTAGTATTCTCCTCCTTCACTCCAACAATCTCACACTCACACTTCACACCGACAATCTCACACTCACAGTTCACACCAACAGTCTTCACATCCCACTCACAATTCACACTGACAATGTTTACATGCCAACAATCTCTCACTCACAATTCACATTGACAATGTTTACACACCGATAGTTGCACACTCATAATTCACACTGACAATGTTTGCACTCATACTCACAGTACACACCAACAATCTCACACTCAGTTCACACTGACAGTCCTCACACTCACCATTTAAATTGACAGGCTTCACACTCACATTGAAGTATTCACACTCACAGTTCAACTGAAAATCTCATACAGTTCACACTGACAGTCTTCACACTCACAGTTCACATTGATAGTCTCATACAGTTCACACTGACAGTCTTCACACTCACAGTTCACACTGACAATTTTCACACATGTACACAGTACACAGCAACAATCTCACACTCAGTTCACATTGACAGTCTTTACACTCACAATGACAGACTTCACATTCACACACCGTTCTCTCTGACGACCTTAACACTATCACTGACAATTCACACAGTCATAGTTCACACTCACATTTCACTTTTCACTCTCAGTTTACACTGACACTCTTTACACTCACAGTTCACACTAACCATTTTCAGACTCACCTGTACAATTGACCCTCACACTCCTCACTACTCTCTCTCAGTTCAGAGTGACAATCTTCCAACCTACAGGTTATGCTGACATTCTTTATGCTTATACCTACAGTGCACATAGATGCTCTGCAATCTACTACAGGTCACCCTGAGGCTCTGCAGTTGCTATCACAGTTTAAACGGACACTCTTCACTCTCAATCCCAAATATGAACACAGGAATTAGAAGTAGGCCATTCAGCCTTTCGAGGCTGTGTTGTCTTTTTCTAAACTAATCTTATTGTAACCTCAAATTCACAATCCTACCCAGCCCCTGAAAAGCTTCCACTCCCTTGCTTAACAAGAATCCATCTACTTCTGCCTTAAAAATATTCAAGGACCACCCCCCCACCCCTTTCCAGGAAGGGAGTTCCAAAGACTCTCAACCCGAGAGAAAAGAATTAAGCCTGATTTCTGTTTTAAATGGGTGACTTCTGAATTTTAAACAGTCTCCCCGAGTTCTGGATCCTCCTATAAGAGGCGTCATCCTCTTCACATTTGTCCTGTCAGGACCCCTCAGGATCTTATATGTCTCAATCAAGTCATTCTTATTCTTCTGAACTCCATTAGTTAGAAGTCTAACCTGCCTAACACTTCCTCATAAGATAACCCTCTGATTTCTGGGAAATGTCTGATCTGCCTCCAATGTATTTGCCTCCTTCCTAATGCATGTTGTACTCCAGATGGGTTACACCCATGCCTGTTATAACTGAAGCATAACTTTCCTTATTTTGTATTCAGCTTCATTCATGATAATTAATATAATGAAAATCTACCCATTACTCCTTGATGTTCAGTGGAATATACATCACTGAATCCCGCACTAAAAACATTCTGAGGGTTACCATTGACCAGAAACCAAACTGGACACACCATTTAAATACTGTGGCTACAAGAGCTGGTCAGAGGCTAGGAATCCTGCAGCTTGTAACTCAACTCCTGACTCCCCAAGGTCTGCTCACCATTTACAAGAGGCCAGGTAGGGTTGCGATGGAACACTCCTCACTTGCCTGGATGAGTGCAGTTCAACCAGCACTTACGAAGCTTGATGATGCCATCCAGGGCAAAACATCACATCCACATCACTCTCTCCACCATCAACACTCAGTGATAGTAGTGTGTACAGTCTACAAGATGCACCACAGAAATTTACCATTGCTCCTAATCCTGCACCTTTCAAACCTGCGGCCGTTACCATCTAGAAGGACAAAGGCAGTAGTTACATGGGAACACCACCACCTGCAAGCTCCCTTGCAAGCCATTTCCCATCCTGACTTGGAAATATATCACCATTCCTTCAGTGTCAAAAACCTGGAAATCCCTCTCTGACAGCATTGTGGACTGCAAAAGTTCAAGATGGCAACTCATTGCCACCTTCTCAAGGGCAACTAGGGATGGCAATAAATGCTGACCAGCCAGCATCACCCACATCTCATAAGTGAATAAAAAAGTTAGAGTCATAGAGATGTACAGCATGGAAGCAGACCATTCAGTTCAACTCATCCATGTCAACCAGTCAACTAAACTAATCTTGTCCCATTCGCCAGCACTTGGCCCATATCCCTCTAAACCCTTCCTATTTATAGACCCATCCTTTTAAAGATGTCTTTTGAAGATCGTAATTGTATCAGCTTCTGGCAGCTCATTCCATACACGCACCAACCTCTGCGTGAAAAGGTTGCCCTTTAGGTCTCTTTTATATCTTTCCCCTCTCACCTTAAATCTATGCCCTCTAGTTCTGGACTCCCCAACCCCAGGGAAAAGATTTTGCCTTTTTACCCTACCCATGCCTTTCATGACCTTATAAACCTCTATAAACCTCTCACCCCTCAGCCTCTGACGCTGCAGGGAAAACATCCCCAGTCTGTTCAGCCTCTCCCTATAGCTCAAATCCTCCAACCCTGGCAACATCCTTGTAAATCTTTTCAGAACCCTTTCAAGTTTCACAGCATCCTTCCCATAGTAAGGAGACCAGACTTACACACAATATTCCAACAGTGGCCTAACCAATGTCCTATACAGCCACAACATGACCTCCCAACACCTGTACTCAATACTCTGACCAATAAAAGACCAAATGCGTCCTTGACTATCCTATCTACCCGCAATTCTACTTTCAAGGGACTATGAACCTGCACTCCAAGGTCTCTTAATTCAGCAACACTCCCCAGAACCTTACATTAAGTGTATAAGTCCTGCTCTGATCTGCTTTTCCAAAATGGAGCACCTCACATTTATCTAAATTAAACTCCATCTGGCACTCCTCAGCCCATTGGCCCAACTGATCAAGATCCCATTGTAATCTGAGGTAACCGTCTTCACTGTCCACTACACCTCCAATTTTGGTGTCATCTGCAAACTTACTAACTATACGTCTTGTGTTCAAATCCAAATCATTTATATAAATGACAAAAAGTAGTGAACCCATCACCGATTCTTGTGGCACTCCACCGGTCACAGGCCTCCAGTCTGAAAAACAATCCTCCACCACCACCCTCTGTCTTCTACCTTTGAGCCAGTTCTGTATCCAAATGGCTAGTTCTCCCTGTATTCCATGAGATCTAACCTTGCTAACCAGTCTCCCATGGGGAACCTTGTCGAACGCCTTGCTGAAGTCCATATAGATCACATCTACTTCTCTGCCCTCATCAATCTTCTTTGTTACTTCTTCAAAAAACACAATCAAGTTTGTGAGACATGATTTCCCAAGCACAAAGCCACGTTGACTATCCCTAATCAGTCCTTGCCTTTCCAAATACATGTAAATCCTGTCTTTCAAGATTTCTTCCAACAACTTGCCCACCACCGATGTCATGTACTCTGGTCTATAGTTTCCTGGCTTGTCCTTACCACCCTTCTTAAACAGTGGCACCACGTTAGCCAACCTCCAGTCTTCCGGCACCTTACCTGTGACTATCGATGATACAAATATCTCAGCAAGGGATCCAGCAATCACTTCCCTAGCTTCCCACAGAGTTCTCAGGTACACCTGATCAGGTCCTGGGGATTTATCCACTTTTATGCATTTCAAGACAACCAGTACCTCCTCCTCTATAATATGGACATTTTTCAAGATGTCACCATCTATTCCCCTACATTCTATATCTTCCATGTCCTTCACCACAGTAAACACTGATGTAAAATAGTTGTTTACTATCTCTCCCATCTCCTGCAGCTCCACACATAATCTTTGAGGTGTCCTAATCCTCTCCCTAGTTACCCTTTTGTCCTTAATATATTTATAAAAACCCTTTAGATTCTCCTTAACTCTATTTTCCAAAGCTATCTCATGTCCCTTTTTTGTCCTCCTTATTTCCCTGTTAAATATATTCCTACTGCCTTTATATTCTTCTAAGGATTCACTCGATCTCTCCTGTTTATATTGACATATACTTCCTTTTTCTTAACCAAAACCTCATTTTCTCCAGTCATCCAGCATTCCCTGCACCTACCAGCCTTCCTTTAACCCTAACAAGAATATATTGTCTCCAAAATCTCGTTATCTCATTTCTGAAGGCTCCCCATTTTCTAGCCATCCCTTTACCTGTGAACATCTGCCCCCAGTCAGCTTTTGAAAGTTCTTGCCTAATACCGTCAAAATTAGCTTTCCTCCAGCTTGGAACTTGATCTTTTAGATCCGGTCTGTCCTTTTCCATCACTAAGTTCTTTGAGTATTCCTAGTTATTTGCTGTAACTACATATTACTGTTTATGATTCACACACAAGGACACCCAGAATTCCTCTGCAGCTCAGAACACTGCAATCTCTCATCATTCAGTTAATATGCTTAATCTTTATTATTCCTTCCAAACCGGACAATTTTACATTTTCTCAAATTTGTTAACATTGTGGTTGCTGCTAAATAGTGTGCCTTCACTGTGAGGTTGTTAATTATTCAATCTCACTGTACAATACCACGTTTGGTACGGCCTGCTGTCTGATCAACTCAAGAACCTGCTGTGCAAAGAAACGATCCCAGCAATGTTCTCTGAATCTGAATCTCTGTAATCTTTGACCATCTGATGTTTCCAGTTGATATGTTGATTGAACTCTTCCTGTTATTGTGTCTTTCTGTGTCTTTCTGATGAGCTCCCATGATCTCTTCCTTTATGCTACACCATACTGTGTGTTAACTGTTAGGGGTCCTGTATGTAGCACCCTCAAGTAATTCCTTGCCTTTATCATTTTTCATTTCTGCCCAACTATTTCCACAAGTTGTTTTCCTGTACTTGGGTCCTCACGCTGTATTACGTGAATACTATCATTAACTAACAAAACCCCCACTTCCACCTTTTTCCTAGTTGCCTGTCTTTTCTAAACTTCCTTTCTTTCCTATCTATTCTCTACCCTTGGAGGTTCAGGTCCAAACCAATGTCACCCTGCAACCATGTCTTGATAATGGCCACCAGATTGTACTTATTCATTTCAATTTATGCTCTCAATTCAATATGTGCATACAGATAAAGAGCCTTTAGTTTTATAATTTTATTCTTTGTGTTAATTTTAGTCTTTTGTTAGTAGATTGTTACATTTGCACTGTCTGTCCCTTCCCAACATGTATTTGTATTGTTTCCTTTCTCTCTTGCCTTGATTCTACTCTTTGAATGATCACATGTTCTCACATTTGATCTCTTACCTCCATCATTTAGTTTTATCCTTTCTACTTCCCCAGTTATGTGGCAAGGACACTGGCTCCAGCACAGTTCAGGTGGAGATCACCTCATCATCATCATCGATCCCACTTTCCCTCCTACTAGTGCCAGTGTCCCACAAACAAGTGTCCATTTCATTCACATCAGTCTTTGAGCCACGCATTCACCTCTCTGACCTGACTTGCAATAGGGTTAGGGTTTCCCAAACCCTGCAACTAGTCAGGCAACACAGCCATCTGGACTCACACTCTTTGCTGCAGCAAGCAGAACCAATCTCCCCTCATTATATGTCCTCGACTATCACCACAAACCATCTTACTCTCTGTGCTTGAGTGGCTTCCTGTACCATGTGAATTAGTTCATCCAGCCCAACGCCCTCATTCCAATCAAGACAAGTTGGAAGAACCTCAAACCTGTTTGATAATTACAAAGGCTCTTTCAGCACTGCTCCTGCATCCTCTTACCTGCCTCCCTCACAGAGACACTCATGTCCCCGGACACTGACCAAATCAGATGACCCTATCCTGAGAGCAGCAATAACTTCATGGTACAAAGAATACAGTAAATTCAAGTCTCTTCCCTGATATATCAATGTCTGAGCTGGAGCTACTCAGACTTCAAACACTCACTGCAGATGGTTTTCTTTGGACCAAACTGGCATCCAAAACCTTCCACATCTTTCAATGTGACACATCACCCATTCTGCTTTCCTTAGTGTTCGAAAGAACTACTTATGTATCTGATTAAATTATAAAAGCCACCAGTTGCTGAATTGAATAAATCTTAATTGTTTATCAGATCTTTACCAAATAACAAGCTGTTGCAGTTCACACTGACTCTCTTCGTGTTTACTCTCATGCTTCACACTGACATTTTTCACTCCCACAAATCACAACAATGCTTGCACTTCCTGTGCTCTCACTCTCACACTCTTCACACTGCCCTTCACACTCATTCTTACAGGTCACACTGATAATTCATACCCACTTTTAATGTTCATACTGACATCCTTTGCTGTCACCTTTAGGTCACACTGACAGTCTTCACTCTTGCTCTCATAGTTCACACTCACTGTCCACACTGACACTCTTTACAGTTTGTTCACACTGTCTTAATTCACACTGACACGCTTCACACTCACTCCCACACTTCACATTGACACTCTTCACATTTACAGTTCATAACTGATTAATTTGATTTGATTTATTGTAATCACCATGTACCTAAGAACCGCGAAAAGTTTTGTTTTGCGAGCAGTTCAAGCAGATCATAACAAACATGGACATACAGACCATAGGTTGTTTAGACAGAGTGAGGCACAGAGATGCACAAAAACAAGGTCAGCATTAGGTTTGAGATTAGAGAGGCCCATTCAGCAATCTCATATCAGTGGGGGAAAAGATGTGTTTGAACCTGTTGGTGTGTATGTTCAAGCTTCTATATCTTCTGCCTGAAGGAAGAGATTGGAAAAACGCATTACCGGGGTGGGAGGGGTCTTTGCTGTTGGCAGTACAAAGTGGAGGTGCAGTCTGTGGGAGGTTGGTTTCCATGATGGTGGGCTGTGCACACAATTTTCTGTACTTTCTGACAAAGGAAAACAGTTACCATACAAAGCCATAAAGCACCCAGATAAAATGCTTTCTATGCTGCATCTGAAAAGGTTGGTGAGAATCCCTGCGGACATGCCAAATTTCCTAAGCCCCTTGAGGAAGACAATGTGTTATTGTGCCTTCTTGATCATCACATCTGCATGGGAGATCCAGGACAGATTGTTGGATATTGCCACCTCTCGGACCTTGATGCTCTCAACTCTCTCCACCTCAGCTCAGTTAATGTAGGTAGGGGGCATGTCCTCCTCCTTTCTTCAAGAAGTCATTGACCAGTTCTACACTCTTCACACTCACTTCTACCATTCACACTGACATTCTTCACACTCCTACAGTTCACACTGGCACTCTACACACTCACACCGACAGTTCACGCTGACACTCTTCACACTCACTCCTACAGTTCACACTGACACTCTTCACACTCACTCCTACAGTTCACACTGACACTCTACACACTCCTACAGTTCACACTGGCACTCGACACTCACACCTACAGTTCACACTGACACTGTTCACATACTCTCAGTTCACACTGACACTTTTCATACTCACACGTACAGTTCACACTGACACTCTTCACTTTCACTCTGTCAGTTCACACTGACACTGTCACAATCACTGCTACAGTCCACACTGACACTCTTTACATACTCTCAGTTCACACTGATGCTCTTCACCCACCCACAGTTCACACTGACACTCTTCACACCCATGGTTCACACTGACACTGTTCGAACACCCACAGTTCACACTGACACTGTTTACACCCACAGTTTGCACTGACACTCTTCACAAACCTGCAATTCACACTGACACAGTCCACACCCCCAGTTCACACTGACACTGTTCGAACACCCACAGTTCATACTGGTACTCTTCACAGACCTGCAGTTCACACTGACACTCTTCACACTCACTTCTACTGTTAACACTGACAATCTACACACACTCCTACATTTCACACTGACACTTTTCACTGACTCCTACTATTCACCCTGATACTCTTCACATTCACTCCTACATTTAACAATGACACTCTTCACACCATCAGTTCACACTAACACCCTTTATACTCACACTTACAGTACACACTGACACTCTTCACACCCATGGTTCACACTGGCACTCTTCACACACCCGCAATACACACTGACACTGTTCACACACCCGCAGTTCACACTGACACTGTTCACACACCTGCAGTTCACACTGACATTCTTCACACTCACCTCTGCAGTTCACATTGACACTCTTCACACCACTACAGTTCACACTGACACTCATCACACTGACCTCTACAGTTCACACTGATACTCTTCACTTTCACTCCTACAGTTCACACTGACACTTTTCACACTCATACCCGTATTTCATACTGACACTCTTTACACTCACCCCTACAGTTCACACTGACAATCTTCACACTCCTGCAGATTACACACTCTTCACACTCACACCTACAGTTCACACTGACACCCTTCACACACCCACAATTCACACTAACACTCATCACACTCACACCTGCAGTTTACACTGACACTCTTCACATTCACACCTGCAGTTTACACTAATACGTTTCACACTCACACATACAGTTCACACTGATACTCTTCACTTTCACTCCGTCAGTTCACATTGACACTTTCACAATCGCTGCTACAGTTCACACTGACACTGTTCACACACCCTCAGTTCACACTGACACTCATCACAGTCACACCTACTGTTCACACTGACGCTCTTCACACTCACTCCTACCATTCACACTGACATTCTTCACACACCCTCAGTTCACACTGACACTCATCACAGTCACACCTACTGTTCACACTGACGCTTTTCACACTCACTCCTACCATTCACACTGACATTCTTCACACACCCACAGTTCATACTGACACTCATCACACTCCTACAGTTCACACTGACACTCTTCATACTCACTTCTACAATTCACACTGACACTTTTCACTGACTCCTACTATTCACCCTGATACTCTTCACATTCACTCCTACAATTCACACTGACACTGTTCACACCCCCAGTTTACACTGACACTGTTCACACCCACAGTTCACACTGACACTGTTCGTACACGCACAGTTCACACTGGTGCTCTTCACACACCTGCAGTTCACACTGACGCTCTTCACACTCACTCCTATTGTTCACACTGACAATCTACACACTCACTCCTACAATTCAAACTGATACTCTTCACACTCACTTCTACTGTTAACACTGACAATCTACATACTCACTCCTACATTTCACACTGACACTTCTCACACTCACTCCTACAGTTCATACTGACACTCTTCACACCCACAATTCACACTGATATTCTTCACACTCACTCCTACAATTCCTGCTGACACTCTTCACATTCACTCCTACATTTCACAATGACACTCTTCACACCATCAGTTCACACTAACGCCCTTTATACGCACACTTACAGTACACATTGACACTCTTCACACCCATGGTTCACACTTACATTGTTCACACTGACACTTCTCACACTCACCCCTACAGTTCACACTGACACTCTTCACACTCACTTCTACTGTTAACACTGACAATCTACACACTCACTCCTACATTTCACACTGACACTTCTCACACTCACCCCTACAGTTCACACTGACACTCTTCACACTCACTTCTACTGTTAACACTGACAATCTACACACTCACTCCTACATTTCACACTGACACTTCTCACAGTCACTCTTACAGTTCACACTGATGCTTTTCACACCCCTAGTCCACACTGACACTCTTCACACTCACTCCTACAGTTTGCACTGATACTCTTCACACTCACATCTACAGTTCACACTGACACACTTCACACTCACTTCTACAATTCACATTGATGCTCTTTACACTCACTCCTGTAGTTCACACTGATGCATTTCACACTCAATCCTACACTTCACACTGACACACTTCACTTTCAACCCTACAGTTCATGCTGACATTCTTCACACTCACTTCTATTGTTCACACTGATACTTTCACAATCACTGCTACAGTTCACACTGATGCTCTTCACATCCATAGCCCACACTGACAGCCTTCACATTCACTCCTACAGTTCACACTGACACTCTTCACACTCACACCCGCAGTTCGCACTGACAGACTTCACACTCACTTCTACTGTTAACACTGACAATCTACACACTCACTCATACAGTTCACACTGACACTCTTCACACTTACACCTGCAGTTCACACTGACAGTCTTCACTCCTACAGTTCACACTGATGCTCTTCACACACCTGCAGTTCACACTGACACTCTTCATACAAACTGCAGTTCACACTGACACTGTTCAACCCACAGTACAAACTGATACTCTTCACACTCACATCTACAGTTCTCACTAACATTCTTCACACCCCTACAGTTCACACTGACACACTTCACACTCACTCCTACAGTTCACACTGACACACTTCACACTTACATTTCACACTGACTCTCTTCACACTCACTTCTACTGTTAACACTGACATTCTTCACACTCTCTCCTACAGTTCACACTGAAACTCTTCACATTCGCTTCTACATTTCACAACGACACTCTTCACACCATCAGTTCACACTAACACTCTTTATACTCACACTTATAGTTCACACTGACACTCTTCACACCAATGTTTCACACTGACACTGTTCACACACCTGCAATTCACACTGACACTCTTCACACCCACAGTTCACACTGACACTTTTCACACTCACAACTACCGTTCACACTGACACTCTTCACACCAATGTCATTCACATTGACATTCTTCACACCCCTGCAGTTCACACTGACGCTCTTCACACTCACTCCTACAGTTCACACTGACACTTTCACAATCACTGCTACAGTTCACACAGCTGTTTTTCACACACCCTCAGTTCACACTGACACTCTTTACACTTCTGCAGTTCACACTGACACACTTCACACCACTTTCGTTCACACTGACACTTTTCATACCCACATTGTTCACACTGATACTCTTCGCACTCACCTCTACAGTTCACACTGATACTCTTCACACCACATTTCACACTGACATTTCACACCACTATCGTTCACACTGACGCCCTTCACACTTACCTCTGCAGTTCACACTGACACTCTTCACACCCCTAGAGTTCACACTGACACTCTTCACACTCACACCCGCAGTTCGCACTGACAGACTTCACACTCACTTCTACTGTTAACACTGACAATCTACACACTCACTCATACAGTTCACACTGACACTCTTCACACTTACACCTGCAGTTCACACTGACAGTCTTCACTCCTACAGTTCACACTGATGCTCTTCACACACCTGCAGTTCACACTGACACTCTTCATACAAACTGCAGTTCACACTGACACTGTTCAACCCACAGTACAAACTGATACTCTTCACACTCACATCTACAGTTCTCACTAACATTCTTCACACCCCTACAGTTCACACTGACACACTTCACACTCACTCCTACAGTTCACACTGACACACTTCACACTTACATTTCACACTGACTCTCTTCACACTCACTTCTACTGTTAACACTGACATTCTTCACACTCTCTCCTACAGTTCACACTGAAACTCTTCACATTCGCTTCTACATTTCACAACGACACTCTTCACACCATCAGTTCACACTAACACTCTTTATACTCACACTTATAGTTCACACTGACACTCTTCACACCAATGTTTCACACTGACACTGTTCACACACCTGCAATTCACACTGACACTCTTCACACCCACAGTTCACACTGACACTTTTCACACTCACAACTACCGTTCACACTGACACTCTTCACACCAATGTCATTCACATTGACATTCTTCACACCCCTGCAGTTCACACTGACGCTCTTCACACTCACTCCTACAGTTCACACTGACACTTTCACAATCACTGCTACAGTTCACACAGCTGTTTTTCACACACCCTCAGTTCACACTGACACTCTTTACACTTCTGCAGTTCACACTGACACACTTCACACCACTTTCGTTCACACTGACACTTTTCATACCCACATTGTTCACACTGATACTCTTCGCACTCACCTCTACAGTTCACACTGATACTCTTCACACCACATTTCACACTGACACTTCACACCACTATCGTTCACACTGACGCCCTTCACACTTACCTCTGCAGTTCACACTGACACTCTTCACACCCCTAGAGTTCACACTGACACTCTTCACACTCACACCTACAGTTCACAATGTCACTCATGACACTCACATGTACGGTTCACACTGACACTCGTCACACTCACCCCAAAAGTTCACACTGACACTCATCACACTGCCTCTACAGCTCACACTGATACTCCTCACTTTCACTCCTACAGTTCACACAAACACTTTTCACACTCACCCGTATTTCACACTGACACTCTTTATACTCACACCTTCAGTTCACACTGACACTCTTCACACACATGCAGTTCACACTGACACTCTTTACACTCACCCCTACAGTTCATACTGACATTCTTCACACTCCTGCAGATTACATAAACACTCTTCACACTCACACCTACAGTTCACACTGACACTCTTTACACTCCAAATGTTCACACTGACACTCTTCACAAACCTATAGTTCACACTGATGCTTTTCACACACCCACAGTTCACATTGACACTCTTCATACACCCACAGTTCACACTGACACTCATCTCACTGACCTCTACAGTTCACACTGACACTCTTCACTTTCACTCCTACAGTTTACATTGAAACTTTTCACACTCACATCCGTATTTCACACTGACACTCTTTACTCTCACCCCTACAGTTCACACTAACACTCTTCATACTTCTGTAGATTATACAAACACTCTTCACACTCACACCTACAGTTCACACTGAAACTCTTCACACACCCACCGTTTATACTGATGCTCTTCACACTTCCACAGTTGACACTAACACTCTTCACACTCACCCCTAAAATTTACACTGACACTCTTCACGCACCTACAGTTCACTCTGACACTCTTCACACTCACAACTACAGTTCACACTGACACTCTTTACCCTCCTACATTTCACACGGACATTCTTCACACCCACAGTTCACACTGACACTCTTCACACACCCACAGTTCACACTGACACTCTTCTCACTCACTCCTACTTTTCACACTTACACTCTTCATTCACCAACAGTTCACACTGACACTCTTCACACTCACACCTACAATTCAACTGACACTCATCGCACCCCTACAGTTCACACTGATACTCTTCACACTCAAATCTGCAGTTCACACTGACACTCTTCACACTCTTACAGTTCGCACTGACACTTTTACCACCCCTACCATTCACACTGACATTCTTCACTCCTACAGTTCACACTGACACTCTTCACACTTACACTTACAGTTCACACTGACACTCATCTCACTGACCTCTACAGTTCACACAGATACTCTTCACTTTCACTCCTACAGTTCATACTGACACTTTTCACACTTACACCCATATTTCACGCTCATACCTACAGTTCACACTGACACTCATCTCACTGACCTCTACAGTTCACACTGATACTCTTTCACTTTCACTCCAACAGTTCACATTGACACTTTTCACACTCACACCCGTATTTCACAGTGACACTCTTTATACTCACCCCTACAGTTCACACTGACACTATTCACACTCCTACAGATTACACACTCTTCACACTCATACCTACAGTTCACACTGACACTCTAACATACTCACTCCTACAGTTCACACTGACACTCCTTACACTCCAACAGTTCACACTGACACTCATCACACTCACATCTTCACACTCACACCTACAGTTCACACTGACACTCATCACACTGACCTCTACAGTTCACATTGATACTCTTTCACTTTCACTCCTACAGTTCACATTGACACTTTTCACACTCACACCAGTATTTCACAGTGACACTCTTTATACTCACTCCAACAGTTCACACTGACACTCATCACACTCACATCTACAGTTCACACTGACACTCTTCACAGCCCAAGAGTTCATAATGACACTCTTTACACACACATTTGTAGTTTACACTGGCACTCTTCACACACCTGCAGTTCACACTGACACTCATCACACACACACCTGCAGTTCACACTGACACTTATCACACACACACCTGCAGTTCACGCTGACCCTCATCACACTCACACACCTACAGTTCACACTGACACTCATCACACTGACCTCGACAGTTCACACTGATACTCTTCACACACCTACAGTTCACACTGACACATTTCACACTCACCCCTAACGTTCACACTGACACTCTATGCTCCTCCAGTTCACACTGACACTCTTCACACACCCACAGTTCACACTGATACTCTTCACACACCCACAGTTCATACTGACACTCATCACACTGACCTCTACAGTTCACACTACCACTCTTCACCTTCACTCCTACAGTTCACACTGACACTTTTCACACTCACACTCGTATTTCACACTGACACTCTTTACTCTCACCCCTACAGTTCACATTGACATTCTTCACACTCCTACAGATTACATAAACACTCTTCACACTCACACCTACAGTTCACGCTGACTCTTTACACTCCAAGCGTTCACACTGACACTCTTCACAAACCCATAGTTCACACTGATGCTTTTCACACTCACACCTACAGTTCACACTGACACTCTACACGCTGACTCCTACAGTTCACACTGATACTGTTCACACTCACACCTGCAGTTTACACTGACATTCTTCACACTCCTACAGTTCACCCTGACACTCTTCACACACCCACAGTTCACACTGATGCTCTTCCCTACTGTTTACACTGATACCTATACACACCACTGCAGTTCACACTGACACTTTTCACACTCACTCCTACATTTCACACTGATACTCTTCTCACTCACCCTCGCAGTTCACACTGACACACTTAGTCCTACAGATTACGCAAACACTCTTCACACTCACTCCTACAGTTCACGCTGATACTCTTCTCACTCACACCCACAGTTCACACTGATGCTCTTCACACACCCACAGTTCACACTAACACTCTTCAAACCCACAGTTCACACTAACACTCTTCACACTCACCCCTAAAATTAACACTGACACTCTTCACGCACCCACAGTTCACACTGATGCTCTTCCCCACAGTTTACACTGATACCTATTCATACCACTGCAGTTCACACTGACACTTTACACACTCACACCTACAGTTCACACTGACACTCTTACACACTCACTCCTACATTTCACACTGATACTCTTCTCACCCTCACAGTTCGCACTGACACTCTTCACAGTCCTACAGATTACACAAACACTCTTCACACTCACTCCTACAGTTCACACTGATACTCTTCTCACTCACACTGATAGTTTACACTGACACTCTTCACTCCCACAGTTCACACTGACACTCTTCACTCCTACAGTTCACACTTACACTCTTACACACACTGACAGTTCACACTGACACTCTTCACACTCACCCCTAAAATTTACACTGACACTCTTCACTCACCTACAGTTCACACTGACACTCTTCACACTCACATCTACAGTTCACACTGACACTCTTTATACTCACTCCTACAGTTCACACTGACACTCTACACGCTGACTCCTACAGTTCGCACTGATACTGGTCACACTCACACCTGCAGTTTACACTGACATTCTTCACACACCCACGGTTCACACTGATGCTCTTCCTTACAGTTTACACTGATACCTTTTCACACCACTGCAGTTCACACTGACACTTTACACACTCACACCTACAGTTCACACTGACACTTTTCTCTCCCACAGTTCACACTGACACTCTTACACACTCACTCCTACATTTCACACTGATACTCTTCTCACTCACCCTCACAGTTTGCACTGACACTCTTCACAGTCCTACAGATTACACAAACACTCTTCACACTCACACCAACAGTTCACACTGACACTCTTCACTCCCACAGTTCACACTGGCACTCTTACACACTCACTCCTACAGTTCACGCTGATACTCTTCTCACTCACACCAACACTCTTTGCTCCCACAGTTCACACTGACACTCTTACACACTCACACCAACAGTTCCCACTGACACTCTTCACTCTCACAGTCCGCACTGACACTCTTATACACCCACACCGACAGTTCACACTGACACTCTTCACACTCCTACAGTTCATACTGACACTCTTATACACCCACACCGACAGTTCACACTGACACTCTTCACACTCCCACAGTTCACACTGATACTCTTCCCTACAGGTTACACTGATACCTATTCACACCACTGCAGTTCACACTGACACTTTTCACACTCACACCTACAGTTCACACTGACACTGTTCACTCCCACAGTTCACACTGACACTCTTACACACTTACGCCAACAGTTCACACTGATACTCTTCACTCCCACAGTTCACACTGACACTCTTACACACTCACTCTGACAGTTCACACCGACACTTGCATTGTTTCTGCCATGGTGCAGAATGACACATTTCAGATGAGGTCTTGTGGAATGCACTGCCTGGAAATTAGGTGCATGCAATTTCCCTTGAAATATACAAGATGTAATTTGATCATTATTTGCATCAAACTAATTGGCAAAGCTACAGGGAAACGACAGGAGTGTGCTACTAAGTTATATTATTCTTTCAGGGAGACCATGTAGATGCAATGAGCCAAATAGTCTCCTCCTGTGCTATCGAACATGTGTGATTTTGAAATTATATTGTCACTGGTCACTCTAACTCTGACAGGGCATATTTCAGAGTGCTTCTCCCTGTGTTCACACTGACACTTGTGTCTGTCTCTTAGCTAACTATCTCACACACCATGCACCAACTTGGATTTCATTGCCCAATGGCAGCAACAAGTAAGGGTCATTGAAGATGTAACTTTTATCAGTGTTGTATCCCAGTCGTTAACCTTGCCAGTTGGGTTATTCGCTCCAGAATCCTACAATGTGGACTCTCCAGGTCTGTGTTTGTAAATGTGTTGATTCCATCAAATGAAGATCGAAGATGGTTTTTTTCCCAGCCCTGAAATCCTCCTGATTTTTGAACCCAAGATTGCTGGTAGCAGAAAGTCCAAATGAAATCAAGTTGATTTCCTTTACATGAGTAATATTGCAATGGAAATTTTCACAGTAATTTTGTAATTAATCAGGAGGCACTCTTATTACCTTCATGTGATCAGTGACGATAGTCCCTTTGGGATTATACCCAGATAATCTGATGAAGATGGCCCATTGTGCCTTGCTAAGATTTTGTCATCTGAATAATCTGATTTAATTGCAAGTGACATGAGAAGGAATATGATTTTTTTTGCTTCTGCTGACTTTGACCTCACAGGGAAACATTTGAGACTCGAACTCTAAGTGTTATAGCTGACACTTTATGTGGTCCGGCCCTTGTTCCTTTTTAGTTTCTCAGGTTGGTAATTTCAGGCCCCACTGTCAATCCAATATCAAGATGTTTAGTTTCCTGTTTTGCCTGTGTGGAATTAAACATCCTGACCACGCTGCCCTCAGCTGTGTATTTTTACCCCAGGGAATCATCGAAAATGGGCTCATTTATCATCTAAGTAATCCGCTGGAATCTTAATTCCTGCGCAAGTGTCTTATGAGCACCTGCAATAAGCATTAATTTACCGAGCGCAGTATTATTAGGGCTTGGGCTTTTCATTTTGATCTTAATGAAGTGGCTGCTCCAAATTTATGAATTTACCCGACCTGTTGTGAACCACCATGACCTGACCAACCTTGATTAGATCTTGTTTTTCTTAGTCTGTGCCACAATGAGAAGTGCCCTGTCTGTCATCCCTCTGACCTTAGGTGAGCAACAATTACATTTGCTCCATAAGCTCTTAAAACAAGCTGGAGGGAAATTCCGATTCTTTGTGTGGATGACAGTAATAGGCTTGTGGCTTTTGTAAACTATATTAGTGTCAGAGCAGTAATCATTACAGAGGAGCTTAGTTCCTGGATTTCCACCCTTTTCTAGTCAATGAGAGGGGAATTGGACCCCAGCTCTGAGATTCTCGGAGGCTATTCAAACCCTATGGTTTGAATCTCTGCTAAGAGATTGCAAAATTACAGTAGAATATTACATACAATGTAGAATGTCATATCATATCTTGAATAATGCTTATGCAAGAAGTAATAATTAGTAATACAATATTAGTAATTAATAATACATCATTATATGATGTTCAATGCATGACATGCCGAGAAGTTCTGTAGGGTGGATGCTTAATAGTGGAAGAAATCAATATTTGAGTGCAGGCAACCATGACAGATGGCTAGTCTTTGAGATCAGGGCAACACTGTTTTCTTGAGAAAGCAGTTGCTGTGTACTTACCAAGCAGTTCATGGCTGATTTAGATTGTCAATTAATGATCAAACCAGGCCTGACACCTTACAAAATCTAATCTTGTGTTGATGGTAAAGATTGTGCAGTTTCTATATTACAAATCAATCTACAGGGTAGGTTACATGTTAGGACTAACATGAAGGCAATCTGATCTAAACTGACAGTCTGATTTGATTTGTTGACAGATTAAGCATCCCATATCATTGTGGGTAAGATTCAGTTGTTCAGGGTGAATTCAGAATTGCTGCTTGTGCCTGTGCAAAGTGCTAACGCTGAAGTGTTGAGCCCGTTAGCATCTGCATGAAATCCAGCCAAGTGTGAGCCCTGTTTAATCTAACATTGCAACTTTAAATATGGAATCCAGCTTAGGGCACTGGTATTGTAAACGGAAATGATCGAACATGTTCTATAGCTGTAAAGATATTGCACATCTCTCAGACAAGTGCGACCTGAGTCCTGACTCTCCTTTTGTAGCAACCTGTCTCCCAATGAAGGTAGTTTAACTGTTGTCCTGAGGGAAGAAGCAAAGTGGATATTGTTACTTCAAAGTTTCAGCGTCACTTGAAATGTTATTTTAAATAGATGAAATATATCAAGATTTAATTACTGACGTTTGGGATCAGATAGATTGAATGAAAAGGGAATAATGGGATATGTGAATGGGGGAATGCAAGTCCACAGGATTGAAACTATCGCTTAAGTAACAGATAACCATCAAGGTGGACTAGGTGGACTATGTCCTTGTTTGCATTTTGTAATTTCTACATATCTTTATTGAAGTATTTTAGTGAAACTGAGGCAATCTGTTCCCTCTCTCTGAGTGAGGTTTACTTTGGGTCTGGCTGATGTCAACAGGGAGGGTTGTCCAATGCTGATAACAGAGAAAATAAGTGCAACGTGTTGCAATAAATTAAAGAACTTGTTTGCTTTTAGTAAAAAATGAGACTATAACCAGCTGTGTTATTAACGGTAAAGCTTCAAATCATTTGAGGATTTGATCGAATTGGCTGCTAAAGCTCAGCACAGAATGTGATGGCCTCCATGACGAGTTTGCTATTGGGGAGGTACTTAATGAAGTGGTCATGCTGCTGCCATTCTGCTCTCACCCCAATTAGGGCGGGAAGACCTTTAGACAGCCACCAATTGAGATCCTTACTGACATCGCACTATTAGCTCAGCAGCGGGCTGGTTGGAGAGAAACAGGGACATGGAGTGGCCTTCTCCCTGTGCAGGAAGCACAATGTGCAAAGCCCCATTCAGAGTTCTGTGGGCAAGGGGATCCTTTGTTCGAAGACACTCACTGTCTGTTGGGCCCAGCATCAGGAAATATTCCCTACTGCTGACCCACAACCTGAGACCCCTACTTGCTATGCACTGAAGATATGGTGTCCATTGACAATACCGGGCCTCAGATGGGAATTGTACCACAGCTTCTGTGGTTGTGCCACCATTTGGAAGAGCTCTCAATGCTAACAGGTCTTGGTGGGCAAGATGCTGCAATCCTTGATCCCAGGTTAGGCCCACGTGGCATTTAACTTGGTGGGTCTTCCCCGAAAGAAATATTGCAAACCTCTTGCCAGCTTCCAGCCACTGGGCAAGACTCCCACAAACTCCATTAAATATTGCCCTCAATGTTTGAAATGGGGCCAAATTTGGACTTTAACTAACTAAATTAGTTAAGTTGAATTGAACAAATTAACTAGACAGTGACTAATTTTTTTGCCTTCAATCCAAATAAACAGATTTTGCAGGTTCTGCTGAAGGATTTTGAACATTTAGAATTACACTTAAAACAAGAACCTCCAAGGTATTAATCTCAGGATTACTACCTGAGACACAGGCAAACTGGCATCGGACAATAATGTCAAGGAGTTAAATGCATGACTCAAAGATTGGTGTGGGTGGAATGGGCTTCTGTTTGTGGGTTACAGGCACTAGTTCTGGGTAGGAGGGAGCTGTTCTGGTGGGATGGGTTTCACTTACCACAATTAGGAGTGTAGAGGGTGCTAAACACTGGTTGGAGAACGAAGGGGAGGGCAAATGTAGGCTTAGAAAGCAAGAGGAAAGAGCACCTATCTGGGTAATGGTACCCAGAGTGGCAGTCAAAGGGACAGAGTATGCAAACTTGTAAAACATCAGTAAGTAGAGTCAAAATTGGATAATAAATGGGGGAAAAACAAAATTTATGGCCCTTTACTTGACTGTATGTGGTGTTCCAAATAAAATAATTGAATTAATGTCACAAATACACATTAACAGGTATGATCTTACAGCCATCATAGAAACAAGGTTACAAGGAGATGAAAAACTGGGAAGTAAGTATTCCGGGATATGTAACTTTTTACAAAGTCAGGCAGGAAGGAAAGAGCGGTGGGATAGCACTATTGGTACAGAATGGAAAAAGTTTAATAGCAAGGATGATCCAAGATTGGAAGACATGAAATCTGTATGGGTGAAGGTGAGAAACACAAATGGGAATTGGACTCCAGTCCATCGTTGCTAACAAAGAACATGATGGCTCAAAGAATAAATCAGGAGATAATGGGGGCGTTTAACAAAGGCAGTACATTAATCTTGGGTGGTTTTAGTCTTCATATATGTTGGGAAAATCAAATTGGCAGAGTTAGCCATGAGGACAAATTCATAGAGTGTATTTGGGATAGTTTCCTGGAACAATATGTTATGGATCCAACCAGGGATCAGGCTAATTTGGAACTGGTGATGTGTAATGAGGCAGTTTTAATGAATGAGTCAGAATAAAAGATCTCCAAGGAAACAGTGACCATAACATGGCAGAATTATGAGTCTGAAAGGGAGGAACTTGGGTTAGAAACAAACTGTGCTAAACTTCAGTCAGAGTAATTATAAAGGAATGAGGGCAGCGCTGGCTGAAATGGACTGGGAAAAGAGTTTAGCAGCAAAGATAGTTGAGAAACCATGGCAGACATGTAAGAAAATAGTTCCTGGCTCAGAGCAAAGATATATTTCAGTGAGGAAGAAGGATTCTCAGAAGGGGACAAACCAAGGGAAGCCGGGGAGGTTAACGATAGCATCAACTGAAAGAAAAAAACATATAGTTTGGCAAAGATTAGTGGTAAGCCAGAGGATTGAGAAAGTTTTAAAAACCAACAAAAGATCTGGAATGCAAATCTTTCGTGCTGCAGCTGGGCTACTTACAGGGCCCAAAGCTGGGATGATGTCATGCTTTCAACCGATTCATGAATCGAATTGTTTGAATGCTGCTTTCTGGGATGATGAAGAGTCCCACAAATTGCCTGAGATCGATCATCCACTCAGCACTTCTGGCTGAAGATAAATGCTGATACTTCAGCCTTGGCTTTTACATTGACATTCTGGGCACCCCCACCATTGAGGATGCAGATGTGTGGGGAGCTTACTTGTCCCTCGTTTTTAGTTCTTCCCCTTCATTTATGGCTAGGTTTGGCAGGACTGCAGAGCTTAGAAGGATCATCTGATCTGCTGATTGTTGGATCACTTAGCCCTGTTTATCACTTGCTGCTTCTATCGTTTGGCATTTGACATGCAAGTAGTCCACTAGATTTCAGAAGAATGAGAGAGGATCTGAGTGCAACATTTAACTTTCTAACAGGACGAACTAAATGTGAGGAAGACGTTTTCCCTGATTTGGCGTTAGAACCAGGAGACAACAGTATTAGAAAATGGATTAGACAATTTGTGAATGAGATCAGAAAACATTCCTTCACGCAAAGGGAAGTAAATCCGTGAAATTCTCTCCCACAGAGACCAAGTCACTGATTAGTTCCAAGGAAAAGAAAAATACACGTTTAGAATTTCAAGGCATCAAAGGGTATGGGGAGAATGTAGAATTATGGCATTGGGGTCAGCCATGATTGAATGGTGCAGCAGACTTAAGGGCTGAATGGCCTCCTCCTACTCAGGGTTTCTTTGTGTTCTTACTTTACCAGGTTGGCACCATATTTTTAGGTATGCCTGATGCTGCACTTGGCATATTCTCCTTGGTCCTCATTGAGTCAGGGTTGATCCCATAACTTAGTATTGGTAGTGAGGGGAATGTGCCAGCTTAGGAGGTTACAGATTGTGGTTGACTACATTTTTGCAACTGTTGATGACCCAGCATGCATCATGGGTTTTGAGCTGCAAGATGTTTGAAGTCTGTCCCTTTTAGCCTGGTGATGGTGTGATCTATCATGATGGAGAGTGAAGATGGGACTTCATCTCCAACACCCTAATTTTTTGAAGAAAGTGTTTAATTGACAAACACTTGCCTTCACGGTGTTAGATTACAAGGCTGAACTGCAGCTGCAAGGTGCTAAGCAGAGATCATTGACCTACTTAAGTTAGGTGAAGACCCACAATCAGTATTGGGTTGCGAACCAACCTCCCTTGGAAGTGTTTGTTTTAACATGCTCGGGGGATTCAAATATATATGTTCAGTCGTCAATGTTGACCATGGACCTGGCTGATTGCCACCCTGTTTACAGTGATTGTCACCAAATATCACCATTACCACTTCCTGAAAGTGGTATCTTCACAAAAACCTTAAAAGTTTTTGGTATCTTTCATAACCTATGTCCAGCTGATGAAACTATTAATGATTTCCTTGATCTGAATGATTGTAAGATTTTCTGTGTAATTGCAAAGCAAAGATTGCTCATTTTGAGGTGAACTCGAAGTACAATATAATATTTTTTGTAAGACTTTTAAAGAAGTAGTAGGAGTTTTCCAAAATCCGAGCAGGTTTGAAGGGCTGTGGAAACAAGAGAAGACCATTCAGACTTTTAAATGAAATGACACTGGTATTAATGACCAGTTTTTCTTCTCTTATGGTTATGTCCAATCACTGACTTACTTTTCTGTGAGAGGAATATTGATAGAGTCCAAAATATAATTGATACGATATAACTGATAAACCATACACAAGAAGGTGTTGTAACTCAGACATGGAATGTACCTTTTGTTAACACTGGCTTTATGTAAAGCAGTAATATCAAAGTTACAGGGGCAGTGACGGAAGTACAATGCTGCAGGCTCCACATTAACCTCTTTTGTGCTAAAAAGACATTTGCTGGAACACCACTGCCCTGAATTTAATCTTCTATATCCTGCAGAAAAACGTCTTTTCACAGTTCTCTCCTGGACGACGTTGTACTTATAGCACTAGGTGGCATTTTATTCCGTTAGTTATTTACTGTAGGAGAAGGAGTTGTTATTTCTCAGCTACCGTACAGCTTTTGGTTTATTGATTTTTAAATATTTTATCTCAGTCTGTAATAATTTTGCATAAATTACTTGCATGAACATCCCAGCATGAGTATGACCTCTTATTCCATTTTTTGTGTTCTTTGGTCAGTGTACTTTCAAGATTGAATGCAGTAATTTACATGAGGTCCCATTTATTAGACAAAGTCAATGTTCCATTCATAAAGTGATCTGACTCTTTTGTATTGCTTGTTAGAGGCCAAAGCTGGACTATATACAGAGATGATGGAGAGACTGCCCCTTTGAGATGGAGCATTTAAGCATTTTTTGATACTTTTATATCCAGTGGAAGAGAGTCTCTGTATCCATACCTCATCTTTTAACTCTTGCCTTCAGCATTCAGAGGTTTCCTTTCAAGAAGATTTAGGGCATGGGGATGGTGGTGGGTAGGAGGGTGGGGGCTTGACTTTGTGAACTAAAGGTTCAGTTAATGAGTGCTTCTGGGGAAATCCTCCCATTCCTGGGTACCTGATGAGTACTTGTCAGTCAAATTTTACCTTGGTCTCTGTTGAATTCTGCACAAACACAGGGAAGACTTTAGAATAGTAAACACAGAGAGATTGCTTTCCTCAGTGATTTAACCAGCGCAAAACCATTTTGGACGTTAATTACCCTCTTGTCTGCTGCCTGGATGAGACATTGCTTACATTTCATTCATGAATCAAATAGTTTTTTGACCAACGTTTGACATTGAGAAAAGTCAGCAAAAAGCAGTTATAATTGGGTCAAGCAAATGAAAACCTTCCACTTAACTTGCCAAAAATGTATCCCGGGAACTGGATTCTGAGGAACGTTCTGTCTGTTCAATGTGTATTGTTTGGAACCTGAAGTTAAAGTTTGAATTCCCCGTCAACTTTTAAATTCGAGTTGCCTTTCTGCATTTATCTTCCTGCTTTAGTCCGAACTAGTAGCTATTTAAGCAAACAACATGGACCTCCACTGAACGACACTATAAAATATGACTGAGTGCTGAAACCCTCCATAGCAGTATTTCATGACAAATGTTCTCAAACATATTGGGGTTGGGATGACTTTGTAACTGGTTACAGTGCTATGTTGAGAGAAGGGTGGTTCAGCATATTCCTTTGTACATGGGAATCTGTGAGTTGATAAACTTCTTGTAATTGAACTCATAGATTCCCATGTGTTTTTCACAGCATGGTTATTTTATACCTTTTTGAGGAATTGTGTGTGAAGATGAAGAGTGATACTTTTTCCATTTCTCCCACTGAGCATCAACAATAGATATCCAAGCTTTTTGTTGCAATTCTACAAGGGCTGAACTGTGGATTTTCCATGCCCTCAGCTTAGCTAATCACTTTTTCTCATGTCAACATGAAATGGCTAATTTGAAGCCAAATCACTTATACTCAGTTAGTATTGGACTGAGATGGTCAAGTCGCATTTGAATTTAGTCTTTTTAAAGTTGTCAGAGGGCCCGTGCTGTCGTTATTTGTGTTAGATTTTAACCCATGGGTTACAAAAGTGTGTTTAATTGGCTGACTGCATTTCAAAATTTCTCTGAACCAATTCAAAATAAAATTAAAACTTTGTTGGATTAAGGGCTTGTCAACCAAACATTTGCAAGTACTTTATTTGTTTTTTGCACAAGGCAGAGGAACCCTTATTCCCTTTATCTTAGCTGGATTAGTACAGACCTCAAAACAATGACAAGATAAGTGCAAGTTGTTCCTTCGGAGTACTGTGCTTTCAGACAGCTCAGGGAACAGGAGTAAAGCTGCCCTGGCCTGTTCTACTGATTGTTATTAGAACATTTGACAATGTAATAATGGTTATGTCAATCAAACTTGCAGTAGATGACTGACAACAGAAATTCCTTCCACATCTACACCTGATTCAACAGGGTCAGTCCTGAGATGGCCAAGATTGACACATTAGAACCGAACAATGTCAATGTGACACAGCAGGGTATTCGCTTCTAAGGTTCGGATCACCCATTGCTGTACCTCTTCGGCAATGTTGACATTTATCTCCACACATTATGTGGAACAGTGTTTATTTCCATACACAGACATCCTTCATTCTGATAAGCACATAAAGAATATGACTAAACATGTCACAGGGGAATAGTTGAAGAACTATTCTGTAATAATGTTTTTATAAACAAATGTTGGTAGTTCAGAACAGAGACAAAACTATTTTTATTCTCCATTCTTGAAATTTGGAAGTTACTAAGTATTATCTAAACTATTATTGCACCAACACCATATGTTCCATGCAATTTATTTTCCAGAAAATGATGAATGACTAAATAACTCAAAATTGATTCTTCCCATTTCTCAGAGTACTTCTCAGAAACTTCTCAGAGTAATCTTATTTGTTGAGGAATAACTGCAGGTGAGTAGTGAGGTAATCCAGCAGGTAAAATATTTTCAGTGCTTCTGGTGTCCTCAATGAATTTGAAACCAAATTCAACTCTTCACCCTTTTAAACCATCTTTTAAAGTTGCTTTATTTTTCATCAATGGGTCTATCTCTCATAGAAAATGAGTTTAAAACCCGTTCAGCCCCTAAAAGTAACGGCCTGGATCAGACCAGCACAATATAACTCAAACTTGCTGTGAATATTCTTGCTGAGCCATTAGCTCATGTAATCAATTTCTCTTTTGTGCAGGGCTCAATGCTTATCAAGTGAAAATGTACTGAAGTTATTCTAGTCTGTGAAGGTTGCATAATTCATATTAATAACTACCAGGCTGCTTGTATTTTAGCATTAATATCCATAACAATGGAAGCATTTCTTGTGCTGCAATGATGTATAATTTAACAAACTCTTCTCTTGACTTTTAAAAGGATAAAGGAAATATTAATTTTGTAGATTGTGGCCTTGATTTAATGGAACCTCTCAGTGGGCATGATGTGGGTAGGAGGGGGTGGTGGCTGGGAGAATTGTACGGGAAGATTGGCTTGTGATTCTGGAAAACTGTCTCCAGTTTAGTGGGGGTCAGACAGGTTCTGAAACGGGAATCCTGTTTACTTTCAGCTGGATGCTAATTAGGCTCATTAATAAGGTACTTTAAAAGATGGTTGAGAAGGATGAAAAGTTAAATTTGCTTTCAAGTTTGTTAAGCACTCCAGAGACCCAGAAGATGTTTTACATATCTATTTACCTCTCCACTAATCTCCAGCTATTTCTCTACAAATAAAACTACTTTGGGAAGCTTCTAGAAGTGGAAAGAACACAGTTTGAGTTGCCCGGTTATCCTTAATTTCCCAGAAAATAAATGAGTCCGGTGCTTTAGGTTTTTAGCACGGAACATACCATATTGGTACATGAAGTATTTAAATAATCCTGAGTGATTAAAAGTCAAATATCTTTGAGCCCACTAGAGCTGGATGGTAGCTCTGAGTTTTAACAACCAACAGTCTACCAGGGAGATCCTTGTTCATGGACACTCTGATTGAGGAACAATCAAGAAAGGAGTGCACCGAATTAGTGCTATCATAATGCTCTTCTATCCAACAACCCCTTTATGGTGACCACCCCTCCCGATAACTGCAATCCCGCCACATTTGTCTATCTGCAGGCAATCTGCAATGATCTCTAACGAACTTTGCAATGCATTACCCCCACCAGTAGCCACCACTCCTGGGGATTTTCTGTCCTCTGATTGCCTGGTATCCTGTGGAGGCCCTGATTGCATGAGAGGTCCAGGAAGGAAAGGCTTGACAACTGAGAATCATTTGAGGACTCTGAGTCTATACTCGATGGGGTTTAGAAGAATGAGGGAGGATCTCATTGACACTTTCAAAATACTGAATGTCCTGAACAGTATAGACATTGGGAAGATGTTTCCATTGGTAGGAGAGACTAGGACCCGAGGCACAGCCTCAGAGTAAAAGGAAGACCCTTTACAATGGAGATGAGGAGAAACCTCAGCCAGAGAGTGGTGAATCTATGGAATTCATTGCCATAGAAGGCTGTGGGAGGCCAGGTCATTGAGCATATTTAAGATTGAGATCGATAGGTTCTTGATTGTCAAGGGGATCAAGGTTTATGAGGAGAAGGTAGGAGAATTGGCATGAGAAACTTATCAGATACGATAAAATGATAATAGACTATGTGGTTCATATGAAACGGGGACCTGAGGGAAGAATGTGCTGTTAATATTGTCCTGCTGAAGCACTTCTTTGTAAAAGGTGAATAAATGTTTGACACCATCCCGAACCTAGTTGTGATATTTATGTATAGAGTGGAGCTATCTTTAAGCATTGCAGGACTGGAGGAGATTGAAGAGATGGGGTAAAGGAGAAATTAGAGAAAGACTCAGAAAGCATTGAGGTGGTGAGTGAATGAGACTTAGTGTAAATAATAATATATGCAGCAAGTTTTGAATGAATTACTGTTTAGGTAACTTCACTTATTCAGCTTTCCAACATTAAAAGCCTGCGCAATAAATACCCAATCAATAAAGCAATGCTTCATCAACCTAAAAAAACTCTTAGGAATGCGTGGAAGAAAATTATTCAATTAATAAGTATTAGAGGTTTGTCAGAAAAGTCTGTGCACCCTACCATTTTGTACAATCGAAATCCATTCAAATGCTGCAGTCATTTTTAGGTAGTCACAATTTCAAATATGATGTAATGTTCCACTTTTAACAGGGCTATCTGGTGCCTACGATGTCTAACTTAATTTTAATCTCTGATCATCAGGTTTTTGAGGGTTCATTATTTACAAGCTTCTTTTTCTTTGATGGTTCTCTAATGATGTGCATGTCTGTTCTCTAATGATTTTAAAATTATATTTTTAAATTTACTAACAATTAAGTCACTGTGATATCGCAAATCCACTGTACTATAAATGTTGTATAACAATGTCAGTCAGTTTTCTTCATAATCTCACATCTGGATGTTTATGGTGCTTGATAGTATTGATGTGCTCCATCTGTAACAATAAGTATGTTAACAATTGAAAAGAAAGAAACAATTGTGTTTATATAGTGCTGTTTATGACCTCATAATGTTCTGTAGGACTTTATGGTGTATGTTGTACCTCACTGGGGTAGTGCACTGGAAATCAAGTCCTGGTATTCCCCAGAGTTAGTTAAAGGTTTTATCAAAATCCTCAATTTGCCTATTAGATAGACCCAAGTTAACAAAAAAACACAGGTTGGATTTCTATACTTATGCAGAGCTACTATTTATTACAAATAAAGAGATTCTAACAACAGCTTAAAATAACAATGAGCTATCAACGTATAATAATAAAGTGTCATGGTTTCAGAGGATGCTAGGGCTTCTTTGTCATTAGAGACAGGTGACTGGTGGTGGTTTAACCTGAGGGTCACCATACTTCAGGCGATGGGAAAGGTTGAGAAGGAGAATCCTTCATTATAACCTCAGCTGCTGCAAGAACTGAATCCAGCTATTGGCATCACGCTGGATGGCTTTTTTTGCAACTCATAACTCTACTTTTAAACAGACAGCCCCATATATACATACAGACAAACAGACAAACAAAAAGGTGTCACAGGTGGAGGGAAAAAAAGACTGAGGAACAGTTCAGCTGACCAATAGCACCAGTTCTCAGTATACAATAAAGTCTTTTTCTCTCCCAGTTCTTCAGTTTTCTGATCTTTTCCTTCTCTCTTATTCACAGGAAGCACAGAATGACTGGTTCACAAATTATGAAATCTCTAAATTATTGGTTAAAAATGCTAACTTACAACAACTGGTGGGAGAAATTAAACTGGCTTTCGTGAGACACAACACTATCTGTCCTTGCAGCAGTCGGAAAGCTTCTGTCAGTATCATTCATACTCACAAGCTGTTCAGCTACCTAGTAGTAGCCAATCAAATTGTTGTGGTCAAGCTGATGGCCTTTGGTATCCACAACCGATTACAACTTCACAAACCAATCAGCAACCTGTTCCCAAGCTGTATTGTACTTTGTACACACGTCCTGATGTTAGCCTGTCTACAAACAGCTTCTCCCTCTGCTTGATTAAAAACAGTGTACATTTAACTTACAATGAGTTTCAGTAAGTTGCTTTTTAAAAGGTGCAGCAATTCCTTCCATAGTTCTCAGTTTTTGAATAGTCATTCTCCATTTCAGTCCACAGTCAAATATTCAGAAAGTAAAAAGGCATGCCCTTTACAACAGTCAATAAACTATCTCTTAAGAGTGATCATTGCTGCATTTTGTACATTACACCAATCAATTTGTGTGGTGCAAATTTAGCTCAACAACAATATGATAATGGCCAGGGGATAGTCTGTTTTTTTATGCTGTTGAATGAGGGATATTACTGACCAAGACACTGCTCTCTGCTGCTCTTTGAACTAAATTATAGGATCTTTGACACTCCAATGAGAGAGCAAATGGAGCCACAGTTTAATGTTTCACGAGAAAGATGGCACTCCTGACAGTTCGGCAAACCTCAATGTTGCATTGAAGTGTCAGTGTGGGCTTTTGTTCTCAACTCTCTGGACAAGGATTTGAATCCTTTGGACTCAGAGATCAATGACTGAGCCTTGATTGCATGATTGGTTTTGCCGATTATTAATAAAATCGATTTAAAATAAAAGCCTAGATTCATCTTGTGTAAACTTCCTTCTCACTGCCCATACTTTGTGTCACGATTGATGTGTGTGTTTTTTCCTGATGTCTTGGTGTCATGAGCAGGTACTTTTAAACAGAAGCAAAACTTCCTCTGTGCCCTTAATGAATTAACTAACGATATGATTATGGGTGAGACTCTTTGTGTGCAATTTTAATGAAGTAATTATAACTGCTTGTTTACAGCTTGTTTATAACAGCTTCTCTACATTATAGTAAAGTACGTACACTTTCTATTAAACCTGCCTTTCAGGACTTCCAGAATTAAACGGCTCAGTGGAAACGTTTCCTTCAACTTCACATTTTGCTCTGACTTCCCTTGATCTCCTAGGTTACCTGCGGGTAGGATTTGTTTCTACAGAACAATGGGACACTTGTTCAAAATTGAGGTGCGAAGGAATGTCTTCTCTCAGATAGTTGTGAATCTGTAGAATTCTCCACTCCAGAGTTGTGGAGACTGGATTGCTGAAAGTATTTAAAGAGGAGGTAGATTGATTGTTGAAATATTGGGGAGTTGAGAGTTGTGAGGAGCTGGTGTGAAATAGGTGTTAAACCAGGGGCAGACAAGCAATGATGTTGTTAAATAGCAGGCAGGTATGAGGGCCAAAAGGTCTATTCCTACTTCTCTGTCTTCTGTTCTTAAAATTTTAACTTTTATTTTCCACTTTCCTGTTACCATAGTACTAGATCTCACCTTGAAACCCTGGGCTCAAATGTAATCTGTGGGGGTTTTGACCAAATTAAAATGGTAATTATAACTGTTTGTTTACAGCTTGTTTATAACAGCTTCTCTACAGTGCTGAGCAGAAGAATCTCTGCTCAAAGGGATAACCAATTTGTTAGTGTGCAAATAAATTTCTACTTTCCTAAAACAATAATCCAAGACAATAATTACTGCTTTTGTTGTTTCTCATCTGGACTGGCCAGATTTAAAATAGAATAAAACTGTTCCAGCTGCTTTGAAACTAGTTGCAGCTCTTTGTAAAAGGCCTACTATCGTAAAGCACAACTACCATATCTGTCACTGAAAACTGCCATTTAGACTTTATTGGCTGTCTTTTCTTGCTGGCTTAGTATCACTTTTCTATGTTACTTTGTAGATATTTTTAATCAACCCGTTATGACGCATGTCTAGAGCAGATGAACCTGGGCTCCTGGCCCAGAGGTACTGACACTACCATTGCATCCCAAGAAAGCCTGTGCTAGTTTGTAAGCGTAGAAATATATTCAATGTGTATAACTGGCTCACTTATCAAGGATTTGGTGTTATGTGACTATATCCATGGCTGTCTAAAGTGGGAGCATTAGATTTAAGGACGAGTCTTATCGAGTTACCGTAAAACTGTTTTTTTTAAAGATTAGATTCCCTGCAGTGTGGAAACAAGCCCTTCAACCCAACAAGTTCACACCAGCCCTCCGAAGAGCAACCCTCCCAGACCCATTCCCCTACCTAATCCACCAAACACTATGGGCAATTTACCTAACCTGCACTCCTTTGGACTGTGGGAGGAAACCCAGGCAGTCACAGGGAGAATTGCAAACTCCACACCGACAGTTGCCCAAGGCGGGAATTGAACCCAGGTCCCTGTGCTGTGAGGCAGCAGTGCTAACCACTGAGCCACCGTGCCCCCAATGCATATATGGATGTGGATCACAAGAATTTTTGGAATGAGTAAAAGATGATCAAAAGCTGATAAAGAGGAAGAGAATAGAATATGAGACACAGCAAATTAGCAAGAGTTGGGAAAACAGATTGTAAGGAATTCTACAAATATTTGTAAAAGAAGAGTATGTGACGTAAATGTAGGACCCTTGGAAAGCAAATTATTACAGTTAAGAATAAATTGCAGAGGAGCAAGGCAAATATTAAGAAATCTTCTAGGAGAAAGTGAGGACTGCAGATGCTGGAGATCAGAGCTGAAAATGTGTTGCTGGAAAAGCGCAGCAGGTGAGGCAGCATCCAAGGAGCAGGAGAATCGACGTTTCGGGCATGAGTCCTTCTTCAGGAAGCCCTTCATTCCTGAAGAAGGGCTCATGCCCGAAACGTCGATTCTCCTGCTCCTTGGATGCTGCCTGATCTGCTGCGGTTTTCCAGCAACACATTTTCTGAAAATATTATGAAATTTTTGGAACTTCACAGGATAATGTAAGAAACCCATAATATGAACAGTGAGGAGCAAAAAGTCTAATGAAAGTGAGTTAGAAATATTTGTGAAGAAAATGTATTGAAGGAATTAATACAATTTAAGACCAACAAATTTCCTCAACTTAATGGCACCCATTCTAACATTCTAGAAGAAATAGTTTTGGAGAAAATGGATGCATTGATTGTGATTTTCCCAAATTCTTTAGATCTGGAGTGGTCCAAGTGGAAGGAAATGAACATAAATAAACCGGAACTACAATTAGTCTGATATCAATGGTTGAGGAAATACTGGAATTAATTATTGAGGAAGAGATTACTTTTCAATTTTCACTACTTTTCAATCAATTTCTATTCTATTCTAATAGAAAAATCACACTGTGATTAGGCAAAATCAGCACAGCTTTATGAATGTGAAATTCTGTTAAACATATGTGTGAGGAGATTTGGAGATGTAATAAGCAGTGACATTTTCTTGCATTTAGGATTCATTAGGAATTCCCTCCCTAATGGCATTGTGGGTCAACCCACAGCAGGTGGACTGCAGCGGTTGAAGAAGAACACAGCTCACCACCACCTCCTCAAGGGCAACTAAGAGTGGGCAATAAATGCTGGCCAGCCGGCAATGCCCACATCCCACAAAATAAACTTTAGAAAATGCCATTTTAAATTTAAAACAGAACATTTAATATTTGTTTGCCAAAGCACAAATATGGCAGGATGAATCCTAGAATTTAGCAGGTGTGAAAAGGGTGATATCTGACTCTTGTAAAGAAGGATATATTTTTGTGCCAACCTCAAATATCGGAGAAAATGGATGGACTGGTTGATGGTGGATAGTTTTATTGTTGTGGGTGTCTGTCTTTTTTTCCAATATATGTGGTAGTAAGAAATGTGCAAGTTCAGATTAATTAATGGATTCAATTTTATAAACACCCCAAATTAAAATACTAAAGCTAAAATCCTTCCCCCTCCCAAAAAGGTCTTTCATATGTTCTTTTAAGGGGTTAATAATTTTTCTTATGCACTACAAAGTTTCCCACTGTAATATTATGATTACCTATTTCAAACAGTATTTTACCATACATAACATCAGTCAATTTATTTTTTAGGTAACTGTTCTATCTTTCACTTGACTCACTCATTTGTTGCATTTTTTTTATTAATAACTGCCTTTTAGCTAGATTTCCTGCTGTTACAAATTGCTTTGTTTGTAGGTAACATACAATGCAACAAATTGTTTAGCCTTTTTAAAGAATATGTTCTCAACCCACGACCTCTACTATCTAGAAGGATTTAGGGCAGCAGACACAGTGAAGTATCCTCACCTGTACATTTCCCTTGAAGCCACGCTATTGTCATTGTTCCTTCACTGTTGCTGGTTTAAAATCCTGGAAGGCCCTTCCTAATAACAGTGTGGTTGAATCCACACCAAATCGACTGCCGCATTCTAGAATGTGGTTCACCACCACTTTCCCAAGGGCAATTGAGGATAGACAAGAAGTATTGGCCTTGCAAGCAATGTTCACATCTGATGAAAGAAATAAATAAGAATCTGTTTACCAGATCAAATTGAGACTAGTACTACACTGCAGTGACCTGGAATGAACTAGAGTTTTCTCAGGATAAAGCAACAAATGTGGCTACTCACAATAATTCAGACATGAAGCATAAAAGAACATGGAAAATACTGTTGAGCAGATTATGAAACAATATATTACTTACCTTCTCAATAACTTGTTTTGAAGTCAACTAGTTTTGTATTTTCTGTTCTTGTTTTTGCATGATTTATTTCTTTGGACAGCTATTGGGTATCTGTGTCAATTGAAATTGAAACATGATGTACTTAATTTAAACCTTGTGTTATGGAGTCTTCCTTCAGATGAAACCCCAGAACTCAGAATGAACTGTTGATTTGAAAAATCATCATCCATTTTCATTTTCTTCTTTTGATACCAAAATTTCAGGTAACTTTGTTTTTTTTTATAAAGAATGTTGTCGCTAAATATTTGTAGATGAGTTACTTGGAAAGCAAATGTTGCTCCCTCATTATATTCAATTAAACATTATAAACAGAACTGCCTTTACAACTGGACAATCTAATTACAGGAAATATTAATAAGGAACATCAAATTAATTGAGAAATTACCTCCTAATACATTAAAACCTGCCCTTCTAATACTATAACTTGAGTTGCTAACCATCGAACTGTATTTTAAACTCCCTGAATGAATTTTATTCCTAATCTGCTTGACTGATTGCTCC
The DNA here is from genome assembly GCF_047496795.1 of Chiloscyllium punctatum. Taxonomy (NCBI): domain Eukaryota; kingdom Metazoa; phylum Chordata; class Chondrichthyes; order Orectolobiformes; family Hemiscylliidae; genus Chiloscyllium; species Chiloscyllium punctatum. The sequence goes on from NC_092745.1 coordinate 63,717,860, forward strand.
AAACATTCATCATTCTTTGATTAACTTGTGTTTCACCAACTAAATATATTAATGCTTGTTTCATTGGTCTGACTTATCTTGAAGCGATATTCTATTGGCAGAATCTATGTCATTTATTATTCAAACTTAACATTCCTGCATTTAGAAGTTATCAGCAAAACTACACACTGTATACTATGCATACTTCCCAACCAGTCCGTGTATTGTTCATCTTAGTCTGAGCAATGATGCAATATAATAGAAATGTCACCCCAAAATGTTGTATCTTTTAAAATTGAGCATTCTCAGTGGGAGCTGAAAATGTGTTGCTGGAAAAGCGCAGCAGGTCAGGCAGCATCCAAGGAGCAGGAGAACAAACATTTCGGGCATGAGCCCTTCTTCAGGAAATGAAGCATTCTCAGTGGGAGTTTGAATTTGGATATTTGTGTCCTGTTTATAATCCACTAAAGGCTATACAGCGAGTGGTTACTGTGGGCATAACAAAGGGGCTGAACTCCAATGTAGTGTAAATCTAGAAATGCTGGGATAAACACACTGAGGGATTCTCCGAGAATCCCATAATTTCCATCTTCATGAAATAAGTTAGTGTAATACAGTTATTCTTGTGGTAAAGCCAACTGATGGCTGATATCCAGTTTGAGAGGACAGAGAATTAATCTTTTTTTGACAAGGGGATAATGTAACAAAGCAGGCAGTTACTACAGTTTGAAACTTCCAGTATTTCTGGAAATTTTCTGGAATCTTTATTTGGATTCTGACTCTGTAAATTGTAATAATTTCCAAGTCATTTATTGTGCAGCCTATTAATGACAAACTGCATCACCTTTTCATGGGAACCCCCTTCATGCCAGTACCAGTTTATGGTTGGTTTATACATCCAGCTCCATCCACGTGTCATTGTCCATGGGCCATTTCGTGTGTACTTCATTTATAGTGCATGTCCATTATAACATGGTTCAGTAAATTGCTTCTAAAGCTGGGGTCTCATAGCTCCAAGCGGAGTAACTCTTTTTTTGAATCTATATTTTGCTAGTTAAATCAATGAGAAAATAGAACTTTTTTTTATCTGTAAAGATAGATGTCAACACCTCCTCCACAATAATCCTCAACATGGGTGCCCCGCAAGGCTGCATACTCAGCCCCTTTTTATACTTGTTAAACACTCACGGAGTGCATGGCCAAATTCAGCTCTAACTCCATTCGCAGTTTTGCTGATGACCCGGCTTCAGTGAATTGGGTACCAAACCACAACAAGACGAAATACAGGGGAGAGATGCAGAGCTTAGTGACATGGTATAAAAGACAACAATCTCACTGCCCAATCTTAGCAAACTGAAGGAGCTGGTCATCGACTTCTGGAAGTGGAGTGGAAGACATGTCCCTGTCTATATCCATGGTGCTGAAATGGAGGTAGACCAGATCTTCAAGTTCCTAGGAGTATGTATCCCCAACTGCCTGTCCTGGTCCATCCAAGACACGGTACAGTCAAGAATGCACACCAACACCTCTACTTCCTCAGAATGCTACGGAAATGTGACATGTCCACAATAACACTCACTAATTTTATAGATGCACCACAGACAACATCCGATCTGGATGATTCACAGCTTGGTATGGCAACTGCTCTGCCCAAGATTGCAAGAAATTACAGAGAGTTGTGGGTACAGCCCAATACGAAACCAGTCTTCCTTCCATTGACTCCATTTACACTTCCCACTGCCTCGGGAAAGCAGTCAACATAATCAAAGATCCCTCCCATCCCAGATAGCCTCTCTGCTACCCACTTCCATTGGGAAGAAGATACAAACATTTGAAAGCATGTACACAATATTCTGCATTCTGTTCTATTACCCTGATGTATTTACTTAAGGTATCATTTGTTCAGTTTGAACGCAATACAATCGCTTTTCACTATACTTCAGTACATGTCACGTTTATAACTCAAACCAAATCAAAAATAATGATAAAATGTTATAATAGGCTATAGCTATAATGTCGTTCCATTTTTTGGACACCTATGTCTGTATTATAACGGACTGCCAGTGTACTGCAATTCTGTAGATGAACACCATTTCAACAATTTTGTTTTTGACTGCCAACAGTGCAGCAATCATGACATAAGTCAGAGTGAGGTGCCAGTCATATATAAAGCTAGCCCCATATGTAAGGTATGTACTTAGTTATTGATGACAAAATGTGATATCTATGATAACTATACTAATAGAATACTGCAAAACTGTAATTTTAGTGGATTTGCAACTTTTATTGGATTGTCCTGACCAATGTTTATTCTTCAAACAACATCCTAAAAGCAGTTTGTCATGTCATTGGCTCATTGCTGTTTGTGGGATTTTGCTATGTTCACACTGGCTGCCTGTTTCTTGCATTTTAACTGAACTTGATCAGTGATTCAGCATTGGAACACTTTGGCAGATCACAGGGTTGTGAAAAGCTCCATGTAAGTGCAGTTTCATTTCTTCTTTCAGCTGCCAGAGCAGATGTTGGGTATAGTATCTGCTTCTGTTACTGATGATATCCTTTTAGAGACCCAGTGATGACGTGGAGCAAAGATAAATGATGAACATATGACTACCGGTATTATTATAATATAAACATTGGAATAACAACACTTAGGTAACTTGGAGTTATCTGATTCTACAGTACATGTCAAGTATTGTGTTTGGGGGGATTGTAGGGGAGAATATTGTAGTGAGTTGTTGTGGGAACATACAATGCCTGGGTGGCACAGTGCCATAGTGGTTAACACTGCTACTTCACAGCACCGGAGACCCAGGATCAATTCCTGCCTCAGGCATCTGTCTGTGTAGAGTTTGCACGTTCTCCCTATGTCTGCGTGGGTTTCCTCCAGGTGCTCTGGTTTCCTCCCACAGTCCAAAAATGTGCAGGCTAGGTGAATTGGCCATGCTAAATTGCCTGTAGTGTTAGGTGATGGGCAGTGGATCTGGGTGGTAAAAACAATGACTGCAGATGCTGAAAACCAAATACTGGATTAGTGGTGCTGGAAGAGCACAGCAGTTCAGGCAGCATCCGAGGAGCAGTAAAATTGACGTTTTGGGCAAAAGCCCTTCATTTTACCTAGGATATTTCAACTGTCCTAGCATGAGTCTTTTGGCAATGAGGTGTAAACCTCTTCTCTGATACAGGGTGCATTGGCTCACCCTTGACAGTTTACATTTCTGCAATTGCTAAGAATCAATAACCAGAGGACACAAATTTAAGGTATTGGGGAATGATTCATTGATGTTATGAGGACTGTACCCTACGGAAGATGGAAAAAATGAAAGAAAAAATTGTAGAATCCTTGAGTTCTCAATGAAAGGATGTTTCGCCAACTTGTTTTATTACCATTGCTGACTTTTGAACAGATGAGAAAAAAATTGAGAGAGAGTCTTCCTGTCACTAATGGATTTCCTTTCTCTCTTTTCACTACCTGCTGCTCTGCCAAAAAGCCATTGAATCATAGCTTATTTGTGTATTCCCAAGTCGGGCTCATTGTCTTTCCAAGCTAGATAGTTGCAGGCAATTCTTTCATGTCCAATATTTGCAACCTATCATATAACTGTGTATTAAAATAGGAGATGCAAATTCCTTGATGCCTGTATCAGTTGACTTGTTTCAATATCTTTTGATAAGATAATGATTTCAGTTCATGTGATTTGATTTCTTCCACATTGATTTATCTCAAACTGTGGTCAACTGTTCATTGCTGCTATTTTAGGTCCAGCTTTTTTACTTCTTAGAGCCATTTTAGCCTATAACGGCTTCAGGTAATAAAATCAGATAATGGAAGTTGAAAATCAATCTTCCATTTTTTTATCACTATTGTGATGCATTTCTCTAGTGGTTGTACTAAAATCATTTCTATACACAATGAATAAACATTAACATTTTTTATGAATTATAATTGAATACAGGAATGATAAGAAAAAGTATCCTCTGGAATCATACAAACCTATGCTCCAGTTCCATATGGTGTGATTTTACTATGACATAGTTCCTTTGGCACATACTGAGAAGCTATTCTTAGAGTAAAAGTATACTTAACCCTTTACTCAACAGTGAATGCAGTTCTCAGATGCATATGCAGTAGGTGATGAGATGCTAGTGTGTGCCTGATGATCTTTCTTCCTGCTGTTTCCTCCATGCTGAAACTGTAAGGGAGAAACAAGACTAGAATTTAAGGAAGGTCTTAGTGTACTCTAGAAAGAAGGCTGACTATTTCCACCACGGAGCTAAGAAAATGCAACCACAAACCAAAAGTGGGCACTGAGCCACCAGCTTTTCCATTGCCCACAGAATGGGCAGAGCACCTTCTCCACTATATCTTCCTTTGTGTGGTAAACAAACAAATATTACATGGGCGCTCCCTCCAAACCCACCCACCTTTCCCTGGCATTAGAATCATTATCCACTGTGCAGGGATAAAGACTGAAATGCATGTGGGCAGTGCTGGAAACTATTCATCTCCGGGCGTTAGCATTTAAAATAAGAAAGTGGTTCTGGGAACTTGAAAGAGGCAGATATGGGATCAGGGCAACTGAATGGTAAGGCTATATGAGAACTTGTTAGCAGTGGATAGTGGGACTTGAAAATGGCTCAAATTAGTGTTGTGAAGCATTGAACTGTTCACTGAAGATAAAAAGTAACATTGTGGATTGGAGGGTATGCACCAGTGTCAATCTTACTTTGACTTCCTTTGTCAGATCATTAATTTCCCTGCTTCACTGCAGAAGCCTATGGTAGTGGCACAAGAGGTATTTTGTGGGAACCTTCTTTCACACGGTGAGGTCGCCTCCTGTCACTTGTCCCTTGTGTGGTAAACATCTTCTGTCTGATTTATAAGGTCTACAGATAACTTTCTAAACCATTAAATTATTCACCTAATGCTGTAAGTGTTCGTGATACTGCTGCTTACAGTACTTTAGATTCCACTACAGTGTTCAAACAGGCCCTTCAGCCCCACAAATCCACACTGACTCTCTGAAGAGTAACCCACCCAGACCCATTTCCCTCTGACTAATGCACCTAACACTATGGGCAATTTAGCATGGCCAATTCACCTGACCTGCACATCTTTGGATTGTGAGAGGAAACCCACACAGACACGGGGAGAATGTGCAAACTCCACACAGACAGTGGCCCAAGGCTGGAATTGAACCTGGCTCCCTGGTGCTGTGAGGCAACAGTGTTAACCAAGTACTGCTGCTGCTGATATTAGAAGTTCTGTTGCTGAATGGTAGTGCTTAAGGATGTCAAATGCTGCAGTTCTGCCGAGCCTTTGTCTTCTGCTTCACATCCCCAGGAGGTTTCTGGGTTTCGTCACATCAATATCCAGTAGGTGTCTTTGTTCTGGCCGAGCTAGGTTAGCTTGGCTTGCATTTACGTTTGCCTGTTTAGAAACAGAAACTGTGTTTTATCAGAAATAACCACTGTTCAGTGTGGAATATTGGCTTCCTTCTGTGACACAGGAGATCTTTCATTTTCCTTGACTTAATTTTCAGAAGACTAGTGTTCATCTTGGCATTCTGGTCCTTTGGCTGCTCAGTGGGAAAGTGTATGCTATGCTGACTAATAATTTAGGTTAATACTTCAGTCCTATGAGCTCCCTTCGGAAGGAACATTGTGGACCTGAAGCTTTAACCTAACTTTTTTGCCTGCCTAACCACAAGTACCAGCTTTAGCTGTTGAACTTCAACTGTTTCGTTTACCCTAACAGATCATGTGAGGTGAATTAAATCTCCTGTCATGTATACTGCTGAAGCTCATCTCTCCACTGAATATCTAATACATAGAGTGAAAATGCACTAATTCTACATTTTTATACAGTTTACACGTTAAGAAGGAAGAACTAACACAATGCAACAAAATGTTTCTACGTTTATTTCATTCACCATCCATATTTTGGAGTAACCTGATAAAATATCACACTAGCTTCAAGGCAGTGCCATCAAGCAAACATTGACATTGAACATCCTCAGAGATGTATTAAAGCTTGGTCAGTGAAATAAGTTTTAAGGAGTGTTTTTGAATGAAGAAAGAGATGAGCAGACACCACTCTAACATGGTTTGTGTGGTAAACTGCTTTGTCTCAAAGCAACGTTTACTTTGCGTGAAATTGTTTAATTCTGTAATAAGTCTATATAACACAGAATATTGGGAAAACCTCAAACACTCAGCTTTGTGGTTCTTCTTAAGTTTACATTTGTTTCTGTTGTCTGAACAATCTTCACCACTGACTATTGTGGTTTGTGAGGCTGTCTGCACTATTGCTTACCGTGGGGTAGTTTGGTACCACCATCGCCCTTTCAGGTAGGTATCTACAGAGTCCGCTTGGTCTGTTATGTTAGAGGAAAACCACTTAGCTGTCTAATGAGAAGTGGCTGCTATCTTTTGTTTTAACTAAGGTGCAGTTTATTGCATAACAGCAGCATAGTATAAGTTACAGTGATACAATAGACATTGGAGACAAGGGGATCTTGAATGACAGATGTTGCCCCTTTAAGGTCATAAACTGTTCTGCCACCAAAGCTATATGACTTCATCATAGTGAATGAGGCTTAGGTATTCCTCAGTATTAACCCTTTCAGACTCTTATACCCTTACACAACAGTATCTGAGCCACTGGGTGTTCATAAAGGTTTAGGAGACCTCATGTCCCCTCAGGAACACTTAGCCTCCCACATGTCTGTGTTAAGTCTTTTCAGTGCTGAAGCCAGGTATACAAAGTGAGCTTATTCATTTTTAATGAGTGCTGACATGGATTTCGCATTTCAATAATCTATTAAGCAGGTTGTCCACATCCAAATTGCCATCAAATAGTAATTCACATAAAATCTTTGTTTTGGACAGCATCTTAAAAGTAATAATATATTGTAATGTGCTTCACAGGAGCTTTATCAAACATGATTTTACACTATCCGTGTAAGGAAATATTAGGATGGGTATGGCCACAACAGTGGTGTTGAGCATTTTAAACTATACAAAGAGAGATGGAGAGGGCTCCAAGAGGGAATTCTGGCGTTTAAAGCCTTGGCAGCTGAAGATACAGCCACCAATGCTGAAGCAATTAAAATTTGGGATATGCTGGGAACCAGTGTTGGAAAAGCACAGAGATTTCAAAATGTTGTGGAGCTGGAAGAAGTTAGAAAGATAGGGTAGCAGCTAGCAATTTGAAAACCAGGGCAAGCATTTTAAAATTGAGGCATTGCAGGATTAGGGTTCCCTGTAAATCAGTGAGCGCAGTGATGTTGGATGTTTGGGACTTGGTGCAAGATTATGTTATGTGGCAATGTTTTGGATGACCTCAAGTATGTGATATATGAAAGGGGGGAGACCAGATTGGAGTAAATTGAGTCTGGAAATAATAAAGGCATGGATGAGGGTTTCAAAAGCCGATGCCCTGAGGCACAGGCTAAGACTGGGGATGGTACAGAAGTGGAAGTAGGTGATCTTGGTGACTGAGCAGATATGGGCTACTTATTGTAGCGTGGAGTGATTTACATAGTGGACAGCTAGGACAAACATGGTATATCACGTCTGACCTAATAAGTCCGTTCAGAATCACAGCTGTATAATATCCAGAAATATGCTGAATTTAGAATGTTGCAAATTAGTTTCTTTTAGTTGTGTGCAGCATTAAACTATCATCGAATATAACTTTTGGAATGGCTATATGATATTAAACAGATTCATATGGCACAGACTGCTACGGAAATTCATTACTCAAAGGAATCAGTGCAAACAGAGTCAATTCAGAGATGTGGATTGCTGTGATACAATATGTAATACATTTACACCAACAATATGGGGATTGTTTTGATTGTTCAGTCACACTGCATCGCCACTTTGACAGTCTATAATTTATTTACCATAATTAAATGATTGCACAGTTTCCCAGCATATAGCTTTCATCCAGGGAAATTGCAAAATAAAGACAAATTTTTGATTGTACAGAAAATGTGATTGTGGCAAAATTACATGTTGGAAATGGGGAATCGCCTGTGGAGATTTAGCCAAATAATTCTGCTTTTTGTCAGCTGTAAATACTAGGTTAGCAATGTACAGCTTTAAGCTAGTGACCAAATATCGATTACAAAGGGTGGTGTAAAATCACTATCGTGGATTGTCTAAGTTTTGAGGTTGTAAGATGGGGAAATGTTCGAGCTGTGATGCAGTTTTAAGTTCAGATTATATCACATTGGCAGATCAGGTGTGGCCTGCAAACCCACTCATTCTCGTCAATTTTAGCGACGAAAGTAAGTGTCTAAACATTTCGAGTCTATTTGTGGGGATATGTTAACCTCCTCCAGGTGCTGGTTCTGATCCAGAAGAATGCCAGCCTTAATGATGAGCACCTCCCTGACTGTGGGTCCATTGTGCTTTAGAGTTTATCTTCACTTCAAACCTCACTTGAGTATTGCTGAAAAAAGAGACATATTGTCGAACCTTCTCATCAAGCCTTCTCTTCTTGCATTCATAGAACTTAGAACATTACAGGGCAGTACAGGCCCTTCGACCCTCAATGTTATGCCGACCTAAATCCATAAGTCAGTTCACAGATCTGCTAATAAAGGGGAAAAACAACATTTGTACTGTATGATAGGGAATGCTGAATGGTTGGCAAGTAGATTCTTATAGAGGATTCATAAAGATGATTGGCTATTAACTGCTAAACTTTGTTTAGATTTCAAACTAGGCCAGTTAACTCTGATTGATCAAGACAATGCCCTGAGAAATGAACCAATGAACGGTTGGCATCTGTTTACTGACTTTTAACAGACACAGATCTGCATGGTCTTCCCATCTGCAAGGACTAGGGCCATGTGTCTTAATACATATAGCTCCCAGTAGTCCAACTGACAGTCCTAAATTGGTTATCAGTCATGATTTGGAGATGCCGGTGTTGGACTGGGTTGTACAAAGTTAAAAATCACACAACACCAGGTTATAGTCCAACAGGTTTAATTGGAAGCACATTAGCTTTCGGAGCGACGCTCCTTCATCAGGTGGTTGTGGAGGGCTCAATCGTAACACAGAATTTATAGCAAAAATTTGCAGTGTGATGTAACTGAAATCATACATTGAAGAATTGATAGTCTGTTAGATGAAAGGCTTAACAGACATTCAATTCTTCAATGTATAATTTCAGTTACATCACACTGCAAATTTTTGCTATAAATTCTGTGTTACGATTGAGCCCTCCACAATCACCCGATGAAGGAGCGTCACTCCGAAAGCTAGTGTGCTTCCAATTAAACCTGTTGGACTATAACCTGGTGTTGTGTGATTTTTAACTTGGTTATCAGTGTAATTCTTCACACACTCAAGATTATCCAGGAAATGTTTTCCAATTGTAGAAATCACCTCTAATGTTAGAAACTATGTTGTGAGAGTTGTTGAAAGAATGAGCTAATTGGGTAACTTGCTTATTGCGAACAATCGCTAGGGTATACTGTATGATACAAGCTATTCATGTTGCTACTGCATAATGGTAGCATGAAAAATCTAGCTTCACCTGTTGGTAAAACTTTTGAGACACCATGCCCTTCCAAGGTAATCCAAGTTACACTGGTGACTTATTGGGAGCAAGAGTGATCACTTTGGCCCTTTTAGTGAGTTTGCACAATAAACAGCAAGAAGTGATCTGATCAGGGAGCTATTGTCCTGTAGGATGGTTTTGATACATCCTCTTTCAGCATCAAACCGGTATGGTGAACAAAAGGCTTAGGCCCATATTTAAAACGTTGCCAATAGGGCAACCTTGGAATTGTAGGAATCCTGCGGGTATGCTGACAGTGAAGGTCAGTTTGTGGTATACAGTAACAGTGAACCTCTTGGCAGTTTCCCAAATAGGAAATCAAGGAAAAGGAGCTGATTTATTTAACTCAAATGTAAATTTGACAAAGAACCAGGTCCTTGTAAAGAAACAGGTGAATCTAGCTATTTCATGCTATTGTTATGCATTAGTAACATGAGCCATGTTTGCTACTGACTGGGTTTGATTATTACATTAAAAATACATTCCTCCAATCATGCAAATGAATATAATGTGGTATATGAATTTCAGCGCCATTGTGATGCCTGGAATAGGAGTCGAATACCCCAAACACTGGCAGATCATGTGCAACAGCACATCCTTTTGGCTGTTAACAACAAGCAAGGTACTGATCATACCCAAAAATCCCATCCTTGCAAAACTTGCAACTTAGTGCCTAATGCATTCTGCAATTGATCAATATTTGCGAGCTAACTTTGTGTGTGTGTGAGGAATTACCCCGACAACCAATTTCGGTTCATCAATTGGGGTCAAAATGTGGCGCACTTGTGAATACTGGAAGCATGTGTATGAACCATGCCTGTTTCAACTCAACAAAGTAGATGACAACCATTTGCTGCTTTGTTTCTCAGGGCAATGTCTCTACCGATCAGAGTCCACTTCTCAACCAGTCAGCATTCTTCTCCCAAAATGTATAAGTATTGTTTTGCCTTTTATGGATATTCTTATGAATTATCCTGCAAAATGAAAACCTTTGAAAAACTATGTAATTTTCATCAATAGACAAGTTCTTTACTGCCAAATGACAACTACTTATCATCCTTTAATTTCTTCAAACCTTGATGATCTGTATTTCCCTCCTATCTACTCCCTGTGTTATTTATGGGTTGAACCAACTTTATTATTCTGATTCAACTTTCAGTGTTAACCGTGCCCTCTGATGAGTAGATTGCCCACATGGGCAATAAAAAATGTTAGGAAGCCAGGTTTTATCATTAAACTTCTGAACCAACATTGACAATCTTTCTAGAGTGTCTGCAAGGCTTATGGCATTATTCAGATCAGGAGTAGAAATGTTGCAGTGTTAAATAAGGCAGAGGAGGAAGGGTCTTTTTGGATATCAAGAGAAGAACACCCAAAAAAGGAAGTACTCAGGTCCAATGGGATGAGTCAATCAGAACAGTCATGGCTAACCTAATGTATGGTAACTCAATGATAAAAGAAGTTAATGATCTTGCCTGGCCAGTGAACTGAGCCACACTTTGCTACAATCCAATGGATTTAGCACATCTTCCACCATATTGAGGTGTTCTGTGAGACCACTATTAATGTCCTGAATATATGGTAGGCTTGTGAGATTTCCCAGCTTTCACCTTTGAGTATTCTTTCACTGACCTGAGTACAGACCTTTGAAGGACTTGTGGTATATGTAATTGCTTGGTTCATGCACTTGCTGTCACTTACGTTCTGATCTCCTGGTATTCTTGCAAAATGTCCTGATGAGTACAAGACAAGAAGCTTCAACAAAGCTTTTTCAACAGTACTCAGGTTCTTTACTATCAAATGTTTATTTCAAACTGTTCTTCAGGATGCGGTAGATACTGAAGCCCCCATTCCCTGAACACACACAACCTTCCCCTTTCAAGTAGCCAGGGACTAAATGTTATTTTCTTTAGGAGCCATTTGGAGTTAGGTTAAAGACTGCACCTCCTCTATTTAGAACCAATCTAGTTCCTCTTAAAACATTCTTTTTCCTTTCAAATTGCTGCCCCTTTAAAGGAAAAGTTTCAGATGTAGTCCAAGAGTGAGCCTACTCAAAGTGAGTGAACTGTTTTTTTCATTTCTGATCTGCTGCCTTAATCTGCCGTTGGTAAAGCTGCTTTTTTTAAAACTAAAGCTGCTAATGTCTGAATGGCCATTAATTGAGGATGTTGGAGACCGGGGAGCACGTGGGTTTTCCTGTCTGCAATGAGTCAGATTTAGGAGTGTGGTGGAGGATGATGTTCCCATAGGAGGATGTAGGATACAGAGAACAACAGGAAAACAGCAGGAGTTTCAAACTGATTTGCTGTCTTTCAGGATATAATGACTTCCTAGAAGGTCTGTGTTTTGTTGATACTCTGAGCATAACTTCTGATAACTTTGAAAGGTGTGCCATTTTTGACATTTTTTTGGGAACAAAGCAGCAAAAATCCTCTATCTTTTGTCAACCAATGCTTAACACCAGGTTAATTGACTTGTTTGAAAGAGCAAGTCGGGCAACAGTTGTAATTTTTTTTGTTTTTCTTCAACATAAATTAATCCAACTACAACAGGGTGCATGGGCTTATTCCTTTGAAAAATATTTGAAGAGGTTAATGTGTTCACATGAGAACGGTTATAGGGGTCGCTTGCACAAAGCAATGGATGCTTGGAAACACTCAGCAGCTAAAATTGTTTGAGATTGTGAACCATCCAGGTGCCCACATCTCCTCATTGAAGAAAATATTGAAATCTGTCACATGATGAGTTGACAGCTGAAGAATGTTGCTGCCTGGTATCAAGTCACCAAGGGATATTTGGTGTGAGGTTAGATTACAGAGGCTTTCAATCCAATGTTCCAGCAGCAACTATACATTAAAAACATTAATTGTCTGCAATCCAATTTGGGAAGACCTGAAGTATTGAAAGGAAATTCATTTCCCTTCTTTCCTTGTACACCACACGATGCCGTCATCCATGCTTATGGGTCAATACATATGGCTGTCAGTCGCTGGGACTATGAACAGCTGTAACAAGGGATACAGGCAAAAACAACTCACCTTTAAATTTCATAGTTATTGCTTTCAGGGACAGTGGAAATTAAACTCAATTGTGGTACCAACTTCCCTAACAAAGTAGGGTTGGGAAAAGGCTTCAGTGTGTAATAGCCTGTAACATTATCAACTGGTTCAGGACAGCAAGTCATTGTACTCTCCATGTATTTGACTTTGATCTAGATTGTTTCAGTAAGAAAGATATAATTACTGAAAATCAAAATCAGCAAGTTAAATAGAAGGACACTTTTTTTGGGTGAGTCACAGATCATACTTTGATCTAATACGTCAATTGATTATTCTCTCCAATTTATGTTATTCAGATTTGGATGAATATCGGCCCTGTTTTAATTCTGTTTCTGCACTCAGTTTGAAAGTAGTGGAAAGCATGTGTCATGGGTCTTTGGAGAATTTTGCGCTTGCTCTCCTGATGCATCAGAATTTGTTCTGTGAGACAAGTGACTGTGCAGTTCCCATTAAAATCATTACTGCTGGAACTGGGGAAATGTCTGTGGCAGACAGGGATCACTTAATACAAGAAGTGATCATTAATACAGAGCACTTCGTGTCTGGTTTAGGTCTAGTGGTATATAGATTCACATAATTCTATTTGTCTCCAAATCTGGATGATTGCTGCACAAACAGTAATACATGTATTCAATAACCTTAGTTCACAGCTGACAGAGGTTTGTGGTATGGCCTGTAACAGGATTGAACTCATTGATTTTTCATAAAAGTTTAATAAGATGGTACAGATCAAAAGCTTTGTGGGATCAGCAATAAATTTCTGTAGCACTCAACATGTTTTTTTTAGATATGTAACAGGAATTAGTGCAAAAGGAACATGTCTAGATTTAACTTTTTTTGCAAAGCCAAATTCACATGAGTTTAACTTTATTCTGCCAAACGGGTAGAGCTACGTTTAACAGCATATTTAAGTCAGATCAGTTACAAAGGTACCTGACAGGTTAGGGCAATTATTAAAATTAACTCTAATAAATGTTTAATTTAAAGTGATTTAAATTTGTGTATTTTTTATTGTTTGGAATGAAAGATGCTCATAACAGACTAGTTTGTACCTGCATTGTTTGTTTGTTTGATATATATTTTGGAGGTAACAGATTTAAAAGTTAATCTCTTTAATGGGTTGCTGTTGACTTCCTATATAGTCAGCTTACCTACTGAAATGAGCATCTGTGCAGTATGAGCATTGTATTAAACTGTCAAGTAGAATTCTATGCTGATCACTAATACTGATCAGTTAGTTCCCTGCTGAAATGGTCAGATTAAGCAGCTGAATTTTAGACTAATTTCCATGTGTGTCATGTTGCATAATTGTGTAAACTGGTAGTCACTGTTTTGCAGTGCCAATTACAAACTAAATGTACGAAATAAAGTTGTCTTAAAGAGATGAACAGTTGGAGTGAAGGGAATGAATTGGATGAATCAGCTGTTTGAAGTGCTCAGTGGCACTGCGTAGCCACTTTTCATGAATCAAACCCAGGCTCATCAATAGCACAAAAGGGAAACCTGTGTATAATTGGATTTGACTAATCTGATTTAAACCTAACATCACTACCATCGGATTGTGCGGTAATACCATTGGTGACAGTACCGTTGATTCTAATGTCAAAACAGTTTTTAAATGATGCAATGTGAGTACTCTATGTGTTAGCTCAAAGATCAGCTAGCAGTTTAGCCAGCTGATAGATTCAGCAGATGTTCTGCTCACAGTAACAGATGCACTTCTAAATGGGTAACTCATGCCTACATTAGGAAGCTTTATAATGATCTTCAAGCGAAGACAACCATAAGGTTAAGCCGCATCATTAAAACGATGGTGAGTGAAGTGACTCGCAGCTTCATAACATCATTTTGTGAAAAACTGAAACAGTAGTTACTGATTAAATGGGTAGTCGGGTAACACAGTCATAACATGCTTTGAAAATTCCCAACAATGAGTTTACTAAATACATCTTTTACTTTCGGGATTTATCCATTACAGTCACACAAAGTGACGGTGATAATGTTATACCATGAAACAAAAATAACACAACGATGAGGTTTAGATAAGTCTCTCACTTTTTAGGGTGAAAGGCAGGGTTTAGGTTCATGGTCATAACCCAAACTGGATGGGGGAGCAGTCATTTGGAAGTGATTCTTGCCAAAGTGGCCAGAGGGAAGCTTTGGCATCCAATGTTGTTTGGGCTATCAAAGTTAGAGGGCCAGAAGAGGTTTGTCATGTTGGAACCTCTAGTTCAAGTGAAGGAGGAGGAGAGCAACTCCACTGTGAGGTGCGCTCCCTTCAACCTTTTAAACTTTAAACTTGACAAATGTCCTCAGTAGGCAGACTGTCCTTCCCCCATTTGCTCCCCCAAGAGGGCACCCAGTGGCTGCAACAGTGGTCAGGCAGGCACAGTGGTTAGCTGCGGAGCTGGTCCATCATGCCTGGTCTCCAATATCATGGAGTTGAGGGTGATGGCCTTGGAGGTCAGCTAGAAAATTCCAGTCAGCCTCCAATAATAAACCTTCAGTGGCTACTTAATCCCCTGAAATGCTACCTTCTCTGGGAGAATGGTCCTATGTTGGATTGGTGCCGTCAAACAAGCACACAGGGAACATTTCACACTCATCACTACAAGGGTTTGAAAATCCTGCCCAGCCTTTGATTACCTTTATAGTGTAGTAAATTTGTAGCCTGTCTGATTGTAGTCCAGATCCAGGTGAATTAAAGAGTCTAAGTTGACACTGAGCTTGTACATGTGCAGCTAGCATAAACAGTCATGGTACATTTTTACTGTACTTTAAGGTGTGGAATATATTATACATTCTGTGGCTGTTAATGTTGTGGAATACACCGCATTAAACTGTGTAACCAGTTCCTGCCTTTATTCATTGTTATTTGTTACCTTGTTCCCAGACCAATGTCTTCCCTCTTGCTGACATCAGTGAATAGGGAAAACACGATAAAATGAATCAACTCATCACTTCTATAAAAGCAAACTCTGCTGATGTTGGAAACCAGAAGTAAGAACAGCAAATTCCTGATGAAGGGCTTTTGCCCAAAACGTCGATTTTGCTGCTCCTTGGATGCTGCCTGAACTGCTGTGCTCTACCAGCACCACTAATCCAATGCTGGAAATTGTCACCTGGTCTGACAGTACCTGTAGAGGGAGACACAGTTACTAGTTGGCTTGATGAGTATTAATCAGAGTGTGGTTAAGGGTGCTACCCCTTTAAGAGAGCTGGTCAAGTAACGCAGAGGAGTGGAGCTTGGGTCCAGTCGAGAACAGGCTGTGGAGGTGTCAGCATCATCAATAAATGTTTGGATTTACTGTTTGTTTACCTGGTATATAATCCCAATTTCTTAAGGAGAGCCCAACATTACACAGCGCTAGAACAATGAAGCACAGCTTTTAAAAAGACAGAGGATGGGAAAGAAAGAGGATGACCCCTAATAGAAGAAAAAGCAGCAGAGATTAACAGGCAAAAGGAATTATGATACAAGGCCAAAGGGATAGTAATGGGCTAGGAAAATCATAGGATATTGAAGGGATGAGAGAGTAGATGTATTGTGAGGAAATCTAGAATGTGGGGGAGACACAATTTAAAAAGACAGGGTCTCTCACTTAAGACTGAAGTGAGGAGGAATTTCTTCTTTCTATGGGTCACTACTCTGTGGAGTTCTTTTCTTCAACAAGTAGCAGTGGAGGTTAGTCACAGAAAATATTCAAAGCTGTGTTTGATTGATCATTGGTCATCGCAGAGTGGAGGGACAGTGGAGATTGGAGTTGAGGCTCACGTGAGATCAGCCATGTTCTTATTGAATGATGGAGCAGATCTGAGGGGCCAAGTGGCCTTCCAGCTCCTATTTATGATCTCCTTGTGAAAGATTGGGTACAGTCGGGCTGAAGATGACAAAAGTAGAATCTGTGTGCAGTTCTGATCTCCCTCCTATCGGAAGGATGTTTTGAAACTTGAAAGAGTTCAGAAAAGATTTACAAGGATGTTGCCAGGGTTGGAGGAGTTGAGCTATAGGGAGAGGCTGAACAGGCTGGGGCTGTTTTCCCTGGAGCGTCGGAGGCTGAGGGATGACCTTATAGAGATTTATAACATCATGAGGGGCATGGATATGTTAAATAGACAAGGTATTTTCCCCGGAGTTGGAGAGTCCAGATCTAGAGGATATACGTTTAGGGTGACAGGGGAAAAATTTCAAAGGGACCTAAGGGTTTTTCATGCAGAGGGTGGTATGTGTATGGCATGAGCTGCCAGAGGAAGTGGTGGAGACTGGTAAAACTACAACATTTAAAAGGCATCTGGATGAGTAAATGATAGGAAGGGTTTAGGGTGATATGGGCCAAGTGCTGGCAAATGAGAAATGACTAGATTAGGTTAGGATATCTGGTTGGCATGAACGAGTTGGACTGAAGGGTCTGTTCCCATGTTATACATTTCTATGATTGTATGGTCAGTGTGGACAAGTTGGACTGAAGGGGTCGGAAAATCGACGTTTCGGGCAAAAGCCCTTCATCAGGAATAGAGGCAGGGTGCCTGCAGAGTGGAGAGATAAATGAGGGGTGGGGGGGGGGGGGAGGTGGGGGTGGGCAGCCACCTTCATCCCCACCCCCATTCACCCATTGTACTCTTTGCAACCTTCCCCCATCCTCCTCCCTGACCTATCTCCTCCATCCCCACGCCCATTCACCTATTGTACTCTATGCTACCTTCTCCCCACCCCCACCCCCTCTCAATTATCTCTCCACTCTGCAGGCACACTGCCTCTATTCCTGATGAAGGGCTTTCGCCGGAAACATCGATTTTCCTGCTCCACGGATGCTGCCTGAACTGCTGTGCTTTTCCAGCATCACTCTAATCTACACTCTGGTTTCCAGCATCTGCAATCCTTGTTTTTACCAAGTTGGACTGAAGGGTCTATTTCTGTGCTGTACATCTCTATGTCTCTGTGACTATTTACTGTCAACCTGCTGAACAAAAAAAAAGTAGTGGTTATACTTTGAAATTCATGAACTCCATGTTCTGTAAGGCTGCAGCATGTATCATGAAAAGGCATTCTTTGAACTTCAAGAGTAGAGACATCAAAGTGTGAGTTAGGCAGAGGATTAAATTAACAATATACCATAGTAATGATTTGAACAGACAGGCTAACACTCACTAACAATAAAGGGGGACATCTCTACCTGAACTACAAATGTTTATGTTCTGCTCGAACAACAGCAAAACCTGCTACTGAGATGATTTTCTGACCTGACTGCATCCTTGATCTCAAATATTTGTCAATACTTGATCTACTGTTATTGGTGCATGAGACATAGTGGAATTATAAGCTGTGGGAAACTCCAAAAAGGAATTGACAAGTTGGTGGTTTGGGCAGATAGGTGACGGACGAGGTTAGATGTCTCTGTATTATGAAATGATGCACTTTGGAGGATGAACTTTGAAAGACATTATAAAATATAGAGCCTTCAGTTCTAAAGGAGGTTCAGGAGCCTAGGGACCTGGGTGTACTTGTGCATAGATCATTGGAGGTGGCAGGATAAGTGTTGCTTAAAATACAGAGCATGAGGGTGTTGTTGAACTTGCATGGGACACTTGTTAGACCTCAGCTGGAGTATTGTGTGGAGACCATGTTAAAGGAAGGATGCAAATGCATTAGAGACCGTGCAGAAGCGATTTACAGAAGTGGTCCCAGGAATGAGGAACTTCCAATGTGCGTATAGATTGAAGAAGCTGCTACTGTTCGCCTTAGAGAGAAGACGGCTGAGAAGATTGTTGGTAGAGGTTTTCAAAATCATGAGTGGGATGGATAGATGAGATAGAGAACAGCTGTTCATTCCAGTGAAGGGAATAAGAACCAAAGGATTTAATTTAAAGTGATGTGCAAGAGAAGCAAAGATGATGTAACTGGTTTAAAGATGGAATGCATTGCCTGGGAATGTGGTGCCAGCAGGTTCAGTTGTGGCATTTAATATTTAGATGGAAATAGTGTGCAAGGGCTTAGGGAAGAAGCAGGAGATTAGCAGTAGGTAACGATGCTTGTTAGGAGAGCTGGTGCTGACTCAATGGGCTGAATGGTCTCCTCCTGCTCTGTAACAATTTTGTGATTCTGTAAAGAAGCCTTGTCCATAGGCAAAGTCAAACTTAACAAGAGAATCGTTGAGGTTGCACTCATTCACCTCCGAAGAATGTGTTTTATCTCATGTACACAAGATGGTTTCCTCCTTCCTTGTTTCAGTTTGCAAGGTAGCTGACAAGTTGTCATCACGACTTAACTGGGTAAGTGAGGAAACCATCACTTATGAAGAGCAATGAGTCATGCCGTAGCTGTGAAGGAGAGTAATGGATGGCAAGCACTGGCAAAGACAGAACTACAGAAAAATAATCTGAGGAATGAACATGTGGTTTATAAAGATTTCACTTACAGAAAAACACCAAGGATCATGTGCATTAGGATGCTGAATATTCTCAGTACATTAACAATTCAGAACACCAAATGGAATATTTAAGACAACGTTAGCCTCTTGTAATTTAAGTTTGGATTAAAAGCATTATGTATGATTTTAAAATATCTGTCAGTCTCTTGCAGTACTGTTCATAATACATTGAAAGATATACTAAATTATTGTTGTGTGATATAGGACCTGTCCCCTTCAAGTGCCTTCTTGAATTAATTCACATAATTAAAGCTGAAAATGTCACACTTGTACTTAAAGTATTTTGTTGAGTGAGATTCATGGCGCCTGAACTGCTTTGGCTTACAGCAACTTATCTCATACAATCATCTGCTGTTCAACTCGTTAATTGTACTGAGCTTTTGGTATCTTTCCTGGGGAATTGTGAAGCTGGAGAGATGCAAGTGCTCACCACTGATGGGATCTTCTACCTTTAAAGCGTCGAGCGCAATGTGTAAAGCCCAGCTACACACCAACTCAGTCACTGCAAGCCCTGCATGAATTGACCCGTCGCTCTGTGGTGTTGGAGCCCCAAGGTTCAGAGGAAAGGAAAGCTTGCTTCACATTTCATAGAGAGTGTCCTGGCAGTCTCAGTGGATGGGTAGTGGAGAGGAAGGCAGTTTTGCTCTGTATTGTATTGTCTGTATCTTTTGTTCTGCACTAGTCTGAGGATTTCATAAAGGTGATAAGGGCCATTTTTGAAAAGGGTTATCCATTATCTCCCAGCAGCCATCTCTGCCTTGCCTGAGGCCTTTGAAGTACACAGGAGCTGATGGGTTTTCTAGTGTGTTGGAGGCATGCCAGTTCCACGGGTATCTGGCGCACATCTCCAAAATTTGGCATCTGTGATCCCACATTATTTGAACCTTGATGGAGTGGAAATCTTCTGTGTTGATGAAAATTGCAGCTTGGTGATAGGGTACTCCCAAAGCAACATGGGTGCAGTTCAACAGAGCCCTACAGGCTGGACAGTCCCACTGCCCAAGCTGCTTGACTCTCTTCATCACAGGGAGAGGAATCTGAAGGGCTATGATTTGTAGAAAATGACCTCAGTTATGTCCTGGATGCACTTGTGGATCAAGGGTTAGGAAAATCCATAGTTGCTCCTTTAAATGAGCTGCAATGCAAACCCCATGGAGTGGCAGGGCTGTAACTAAGCACTGAAGACACTGCATGCTGAGGGAGCAGTATGACTAACATAGAGGCTGGCAACCTGTAAGATAGTGTTAAGTGATGTGAAGTAGGGCAGAACTTCCAAGTAAGCACAAAGTGAGTCAGCAGTGAGAAAGCATGCCAAGATTGATAAGCTGGTCCTGTGCAGATGGATGAGATGCATGTGTGTCATTGCAAGCAAAGTAACCTAGTAGAGCAACATGCAAGTCGTAGGATTTGTTGAGCTCCAAAGTAAGGTCCTCAAGGGCTGACAACAGACATGTTGATGTGGTGAGGCTGATCATTTGCTGATGTCCACTTGCATGGGTGATAAGTCAAGGTGGCTATGAAACAATCAGGGACGTTCTTCTGAAGACATGCTGATGGAGCAAGTAATTGGCAAACTGCAGCCATCAAGAGCTAGTTGTGATGGGAATTTGCACCGTCAGGTTTCTTGAGGATGGAAGGGAGAATTGGATAAGATACGTTGGAGCTTTAATGAGATGCAGACATGTGGAATTAGATTGTAACTGTTCAATAATGAGATTCTGAAGTCACCATTTCAGGCTTAAGGGAAAAATCACAAAAAGCTTTCTTGATGTGGAGATTCAGATTTTCCCAACTCTCTTGCATCACAGCAGAGAGGGAAGATTCAGCTGTAGTTATTGTACTGATTTGCAAACTCATTCATGCCTTACAAAAGTTCATTTTGGGTGTTGCAAATTTTCTGATAGATCCATTCCTATTGGTTTTACGTGATTTATGTGAAGGAGATGCGGGGGAAACCTTTCCCCATTAAAGAGGCTCATATCTGCCATATGTTTGATCAAGGAAGGTGACGGTTTGATGGGGTTGGCCCACTCCTTTCTGGATGCAGGCTAGAGGTGGCAACAGAGACAAGAGGATGGTGAGGTGAGCAGGCTAGAAGGCCCAACTCCATCCAGTTGGATGTTTACCCCATCATAACCATGACTGTTAAATACTCAAACGCCCATCAGCCTGGCGCTTATTACTCCTGGATATCCCCACATATGCATTCCCAAAGCCATGCTATAATACGAATGCATTTGTTGTTTAGAGTCTTCTGGTATCCACTATGTTGTGAACATATAAACAGGCAGATAATAGAGAGCTACAGGCCATGTGCAGATAAAGGGAATTGGTTTAGGATGGCATCATAGTTGGCATAGACACGGTGGGCCCAAAGATCTGTTCCTGTGCTGTACTATTATATCGACAGAAACACTAAACCATGGAAAAGTCTAGTAATACTAATCTTTCAAATGCCTTTGAAACTGACACAATAAACAAACATCCTTTGACGATCTTACCTGTAAAATATTGCTCATCCCAGAACCTCCTGAGGAGTTTTGGACCAATTGCAACCATTCATAGTATCATTAGCAAAGAGATTTTATCCACAGCATTCCTGTTAACTTCGTGCGACAAAACAGATAGAAAGTAAAGAAGTTACAAAGATCCAATTATTACCAGAAAATGAAGATGTCAATCAAACAAACCTAGCATTTCCCTGTAAGCTGTGTCAACATCGCCTACAAGGCTGAATCCATTATCTATACATGGAGTTCATCCGATCATTCATAATGAGGATACCTGGCAGCTGTATTGAAAACACAGCCTGAGCAGACTTGTTTAGACATTTGTTTATTCCAGATGAGCTGGTAACAAAATGAGATAAAGCTGATGAAGGATTGCTGATGAAGAGCTTATGCTCAAAACGTTGATTCTCCTGCTCCTTGGATGCTGCCTGATGGCTGTGCTTTTCCAGCACCACTCTCACTCTTCATCCCTTGTTACTGTTAACTTAAAATTTTGGAAGGCCTCAGCACATCAGTCTGCATCTGTAGTGAGAACAGGGACACTAACATTTCGAATGAACATTGAATCAACCTTGTTATCGATTGTTTTACATAATTTCATCCCCTAAGGATGATCATTGATAATGTGATTATATTCTGAACTGTTTTGGTCCCTTCCACTATGGTAATTAGCTCTTCAATGCTTTAAATAATGAGAGTCTTGCAAATACCCTTCGGGTATACTATAAAAACCAAGACCAAGCTCGCCAATGTCATAATTGAAAAATGTAGTGCTGGAAAAACACAGCATGCCAGGCAGCATCCCAGGAGCAGGAGAATCGACGTTTCAGGCATAAGCCCTTCTTCAGGAATGAGGCTGGTGTGCCAAGTGGGCTGAGATAAAAGGTAGGAGGGAGGGAATTTGGGGGAGGGGTGCTGGGAATACAATAGGTGGAAGGAGGTGAGGGTGAGGGTGATAGGCCGGAGAGGGGGTGGGGGCGGAGAGGTCGGGAAGAAGATTGCAGGTCAAGAGGGCGGTGCTGAATCCAAGGGTTGGGACTGAGATAAGGTGGGGGGGAGGGGAAATGAGGAAGCTGGAGAAATCTACATTCATCCCATTTGGTTGGAGGGTTCCTAGGCGGAAGATGAGGCGCTCTTCCTCCAGGCGTCATGTGGCCAGGGTCTGGTGATGGAGGAGGCCAAGGACCTGCATGTTATTGGCGGAGTGGGAGGGGGAGTTAAAGTGTTCCGCCACGGGGCGGTTGGGTTGGTTGGTGCGGGTGTCCCAGAGGTGTTCCCTGAAACATTCCGCATGTAGGCGGCCTGTCTCCCCAATGTAGAGGAGGCCACATTGGGTACAGGGCATACAGTAAGTGATGTGTGTGGAGGTGTACTGCGCTGTAATTCTCTATGTTCTATGTTCTTTTGGGATCCGGGTTGAGAAAGGTGATTCAGATTTTCCAATGGCCAGACAGCCATTATTTCTGCATTGAACAGGATCCTGAGGAATCCTCATCACATCACACTCTGAAGAAATTGCCCTGGAGATTTAATTTTTCACTGGGGTATTCCTCTATGTCTGATATGCTCTGACAGTCTCCAGTTAAATTGGAAGCTTGAGAGTGTGACGAATGAAAGTAACTAAGTTTTCACTCAGGAGTAAAATGATTATTAAATACATAATCTAATTTCTGAGTAGCTTCTCAATTTACCTAACTTACTCCTCTAACTTTGCTGTCCCCAGACCCCTTCCACTCCCATAGTTGGACCAATCCCCCAGGATCCAAAACCCCTCCCCCATTTCGCTTTGACCCCCCCCTCACCCATTCCACTGCCACTGAACCTACCCTGACACCAGTTCCCTGTGTTTAGATTAGATTAGATTTCCTACAGTGTGGAATTGCATCCATGTCTTCCATGTCTACATGGTTCTAACCCTAAACATTAGACTAAATCTCCCTGTGGACCAGGTGAGACTATATGCTCTCCTCCACCCCCCCCCCCAAACCCAATCCAGCCCGATTCCAACTCCCTCTCCTCCACTAGCGGAGGCTGGACCTGAGTCAACCAGCCTGTCCTCAGACTCAACCTGACCATCCACCACATCTTGCCGCCCTGGTACCCTGCCCACTTGGTATCCGTATCCCTGTCAACCTAACCCCCAAACTGATGCTCTACCTACCTGGAACCCTGCCTATTTGGCACACTACTTACCTGCCACCTTACCTCATACACATCTGGCTGTCTTCTCCCTGATATCCTACTGCTACTCACGTGGCACCTTATCCACTTGGCACTCTACTTACCTGGCACTCTGAACCCTACCTTGCCCTACCCTCCAGCATCCGAACATCACACTGACTTTGTTCATGTGTTGTTTGATAGCAATTCTCAATGTGGCTGTCAGGGCCTTTAAACATCAGAATACAGCAGCCAACTGCTGTGCCTTGCCTTCCTCTGACAGTTCTACGCAATAATAGAGATTTCAGGATGGAAAGGTGGCTGTGCATTTCTGAAGGAATCCTGAACAAGGTCATTTCTCAGAAATGTGAAGCTCCCTTTTTATGTAAAAATTAAGAGTCCACGTTGCAACTTCTGTGAGATTGTCACTTATTGGAAAATGCGTCTCACTGGGATGTACCAATGTTAAATGTCCACCCAAAAATAGTTTGCACTGACTTAAATATTCCTTTCACTGTTCTGGTATAATCTCCTTTGAGCAGTTTGCCTAATTGGGTGGCACGGTGGCATAGTGGTTAGCACTGCTGCCTCACAGCGCCAGACACCTGGGTTCAGTTCCCACCTCAGGCGACTGTCTGTGTGGAGTTTGCACATTCTCCCCGAGTCTGCGTGGGTTTGCTCCAGTTTCCTCCCACAGTCCAAAAATATGCAGGTTAGGTGCATTGGCCATGCTAGATTGCCCTGGGTTAGGTGTAGGGGAATGGGTCTGGGTGGGTTGCGCTTCGGCAGGTCAGTGTGGACTTGTTAGGCTGAAGGACCTGTTTCCACACTGTAAGTAATTGGTTGCAAATTCAGTCGTTCTCACCTTCAAATTGTTTTGGGAGGAGCTGATTTAAGCCATAAACTAACATCAAAGAGAGCAACTTTGAAAGAAAACTATTGACACCATGACGATGTCAAAACAGAGCATTAAGGTGCTATTTGAGGACATTTTTTTGACCTGTGCAGGGGTTCCTTTATTGGGTAATAGATTCTGTGGGGTGCTGATTCATGAGTTATTTCTCAGTTACCTGAAGTTTACTTTTTAAGATCAGTTCATATAATGGTTGTATTGCCAAAAGCAAATCTTTTGGTTCTTGTTTTATTCGAATTAGAAGCAGAATCTTAGCTCCAAAACTGGATATTAGAAAAATGACCTAGCATTTTAATAGAAGTTAGAAAATGGCCTGTCATTTATTTATTGAGGACTAAAGATTCTGTTTTATGTGCGTGAGAAATAAAAGTGCAGCTCAGCTTCCCTTGGCTCTTGTGCAAACTTTGTTATATACATGTTTAAGTTCAAATGGATGTAGAATTGACAGTTTAGATTCCAGTCTTCCTTTGCTTTTCAGCAGTGCAAAGCTGCCTAAATTGGTAAATCCATTATATTGCTAACCTAATCAGCAATTATTTATAGATTCAATAGAGTGGGTTAATTAATTTCATTGCAAGAACATGTTACCAAAGACAGTAAAAGAAATCCTGAAGAAAAAGATTTATTTCAATTGTCATCAATAACTTTAACATGCTCTTAATGCTTAATTCAATTTTCTTGCTCACTATTCTGATGAACAATTTATTAATTAAAAAGCTTTCTATGTAGCTGATGCTTTGTTTGGAATGTCACATGACCTTCTGATCAATACTTGCCTTTTGCACTTATTATTAACATCAGTTGTTGTAAAATAATGCTTTCAGACCACGGAGATTTGTGAAAATATCACAAACAAAAGCAAAATACCGCAAATGCTGGAAAATCAATAGAAATTACCTCAGCAGGTCTGGCAGAATCTGTGGAGAGAAATGGAGTTAACATTTCAATCCCATTATGACTTCTTTACAATTGGAGTTATAAACCAGAAATGGAGTTCTGAGTCACATTCAACTCAAATTTTAGGTCTGTTTCTGTCTCCACAGATGCTGCCAGAACTGTTGAGTGTCTCCAGCATTTTCTGTGAAAATATCTGTCTTGTATATTGATGAAGTTTGTATTGTCTTAAGCCTCCCTTTCTATTTCTTGACTATTCCCTTTTGACCAATTAGCTTTAAATGTAATAGTTCTCACCTTCAAAATGTTTTGGGAAGAGCTGATTCAGAAAATGGGCAGGCATCAAAGAAAGTCACATTTGGAAAAGAAAATATGACAAGATGATGTCAAAACAGCGCATTAACATGTTATTTGAGACCTAATCACTCACATTATACACGCAGATGTGTAAGCTTGATGATATCTAGAGTTGCATTGTGCCCAAATTGTTGTAATAACCCTTAACTTACTTAACACCAGTGTTGTAGAGATAGTTCAGGCTTGTTCAAAAGATTTTTGAGGACATGTGGTTTTTGTACTTGTACTGCCGGCTTTGTGATCAGTCACAGCACAGCTGTGAAGAGCAGAGGTCATGAATGTAAACAATGAGTATGTGCCTGCTCCCAACGCTAATCTTTACAGTAATATGCTAGTTAATTCAGTCATTAATGCTGCATCAAATTTTCCTTTAACAGATTGATCCCTTTACCTTGTGTGTAAATAAAACACCTCTGAGAACATTTATCTATCAATCTTTGTGTGACCTGAATTATAATGTACTGAGTGTGCTGTATTAATCCACACCCACTGGATATTCTTTAATATGTCATAGAAATGCAGGATGGAGCTGCCATTATCTTAACCACTTGAGGACTTACGTCATCTAGACATTGTATCTTGCCATTGAGTCACAAGGTGGTTTGTTTAGTTCCATTCGGGGCTTGAGTACGTCCATGCACCCAAGTGTGTACTGAGGGTGTGCAACACTATCAGAGGTGCCACCTTTTGGATGAAATATTAAACTGCACAATCTTCCCTTCCAGATGAGCATAAAAGATTTCATCACACTATTTTGAAGAACAGGAGTTATCTCAGCTCTACCACACTACCACCTCTCTCAACCAGTCCCACCGTTTGCTAAGTTATCAGGCTGCTTATCCAGCACTGGATGAACAAAATCTTACTGCAACCAAATAATGGGAAGACCAAAGCCATTGTTCTCAGTCCCCATTCCAACTCCATAGCATAGCTATTTACTCCATCTCTTTCTTGGAACAGACTGAGGTTAAGCCAGTCTGCTTGCAACCTTAGCCTTACATTTGCCTCCAAGATCAGCTTCCAACTGTATAATCATATTATTATGCAGAGAGCACCAATTTCCACCTTCACAATATCTTCTGTGTTCAACCTTGTCACGATTCAGTTGCTGCTGAAACTTCATTCATTCTTTCGTTACCATTAGACTCACTGTTCCAACTCCTAGCTAGACTCCCATAGTCTACCCTTTGTAAGGTTGAGGTTAACCAAAAACTGTGACTGGTATTTTAATTCAAACTAACTCCTGTGTTTGTTGACTTGTATGGGCTCCTGCAAAGCCTTGGTTTTAAAACTCTCATCCTTGTTTTCAAATCCTTTGTCCTCGCACCTCCCTGACTCTGTAATCACTACCCCACAGCCCTGTAAAATGTTAGGACTCCTACAATTCTGGCCACTTGTTGATCACCTTGGTGGCTGTGCCTTCAATCTCTGGAATACCCTCCCTACAGTTCACCACCTATTTTTCTTGCCTTCCTCCTTTAAGAAAATCCTAAAACCCTACCCTTTATTACACTTTTGACTATCTTACCTCATATGTTTTCAGATTCTCAGTTGTACTTTGATTGCATTATAAGTGTTAAATAAATATAACTTGCATGCCCTGGACAATACTTATCTCTCTTATCACATTGCTGCTTTTAGGATCTTCAGCATGCTACTTAGCTGCTACATTTATTGCATTGCAACAATGACTATATGTCGATCATTGACTGTAAAGTGCTTTGGGGCATCCAGTGGTCATGAGAGGTTTTGTAAAAATATCTGATTTTTGATACTCACAATAGCCCAACATTGAATCATACTGCAGCACTTAATAATGGATCCGTCTTTATTTTGCGTGGGCATAAAAATGGTAAAATATTCCATGACAAGGATAAAAAAAGTCTTCTCTGCTGCACAAAATTAAAATGCATAGAATTGACAGGGAAATTAGATATCTTTGTTCTGTATGTGTATTGATTTTTATTCTTTTATGAACAGTCTCACTTAGTCATTACAGCATAGATGCAAGACCCTTGGCCAAATGGTCCATACTGGCAGTTACCGTCCACACGAGCTATATTTTGCTCTTTATGTCAATGTCATGGTGGAACAGATGCTGCAAACTCCATAGATTTTCCACTGTATTGAACCTATTTTTCTTCAGAATCCAATTATTCTCTTTATTCTTCACTGAAGTAGATTTCATCACACTTGCTGACATTGAATTCCGTTTTACCCAATCAACCTAGGCAGTTCTGAATCCAAGTTCAACCTAGTTTCAAAACAAAAGGAGGAAGAATGTGAGTAATGCCTTCAATCATGATATTGTCCCTACAGTTAACTGTTTATTGAATCTTTCATTTCTGTGAAGGGCCAAATGCAATGTCACAATTTGTTATAAGAGGAGGTCAAGCTGTCACAATCTGGTTACTACGTGCAGTAATATACAAGTATTTTCTGAAGGATTTCCTTACAATATACTTTGAGCAGAATTGCCAAATCGATTCTGTTTGGATACATTCACAAATTTGGTATGGGTATTGCTAGCCAAAGCAAATAATGCTGAAGCACTTTACAATGTTGTAACCAAGCCAATGCTTATAGAATTATAGACTAATGAGCCTGACATTGATAGTTGGGAAAGTGCTAGAGTTCAATATGAAAAGAATTAATAGTAGAGAAAGAGCTAGCATGGATTTACGGAAGGAAAATCATGCCTGACAACATACAACTTATCGAGTTAAAAAGGGACAGTCAGTGGATGTGGTTTACAGGAGGCTTTAGAAAAGGTCCCACATAAGAGATTAGTGTAAAATTAAAGCACATGGGATTGGGAGTAGTATACTGACATGAATAGAGAACTGGTTGGCTGACAGGAAATGAAGAATAAGAACAGATGGGTCTTTTTTCAACTGGCATGCAGTAACTAGTGGGCTACCGCAGAGTTCAGTGCTTAGATCCTAACTATTCACAGTATATGTTCATGATTTATTTGAAAGAAATGTAAATCTCCATGATTGCAATTGAAATGAAGCTGGGAGGAGCATGAGCTGTGAGGAGAATGCTGAAATCCTTCCCTGTGGTTGGGCCAAGTTACATATGTAGGCAAATGCATGGTGGATGCAGTATAATGTGGATAAATGTGAGGTTATCCACCTAGGTAGCAAAAACAGGAGGATGGATTATTATCTGAATGGTAATAGATTAGGAAGTGGGGTTGTCCAGTGAGACCTGGATGTCCTTTTGCACCAATCAGTGAAAATAAGCATGCAAGGTTTAGTAGACAGTGCAGAAGGCAAGAGGTAATCTGGTCTTTATAGTGAGAGGATTCATGAACAGGAACAGAGATGTCTTGCTGCATTTGTATATGCTGAAAAATGTGATGCTGGAAAAGCGCAGCAGGTCAAGCAGCATCAAAGGAGCAGGAGAATCGACATTTCGGGCATAAGCCCTTCTCCTGAAGAAGGGCTTATGTCCGAAACGTCGATTCTCCTGTTCCTTTGATGCTGCCTGACCTGCGCTTTTCCAGCAACATATTTTTCAGCTCTGATCTCCAGCGTCTGCAGTCGTCACTTTTTCCTGCATTTGTATATGGCCTCAGTGAGACCAGACCTGGAGTACTGTGTGCAGTTTTGGTCTCCTGGTCTGAGGAAGGATGTTCTGGCAATGGAGAGAGTGCAGCGAAGGTTTACTAGACTAACTCCTCAGATAGCAGTCCTTACGGGTATGAAGAGAGATTGGATTGGTTAGGGCAATATTCGCTGGAGATTAGAAGAATGAGGGAGGACCTCGGAGAAACCTTTAAAACACTAACAGGACTAGACAGGGTAAATGCAGGAACAATGTTCTTGGAGATCGGGGATTCCAGAACGAGGAATCATGCTCTAAGGATATGAGATAGGCTGTTTAGGACTGAGAGGGTGAGAAATTTCTTCACCCAAAGAGCGATGAGACTGTGGAATTATAGCCAAAATGTTTAATGCTTTCAATAAAAGTTAGGCATGGTTTTTAGGGCTAATGAGTATGGGGAAATATCAGGAATGGGGTTTGGAGTTGGATGATCAGCCATGATGAATGGAGCAGGCTGAGAGGGTCAAATGGCCCACTCCTGCTCCTACTTTTAATGCTCTTTCTGTGTTTCCTTGAATTTTATTTTTATGATTAGATAAAACTTATTGAATTAAAAATACTTACCAGAACAGAGGTATAAGAAATAGTTAACCATCTGGGAAATGCTTTTGACCACACATTTTTCATCAGTATTGAAGATAACTGTGAGTAATACAAGTGATTTATTTTTTGTGCCTTTACAATCTGTATGCTACATGTGAGTCAGAAAATCAATGCAAACATACGGTTCAAAATGAGCCATTATTTACTTTATCAGTTTCTGGCAGCTCCTGTTGTTCCAGTGCAGTGTGAGGAGGCACTTTTTAACCACACTCCCCAGCTCAGTGGAACTATAGTTAAGATCAGTCACATTGCATCTTCCCATCTGGTATCATTTATCTTTGGCAGCTTTGATGGGCATTGGCATCGCAAAGTGACTTTTATAACAATGCAGGGAATGCTGATGGAAGAGCAGAGAGACTGAGATACACTGAGATAAAGTTCCTTGAGGCCAGGAAGAGTAGGGTTCCTTCCATGTGCAGCCATTCTTCATCCTCTCAACATCATCGTGCATTTGGAAGCATTCCCCCCTGTCCCCACTGTACCCACCTTTGCCAAAGACTGCTTGCTGAGTTCTCAATGGCAGATGGCTTCCCATTGCCTATTGCCAATCCTGGTGTTATTTTCCCAGGCAAACCTGCAAACCCTGTGACTCCTCAGGCACACACACTCACAATCCCTTCCTAAATAAAGTGTGTATTATGATCAATGCAGTATTGTAATGAGTGAGTTACCATCATCCAGCATGTCCTAGCATTTCTGTCACGTGTTACAAGCAGCTGTTTTAGCCTTGGCCTGTGAACACTATCTCCCTTTTCTGTGTTGGTTAACAGTGATTTTCTTCACACATTGTACAAAATGTGCCAATCCTCCCAGATCTACTGCTAAGAAACTTGTTTAGTAGAAAGAGATTTATAATGTCCCTTTGTAATTAAGGAATGCACTCCTGCCCCATGGAATTATTTTTGTTGGACTGTGAGTGATATTTAATATACTGGAGGTGCGTATTAAGTACCTTTGTGCAGTTGTTTGAAACTCAGATTGATAGTGTGCCATGAAAACAAAACCAGGATGTCCTTTCTACTTTGTAGTCAGCTTATACGATTTCACAATATTTACACTTTAAAAGTGACTTCAAAATCCAGATCTCACCACTGGGCCTAAGCTGGCTGCAAAACTCCAACTACATTCCCAAGTGAAGTGAATGCTGACAAACACCTTGACCTATTGAGAAGACCTGCTGCATACTTGGGGACTGATATTAGTCCCTGTTGTAACAGTCCAACACAGGAGAGCACTTTGTAAAGCTGCTTTATTGTATCACATTGCAACCCTGGTGTAATTATAGTTTTTTTGTTTGTTGGTAAAGTTTGTGCATCTCCTTGCACCCTTTTAGATTGATCTGAGGCACCTGCTGTGCTGATACTCTGCTGCTTTTGTCTATAAGCCCAAACTCCACGCTTTTAGTAAATTGATTCCCGACCTGTATAATACTTAAAAGCAATACTAAGGCAAATATAATCTAAGGCACAAAAATAACTTTAATGAGGCCAAAACTGGTTATGTTAAACATTGCTGTATATGCACCAATAATCCCTGTGCCAGACACTTGATTGGTGCAGAAGTGGCTAGTCTCAGCCGGAGCACCAGTGGACATTTTAAAATTGGCCTCTGTCATTGGCTTAGTATGGGGTATATTATCAATCTGGCCACTCATATTTAATATCTTGCAACCAACGCCGTTCATTTGTAAACTTTTGGTAAAACAGTGGTTGGGATTGGCTGTAATGTCCTGAACAGTGACATAGTCTAGACTCAGCTCGGATGAAAACTGGGCACCTTACTGAGGAATGGTTATGATCACTGGAATTGAACCTCAGCAATGTTATGGGTTGGAGGGAGGAGGGGGGGAAGGGGGGAAAGGGGGAAAGGGGGGGAAGGGGGGAAGGGGGGGAGGGAAGGGGAGGGAAGGGGGAGGGGAGAGAGGAGAGGAGAGGAGAGGAGTAGTGAAGGAGAGGAGTGGGAGGAGTGGGGAGTGGGAGGAGTGGGGAGGGGGGAGGATTACAGTGGGAAGGGAAATGTAAGAAAGACCAATTAAAATAGACCTGAACTTGCCTCAATATGTTTTTTAAAATGTGTTTGGGAAGAAGCTGCTTTGAAATGTTGACTGTAGCAACGTATCTGACTTCTCATGAAATCTAGTGTACTGCCAAACCTATGATAACACCAACCTGGAATTGCAATACAGAGTCAGAATCATACAGCATGGAAACAGACCCTTCGGTCCAACCAGTCCATGTTGACCATAATCCCAAACTAAACTAGTCCCACTTATCTGCACTTGGCCCATATCCTTCCAAACATTTCTTGTTCATGTATTTACCCAAATGTCTTTTAAATGTTATAACTGTACCTGCATCCACTACTTCTTCTGGAAGATCATTCCATACATGAACTACTCTGTGTGTAAAAAAAAAGTTGCCCCTTATGTCCTTTTTAAATCATCCCCCTCTCACCCTAAAAGCATGCCCCCTTGTCTTGAAATTCTTCACTATAGGGAAAAGACACCTGCCACTCACCTTATCTATATTCCTCATGATTTTAGAAACCTCTATAAGGTCACCCCCTCAACCTCCTATACTCCAGTGAAAAATGACCCAGTCTCTCCCTAGAACTCAAAACTTCCATTCCTGGCAAAATCCTGGTAAATTATTTCTGACTATGACACTAGTCCCTTGACTGACACTTCATTCTAGACTGTCCCTTCCACATGTGAGAATAAACCAGAGAGAAGTGACCAATGAGGATATTGTCAGAAGCCATGTCAGGAGAATACAAGTGGCTTGAGCTTGTTGCTGAATGAATATTTCCATTAATTTACAGAATTTACTGCAGCTGTATAAAATTCAGCTTACAAAACTGAAGTGTATTTGTTTTAGCTTGGCGTTCTTTGCTGGTACTTTTGAGGAAGTGTTGAAAATAATTTCTGACTAGCTAATAACATTTGACTAATTAATATTAAGGTGTCTGTTTGTACAATCATTTGCCAATTACGTCTTCACTCAACTGCTGGGTGTTGAAGCACGATTCTCCCTAGGCAGAGGCAAGTTGCCTCTTAAGAGGATTGTGGCTTGCTGCCGGTCTTATTAAACAACATATCTTCCCTATCAATACACAGTGTTGTAAAGTGAAGGATGAGTAAATGTGCCCTGACTAACCTTAACCAGGTTGCAGTAAACCTTTTTAACTCAGGTGTATTACATGATGAGGTAGAGAAAGGGGACAAACATCAGAGAAAGGTGCCTGAATATATTGTGTGCAATTCCGGTCTCCCTCCTATTAGATGGATGTTGTGAAACTTGAAAGGGTTCTGAAAAAATTTAAAAGCATGTTGCCAGGGTTGGATGATTGGAGCTATAAAGAGAGGCTGAACAGGCTGGGGCTGTTTTCCCTGGAGTGTCGGAGGCTGAGGGGTGACCTTATAGATGTTTATAAAATCATTAGGGGCATATATAGGATAAATATACAAAGTTTTTTCCCTGGGGTGGGGGAGTCCAGAACTAGAGGGCATAGGTTTAAGGTGAGAGGGGAAAGATTTAAAAGGGACCTAAGGGGCAACTTTTTCACACAAAGTGTGGTGCGTGTATGGAATGAGCTGCCAGAGGAAGTGGTGGAGTCTGGTACAATTACAACATTTAAAAGGCGTCTGGATAGGTATATGAATAGGAAGGGATTAGAGGGATATGAGCTAAGTGATGGCAAATGGGACTAGATTAATTTAGGATATCTGGTCAGCATGGACGAGTTGGACTGAAGGGTCTGTTTTCGTGCTGTGTATCCCTATGACTCTATGACTGTGACTCTAAGTACTTAGGGGTGTAAGAAAGCAGAATTGATATATTAGCATATCCTACACTGCTGGGTGTCTGAAAGCATACTGTGATCTTTTTGCAATTCTGGAAATAATCCAAACTCTCTAGTAGCATTTCTTTTCTGCCATTGATGGTCTTTACTAGCAAACAAAGCAGAACCCCATTGGCACAGGATAAATGGCAGTGGCAAAGCTTAATTTTCCTTTTTGAAATCAATTGAAATTCAGCAGGCATCGAAACATCTGCCTGCCAGAGGCAAGATCCATGACTATTCCCCTCTCACTCTTAATTTGTTTATCAGTAGGGGCCTGTTGCATGTCAGGGAGAGTGGGCAACTGGTCATGTTATTGTTTATTTTATAAACTTGTATGCTGCCCTAGGCGGACTGAAATCTGAATATGTATTTGTACTCCCAAATGAGATCTGTCTATGCTAAATCATCTAAGTGACAAACTTGTTTCTGTCTGTTAAGCAGACCATGTGACTGACCTATATTACTGCCTATATCAGGACAAAAAAAAGACAAGAAAGTTCATCAGGAGATTCTTTAGTACAGTCCAAAATCACTTGTAAGCTTAACCTTGTTTTACTGATTCAACTAAAGAGTTTCCTTTAGAAAATCTGAGAGGACATTTAAAGTTGAAGTGCATCAATTCATGTGGAATTGAACCTAGAAAAAGATCCCAGGCTATACAGGGTTTGCCAGTCTCAAGTTGACTGAGGCATTGCTAAAGACCTTAGAATCTCTTGTTTATGAAGTTCACAATCTTCTATGGTTCTGGCCTTGGCAAGTGCCCAGTGACCCATTCTGAAAAGTTAACATATGTAAACATTGGATGAGAACAGCAGCATATTCTGCAGCGTTGCATCATGGTCAGGTGTCCCACTGATGCTGTCTGCCTTTATGCAAGGCATTTGAGTGAAATACAGATGAGCTGGTTGCATTCCTCATTTATTCTCTGATCAGAGAGGAAAATAAAACAAAACATATTGTGAATTCACATTTGATAAAGTACTTCAGTGTTAGCTCAACAGAAGCCATCAAATGACAGGATATTTCCAGCTTTTCAGTAATAATACAACTTTCAGTCTTACAGTTACTAGCTCCCACGAGAAATTATCCACCTTTCTACCAAGGAGAGAAATTATTATTGTCAATGTAACAGATCAGTGCTTAAAGTATTTGTGTGAGAACTCACCATGTAGCATTTAACCTCTGTTAATATTGCCAACACTAGGTTTTATCCTACAGTATGTTAATTTCAGTCACATGGAGGGATAAGGGCCGGGTGCTGGCAGGTGGGACTAGATTGGGTTGGGATATCTGGTCGGCATGGACGGGTTGGACCGAAGGGTCTGTTTTCATGCTGTACATCTCTATGACTCTATAAAACATCTCAATAAAAAAGAGAAGCAAGATATGATGCAAAAAATGTCTTGATGCTTTCGATATGTCAGGAAGACACATGACAGCTACATTCCCAAATGCTGTGCTGCCCTAATTGCTTCATTGGTCTGGTCCTATCTTTCTTCAAAACATGCTTGCAAGCTTAGATGTGATTCAACATCCACGCAATGCTTTCCACGTGAAGAAATTTATGTTTTGGTGAGCACAACAGAAAGTATCCCCCTAATGTTTCTTCAATCCTCTAGCATTGTATAGAATATTCCCAGCATATAATGATGCAACATTCGAACTTAGCTATTCTGTGCTGCTCCTATAATCATTGCTTCGCAGTCAGATTTGTGAACAGGCACAAGTCTGAAAACAGCTTTGGGACTCTCTATCTTCGTTCTCGGGGTGAACTTGGATTTTCCTAGTGATTTTGAGTGTATGAGGATTGAAAGTCTGTTCTATAAAGCCTAGGCATGAATACTTAATGTACTTCTTACACATTCCCGTGTGTGCTTTCTGGATGTAGATATTAACTTATTTGAAGCAACCAGTTTTAACGATTGGATTAAAGCCTTTGTATTGACAGGACATGCGGGAAACTAGTCTCAAGGCATGGAATCTTTATACAAGAAATTTGACAGTTTGACAATGAGGATTTTTATCAAAAGGCTTTCAGAATTTTGTTTTATATATTAGCACTATGCTATTTTGTTTCTGAGGAATGGCAATTTGTTGGTTGCCTTAATGGCCTGTAATCCAGAGGGTTGGTCCCAAGAGCATTTTAATGGATTTTCCTGTGGGCTTCATTCCCTGATGTCAGGTTCAAATGATGGTACTGAACCCTCACTTGCTGACAGTCAGATTGTGATGAGAGTCTTCCTGGAAGAAGCCTCCAAATTTGCCCCTACCATGCTCATGGCCCCTGTTGAGGACGTTGGGCAGGCTGGATGACTATAGTAAGCCATCCAGCATTGACAGATTGGCAGTTCCTTTGCTAGAGATGGGTGCTGCTGCAGTGCATAGGATGACAGGAGGGCTCATTCATCTCTAGCTGCTGGTCCCAATTGGTGATACATACAGGCCAAGAATGTATGTCTATCCATCAGGCAGGGCATATCTCCCCCACTGAAAGGGACATGGTTGGGACTGTTTCTAAATACATTATTGACTTTCAATAAGCTGGTGGCTTCCTCAAGCAGTAGGGTGAGGGGGTGCGGGGTGATTCTGCTACCAGTAAGATGCTACCAAACTCATAAAATCACACTTAATTAGGTGTGGGCAACTAATCTGGATCTCCACAGAGTCCTTGGAAACTTAGCCAGTGTGCTATCCCCCTATGTTCCCAGCACCCCTGCCTTATATCCTGGCAGTATGCAGCTGGAAAAGTAAATCCTTTACTGTAGCAATGTGTAAGGGAAAGTGGCTACAAACATGATAATGTGCTCCGCTATTCAGGAAATACATTCCTGCATTCAGCTGGCCACATAAAGGAGTTTCCCATGAATCTGCAAATGAATTTAATCCAAATATCACGAAGAATCATTTCAAATACTAACTTAAAATGTTGATGCTCAAACAAGAGAATAGGCACGTAAAATGTTTGTCTTGCTGAAATCAGAATATTTAACCTTTGCACTGCTAGTGCCCTCAGGAAAATTTTAAGTACAAGCGTTTGGACAGGAAGCAGTGTAACTGGATTAAAAAGTAACCTACAAGCCACCATTAAAAAAAGTGCTAACATCCTTTTGATACTTTCCCCTAAAGTTTTCATCACTTGTAACAAGAAAGTACTGTAGAGGGACTCTTACTGCCTGTGCCATCCATTTCTGGATATAAAATTCCAGATTTTCTACTGTAGGCAGTTTGCCAAATCAGTTTTTAGTTAAATGTTGCATTTACTGACTTCCATGCAATGTATGATTTATTTTAGCAGTTAACTTTGCTATCCTCACAAGCTGCCTTTCCACACAGTTCTGGAAAGTATCTCCCTGTTGTACATCCTGTTAATCCTAATGTATTTTAAAATCTCCCAGACCAGTATTCTTTTTCTCGTTTAGGCTCTCGAACGTGAGAGATATTTGACATTGACAGGAACTTGAGGAGGTGGCAGTGTAACAAGTAGGAACTGTGATAGGCCGCTGACAGGTTGACAGTTAGGTGCTTATCGTGACAAGAAACAGTGCTGAACTGCTACAGCATGCAACCCATAGTCCCTCTGCTAATCCAGTATTCCCTTTGATCACAAAACGGCTGAATGGGATGTACCACTGGTCTATGCATACATACTGTTTGGTATTACATACCAGCAAAGTTGCTTCTGATTTGAAGTGACTGCCATTGGACAAGGCTCCAACTCCACTGCAGCCTGAGAAACAAGCCACTCAAGGGAATTCAAGTCAATCGAGTAGTCCTTGTTAGTGTATTGTTTCGGCTACAACAGTTGAGACGATGTAAAAAGGCCAGACATCTGAGTGTGCTTTGCTTATGTAAATTTCTCTTCCAGAGGAACCAGTTGCTTTTATTACCTTCATACCTTGAGTCGGGCTGGCATTGGTCAGGCATTGCCCATGTGTATTTGCCGCAGCCTTTAATGATTTACCTACAGTTTGCTTGCAAGGATTATCTGCTATAGAATATTGTGTTTGTGAAATTATTGCAAACATTGTGTTTTGCTCATGCCATTCACCTGCCTTTAACTTATATTTCAAAATTGCAAGTTTTGTTTTTCTTCATGGACCATTTAAATAGGGCAAAAAAAGCCCCCCTTCGGTCACCCACTGGCCCTGCCCCATTTGCCACCACATAAAAGATTTTTAAATGAAATTAAAGTTTAAATTATTCATTCATCATAGAAAGAAAGGTGAAATGTTTTTGTATTAATACTTAAAGATAACCCAATTACTTGAAACATTCCAATATGTCATAAAACGATTGCAATACTCTTCCTCTTTAAAAAGAAACTCTTATGTTACATCCATATTAATCAAAACGCTACATCGATATTAATCAATCAAATCACCAGTAACATAAATTTTGCTTACAAACCTGCTTTATAATTGCCATGGTTCAGAGCCATTCCGGTTGCGTGATATTTTGTATGTGATGCGGATTTCTGACCCAACCGGCTTGAATTTTGCTCCAACCTTTGGTTCCTACTTTGAGAGCTTTACTCTACAGTAATAGCTGTACCCTGTTGCAGAGCAGCTGTGTCTGATCTGTGAAGCGTAACACATACTTCATTCCATTTCATACTTCATTTAAAAAAAGCTCCTCACCCTGGTAATTTAAGCCAGTATCCTAATAATGCTGTGCTAAAATGTACCAGGATGGCTCAAATGCTTTGCAACTAAACAGTGCCATATTTTTGAATGCAGTGGTTTAGAAATGTGATTGCCCTAAGAACAGACCAACAGAGCAGGGTGATTTTGTTGTGTTCATGGCTTCAGGGGTTGCTGCTTGCTCCTGTTCGTATAATCACAGGGTCAATGTGAAATTATTGCCAGCTCATTATAAAACAGCTCAGGTGTGTAACCTGTCCTATTCCTTGGCTGTACGACTCTTCAGAGGAGGTGGAAAATAGGCTTGACTGGTGCCCCCTAAAGGCAGTCAGTACCTATTTAAAAGAGGGATGCACTCTGCTGGTGTCTGAGATCTGGCGTCTGTTGGGCTGCATGGTGGCTCAGTGGTTATAGCGCCAGGTACCCGGTTTGATTCCAGCCTTGGGTGACTGTCTGTCTGGAGTTTGCGCATTCTCCCTGTGTCTGCGTGGGTTTCCTCCGGGTGCTCTGGTTTCCACTCACAGTCCAAAGATGTGCAGCTTAGGTAAATTGGTCATGCTGAATTGCCATAGTGTTCAGGGATGTGTAGGCTAGGTGCACTAGTCAGGGGTAAATAAAGAGGAATATGGTAGGGGCATGGGTCTGGGTGGGATACTTTTCGGAGGGTCAGTGTGGACTTGTTGGGTTAAATGGCCTGTTTCCACATTGAAGAGATTCTATGATTCTTTGATTCTACGGTCTGCTGATTGCATGCTACGGCTCTCTGATAGTGCTTTGGAGACCATGGTTGAGGAGCTGGATAGAATGAGGGAGATTCTTTTTCCCCTAGCAACAGTTGAAGTTCCCTTGCCCTGATACAGCAAAACAAGAAAACTTGCAAAAAGGGTCAGATTCATCTTGTATACTTGAAAATGGAGCTTCAGCTGCCCAGTATGTTTTTTTCCAAGTATTACTTTGTAACTGTGTTTTTCCCTCTTTTTCCATCAGTGGAAATAAGTAAATAAGGAGGTCAATACCAGGACATGGCGGCAAAGCAGAAAAATGTTTAGTCACCTCACTACAACTGTTGAGATAATAATTCTGCTCACTTGCTCTCAGCTAGAACCTCCACCACGTCCAGTCTCAATACTTACAAAATTACCCTCTACAATCCGA
Organism: Chiloscyllium punctatum; assembly: GCF_047496795.1. NCBI lineage: Eukaryota > Metazoa > Chordata > Chondrichthyes > Orectolobiformes > Hemiscylliidae > Chiloscyllium > Chiloscyllium punctatum. The sequence continues at coordinate 63,757,593 of NC_092745.1, forward strand.
GGACCACACTTTATTGCACATCATCTCTTCTGCTCATACATACTGTCCTTCCTATTGTTATTACTGCTGCAATCCTCACTGTCACACATCTTCAATCTTACACACTACATATGTATGATTCAATCACAACCTTTATACGCACCAATTAACTTTGAAGCAAGTCACAAGAAGACTGACTGTCTTCCTTCTTGCCAGTGAAGGTTATAGCTGAAGGCTAATGCAAATGAGCCTCATCCATTTGCCCATCTGGTTCTCTATGGAAGAAAAGCTAATAGCTACCATTGACAGGAGACCGTGGTGTCTGTGGTGAGGAACAGGGCTGGAGAAAATATTGCACTGGGTTGTTCCACACATCATCATCTTTTACTCTTCTTTCTTCATTCCCTCTGCACACATACTAGATAAATGTGAGGTGCTATATTTTCGTCGGACAAATCAGGGCAGGACTTATACATGTAATGGTAAAGCCTGGGGGAGTATTGCCAAACAAAGAGACCTTGGAGTGCAGGTTCATAGCTCCTTGAAAGTGGAGTCACAGGTAGACAGGTTATTGAAGAAGTATTTGATATACTTACCTTTATTGGTTAGTGCGTTGAGTATAGGAGTTGGGAGGTCATGTTGCTGTACTGGACATTGATTAGGCCACTACTCAAATACTGCATGCAATTCTGGTCTCCTTGCCATAGGAAATATGTTGTGAAACTTGAAAGGGTTCCGAAAAGATTTACAAGGATGTTGCCAGGGTTGGAGGATTTGAGCTATAGGGAGAGGCTGAACAGGCTGGGGCTGTTTGTCCTGGAGCGTCTGAGGCTGAGGGTGACCTTATAGAGGTTTATAAAATCATGAGGGGCATGGATAGGGTGAATAGCTAAGGTCTTTTCCCAAAGGTACGGGAGTCCAAAACTAGAGGGCATAGGTTTAGGGTGAGAGGAGAAAGATTTAAAAGGGACCTAATGGGAAACATTTTCACGCAGATAGTGGTGTGTGTACGGAATGAGCTGTCAGAGGAGGTGGTCAAGGCTGGTACAATTACAACATTTAAAAGGCATCTGGATGGGTCCATGAATAGGAAGGGTTTAGAGGGATATGGGCCAAAGGCTGGCAAATGGGACTAGATTAATTTAGGATATCTTGGTGATATTCATGGGTTTAATTAAAGGATTTGTTTCCATGCTGTACATCTCTATGACTCAGTGTTCTGCATCATAAATGCAATTGTTCTCTCCTCTCCTTATCCCTTGTATTAAAAGTCAACTCTTGCTCCTTTCTTTACTTGCATGTTCAGAGTTGATTGAACACTCTTTACCACTTTACAAAGTGGGGGCAGGGGGTGGAGTCGAGTTGACCCCAGCAAGCACTTGCCCAGAGACTCTATGCATACTTCAGGGGGAGGGGTACAGAAGGAAGCCTTTGTATGGTGCATCACCAGCTAATGGTTAGAGGATGACAGTCTTGTTGGGAAGGATATGGCACCATTTGGCTCGAGGGTAAGACTTGTCCTAATGCAGAGGTTTCAGCTGGAGACAGCTATCAAGAAACGTCCATGCAACCATGCACAAGGAACTGCTTGCTACACTGGACAGCTTGCAGCAAGCTTATGCCTATTGCTTCAGAGCATAACAGAGTCCAGCTTCAATATGTGTTGAGGTTTTGAACAGAGTTTCTGAAAAGGGAGAAAAAAAAGATTTAAAAAACCTAACATGAGAATTGAGTTCTCACTGAAGCCATCTTTAAATGGATGGCATCTTTTATTTAGTTGCTCTATTTTTTTTGCAAATGGATTTTTTTTATGTCAATGTGTTTGCTTGGGCTTTCGATTTTAGGTAGCCTTGAATCTTTTATGGAATATCACTACAATTTAAATACCACAGTTCGGTATTGTGACTGAAGAGGCTGAATTGTGTGCTTTTATTTATAAAATGACAGATTGGTTTCTAAAGCATGTCCATTGTTCTGTTAATTAATGGAATGTTTAAAATGTTGGCACTGGGCTTCAGAGACTGTAACCACTGAATACGGGGAGAAATCAAAAGCTTTCATTAATACAACCCAAAGAATATCTCTGAATGCTGCGAATTTAATTTTTTTGTTGTTGTTTAATGTAGAACACTTTCCAAAAACTAAGTTGTTTCAATAGAACTTACTGAGTGGCCATTACAATCTTATACATCCTTTTAAGATTAGAAGAGATGAAGAAAGTCCTGTTTATTTAAAAATATTAGTTGACATCAAGATTAGTGCTTATAATCTGTTTTGCAAAATATTGGTTAGATTTTGAATAGATGACAGTAGTAATAGTGGAATATTGTATTCTAATAATTTTTGCCATGAATGGTTAAGGAATATTCAGAAAGCCAAGAAATGTGAAAAATAAGTTCATCAGCTTTCCAGACTGGAGCAAGGCCTATTCTGCAGGAACAGATGGTATCTGTCAGGACAAACTCAAACCAATTAAAAGGGACCAGACAGTTGCCACAAAGAGCACAAATCACTCACCCATAACTCTTTGATAGATAGTAATAGTTTCCGGGACATTTAAGCTCTTAAAGGAAAAGAAATGCTGCTTTAAGTCTTAACCTAACACGTTTTTTTAAAAAATCTACCTACAGGGTTGCAGAGCTGATTGTCCTGTGCCCAGTGGACGGGAGGATATGGAAGATGGCTGCAGCCTGCATGTACCCATAGAGCTCGAAGATCGCTCCTGCTCCTCACTAAATGTTATGTCCCTGAAACGAGTTGGCAGCTTATATTTGGACTGATTAAATCAAGATGACAAGCATCCCTCCAACTGGCGTTGTGCATTGGGCTAGAAAGTGATGATGCTATGGTGGAATCTGCGTGTGGCTGTGGTGGGGAATGCTCTTGATTGTCTTTAAGGAAAGAGATAAGGCAGATTGATAATGGATGTTCTGTCATCATTAGGGTCGAAGCCCTTTGCTGCCATCTAGACGTTTGCCATCATTTATAAGATCAGGGAGGTTAACCTCTGTGTTTGTTCCATCTCTATTTTACTTGACTCAAACCTAACAGTCCAACAACAGTCCAAAGGGGAATGGCAAATAGAGCTTTTGCTGGTAAAAGATGTTATTAAAAATTATTTATCGAATTTTTTCTCTTTAGGGTTTGTTTGCTAACTGAGAAAGGTAAGCTGTAGTCATAGTTGAATGAATTATGCAGGTAAAATGATGGTTAGAGCATCACAGTTAATATAGTACAGACTAAAACATAAGACCAGACGTAGCTGCAGATTCCTTAAATAAATGACAATGTGATGCATTTAACCTTTTTTTTTAGCAACAATCAGTAATTATCCTCATTATGACTAGTGACTGAATGTTAGCATTGTTGTTTAAATCAGTAACGTTGATCAGTTGAACCAGTAAAAATATGAGCAGCAGTGGTTCTTTTAAAAGTTGTACATAGAAAGATGGCATTTGATCATTGTGACAAATTGGAGGTTTGGGTTGACTGTCGAACAACTGTATATTATCAGGTACAGAAAGGAACCGGAATGCTGCCAATATTTTTTCTAATTATAACTTAGAGATTTAACACAGTCCTGGTTGCAGTAGCAGTGTTGCAATACTGATAATATATTGATATATCAGGACAAGTAAAATTAACAATTGACACCATCCACATTTTATATGCTGGCAAAGATATATTGTAACAATTGTGATTATGGTAAATCAATAGTAGATTGTGACACAGAGTTAAAACTTTGCAGAGAGTGGTGAAATTTCTGGCAGGTCACAATTTTACCATTTCCTCCGCATCATACTTTCCAAATTGATTGTACTGTGTTGTGATAATTCATGTATGTGAGTTTAATTCTGTGATTTTACCAAATGTTGTAGATACACATACAAAAACATTTTGAATATGGTAAAGCACAGCTAATTTACTTATTTGTGTACTGGGTTTCTGTGCGATCAATTATTCTGTACTAAAATGTAATTCTGTTCAATGTATTTTTTCATCCTTGAATGTTGATGTGGCTCTAGTCTCAAAAGATAAAATACATCAAGCTTGTTTTAATTCAAAGTTTTATTAAAAATAATGATGGCCGGAAGTTGGGACTTGTTGATTGACCAAAATATCATAGAACTGTAAGAAAGAATTTTAAAGTGGAACAAAGACCCAGTAGATTCTGGAAGTCTGAAATAAAAGCTGAAAATTATTGAAATACTCAATAGGTCTGGCAGCATCTGGGAAGAGAAAATCAACGTTAAAACTTCAGCTGGGTGAACTTTCATCAGAGTTCTAAGGTATAGTCAACCTTGGTCAGCTAGGCATGTGTGAAGCAGACAGATTTTCCACAGAGAGTGAAAGGCAAATAGTCTTTATCTTAGCTCACTCCTACCAGATGCCTTAGTTGATGAGTTCTTAATAACCAAGAGGGGTCTGATAATGTGCAGATAGAAAATAATACAAAAATAAAATTGGATTCCATAGTCACTGAAATTTCTCAAGTTCTTTAGAGATGAGAAATGTTATCTAGCCAATCTTACGGCATATTAGATTTTATTAGTAAAGCGATTGCGTTCCAGAGCCATAATGTCATGCTGCAATTATACAAAACGCTATTGTGGCCGCAGTTGGAATATTGTGTACAGTTCTGGTCGCCCCATTATAGGAACGATGTGAAAGCGTTGGAAAAGGTGCAGAGGAGATTTGTCAGAATGTTGTCTGGTTTGGAGGGAAGGTCTTATGAGGAAAGGCTGAAAGACTTGGATCTGTTCTCATTGGAAAGAAGAAGGCTAAGAGGGGATTTGATAGAGACATACAAAATGATCAGAGGATTAGATAGGGTAGACAGTAAAAGTCTTTTCCCTAGGATGATGGCGTCAGCTTGTACGAGGGAGCATAGCTACAAATTGAGGGGTGATAGATTTAAGACAGATGTCAGAGGCAGGTTCTTTACTCAGTGTGGTAAGGACGTGGAATGCCCTGCCTGCCAATATAGTTAGAGAACCTGCTCCTCGGATGCTGCCTGAACTGCTGTGCTTTTCCAGCACCACTCTAATCTAGAATCTGGTTTCCAGCATCTGCAGTCCTTGTTTTTACCTTGCCAATGTAGTTAACTCAACCATATTAGGGAGATTTAAACAATCCTTGGATAAGCAACATGGATGATGATGGGGTAGCGTAGGGGGATGGGCTTAGATTAGTTCACAGATCAGCGCAACATTGAGGGCCGAAGGACCTGTTCTGCACTGTATTGTTTTATGTTATATGTTACGTTAACTCATCCATCCAGAGAAATGCTAACATTTCCCAAAATATAATATCCAGTTATTTGTTGTTTATTTTTTAAAATTAGGGCTTCTGATCACTACGATTAAACCTCTTTGTATGTAGAAAAATTCAATGATCTCATTCTAAAAGTGCCTGTAATTGTTTAAATGGTGTCTCCCAGTTCTTATTTGGTAGCTTTGTTCAGAATAACATCCTGAGTTACCTTTTACAACTGGGCTACGAGGCTTCCTCTCTGGACCAGAAATTTCAAAGAGTCAGTTCTGGTTTTGTACAGCATTCAGGTCAGCATTGCAATTGTGCTGACTGTGAAATTAGCAGCACTAGATGATCAAACCACTTTGCGTTTTGCATCACAATAGCCTGCTGCCAGTGAGCGACAAATATTGAAAACACCTTCTTTTGGAATGGTCTGGTTTGGCCTCTTTCAGGACTACTGCCTGCCATGGACCAACAGATAGTGCCTGTGAGGAACATACCTTGGCTATTGATACATGAGAATAGTGTTGGGTCCTAGATTGGGTGAAGGACCCTGATCTGATTTAATGATTTCAACAAATTTCTCACTTGATTTACATTTGAAAGCTCATTCAAAACAGTAACTGGTTAGGCCTTCAGGTGTTAATGTTCATTTACAGACTTTCCCCATTTTCCAACATAACCAAGATGGTAACTGTACAACCATGGCCTCCCTCCATATTTCCGATCAGTGATTAAGAATCAGACATTTTTGGCTTTTCACTGTGCATTGCTACCAGTACTTTTGAACATTTCCTGTTTTTTTTGTGCCCAGAAGTAGGTTAAGCATGGTCTGACCAGATCACTATCATTCTAATTTATTCCCAGTCAGTGTTAGATTAGCTAGGGGTGAGCTGGGCGGGGGGGGGGGGGGGGGGGGGGAGGGGGGGGAGGGTAAGGGGGGCTCAAATGAGCCAGGATTTTTGATTTTGTTCACTATTGCAAATCCATAGTTTGGATAATGTGGGCCTGTGATGTTGCCCCACACACATAGCCTGCTGATATCTGATTGATGGCCCTGTGAACTTGTTCTAACACTCAAGAAACTAAGGAAGAAGCAAGAAGGTTTCACGGTGATTTAGACTCAGTTGCGGGTGTGGCAAAGCGAATGGCAGATGCAGTACAACGTGGAAAAATATGAAGTTATACACTTCAGTGTGAAAAACAGAAAGGAACAGTACTGAGGGGTGACCTTACAGAGGTTTATAAAATCATGAGGGGCATAGATAAGGTGAACAGCAAAGGTCTTTCCCCCAGGGTAGGGGAGTCCAAACCTAGACGGCGTAAGTTTAAGGTGTGAGGGGTAAGATTTAAAAAGGGACCTGATGAGTAACTTTTTCACACAGAGGATGGTGCATAAATGAAATGAGCTGCCAGAAGAAGAAATAGATGCAGGTAAGTTACAACATTTAAAAGACATTTGGACAAGTACATGAATAAGAAGGATTCAGAGGGATATGGGCCAAATGTTTGCAAATGGGACTAGTTTAGTTTTATAAACTTGGTCGGCGTGGACGAGTTGGACCAAAGTGTTTGTTTCCATCCTGTATGACTCTATGCTGTATCAGGAAGTGTGGATGTGCAAAGAGATCTAGGTGTTCTTATGCACCAGTCAATGAAAGTAGACAACCAGGTACAACAAAAAATTAGGAAGGCCTCCATTGCAAGAGGATTTAAATTCAGAATTTAGTTTTTTACAAGGCCTTGGTCTGACCACATGCAGCTTTGGTTCTCATGTCTAAGACAGGATACTTGCCAACAAGGAGAAGTAGGAGAAAGTGAGAACTGCAGATGCTGGAGAGTCAGAGTCCAAAGGTGTGGCGCTGGAAAAACACAGCAGGTGAGGCAGCATCTGAGGAGCAGGAGAGTCGACATTTCAGACATAAGCCCTTCATCAGCAATGTAGGGGGGTGAAGGTAGCTGGGAAGATGATAGTTGAGGTGGATGTAATTGTGATAGGTCAGAGTGGAGGGTGGAGTGCCCTTTGGACATAACCACATGGGGCATTCTTCCTCCAGACGTAGGGTGGCTTGGATTTGGCAGAGGAGGCTGCCCAGGACTTGCACGTCCTTGGGGAATATAGTGGGGGTTCACTAGACTGGTACCGGGGATGACAGGACTGTCCCATGAGGAGAAATTGGTTCAAATCGACTTGTATTCATTAGGTGAGAAAGTGAGGACTGCAGATGCTGGAGAGTCAGAGTTGAAAAGTGCGGAGCAGAAAAAGCACAGCAGGTCAGGCAGCATCCGAGGAGCAGGAGAGTCAGTGTTGCAGGCATAGCCCTTCATCAGAAATGATGAGAGGGGATCTGATTTGGCCCCAAAAGGCTTTGAAGGTCAAGTTACTGAACGTATTGAAGAGCTAGGTACATAGGGGCATCAGGAGAAAGCTGGAATAGGGCAGTGAGATAGAAGAGCAACCATGATCATAGTGAATGATGAAGCAGGCTCAAAGGGCTGAATGGCCTCCTCCTATTCCTAGTTTCTATGTACCTCGATACTGAGGAGGCTAGTGAAGAGGATTAAATTGAAGAGAAAAAGTTACTTGTCAACCATTTAGGAGAGAAAAATACTTAAAATGACATTTGAGTAAGGAAGATAGCTCAATGCTTGAGGTGAATACTTGAACCTTATTTTTCTCTTTTGGAGGTTGACTGTCTTCTGGTGGTTATGGTTTGTGGTATTCAGCATTTATTGTTCTTTAAACCTCCATAGAAAGGTTGGGAAACAGAAATGGTGTTATCCTTCTATTACATTGGAACTTTCAACCAAGGTATGTTTCACTTCAAAAGATAACTCCATTAGTTGATTGACAAATGGATGAAAATATTTAATACTTCTGCAGAAAAAAAATCAGATGCCAGCTTTCATTTACATGACAAGGGCAACTGTTAACTGTAACAAAGAAGGTAGGTGCATGATTGTGTATCAGTCTCAGGATTGTGTAGAAAATACTCTGATTCCAGAAGTACTATTTATAAACCAGTTACAGAACTCAATAATAACATGCTAAGAGAGACCTGCACTTGAATAAAATCTACCTGTGATTTTATATATTGTTTCGTTACTGTCCTAATCATGCATTAAAGATGACAGCAACAGTCCAGTTGAAAATATTCTCAGACATTTCCTCAGGAGCAAGGCTGGCTTGCTTCCATTCTGGTTCAGTAGTTTCTGAAATGGTTGATAAGTCCAGAGTGTGACCTGTAGACTTTGTCATGAGGGGCAGGTGGTGCTTGAAAATTTGCATGGCTAGGCTGTTTGGCAGAGTAGTATGTTCTCTCGGGTTCCTCGCCTTCACCTCTGCTTTCCCCTAACAAGGTCTGTCTCTGTTTTTGGTGGCGTTCGGAGTAAACCATCTCCATTTTGGTCAGCCACTGACAATGGAGATATTTGATCTCTTCAAGACACTATGAGGACATCCAAAAAAGTATTTCTGCTGAGCTCCCAGGAATCTCCTGCTATGAATGAATTTAGTAGTCATTTCGGGAATCTGATGTTAGACATCTGTCCCATCCATCGGAGCTGGCAAAGTACTCAGGTAAGTAAGAGGTGTGCGTGTAGAGAGAGAAGCCCATTTTTTTTTCCTCACCGGCAATTTACGTTTGACAGTAGACAAATGCTACTCAATGTTCATTTTGCTTTTTCTTTAATACAGTGAAAGGTGGTGCACATATATGAACAATGCCAAAGGTTTGGACTCAACAAGTGATATGCCACGCATATCATTATTTATTGAAATACTGAAAAATTCCATCAGTGTAAAGAAACTCTTGGCAAGAAGTGACATGACAGTCTGTCATTCCACTTGTTATAGTACACTTAGAGTAGAGTAATGAACCAAGTAACTGCTTACTGAGTTAGGAGCTGAATGGTCTGAAATCCATTGCAGCTGCAGAACATCAGCAATACACAGATAGTACTGACAAGACAGAATGTTTGTTCACACAAAAGAGCACAATAATAACAGTAAAAGCTTAACATTATTTCGTGATCTGTGTCTGTTTATATTTACTATCAGGATTTGCCAGGCAAAACAAGTACTTCAGCTGTTTCTTATAACCCCTTGTGTTGGGCAGTGTGAGAGGAATCCGTTGTTGGCCAGGCAATGTCCTTGAAGTTGCTAGGTAGAACTGTTCTGATTGAATTCTGGGCAATGCACCATATAATACTTTCCAAAATAATTGTAAACAACAAAACAGAGAATTAGCTTCACAATGTTCTGTAAGACATCAGTAATGGGGTTTCCTACAACCTGAAGCAGGCAGCTAAGTACAGAAAGGAGACGCAGCCCACCTATCTGTAATTTGTGGCAGACAAAGCTAGTTCAGTGCTTGTGTCCATTGAAGTAAGTATCACGGTTTTACATTCTGCACTGCAGTGAGACCATGGAATACAGAAAACATAAGCTAACTACAGTCTTTGGTATAGAACATACAGTTTACAAGACAATTTATTTAATGCAAGATTTCAACTTTAAATCTTTCCATTCAGCTAAAAGATGAAGCCATAGTTCACATCATTTGCAGCAGATTTATCCTTTTTTTTACATTTTCAGATTTGTACTATATATATAATATATATTTAAATGAACTGTGTGATTCTTTTTAAGATATATGTTTGTCCCTGAACTGACTGTAGCTGCTGATTTTCGAAAGGCGCTACAGTGAACAAATGCATTTATTTGGCTTTGTTATTCTTGCGTTCTTACACAAAAGGTGAAACAATGGAGAAATAAATTAGTAACATAATTGTCTACACTTTAAACCATGATGTACAATATAAATGGTACTATTCCAATAACAAAGCCAACAGTTCTGAAAAAGAACTAATTGTTTATACAATCTCAATAAGTGATCATGTGGCCAAAGATCTGTCTGTTCAAATTAAAGTCTTAGTGAGATTCCCTTTTTTGATTTTAGTGTCTCACGACATAATTAAGTACTGGTAAAAAAGTTACCGATTAAACATAATTAAGGAAATCATTGCTTTGCAATTCAGGTCATTACAGTTCTTTCCCACAGGAGCTAGTAAATGTAAACACCTTTGTTTGCTGAATTTACAGTATTAATACTTCAATTATATTCTTCCGCGTATTCAGACTCACAGAAATAAGGCAAGACTCACTTAACTGTGACATCACAAATTTAATACTAGTACATTAAGTATTAAGAATTGTGAATGTGAGATGTGTTTTTTTTAATCCAAGATAAGTTATAGTTTTATTCCCCTCTCGTTATTGTTCTGCAGCAGGCTTTGGTCTACTTCAAATAGCATGTATGCTTTGGCGAAAAGAACCTAAATGGGTAGGTAAGGTGGTTGTCAAACTAATTGCTTGACAGATGGTTTCTTGCAACCTTTGCAGGCCTCACACATAGATAGGGTCTGGTAATTTGAACGAGCAAATGGAGAGTGAAGCCAACTACAGGCAAGCCTTTAGATCCCCTATCAGGTACCACATTGATGATCACTGGGGAAATAGCTTTGGGGAAGGAGGAGAATCGAGAAGGTTATGACGGCTCATTACTGTTACCACATTTGCTTTGTATCCCACATGCTTTGAAATTTAAGGGTTTCTTAGTGCACTTGAAGCCCCAACTGTATTGCCATTAGTGCACAACTCCCATGCTTTTTCTTAAATTTCCTAGAATTAGTGGTCAATCTGAACAAATCAGAAACAATGGTGTGATATTAATTTGATATCGAGTTTGACAAAGTGAACTTCACATGGGTAAGCACTTCCTTAAAAGGCTTCACAGAGGTTTCCTTTGGGAGGTGGGGGTTGGGTAACACAGGTGTGATGGGTTCACAGTTGGCAGATTCCATGGCAACACCCTGATACATCACTTGTGTCCTGATGAACAGATCTCATTAGGTTGTCCTCTTTCCATCTAGTGCACTGAAAGGTTTTTGTTGTTTTCTTTTTAAGGAAAAAAAATGACGCTGCTTATTGCAGCTTAGAATTTCTGCTCATCGATGCAAAGGCCCCCAGAATCTAGTTTTAGGCCCGCTTAGCATGCAGCATTTCAATGAGAAGATTGTTGCAGGGTACATCTCCATTCAGGTGCTTGTAGTAGAGGTATTCTTCGGCCTGCATGCTAATAGCCCGGATTTCTGGTAATCGCAGGAGAAGCTGTCCAAACTTATCTGTTTGCTGAGGGTAGTTACACATCGTATAGTCTAGCAGTGCAGCATTAACTTGTTCCTGAACACTTTCAACAAGGTGGTAGTTCTCCAAGTTTTTTACATCTGAAAGAAATAGTTGAACCATGATTAACATCCAATTACAGCAGTCAGGGATGAAGGATTGGGTGGTGGGGGGGTGGGGGGGGGGGGGGGGAGGAGGAGGGTGTTGAAGAAATAATGAGATGCAAAAACAAAACCTAATTTGTAAATTTTCCCTTTAGTCTATTCTAAAAGTACAAACTAAAAGTTCAATGAGAAGTTTTGTTCAACAGATGGCTTTTTAAAAATCTAACATGCATGCGGGACAAATACAATTAATCATGTCAATTAAAAATAAAAATGTTTGCAAATACACAGCATGTCAACCAAGATCCAAACAAAGATGTACTGGATGAAACGCTTAATAATTATGACCTAATTTTGTTAAGGTCTGTCTTTGCTCATTTGAGAGAATTTGTTTCTTTTTCAGTCCTTTTGATACCTTTCTTTCATATTCGTCAAAGAGAGAACAAACAGAACACAGAGAAGTTAAGGAGCATTTCTAAGTTAAAGTGTTTTACATTCAGCACGAGAAACCATTGTGACCGCTACCATATGACCAAGGTCCAGCCCCCTCATTTGCTGCATACATTTCCAAATTGTACATAATACACAGCTCTAATCCCTGATTAATTTACAAACTTGAGGTTGAATTAATATCCAAACCTTTAACTGTAAATCGTAGTTCAAAGCTGACAATGTTCTTGTTTCAGTTTGACATCTCTAAATGATTCTGTAACCTTTGACCTGTGCAAGAACTGCTAATGAACCATCTGGTACACTCCGATAGCTCTTAAAATAATCTGCAGCACCAGCCTTCAGACAGACTCTCTTCTTGACAGATGAGTTGGACGTAAATGAAGTGTATGTCCTTCATAAAAGATACTATATTGGAATACCCTTTGACCTTAAAACATTATTGAAATTTCTTCTTTTATAATGGCACCATGAGTCTTCTCAATCCTCACTGGTTTCTCAGTTCATTTTCATGAGTAACTCCTTTGAGATAACCCTAGCTTCGGGCATTGTCAATCAAGCAATCAATGTAACCTTAAACTCCCAAAATCTTCTCATCTTCCTCATGAGTTGCGATTTCTGAATTTTAAAAAATTTGGCTGTTAAGAAACAGATACATGGACCATACAAAGGGCCTCCCAATGAAGCCTTATCCTGGTTACTTTCTTAGTACAGTACAGCCCATTATTTTTGAAATGAGGAGTCACATAGCAGATAGTTGCACACAGACATTTTTGGAATGCAGTACTGTGACCCCATCGTCCAACTAACCCTTCAAACAGATTATTTCCATCATTCAAATGGTGGAAATGAATTTAAATCAATACCAGGCATTAAACGGTCCGAGGCCTACAACTTGTCTCTTGAATTCCACTGTTCTGGAAGCTTCTCACCTATTCCACTATTTTGCACTGACATAAGATAGAATCTAATCTTAGAGTCAGTTAACTTTATTAATTGATTTCATTAGAATTGGCTCAGCAGCAAGAGCTGACCAACATTTGTACGTGGATTCAGAACATCTGAAAAACATTCATAATACATTTTCTGTTCTAACGAGAAAAGACATATAAAATAATGATGTAATTAAATGACCTGGAGAGGAATTTTCAAAGCAAATCTTGAAATATGAATAATTATTAATCATAGCCAGTGGGAAAGCAGCTTCTCCTAGTTCATTGTGCTGTGATATCTTTCATACCAATTGTTTGCATGAATCTGCCCCTCTACAATCTTCTAGTGCCTATCTATGCATTTTATAATGTGAGTGCAAAGTAGACTATTACTCGCTGAATTTATAGTTCAGTTTAACTGTTAATGCAGTTATTAGTTGATATTAGGCAGTACAGAACTTGGGTATTGTTGAAATGTCTTGCCAAAGCTTTTTGTATTGCACTCATTGGGACAATTTGCAAGAAATTCTATGATGTGAAGGTGCTGGTATTGGGCTGGGGTGGACAAAGTTAAAAATCATATAACACCAGGTTATAGTCCAACAGGTTGATTTGGAAGTACAAGCTTTTGGAGCTCCTTCGTCAGGTAGCTACAATCTTGTACTTCCAAATCAACCTGTTGGACTATAACCTGTTGTTGTGTGATTTTTAACCAAAAAATACGAGAGAGACAGCATTTGAGGAGAGTGGTGAAGGACTGTTTCACATCTGTGAAGACCATACAGGAGTGGCATTGTTGACTCTTAACTCCAGATGACACAAGTTTCAGTTCAAAGGTAGACACTTTATTAGTGAACAGCTGATGAGAGATTCTGGGTGACACCAAAAGGATCCCTTGTAGCCTTCTTGTGGTGGCACCCTTCGCTAAATCTCTGGACATTACGTGCAAGCAGTATATTTTATACCTTGTTCAGGTGTGACTAATACAAAGTTCTTAACATCACATCTGATTGCTATGATGTTGTTAAAACAGGTATTTCTCAATCTTACAAAGACTCATGTTTGCTACCTTCCTGTGACATATATCGAATTGTTCACAGGAGCTTGTTACTGTATTACTCACAATCTTTTGTTAATAGGAAAGGAGATAGATAGATTTAGTATTGTCCTCATTGTTAGTCTTCACATACACTTATTAATAGGTAAGGAAGTGTGTTAGTAGGAACAGGAGGCAGTCAATAAAATTTACAACCACGGCTGACAGTCTTATTCAGGGAAACAAATATCTTTGCTCGGGGCTGGGAGCAAAATACACACGTATGGCTCCAGATGATTTTGGCAGTTTAGAGGTAGCCACCACCTACCGTGATTTTTGGTCTCAGCCTGTCAAATGACAGGTACACAATCAAACATACAGTGAGTCACTCTAATAGGATCTTTAACCCTTGAGTTCCCAATACTCCAAACTCTATGATAAGCCAGTAAACTAGAATTTTTTCGGGGGGTTCTCAAACTTCATCATTGCATAGCAATAACAATATCATAACAATATCATCATGCCATATTGTAAGCCTATTCACCACTAAACCACTTAAGGAAGCCATAGACATTTGTACTGCAGCACCTTACCATGGTGGTCTCAACCTGCCCTCATCGTGTGAAATTGGTATTCACTAAACTTATTAGTTTAGTTCAGTTTTTAAAAAAAAGATCTGAATTCCCAAGTAGATGTGTTGTCATGGGATCGCTGTCAGGCCCAACTCTCTTGTGCATCTTTGTTGGGCCCCCATGGGTGATGTTGATGGTAGTGACCCCAATCTCATATTTGCATATATCCAATACGAAGGCCAAATACGCTCCATCCTGCCCTCAAATTTGCCGTTCCTTGCTGTCCCAGTCGAGAAATTGAACAGTGGGTTCACTATTAATATCTAACACAAGGCTCACTTTACATGTTGGGATTTCTATAGGTCCACAGGTGAAAAAAATTGGCCACATTCTCAACCTCACAAATGTTGCATGAGTCAGAGAGCATCAAAGCCAACCTGCAGGAGGAACAGCTACCCTGAATGAATTCATTCTGGCTGTGTTGAGCGCAAACCCATGATATGGTGATCGCTTTTGGTGCTGAAAAGTGCCCTTCTTCCTTGGATTATATTATTTCAAATGTCTGAGTAACAAGTTAAGCTGTTGGTGAATTTAGCAGTTTCACAATGCTGCTATGCAGGAGCAACACAACGGGTGTTTGTCACTAACTGGATCCAATATTAATCGTGATTGGGCAACATTTGCTAAATAAAGAACTATTTAAGAATTATACTGAGATTAAGCAAATCAGGATTGTCAGTCGATCCTGCAAAGTGGTGTGTGTAGTGGAAGAAACACATAATGGCCAGGTCGTCATTGGAGCAACACAAACTAGAATTGCTCATTAGGACCCTGTGCAAACTGAAATGAGGTGGACTCCATGGGAGTTACTGGCCAGGAAATTGATGATTCTGATGGGCAATTTACTTTTGGAGGGTCTGGAAACCCCTTACTGTTGGAGAACCTGAGGGATCTGCTTCTGCTAAATTAATAGTTAATGAGTTAAAAACCCCATCTAACTTTTGGGTAACTATTAAGGTGATGCTAAACTAGCTATGCCACATTATCTCCCCATCCCCCAACTACATCTCCTCTGACCACTCACTGGACATCAGACAACCATTGAACCCTTCCCCTGAAATAATCTCCCCACAACCCAAAATGACTCAACCACACTGGAAGACCCCCAACTCCTCACTGCCAGGATGAAAATTCTTTGGCCCTGACAATCCAAATGCCCATGAGCCTGACAACCCTACCCAATCACCCTTATTGCCCAATTGCCTGGACATCCCTTCTACTTGCAACTTCCCTCCCTCTTTGACCCCACATCCACCTTGCTGGCCTAACCCATCACCGTCTGGCTATAACACCACACCCTTGCCAGTCCTTAATACTCTCTCACTCCTGCCTGACCCAACGCCTCACCTTATCTGCCACCCTCTTCACTGTCTAGACCTACCATCCATCCTTTCCAGTCACACCCCCCACGTGCTATCTCCAACATTCCCCCAGTGGCTGACCTACTTTAAGCACACCATTGCTCACCTGACACCCTACTTAGCTGACACCCTACAAGCCTGGTGCACTATTCACCAGCATCCTTACAGGCAGACTACCAACCTTGCACCGTATTCCTTTGCCATCCTAGCACCTCAACTAACTGCCAGGCGAACCCCACACTTACCTTACATGTTTACTCTTCCCCAGTTGTACTGCTGAATATTTACACGGCACATTGGCCTAAATGGGGCATGGTATGAATTGGTGAAGAATCCAGTTTGGAGTTCCCAGCTAGAAATGCAGAGTTCAGTGTTAATATAAAAATAAATGAGCAGAGTGTCAATACCGACTGTGATGACAAACCCTTGGAATATTTGGGCCATTACTACACAGGGTCATATTTTTTGCAGATAGAAATATCAACAACATATGCACACATTTATGCCTGTTTCAATTCAATGGATAGCCATTCTTTGGTTCATTTCTCAGGACAATGTCTTGGCCAATCAGATTCAAGCTGTTTAGTTTAAAATGTAAACAAAACTTGGCATTTCACTGTCAATCATCATTAACCAGTGCATTCTCCATGCACCCCCTCTTCCAATCTGCCTCGACTTGCTAACAAATCAGTGATCTCTACTCATACAGTATAAGCAGTTTTCCCTTTACTTCAGTATTTCTTGTGAATTGTCCTAATGAATGTAAGACAAAACTTTTTGACTAATTATGTCTATTGGATGTTGAGTCCTGGTTTTATTGGGAGCTAGTTAATCTATTTACTGTGCAATCTGGGAAAATTTGTGCACACGACAGCACAAAACCACATAACATAGTTTGTGTATTTGGCAGATTCTTTTGAGTATTGATTCTTTCAAACCACAAAGTAACATTTGCAGAAATCATTTTCTCACAAGGAATCATGAGACTATCAAATGTATCTCAGAGCAGGCCACCCATGTTAATGTTATGATCCGATTTGGAACCTGTAACTCTTATTTTTAAAAGCAGATAAAAGGTGTGATCCCAGGTACTTTCTAAGAGAATAGAGCCATGCAATTCCACTGTTTTGAACAAACAATGCTAAGTTGAAATAGTATTGAAATCTACAATACAGATAATTTATATTAGCCAGTATTGACATGTGTTATTTGTGGGTAATACATGAAGCAACGCATGGCACACATTAAATAACAAATGTGATCAAGACAGATCCCATGGATTTCTCAGTAACCAGCTCCCCTCCATTTGGGGTGTTACTGATATGGTGGGCCATTGACAATCTCATTAAACTTCAGGGGACTGCACTTTTTCCTTTGCTGATCCAGCCTTGAACTCTATTTCAAGGGATGCTCTGTCATAGATTGCCTCAATAACTGCTTCGATTCTAGTCAATCACCCTCCTGTACTGGGTATGCTCCTCTGGACTCTGAAAATCACACTCCAGTACCTACTCACAGCCACAATTCTAGCTTTTAGCTGACAGCTAGTTTCAAGATGGACCTTTCCTACAATTCTCCGAGAAATCTAATCATGCTAGACTGCACCAAATAGACACCTCTTGTGGCTTTCAGCCCCACTCTCAGCTTTACTGCCGATGTATTAGGCACACCGTTTCTTGCGAGTCACCACAACTTCCAAGATTTTTCTGACTGCCTAGTAACTCTGAGCATGTGGCCTTAGTTCTAACAGTGCTGAGGTATCCATCCACTCTTGCTGTGGTCAGTGCAGTACCAGACAATTCCACTCCCTTTCCTACAATACAGGTAAAAATCAGCACTTCTAATGTGGAATCTACTCTCAGTCACATGTGAACTTTTGGTCTCTAAACTTTTGAACGGCCTTCTGTGACCTCCCCAAATTGTCCTAGTGACCTATTGAAAACCTTGTTGATGTTGGTGCTGGATTCTTGCTCTGGTGCCTTATACAACTGTAAGCCATTCTCAGACACTATTTAATTAGATTAGATTCTCTACAGTGTGGAAACAGGCCCAACAAGTCCATACCACCCCTCCGAAGAGGCACCCAACCAAACCCATTCCCCTACCCTATATTTACCCCTGACTAATGCAACTAACACTGTGGGCAATTCAGCATGGCCAATTCACCTGACCTGCACATCTTTGGATTGTGGGAGGAAACCGGAGCACCCGGAGGAAACCCACGCAGACACGGGGAGAATGTGCAAACTCCACACAGACAGGTGGGAGTCAAACCCGAATTGTAGCCTTTCTTCATTTGTTGGATCGTGAATTTCGGTTGAATGCAAGAACCTTTGGCCAAAAGAAAGCTTTTGCATCCTTCTGGTCTTTTTTTCTGCTGATAGCTCATGTATGGCCCATGAACTGTTGCTCTCCCACTCTTTGGGACACTTAATTTTGTTGGTCTATTCTTGTTGAGGGAAAATTCCCATTCATATCTATCTAATTTCCTAAGCTTCCTTGTTCATTATTATCAGGCCAAATGTTAAAATTCATTCTTGTGAGGGGACATCATTAGTGAATTTTTCTACTTGTTTTCTTTGACCTTATATTCATTGCCCAAAATAAGTATTTTACTTCTTTCAATTTTCTCAGTGCCTGTAATTATTTGAGAAACTTCTGTCTTCATTTCATCAATGAGCCTTGCTTTATTACTTCATCTCTGAAGGCCTCCACTTATCCTCATCACTTTCTTTAATGAAACTTGATGTATCTAAAGGAGTTCTGAGGTGAGGCAGAATAAAATTTGGCACATATTCTAGTATTGGTCATTGGTCAGTAATGAGATACTCTTCTGTTGACTTGCAATCTGATGCTTCACATGTTCATCAGAAGACCAGACTTAGAATCAGAACTACCGTATTGGTAATTCCTTCACACATGTCAGACTATGATCAATTATCACTCTAAAATGATTCAGTTTTTCATCTTAACCAATAGTGATCTTTATTTTCTTGATTTAGTCAGTCACTTTCATTATTTTGTAAGGGTAGACTTCTTCTTGAATTGATAAAAGTCACTTTGTGCAGGGTGGGGCACCTGAGATATGATTCCACAGCTTTGGATTTCATGTAACTCTACAACCTGCAGCCTTGCTATTAAGTAGGACCCTCTCACATTAATGATACCCTGTTCCTATATGCATTATCTTTTATTTAAAACTGCATTAAGAATCTTCTGCCATATTTCAGCCCATCTACATAATTGATCAGCTTTAGATAGACTGGGACCAATTTACTTTCTACTCATTATCTGTCCACAGAGTTTCACCTCATCAGCAATTTTAATAGTACCACTCTTCTATAATATTTATAAATATTATAAACAGCAGAGGTCCTAGAACACATCTCAGGAACTCAGTGCACCATTTACCATTTTGCATCACCTCTCCATCTATTGTAAAAATGAGTTCTTAATCCATTTGGTCAACGTTATCATCTAACCTGCAAGACCTAGTCTTCTTTACCAATCCCATGAAAACATTTTGTTGATTGTCATTTGAAAATCTATTCACTATCATGGGGCTTTGCAAATTTGGCACCAGCACTCAAAGGGTTTCAAGCTGAAATTTTGGCAGGGTTGTGGGGTGGAGGGTGATTTCTGAACTCCCAGTCACCAACCCCTGCCTGTGAGTTGCATCCACATTTTACCAGCTGTGATTCTGCTCTCTCAGTTCCCCTTTCCCATTTGTTCTCACTGAGGGGTCACGGCAATAATCATGACACAGTGGGGAAGGAAGATTTGGCAAGCACCACACCACCATCTCAAAGGATTATCAGTTTGTCAGGCATGAATTTGACTACCACACTATTTGTCAATTATGATATCGGTGATCTTTTCACATTCTTTTATAGCATTCTGTAGAATATAATTAATCAGTTGTATTCCCCACTACAAACTCTAGAGGTAACAGACTTACAACTATAGGCCCTGGGCCTTAATGTCTTTCCACAAAATATCTCAAATTTGTCTTGCTTAAATATACTTAGCCTTTAGTATGAATCCTGATTAAAGTTTTGTTACATATTTCACAAATTTTTCTCACCTCTTCAGTCGGTCTTGTTACTTCTACTTGTTTCTTCTTTGTTTTAAAAAAAAAGTTTTCATTCTGTTCTCCCGAAGTATAAACATCAATATAAATTTTCCTGTTTTTTTTTTAGGTATGGTTCCCCAGTTAATTTTCCACAAGGACTTCTCTCATGGCTTCAAATCTGCTTTTAAACTTTCCGAGCGTTACATTTTTGTTTTTGGCCATAGTTTTGAAGGCCAATGATCGCTAGATTGATCAACTTAATTGTAACAGCATCATAGTGAAGACCAGTTTTTAAAAAAAATCTTGCTCATGTCCATCCACTTAAAGACAACTGGATAGCAATTAGAAACTATTTGTCAGAGTCAGATGTACAGCACAGAAACAGACCCTTTGGTCCAACTTGTCCATGCTGACGAAATATCCTAAACCAATCTAGTCCCATTTTTCAGCATTTGGCCCATATCCCTCTTAACCCTTCCTATTCATATACCTATCCAGATGCCTTTTAGATGCTGTAATTGTATCAGCCTCCACCACCTCTGGCAGTTCATTCTATATGCACACCATCCTCTGTGTGAAAATGTTGCCCCTTAGGTCCCTTTTAAATCTTGCCCCTCTCACCTTAAACTTGTGCCCTCTAATTTTAGACTCTCCTAATTTGGGAAAAAAAAACTTTGGCTATTCACCATATCCATGCCCCTCACGATTTTATGAACTTCTCTAATGTCACTACTCAGCCTCCTCTTTATGCTCGGTCAGCTGTAGTCATTGCACCATGTTCCGATTTGGTGGGGTCTCTAAACTCAGCCTAGTTTAGAAGATTGAATCTTTCTTATCTGTGTGGTTTACTGTTAAAAACTGCAAGAAAGCTATGCAGTGGGACACTTGGTGAAAAATCAAACATTCTAATATTTTGCTTAGTTACATTTCAAATGGAAATTGGTTCTTGCCTGCTACATTTCTATATTTGGTCAGTCTTCATTTCTTAATTCTACTGTGACAAACCAAATTTGCTCCTGCACTCAAACACCTCAGTCTGTATGATGATAAAGTGCTTCAGATATAGAAATCAAATAACTTCAGACTGAATGGTTCATGCTTTTTCTTTCAAATTTTGGAGTTAATTATATTTAATATGGAGCTTCTCTCATTTATTTCACTGAAGTTGCCTGGGTTATACAACCTGGCATGTTAGATTTTACACTGATCCAGAAATTTACTGGCTTCTGGAGATTGATGCAAATTTGGGAAGTACATAACTAAGATAATATTGTGGATAACATTCTCTTGTTAAACAGAAAGTGTAATTTTAAAACAATTTTGTTCAGAAATTAAGCTACATATTGCTTAAAAATGTTAATAATGAAGTGCTGCACACGAGTATATCTGTTTTGGTCCCTGTAATACAAATTTGGAAAATGTACATATCCTCTTGAGCAGCCAACAGTTTTCTCTGATGCACCGCAATGAGCAGCAAAGCATCAGCACCACTACTCTATAGCATCATATTTTTCAGAGTCTCAACTCTGTGTCACTAGGTAAAGCTTTCAACTTCAGTGGAAGGGTAAATTGGTAGGAGCACTCATTACATAACCTATACAGCTTCCTTTCAAAACAAATAGCAGGGTCAAAGCAATCGCACAACATAATGGGCACAGCATACACCAAGTTGCTATTCTGCTCCTTCACATTTTACACCATTTGTAAAACTGAAAGCTCAGCCCATTGTTTTTCAGCTCTGAACGTGCTTGGAGGTATTATAACTGCGAGAGTTTGTGCCTTTTCCAATACCTTTTTTCATGGTCACACAGAGCTTCAGTCAATCTACAGGACCAAGCCTATCTAGAACCAATAGATCTATGCATATTTCCTGCACAGGTTTACAATACTGTATACTGGATTAGTGGTGCTGGAAGAGCACAGCAGTTCAGGCAGCATCCAACGAGCAGCAAAAGCCCTTTACCTTTACAATACTGTATACAAGTCTAGCAATTTATTTGGGTACATATTAATCAACCATTAAAGAATACAGAAACTGACCATCAAATTTTCCAGTCACCTCAGTGGATTAGAAAAAAAAGTATAACAGACAAACAACTATACAATAACTGTTCACTACATTGTGGAAAAAACAGGCAAACTACATTTCACCAATAAAAACTCTGACAAGTGTTTAAAATCAAAGGCAATTCTCAGTACATTGTTAGAAGCAATGGGCAAAATTGTCTCATCTCATTCTCTGTCAGAAGGACAGGACAATTTTTAGTTTGGGAAACTGACTGATTTGTGCACCTAGCCAATACTCTTTCCCAGAGTAAGTGCTTATTGTCTGAAAATGCAGCCATTCTGTCAAGGGAAAGGTTTCTAATTAAAAGGGATTCAACATTGAGCTGGAAGGGTTTATTTCCAGAGCATGGCTAGAAGCCACTGCTTGTGTCTGTTGTCTGGAAGCTCTGGACCTGCAGTGAGGTCAGCTCTTCCAGGAACTGAAGGAAGAGAATAACCTATCCCATCGAGCAGGTGTGGCTAGAAGTAACTGAAGAAGTTCAGTTTGGTCCCTTCAAACTGAAACCATACATCAAGAGCATCCAGAATGCCGGGAAGCAGGAAAGCAAATCGGCATTATATTTTCAGGTGCCACTTTTCCAGCGTTGTCCTGCACATCACTCCGCAGATTAATACACCTTCAGCTTCACTCACTCATTCCTCTTTCTCCAGTCACCTTACATTGCCACTTGAGTAGCCAACCCTCTCTCTTGCCTTCAGCTGATTATCTCTCTTGGCCACGCCTTACAGTCAAATGTTGGGAGTGGCACACTGGTTAGCACTGCTGCCTCACATTGCCAGGGACTTGCGTTCAATTCCAGCTTTGGGTCACAGTGTGGAGTTCATATGTTCTCCTGTTCCCATCAGGTGCATTGGTTTTTCTCTCTCAGTCCAAAAATGTGCAGGTTAGGTTGATTAGCCATGCTAAATTGCCCTGTAGTGTCCAGGGATGTACAGGTTAGGGGGATTAGTCATGGTAAATGTGGAGGAATGGGGATAGAGCAGGGGTGGCAGTGGGTCTGGGTGGGATGACCTTTGGAGGGGCAGTGCATTTCTGGCCCAATGGCCTCTTTCTTCACTTTAGGGATTCTATGAAGTCCTTTCCACCTCTCCTCACAGGCCATTATAAATACCTACACCCACCTGCTTTCTCTACTCTTAGGAGAATAAAGTAGTTCAAATCAGTGACAGGCACAGACCAGGGTGGGAGTTGGCGGGAAATGAACATTTCTACAGTGACAGGTACCTTGTTGGCCATTGGCCTTGCACTTGCTCCACTAGGAAAGAGATCTTGTTGGAGGAGGTTGTAGATGTCTGCGGTCACTTGCTGTGACAGTTTGAGACTCCTGTGGGACTGTTGAGAGAGCGGGGTCCCTAGTCTCTAGACCCTATGGAGGAGCATGTTGCTGGTGCTGATGTGACTGCCACCCTGTGCCACAGTGAAGGCTGAGTGCATGGATATACACCTTAAGGTAGGTAAACTGTTAAGATTGGTAAGGAGCCTTTAAGAATTTAACAGTCACTTTCTCAGAGAGGCAGTGCCCTAAACAGCTGTGTCTCAATGGCCGTGGCTAGCAGAAACATTCCCAGCTTGTCCGTTTCACTGGAAAAGCTCCTCACCCTGTTCCTAGGCTATGATGATCCGGGCGATTTGATGTCAGGTTGAGTAACAGCTTCTCTGTCTGGTGTCTTTAGAATTCAAGGTTCAAACAGATCTTTAATTTTCTTTGTAACAACTCCAACTACTTCTCAATAACAAACGCACGTAGGTTCCCATCTCACCTTCATTCCTACACCAAGAAATGCTGGAAGAGGGTGGGATGACATTGGGATCCTGAGCTCATGTCAGTTTCCAAAACCTTCCTGCCCTGCATGCATTGGCTTGGAAAGTAACACCCACACAGTCACTGCTGGTACATTCCAAAGATTGATTTATTATTGAGTTCCTGTTCCCTCTTATACTCTAAGCTAATAGAAAACCAAAGAACACGAGAATCCCTAAAAGGACCAATTCTCGAAGGTGGTGCTGCCCAACTGCTTGTCTAAACTGGATCTCAGAACAACATTGTTTATCCTGTAGCAATGTTGATCATTTTGAATTCTTTGCACATCATGCATATCTTATAATTGTTTAATAATGATGGAACATTGAACCATTATATGCACTGAAGGACCCTATTCACTTATATTTTTGTATAATTTATCTTTCCAACCTTGAAGAGAACCCTCCACAGACTTTCTTTGACCTTAGAATCCATTTCAGCAGATAGACCAATTAACTTTCAGTAATATTCTTTATCAACTTGATAGATTAAATGCTGGGTGCACGCTTCCCCTGCTAGAGGGGTCTCGACTGGATGGGTTGAAGGAGGTGGAGGGGTGCTCACAGCATCAAATTAAGGGGTTGAACATTTAGGATCCCTTAAATGAGAAGATACTTCTTCATCTTTGGAATTCTCTACAGGGAAGTGGGAATAATCCAAAATTGAGTATACTTAAGTCTGAGATTCATTCATCTCATGCTACAGAGAATTATAGGATGAGAAATCAGTAATGGAGATTTCTTCTGAAACCCAATTGGCATCATTCTTGAGGCAGGTGTCTTGTCAATATGATATAACACAATGGATAACATCTTTATAAAAATAATATCTTTCATAATACTGCATGAAATTATATTGTTTACAAAACTATTGGTCTGTCACTCAATATCTTCAATTGATTCGACAGAATTGCCATCAGGGTAAATGGAGATGCAGCAATGTGTGGGACCTCATTGTGACTTCCCGTGCTTAAGTTCCAGAACACGAGCACTGTGCTACCTTATCTTTTATAATATTTGTCAGATAAAACAGTTCTTTAAAATTTATATAATTCACAAAGTGAATACCTTTCAACCTAGGACAAGCTTTCCTGCTAAATGGAGCACTGAAGTTTAGATTTGAGGTTGATCAAAAGGTTGACATGTCCCTGTGAAGGATGCCCTGAATATTTGTACTAGGTTATGACTTCTGTGTCCTTGTTTGATGAACAGATGCTTGAATGGCACCAGCTGATGTCAAAACCCACGCAACTGTGGTCACTGAAAATGACAATAACAATCCTTTCCTTTCTCTTTAATACATACTTTTCAGAGGAAGAAATGAAATGTTAGAGGAAAACAAAATCAAGATGATCATCTAGAATAAAGCGACATTGTAAAGACTGGTCCTAATCACAGTAACAATTTTACCTGGCTATGACAGTTTCTAAGAATGAAGGAGTCTAAAAACTAAACCCAAAGAACATATACACAAAATGTTAATGATTTAGTTTCAATAAATATTTCAATCCAAGCTCAATTAAATAGTCTAATATTCTTAGTTATTTGAATATAGAAAGACCTGCATAAATCTCAATAGAGATAGCTTCCAAAAAGAACGAACCATTTCTTCATGATACATTCCAGCTGAAACTCTACATTAGATATTCAAATAGCTCAACTTCACTTGAGGTTGTCCACTGACACAAAAGTTACAAGTCAGAGACTGATCTAAAATGCTAGTTTGTTTGTAAACACTGACAGGTATGATCTTTACAATTCATCTATGACTTCAAGAATCTTTCTTACTCCAGTGGGTTTAGTTCACTCGCTCCTCATTATTCACTGATTGACTGCCCTTGGCTCCATGTACTTGCAAGGTCAACTGCAGACCCCATCTCTTTTTGTCCTCATTGACTCATCTGGTCCGATTATGCAGTCTTTCATAGTAGACAAAGGCGTGGTATCTGCGCATTTTGTTATGTGGTGAATGTCTGTGTCCCTATCACCCCATGGATAACGAATGCTTGGTGCATTGCATATGTGGGACAACAAATCTCACAGTTCACTATTAGAAATAATATCTTTATGGTAGCAGCCAATAATTTCTAAACATATTTAACTCAAATCAAATTATATTTGGAAAAATTTGGATTGTTGCAGGGAAATAATGACTGAACAAATTTAGACTAGTTTGAATTTAATGAAAGGATTCCTTTTCAAAACATGCCGTGTTTGTTCTTGTCACAACAAAAGTTTACATCAAAAGTACTTGAAGACAAGTGGAAGAACATTAACTTTTCAGAATAAACTTTGCTTTATTCCTTTCTCATTCATATTGATGGGTAAACAGGCTCACTCATGAAACAATGTCACAGTGATAATGCACAGCATAGATATATTATGGTTCAGTGGGTTCAATTCCCACACTGGCTCAGTTTACAATGACGGACTCATCTTCTCAACCTTGCCCCTCACCCGTGGTGACCCTCAGGTTAAACCACCAACACTCATCCCTCTCTCTCTCACTAATGAGAGTGCAGTCCTATTCTAGAACTGTTTCTCCTTTAGTGATTTTTACCAATTTCAAAAAGTCAGCTATACCAAACAAAATATAGGGGGGGCTGAAATATTCTAATTATAAAATGCTACACAATCACAAATCCCTACCTACTAAATGAAATTACTGATTGGTAGTTTTCCTATTGAAGGTGAGTTCGATCCTATTAATAACTACATATTGAACCAATCATCATTTCTACTTAATAAACATCTTGGAAATGGCTGTCAGTTATTAGCAAATATCAAAACGTAAATGAAGATATATTGTATATTTACATTACTCCCTGTATCTGGTTTCACCAAATGATGCATAGAGTTGGGAGATTCAATTGCAAGAGATCAGTGAAGTTCCCAGAAGGCAGTTTAATAGAAATTAAATTTGATTTTAGCCTTTCAGTGATTCAGTGTTACCCCTTAAACATACACCAATATAAACTAAAAAGCACTGAATCTTCTAACTCGTGAGTAATATCATAGGATGTCTACTAGCATAGCAATATGACATGTTTCATTATAAATTTCCAGGCTAACACACATAGTTTAATAGGCTGTTTTCACAATTTGTGCTGACATTACTTGTAGGAGTGTGTAATTACAGCGTGGAGCAGGTATTTTCATTGTTAATGTGGGCATAGGAATTTATAGTAAAAATAAAGAAATAAAGAATTGAATTATGTCTGTGTACTATTGTTGAATTATTCCCTGTCCACTATATCCACTTCATCTGAAGACCGCACTTGGTCTCAATTCACCATGTTCAATGCCACAACAGATCGATTCTCATATCTGTATGCACTTCTTGCCAACTTTTCCATTATATATTCCTATATCCATGTTTATAATGGAAACTGTCCATGTAAATTTGTTGCACTGCTTTCACAATAGAGATTGAATTGTCTCTGTTTGGTCTAATTATCTCCTGGCCTTGAACCCTACTTCACCTGAAAACTACATTTTACATTGTGTGAGATGCCATAGAAGATCTACATAGTTAAAAGTTTTATTTCAAACAAGCACTTTTTTTTGTCATATTTCCTTCCTGCATCCCAGTTTTGTCACAATGTGGAGTCATGTTAAATTTCCAATAATATTGGGAAAACAAAATACTTTTGGCCATTTTGCTTGGTCTGTCTGCCATTGTAAAGTTAACGTTCACCACCATCAGCTTAGTGTACACTGTTCTGACTCACTTCAGATGCACACATGCTAGAATGGTATTGGGCAGCAAAGATTCTATCCACCAGGTGGCAAGTTTAGAGATTTTGCAGTAAGGGCTTCCACTCCATTAATGCCCCACCCCTGCCAAGAGCTGCCAGCCAATCAATGGTCCAACAATGCTACTGAGAGATGGTCCCTGCTGGGGAATGCAGCAGGAGCAGACCAGAGAGCATGTCAGAGGCCCCTAAGTGTAAATAAATTTGTCAGGTTTGCTGGGGCCATTTGGGCTTTGAAGTCAATAGGGAGGTGTGGGGTGTCAAGGAAGGTGGGCAGGTTGTATTGCAACCCTTGCCACTCAGGACAATTTGAAAAGGTGCCTCTTGCTAAGTCCAAAGGGATATTGCCAGGGTCAAAACACTAGTGGTGGCATGAAGAGGCCCTGAAACAGCTCTTATTTGACCACTTCAAGGTTTCAAATGGCCACCTCAGGTAGGTGGGCCATCTACCAACTTCGCGGTTCCAGAATGTGATAAACACAATGCATCCCTCCTCCTCAACATGCTTCCCAAGGTTCCACAGAACTCCAGCTAAGATTGTTGTTGTTGCTAACTTCAAGTGATGAGGGAATTTGTAAACAAGCAAGTTACCAACCATTTGGCTATATGGAGCTAAAACAGAAAGTAATGAATGACAGCCAGTATCCAGTTGAAGATTATACCATAAAAGCAGACTGGTTTAATGTCACAAACTACAAGGCCAACATTTGAATAGTTAATTATCATCTCAACATTGAGAACATTATTTGCTTGTTAATCTCGGAGGTAGTGAGGACTGCAGATGTTAGAGAGTCAGAGTCAGACACAACGAACTCAGTGTCCTGATGAAGGGCTATGCCCGAGACATTGACTCTCTCGCTCCTCAGATGCTGCCTGACCTGCTGTGCCTTTTCCAGTGCTACACTACATCGACTTTGCTTTTTAATCTGTTAACCATACACTTTTATACACACAAAATCATTTTAAACATAGGGGTTAGCCTGTTGCGAATGCTTGCTGCTGTATTCCCCTGGTAGACAATGTCACCGTTAACATTCAGAGCCAGGCCACTCCACTAAGTTCAGACAGAAATAGGAACAAGCAGTAGCAGTAGCCATTCAGTCCATCCAGCTTGCTGATGACAGCCTGGTTGAATGTTAGTCAATGCAGTACCAATTTTCTGGGAGCAGAGTGGTTTATAGTATACCCTTTTCTGCACTGTATAAATTCAGCCTCAGGTTCCCAATGGTGGGGGAATGCAGGCTGTTAGGAACTCAAATCAAGAGGGAGCAAGTGTCCCAGACAGGCTTGGATGTCCTCCTTGCTTGCTTAGGTGCAGGAGCAGCCTTAGCATGGCGTGTTGAAGGGCTGCCATCACACGCACACACACACACACACACACACACACACACACAGAGGTTGCAAGATCCATCCTTTCAGTTTTAAAAGGGAGTTTTAGTTGAAGGGAGAGTGCCTCAGTTTTGAAGCACTGTCTCCCTTACCCACCTTCTGTTTGGTCTGCTACTCCTTTCAAACCGAAGACCTCTGATTCATCATCCAGCTTCCAGAACCCGCCCTCTATCCCAGATTTGAGAGCGAACTCCTCTGAAGGGTAATTCAGTGGCTTTGCTCGAGGTCTTGGTTCAGCTCTCAAATGCCCTTTTCTGCTCTGTTTACCTCCCTCACCCTATCGCACACTTTCTCTTTTGGTGTTCAGTTTCTGCCCAAAGTTTTTAGTGGGAAAATGTGTTCATTAGATCTTTGAGCAGTCAATTGAAACAATGTTTGAGGCAAAGGGTCAAAACATTTTTAAAAAAATACAAGGCCCACAGCACCAGTTGTTTGTGGCATTTACATCAGTTCATGGAATTTTGTTACTGTTTGATCAGGATGGGCAAAATCTTTCCTCCTGCCTTATTTTGTTTATTATAAATTCCAAATACATTGGGGTGAAAACTCCCCAATGCTGTAGGCATAACCAGAAAGCATGCAACTTTAATTGAGTAGCTTTATAGATAATGTAAATATCTTCATTGAGACGATCAGTCAAGTGGCCCAATGTGAAAATTTCGAGAACTGTGTACGTTTAGATTGATCTCACAATAAACATTTCAACACTCTGCATTGAAAATAAGACATTCAAGAGGCAAGGCAACATGCATGTAACATGCAGGAAACAATTGACTTTCAAGTCGACCGGTTCCCGATGACAAAACTGAGATTAGGTACTCACTCTCCAGGTTGGGAAGGCAATGCAGTTCATATACTATATAGTACACCAGCACATCATGAAACCAATGGGAACATCATTATTTCTACTACCACAGCTTGTCTTTGACATAGAACAATATCCAAGTGTTGCAGATTCGAGATGAAATCGATGTTGAGCCAAAGAATGAGACAATCATTGAAACTAAAAGCTTGCTCAAACAGTTGGCAAACCACCAGCATCAACATCACAGTTATGTTTCTCTCATTACACATTTTGTCCAGTGTGTTAATGGGGCACTCAGCATAGAATTTGCCTCAAATTTCACATTCCCTGAAAGACACATGATTAAAACACATAACCATTCAGAAACTTTTTCACAAAAGCAAAGAAATCAATTCCATTCCTGATTTTCTTTCTCCTAAAAATATCCTTGAGCATCAAGCCTTGAAGTGGATCTTGGCTCACAGAGCCTCCAACATGAAAGATCCCAGTAACTCCATGCCACTTTGCAGTTCCTCAGTGGCACATATACAGGTAAAATATTCACCCCCAACTTACCAAGACCTCCATCCATGAAAGAGAACAATTTAAATAGGTGGAAGAAAAGAGGAGAATAAGGGACGTATCATGGGAAATAATGCTTTTGAATTTCTTTTCTCAAAAAGTGGTCAATTCTAGATCATTAAATCCATTTAGAGCGAAGATTTTCTATCCCTCAGGAAATCAAAGGATATGGGGAGTACGCAGTAAAGTGACGTTGAAGCCCAAGATGAGCTGTTGAATGGCAGAGCAGGCTCCACAAGCCCTCTGAGCTATACTTGTCCTATCTCTTGTGTTCTTGTGATGTAATGGAAAATCAAGAGCAGAATAAAACAATAGCAGAAAGACACAAAGAAGAGCAAGAAAGGAAATTGGAACCTTGTGGTGTGACGTAGAACAGAGAGACCTAGGGGTTTAGGTGCATAGTTCATTAAAAGTTGCGTCACAGGTAGACAGAGTGGTAAAGAAGGTATTTGGCACTCTCACTTCATTGCTCAGACTTTTGGATTTATGGGTTGGGATGTCATGTTGCTGTTGCACATGACATCCTGTGGCTGCCTTACTATAGGAAGGATATTGGAGAGGGTGCAGAAACCTGGCTCAGGTGGTTAGCGCTGCTGCCTCACAGCATCGGGGACCCAGGTTTGAGCCCCCCAAGGGGAGAATATCTGTGTGGAGTTTGCACATTCTCCCCATGTCTGCATGGTTTCCTCCCACAGTCCAAAAGATGTGCAGGTTAAGTGGACTGCCCATGCTAAGTTGCCCAAAGTATCCAAGGATATGCAGGTTAGTTGGATTAGTTATGGGAAATGTAGGGTTACAGAGGTAGGATAGGAGGTGAGTCTGGATGGGATGCTGTTCAGAGGGTCAGTGTGGACTCAATGGGCCAAATGGCCTGTTTCCATACCATAGGGATTCTATGATTCTGAAAGATTTACAAGGATATTACCGGGTCTGGAGGGTTTGAGCTATATGGAGAGGCTGGATAAGCTGGGAAGTTTTTCACTGGAATGTAGGAGGTTGAGGGGTGACCCTATAGATCTTTATAAAATCATGAGGGGCACAGATAAGGTGAATAGCAAAGGTATTTTTCCTTGCGTTGGGGAGTTCAAAACTACAGGGCATCATTTTAAGGTAAGAAGAAGAAGATTTAAAAAAAGGACCTGAGGGGTAACCTTTTCACCCAGAGGGTGGTTCATAATAGAACAAACTGCCAGAGGGAGTGGTAGATGCAAGTACAGTTACAGCATTTAGATACATTTGGACAGGTACATGAATAGGAAAGGTTTAGAGGGATATGGGCCAAGCACAGACAAATGCGTCTAGTTTAGTTTGGGAAACTTGGTCAGTATGGACAAGTTGGACTGAAGGGTTTGTTTCCGTGCTGTATGACTCAGTGAGAGGCAAGAACAGCAGAGGAACAAAATGTAAAAATGAGAATCGTAAGAAATGTCAAAGGCGACATCAAAACAAGAAAGGCATAAATTAGACAGGAAATGGTGGAGTGTTAAAGAGAGGCACAGCAGTTGGAGAGACAGTGAATAAAGGGGAAATTACAGAAGGGTAAAGAGGAAGTGAGCTGCTGATGGAAACTCTGCTCATGCTCACAGGGACCATTGTTAAGGTGATGTCTTGCCCCTTTCCAAACTTATACACCAAGATGGAGAAACACCTAATAAAAGGTGACAAAAGATGTTCTGAGTATCAGCATTGCATGAGACTGGGATGGGTAAATAGGCATCCAAAAGGATTTGTACAGTTATTATTTTTACCACTACCTTAACCCTTGGTGAAGTACCGTGTGTTGCAGCTCAGGTTTCCCCGACATTAATGAATTGAACTCTAGAAAAATTTAACTTTATGAAACTGCTGTATACACAAAGTCAGAGACATTACACAGCTGCATTCAATTCCTCTTTGTACTATAAATAGAAAATTCTTAGAGAAAAGATTGGGGAAGAGGATAATCGATCTCTCTAATGCAACTATCACTCAGAGTAATAAAGATGGCAATCAATCCACATAGTATATGAGCCAAAAGCAACTGCTGGAACCAATTGTATGAATATCTATTAGTAACTGTCCATATTCAATTGGAGGATAAACATAGTTGTAACATTGCCCAGTATCATCCCAAGGTCCGAGATGAATATTTAATACTTCTGACTGCCCTTAATCTTTATGCAAACCCAAGTTTGACACAAGAGTTATTTGCTGGTGGACGCAGAATGACAGTGAGTTACAAATTTGTAATTCAGTCACTTTTTTAAAGGACATTTTCAATGAGGAAATAGGAGCCAAACTGAGATACTGATCAATACATTTAATGCAATATTTGCTTGCCACACTTGTCCATGTAATGTTCTTTTCTGTGATACACTTCAACGAAGTGTGTAAATACTAAGACAAATACAAAGTAAGTCAATCATTTGTAATGTTAAAACACAAAATAGTTTATTGACACAGAACATCACAAACCTTAGATTGATCTTACCAATCACAGTTCAAAAACTAACAATGAAAAACACACAGTTATTTAATTTAGGTGTCACTGACCTAGTGTCTTGCTCTTCTACATTTTTTGCTAACTAATTAACAGTGGGAGTCTGATTGATTTGAGTCTGCATTTAGCCAACACACGGAGACAGCTCCATTTTTGCTGCTGAGCAATAAATTGTGCATAGCACTCCAGTTCTTACAAAATTCCATCAGTTGCCTCAACTGAGCAATGTCACGGGAGAGCCACTGTAATTCGCAGCCCTTACTATATGTAAATATAATGCAATCGTTTCTCGTTGGATATACTTGGTATTTTTAAAATCGGCAGAAATCATCAGCTGAAGAGGAAGGGAATCTATGAATGTGAGAAAGTTGATGAACATCCAATACAATCATTAGTAAGATGTGTGAAAGCAAACAATTCAGAGTAACCAGCCTGGGAAAACCTACCATTAGGAAAGGATTTTGCTTTCCTCTCAGGTCAGAAATGTAGTGCTGAAGATAAAGTTGGCAATGTTAAACAAACTAAAATACGGTTCGCAAAGTTCCAAAGAAATCAATGAAACTCATCTACACACCCTCTCTCAGCTCCTCCTAGCAATCCTTTCAGTTCGAAGCTGATCCCTCTGAGAAATCCAATGTGTGTGTTTCTGGGACTCTCTGGGTGCTGCTGCTCTGTCAGCTCAAAGGATGCTTGAAGTTCAAAGTTAGCACAACTGTCAAAGTGATCTATGCAGTAAACTCCTGGAATGCTTTAAGGCTGCTTCCCTTGTCAGCATTAACAACATGTTCAGATTTTGTAATTGGGAAGAGATTATTTCTGATTGACAGAGATGTGGGTATAGGAGTTATGTGGTTATGTTACTGGTATCATCTAGACTGATTGGCTCACATTCTGAGGACAGTGCCACCATATCAGTGGAAAAATTTGAATCCGGTTTTGAAGAAAACCTGCAAATAAGCAGCAAGTATCAGCATAAGGTATCCAGGACGCTATCTTAAAAAAAACCCAAAACTGGATTACTTGAGGAAATGAAAGCTGGCATCCTTACCTGCTCAAGCCTACATGTGACTCCAGTATTAAGCTGATACCAGAGGTTTAAGACAATAGCCATCCAGCTTCTCATGGCAGCCAGGGACAGATAATAAACGACAGGATTTCCGGTCATTCTGGATGTAGGTTTGCTCACTGAGCTGGAAGGTCCATTTTTAGATGTTTCGTCACCATACTAGATAACATCTTCAGTGAGCCTCCAGATGAAGTACTGCTGGTGTTTCCTGCTTTCTATTTATAGGTTTGGGTTTCCTTGGCTTGATGATGCAATTTCCTGTGGTAACGTCATTTCCTGTTCTTTCTCTCAGGGGCGTTGTAAATGGGATCCAAGTCCGGAGGCTCACTGAAGAGGTTACCTAGTATGGTGACAAAATGTCTGAAAATGAACCTTCCAGCTCAGCGAGCAAACCTACATCCAGAACCTCAATCTGAGCTACAAATCTTCTCAAACTTGCTATTTTCAGTCATGTTTACATCTCGAAAATTAATTGAAAATGAATGATTGTCTTACTGTTTGTCTCTATCTGGCAAGGCACTGAGGGATGCTAAAGTGGTGATACCATGGTATTTTACATTGATTGGGATAAACGCAGAGTAAAGGGAGGAATTTCTAAAAAGGTGTTCAGCAGAACTTCCTTGACTAGTATGTTGTGGGCCCATTTAAGAAAGAGGCGTTGCTGGATCTGGGGAATGAGGTAGGCCAGGTCGACCAAGTGTCCGTGGAGGAATACTTGGTTAAGAATGGTCATTGTGTCAGAGAGTTTAAGTTAGCAAAGGAGAAAAGGCCAACCTAATAAAATAAGTCTAAATTGGAAGAGGGCTTTCAGTGCAGAGGGGTTTTAACTGACCTAAAACAGAACCAGAGATTGACGGGATAACATTGACAAGAATAATCGGTGCTTTTTAAAGAATAGATGTTTTAGGTGAAGGACAGGTACATTGTAATGAGGGTAAAGAGTAAGGGAGCCAAAACCTAGGGTGCCTTGGATGACAAGGAAGGTAAAGATTGCGATGAAACAAAAAATGAAGATGTACAATGTATGTCAGGTGAATTCTTCACAAGAGAACCAGTAGTTCCTCAATACAGTAGTTTGAGGAGAAGTGAAGAGGATATGGAGACTGCCAAAGGGAGAGTATGAGAATGGAATAGGAAAGAAGAAAGAGAAAGAGTGAAAGGATAGAGACATAGAGCGCAAGAGTTTGAGGGAAAAGATAGAGGGAGTGACAGAAAGGAAAATAGACTCAGAAAGGTAGAGACAGACAGACAGACAGACAGACAGACAGACAGACAGACAGACAGACAGACAGACAGACAGACAGACAGATTCAGAGACAGCACAGGGCAGAGCTAACTTTCAGGAGTGTTGTGAATGAGATGTTGAAGCCATTCAAGTCTGAGCAACTCAGGTGATCAGGGGTGAAAGACAACTGTTCAACAATCTCTTGGAATTCACCTGGATGACCCCTCCTAGTGTCTGGTACCCCTGTAGTGTGTGGTACTAAGTAAGGGTTATTTGAGGTAGTTACCAAGTAATTTCAGAATCTTGGATGACTTACTGGTATATTGCAAAAAAAACTACTTATACCTTTGAGAAGAAAGAATACATCAGGGGGAGTTGAGCATTGTCAGTTGTACAGCCAGGGCTCAGACACTGGTGTGGTGGTTAGAGATATCAAAAGTGATTGATGATCTTGTATCTTGCCACTACAAAAAGGGTGGCACTGTGGCTCAGTGGTTAGCACTGCTGCCTCAAGGCGTCAGGGACTCGGGTTTGATTCCAGCCTCGGAGAACTATCTGCGTGGAGTTTGCACATTCTCCCTGTGTCTGTGCGGGTTTAGTTCGGGTGCCCCGGTGTCCTCCCATAGTCCAAACATGTGCAGGTTAGGTGAATTGGCCATGCTAAATTGCCCTTAGTTCAGGGGTGTGTAGGTTTAGTGTATTAGTTATGAGTAAATGTTGAGTAATATGGTAGGGGAATGGGTCTGGATGGGTTAGTGGGTTGGGGCAGTGTGGACGTGTTGGGCCAAATGGTCTGTTTCCACCTTGTAGTGATTCTATCATCTCCTAATGAAATCTGCAATTAAACAGGACTGTCAAGTCGAGAAAACAATTCTCTTGTCATCGAGAGATCAGAAGCGAAAACTCAAAGTATGCAAGAAGTGAATACGGAGGACAAGAATGAGCTGTACAACCCACTTCAGCCCATTCAGAAACCTTTAGCTGATGTTATACTGAAGCCAGAGCTGTTCAGTGAACAAATTGATTCAACAGAATAGTCAATATCACTGACAGAGATAGTGCTGAGTGACTACCAATGTAAACTTGTCAGACTAACAACCACAGTGAATAAGTGAAGACATCCACCTGATCAACAGCTCAAGTTGGATAAAAGCTGGATATGACTCAGGGGAGCCAGATCAATGCCCACACATACT
The DNA here is from genome assembly GCF_047496795.1 of Chiloscyllium punctatum. NCBI lineage: Eukaryota > Metazoa > Chordata > Chondrichthyes > Orectolobiformes > Hemiscylliidae > Chiloscyllium > Chiloscyllium punctatum. The sequence continues at coordinate 63,793,946 of NC_092745.1, forward strand.
GAATCTGGTCAAGAAGAAGAAAATGCCTGGCCTAAACATCTAGGCCACTGGAAATCTAGAATCAAGAAAATAATACTAGTCTTCTATGATGGACTTTCATAAGATTAAAGCACTGCTGCCTCACAGTGCCAGGAAGGAAGATAATGTTGAGTCAACTACCTGAGTTAGCAGAGAATAGTTTTTCTGTGAAAGGAATCATGGGATTAACAGGTCTTCAGGTCAGGTAATGGACAAACAAGGTCTACAAGGAACAACTCCCTCTGCGATGGATATTCAAAAGATTAAAAGATTATCCAGTGGATAAAGGATCCACAGATCAGAATCAGAGTCAGGTCCAAAAGCAAGCAACCAATAATCTTAAGTTTGAGGAGAATGTGTTCTGAGAAGTGTAAAATGCCCAGACCATTTGTGAAATCGAGGACTGGGGAACAAATGGGCAAGTGGTAATGTAATGAAGTTTTATTTCAGATTATTCTCCTGAGGAAGCTGAAGTTGTGAATTGAGTGTAGATTGAAAGGTAAATTGTTAGATTGCAAACAGCATACAGATTTTCAAATCTTTAATGTACATTGTATTACAAAATGTAATTTGTAGTGAGGTATGTTACTTATAGTTATTCCACCACTGACATGTAATCTCATGCCTGTAGGCAACAAGTTCTGCTCCTTCAACATGGTAACTGGTCTGATAGGATAGTAATCTCAGCACAGCTATAAGGCTGAAATAATATCTCCGAAACCTCGATCACTGGGAGCCCTTATGACTATCTCAGTTATCTTTTCTGAAAGAGATTGCTAACATAATTGAACACTTTTCATGTGTAAGCTCCACCTTCTCTGTGTGCTATAACTCTATCCTGCTTATACACTTAGCATTTGATTTTGAGGCAATGCTGTACTTTAGGAATTGTCACCTCCACGAAGTTCAATCTTATGTTCCCTCAGTGACCTTGAATCTGGTGAGAAGTATTATATCTTTTTCCTTTGCTTTTCATTCTTTTACTGGAAAGCTTTCTTAAATCTGTACCATTATTGTGTTGCTTCTAATTTTCTGTTCCTTAGGTTTGTATTCACTAATGCTGTTTTATACTGAAAGACTGCAGAGCTTGACAGATATTTTTAACCACAGCAAAGCTGCAGGATTTTCTTTATTTGCCAGTCCTTTTAACTCTATTTCTGTGTAATGTTGTGTTGCATTTTTCAATAAAGCTTTAATTGTAATATTCACTGTTCAACAGTAATTCATAGCTTTCAAGTTATTTTAAATCTGTTCCTTTGTATCTCTTTACTGCTCGCTGCTTTTTCATGTTTTTTACAGGGTTTTCTTTTTATCGTTATAATCAAATATATGTGGCTTCTTCTAAGGTTTCCCTCCTTTCTGCAGCCAAGGTGGAGTTTTCCTGTTTCTTCACATGTAAAATGGATGCTTTCCCACCTTTCATAGCCTAAAACACCAAGCCCTTTTATTTTCACAAATTTTTAAACAACATTTCTTGGTTTGTGCTCTTCATACAGTCCATATCCCTCTAAACCCTTCTTTTTCATATCCATCCAGATGCCTTTTAAATGCTGTAATTGTACCAGCCTCCACCACTTCATCTGGCAGCTCATTCCATGCATGCGTCATCCTTGAGTGAAAAAGTTGACCTTTAGGTCCCTTTTATATTTTTTCCCTCTCATCCTAAACCTATGCCCTCTAGTTCAGGACTCCCCCACTCGAGAGAAAGGACCTTGTCTTTTTACCCTATACTTGCCCCTCATGATTTTAAAATCACTTGGTCTCTGACGTTCCAGGGAAAACAGGCCCAGCCTATTCAGCATCTCCCTATAGCTCAAATCCTCCAACCCTGACAACATACTTGTAAATCTTTTCTGAACCTTTTCAAGTTTCACAACATCCTTCCAATGGGAAGGAGACCAGAATTGCATGCAATATTCCAAACATAGTCGAACCAATGTCCTGTACAGCCGCAGCATGACTTCCCAACTGCTATAGTCAATGCTCTGACCAATAAAGGATTCTGAGTAATCCAAGATGGAGGACAGGAAAAAAAGGTTGTGGCTGTAAGAGCTGCTCCTTTTTTGAGGTATTTTTAGGTGTTATGCAAAAGAAAGGCTGGCTATGCTGAGGGTGGGTAAGTCACCTTATCTGGACCAGAAATGGACTTGATGGGCTAACAGCATGCCATATATGATTCCATGACTCTAAAATACTGCAGTTAAAAAATAAAAGGAACAGTTTACTTACTACAATATTACAGATAACTCTCAACCCTTGGAATGAAACCTTTAAAAAATGTAATATTGTTGATTCTGAATTATACCAAAGCATCCATACTGATTACTATTTATTTACATAACTCAATAGTTATGCAGATAGAGAATGTTGTATTTGTTGGTAAGTGTGAAGGGAGGAAAAGTATCTGTGCATTCTCTACCTGCAATTGGCAAAGAACACACTACTTACTTTCCAAGAACCAAAACAATAAATATTGCTTTGCGAAGACCTTTCAGTGGATATTTATCCCCCACCTCACCCCAACATCATTCCATTGTAACACACCAACTCATCCTCAGCAGGACTGTGCGAAAACCTTTAATGCAACTGTCTTGTTATGATACTTGAGTCAGGAAAACAATTCTTTGTGAGTTTAAAAGACACTCAACTGTTGTTGATGGCTGTAGTGGCCACTGAAGAATGCTGATCAGGGCCTGCCTTCATTTACATTTGTACGTGTTTATCGCCTATTTTACTGTCAGGTGTACCTGAAAAATAGCCCAACTCAGCAGAAAGTTGGACATCTTTGAAATATCTGTTGGAAATTGGATTTCGGTCCCAGAATTTGTCCCTTCTTGTGCCCATGATGCATCTGTAAAGCTTAAGATTATAAGATGTAGGAACAGGAGTAGGCCATTCAATCCATCAAGTCTGCCCTGCCCTTCAATGAAACCATTGATAATCCGATAATCCTCACCTCCACTTCCCGGCTATCTCCCCATAACCCTTGATTCCTTTATTGATTAAAAAATTCTGTCAATCACAGCCTTGAATATAGTTAATGCATCAACAGTCTTTGCAGTAAAGAATTCCATAGATGTACTGCCCTCAGAAAATATCTTCTTCATCTCTGATTGAAATGGACAAACTCCTTCTCTGAGATTATGCCTACGAACTTTACGATCTCCCACAAGCAGAAGTAACTTTTTGGCTCCTACCTTGTCAAGCCCCCTAAAAAGCTTGTACATTTCAATACGGTTACTTCATATTCTACCAAACTCCAATGAGTTCAGGCCCAACTTACTCAATGTCTCCTCACAAGAAAGAAAGTCTCCATACCTGAATCAAACTAGTGAACCTTTTCAACTTTGTCTCCAATGACAGTATATCTTACCTTCGATAAGGAAAACAAAATTATTCACAGGATTCCAGGTACTGTCTAACTAGTACCTTGTTTAGTGTTAGCAAGAACTCCCCATTTTCATGCTCCAATCCATTTGAAAAAAAGAGCAAAAATTTCATTCGTTTTGCCTGTTACCTGCTGAACCCACTGTAAAGCAGATGCAATGCAATTCAATTTCTATCGCATCGAGTAGAGAGGAAATGGCATAGGTGGTGAAGTAAAGAAGATAACTTTAAAAGTTACACTGTTTTGGTTCATAACAGATTGTTCATAAATAGATTGTCCATTATGCAGCTTTTCTACCACACTTTAGTATAATGTCTGGGTCCGACTGCACATATAATCTGATTGACCTCTGCACTCGACAATTAATGACATTGTCAAAATTCCCACATGATCTTTGTGCTTCTAACTGCCCTCTACCTGACTAGTCCAGATATACTTGTTGAGAGATCTACTTACATTTTAGCAAGTACTACTCAACATGCAAGATAACGTATTATTAACATTTTAATTCTGTTAATATATATGTACACCTCTAGATTTTCTGCTCTGAAATGATAAGCAGCAAGGGTTGAATTAAATCTAATATTCACTGACTATTGGTAAGAAGAAGCCTAAAGTGACAGAAAATCATTCTGGGGTCAAGTATCTGGTCTTGTTGTAAAACCTAAAGAACCTCATAGGCCTGCGGTTGGAAACTGCTCACCTAATGAGGTCATTAAAGCTAAGCTTCCATCAATAATTTTTTGACAAATTTTAATTAATAATTCATTGAAGTACCTTGGGATGTATATTTTGTGTGTGAAGGACAGATAATCCATATTGCAAATTTTTCTTTTCTTTTTCAAAGTTTGACGATGGAATAAGTGGCAGTACCTGCTGACTAAAGAAACTTGCTGTCATTTACATTTGTTTATGGCAAGGAAAATTCCTGAAGTCATTACGGATGAATTGATAACAGCACTGAGCTTTTATCAATGTTCATGGGAGCCCTGCAAGTGTTCCAGCTGTTTCAAAACCATGGTAAAAGAATCTCATTAAAGGCAGAACTGTAGAAGTGTTTCTTACACTGTTTGTAAAAGCCCATATAGGTCACAAAATAGAATAGAGTTTCCATTGCTGCCTATCTGTGGAATGATTTTATTTTGCTTACACTCTTCAAACCAGATGACCTTTCAAAATTATTCAGTCAGATGTTTACTCAAGGAGATCTTTCACACTCACTGAAAAATGCTTCATTCCCAGGCACAGCAATGGGAAATTGGAGATGGAGATCTCGTGTGTCTGGCCACTATATTTAATAAATGAAAGTGAGGACTGCATCCCTTTCCTGATGAAGGGCTTTTGCCCAAAATGTTGATTTTCCTGCTCCTTGGATGCTGTCTGACCTGCTGTGCTTTTCCAGCACCACACTCTCTATTATATTTAGTAAGCTGCTTTGGGATTTCCATTGATTGCCTCATGAAGATGCGACTGGGCATACTCACAAAAAAATGCAAAATGATGCCAGAGTAGTGGGCAGGTAGGAGAGAGCAAGGAGGTTGTCACCTGACACATTAATGCCCATTTCACACACTTCCCTTTGACTTCACTTGGTAGGTACCCAAAATCCAGTCACTGCCCTAGGATGCTGATCGGTCTAATGGACTGCAGGTTTCCCTGCAAAGTGACCTGGTGTGTGCATATGTGCAAAAATTATCAAAAGGTGTTAAAACGAGTTGAGAGAATGATTCATTAAGTATATGGAGACATAAATTTTAAATTAATAAGGGGGTAAAGTACAAAAGCATAGAAGTGATATTAAACCTGAATAAAGCACACTGGATTGGCCCAAACTGGAATACTTTGCCCAGTTCGGAGTGTACAGAAAAGATGAAGAATTCCTTGTTGCCCAGAGCAATGTTTGGATTTTGTGATCTTTGAGATTCCAGCGGTTCGAGAAGAAGATAACTCCAGGGTCCCTTAGACACCACAGAGCTCTTTATTGCTGCCTCTGTCAGGAAGAAAATTCAGCATACTTGTTCTCTCACCCACAGATTTCACATTAAATCCAAACAGAACTTTCTGAACCAACCAATTTAATTTCTTTGATCCACTTGGGCATTAAGTAAAGACTTGTAATGAAACAACAAGTTTATCAGTTGAATCAGATTGTTCTAATTTTAGCTAACAAGGGCCACTTTGCAGTACCTGGGATATTTCACTATTTTTTCACTACATACTTTGTTAAATGTAACAGAACCTTGTTACCACTTCTACAAACAGCTTTAGGATCTTGGGATGGGGCTAATTCCCTCTGTCAGGAATTTCATCAAAACATTTAGCAATGTCATTTTGTTCCTGTGTTGAACCTTTAGTTAAAATTATCAACAGCAGTCATGTCAGCCCCTCTGCCACACCTTTCCGAAACCGAAGTTAGGAAAACCTCTGAGGTAAGAGAGAAGCGTCAAATGAAGGAGCTTCCACTTTAAATAATAAAAGATCCCTAAAAGCTCAGCATTTGATCAATAAAGGTGAGGATAAATAATTGATAAATTTGGTGTACACCCTGCTGCTTCAAATTTAACTAAACAATCTCCTCAAGAAGTAGGAGAAAGAAGGAAGCCTGTTTTTCCTTTTGAGATAGTCAACTGTGATCTATTATGACTAATAGATGTTTATCATTTATATTAATTATTTGGATGTGAATATAAAAGATAGAGTTAGTAAATTTGTAGATTAACCAAAATCAGTGATATATTGAACAGCGAAGAAGGTTACCTCAGTGTACAACGGAACCTTGATCAGCTGGCCAGCGGGCCGAGGAGTGGCAGATGGAGTTTAAGTTAGATAAATGTGAGGTGCTGCAATTTGGTAGGGCAAATCAAGATAGGACTTGTACATGTAATAATAAAGTCCTGAGGAGTGTTGCTGAACAAAGAGACCTTGACGTGCAGGTTCATAGTTCCTTGAAAGTGGAGTCTCAGGTAGATAGGGCAGTGAAGGCTATGTTTGGTATCCTTTCCTTTATTGGTCAGTGTATGAGAATAGGAATTGGGAGGTCAAGTTGTAGCTGTACAGAACATTGGTTTGGTCACATTTGGAATATTGCATGCAATTCTGGTCTCCCTGCCATACGAAGGATGTTGTGAAACTTGAAAGGGTTCAGAAAAGATTTACAAGAATGTTGCCAGGATTGGAAGGTTTGAGCTACAGGGAGACACTGAATAGGCTGAGGCTATTTTCCCTGAAGCATTGAAGGCTGAGGAGTCATCTTTTGCAGTTTTATCAAATCAGGATAGGGTAAATAGACAAGATCTTTTCTCTGTGTTGGGGGAATCCAGAACTAGAGGGTATGGGTTTAGAGTGAGGGGGTGGGGAGATTTCATAGGGACCTAAACGGCAACTTTTTCATGCAAAGAGTATAGAATGAAGAAGTGTGGAGGCTGGTAAAATTACAACATTTGTAGAGCATCTGGATGGGTATATGAATAGAAAGAGTTTAGATGGATATGAGCCAAGTGCTGGTAAATGGGACTAGATTAGTTTAGGATGTCTGATTGGCATATATAAGTTGAACTGAAGCATCTGTGTCCACACTGTACATCTCAATGATTCTGACATCCCAATGTTATCCAGTTCCATTTGCCAGCATTTGGCCCATATCCCTCTAACCTCTTCCGATTCATATAACCAACCTGAGGCCTTTTAAAATGTTGTAATTATACCAGCCTCTACCTCTTCCTCTGGCAGCTTGTTCCTGACACGCACCACCTTCTACATGAAAACGTTACCCCTCAGCTCCTTCTTAAATCTTCCCCTCTCACCTTAAGCCTATGCCTTCTAGCTTTAGACTCCCCTATGCTAGGAAGAAGACCTTGACAATTCAGCCTATCTGTGGCCTTTATGATTTTATAAACCTCTATAAACGCCACCGTTCAGCCTCTGACAATCCAGGGGAAAATAGCCCCAGCCTATTCAGTCTCTCCTTGTAACTCAAACCCTCTAAACTTGGCAACATCTGAGTATATCTTTTCTGCACCTCCTCAAATTTAGCAACATCATTCCTATTGATGAGCAACCAGAATTGCATTATTCCAAAAGTGGCCTCACCAATGTCCTGTACAGCCGCAACATGACATCCCTACATTTGTACTCAGAATAAAATTTATTAAGAAGAGTTCAACTCACCATACACGCCCCCTCCTCCACCAATTTGTCAACCCACTTGGGTGCCTATAGCCCCATCCTGTAGCTTGGTAACATTTAGTTCTGTGTCTGCAATCTCTAATGACTACTCAGGTTATCCTCACAGATGGACAAAGAGCTTTTTTTTCATAAATCATTACAAGTTTATGCAGATGTGGCAATGCAATATTACATGCACTAACCTGCAGGTGTGCCTAGCCTCCAACTTACCCCATCCAAGGTTCACTCTTGAGGTCCTTTCCTTCCTGAGCTGGTCATGCAGTGTTTTACTCTCATGTGACAAACTCAGACCACGAACTCCTCTCACAAACTTGCTCCTAACTCTCACCTTGCCTACCTGGCTGCACATCACACTTTCACTAGCTGATCTCTCCCTCTTGATACTGGCAATACAAAGCAAACTATCTAGTCTTTGACTCTCTCACTGATGTTTCCACATAGGTTGTCAACAAGACTCCTTGAGATACACTAAAATAGGTCATAAAAAGCACTAAGGCCTTTTCAAGATTACAGATTTTATGTATTATGTAGTGCACAACAAATCTCCTGCTTCAGGAAGGCTGCTTCAGTTGGTAATGCTCTTCCTATAAGTGTGCAGGCTGCTATGACATTAGCCTTACATTAGAACAAATACTTCCAAGCCACTACAGACAACTTACTGGGTTTACATACATCAAGAAGATGCTGATGCCAACAGACAACACATTCCTCATTTCCCTTATGAAGGGAAGACAGAAACTGGGCAGGTGGTGGGATTCTCATGTGTGCAAAGGATTGCAGATAGCCCATGCAGAGATCAAAGTTCCTCTTCGGAACCCAATTGCATACAAGGACAAAAAGGGTCTGCATTCTTAATTTTCCAGTGGCAAGAAATCAGAAAACCATTTCCCTGTAGTGCCAGACTTGGCCCAATAATGCCACTCTTACTTCAGAGTAAGAGTCTCTTAGGTTCAAACTCAGCCATTGATTATTCCTTATCATGTGGTGGGAGACCAACATACAGTCAAGATACTAGTTCTCAGTTCTGGCTGCCTGCCATGAGGTGCTCAACACACAGCAGGAGGCTGATTTCTTGGCAATTGAAGCTTTTGGAAAATTAAACAGCCTAATTTGTTTCAAAGCTCGGCACACATCAGAGAGCTTTATGGACAGTGTGTTGAGGATTTATGCAGAAAGAATCCTTGAGGTTTAAAAAATTATTCGCATTTGAAGTCAGTGAAGTGGAAATTTATTTCTATGTCATCATTTCTATCTTCTACTGTCCTATTTCCGGCCACCTATGGGACTGAAAGAAGCAGCACTGGGTAAGCCAGATGTAGATATGGTTCCCCTGAAGGTCGCAAATCGTGTGCTGGCTCCATTCAGGAAGAGGTATGCACAAGCTCTGCCAACTATTTGGGATCCTTTATTGTGATGGCAGGCAGTGCATGTATCCTGTATATCCACATGCTCCATTCGGCATCCTTCAATTCTTAGGCTTTTATTTCGCACCTTGAAATGAGTACAAAATCAACATATTTCGAAGATGACCTGTTCTGAAAGTTCGCTGGAAATGTACATAAGGTCTAGGCAGCTAAGAACAGAATGAGTCCTGGAGGAATATCGGAAGAGTAGGACAAGTCTTAAACAAGGAATCAAGCGTGTGAAAAGGGGTCATCAAATAGCTTTAGCAAGCAGAATTAAGGAAAATCCCCAAGCATTTTATTCTTATACAAGAAGCAAGCGGGTAACTAGAGAAAGGATTGGTCCACTAAAGGATAATGAAGGAAAGCTGTGTGTCGAGCCTGAGAGAATGGGTGAGATTCTGAATGATTATTTTGCATCAGTGTTCACTGAGGAGAGGAACATGATGAATGTTGAGATTAGAGATAGAAGTTTGATTAGTCTGGATCACATTGGCATAAGTAGGGAAGATGTGTTGGGTATTCTAGAGATTATTAAGATGAACAAATCCCCAGGACCAGATGGGATTTATCCCAAGTTGCTGAGGGAGGTGAGAGATGAAATAACTGGGGCCCTGACAGATATCTTTGTGGCATCCTTAAATACAGGTGAGGTGCCAGAGGACTGGAGGGTAGCTGATGTTGTCCCTCTGTAAAAGAACGATAGTATGAATATTCCAGGTAACTACAGACCAGTGAGCCTGATGTCAGTGGTGGGAAGTTGCTGGAGAGGGTATTGAAAGATAGGATCTATTTATATTTGGAAAGGAATGAGTTTATCAGTGATAGACAACATGGTTTTGTGCAGGGAAGATCGTGCCTTACCAACTTACTAGAGTTCTTCAAGAAAGTGACCAAGTTGTTAGATGAAGGAAGGGCTGTTGATGTCATAAACATGGACTTTAGTAAGGTGTTTGATAAGGTTCCCCATTGTAGACCACTGGAGAAAGTGAACTCACATGGTGTGCAAGGTTTCTATCTAGGTGGATATAGAACTGGTTGAGCAACAGGAAACAGAGAGTAGTAGTTGAAGGGAGTTTCTCAAAATGTAGAAAGGTGACCAGTGGTCCACAGGGGTCAGTACTGGGTCCACTGTTGTTTGTAATATACATAAATAATCTAGAAGAGGGCACTGTTGGTATGATCAGCAAGTTTGCAGATGACACAAAGATTGGTAGAGTAGCAGAAAGCAAAAGGGACTGTGAGAGAATACAGGAGAATATAGATAGACTGGAGAGTTGGGCAGAAAAGTGGCAGATGGCTTTCAATCCAGACAAATGTGAGGTGATGCATTTAGACAAGTCTAATTCTAGAGCGAATTATACAATGAATGGAAGAGCCTTGGGAAAAATTGATGGGCAGAGAGATCTAGGAGTGCAGGTCCATTGTACCCTGAAGGTTACTGCACAGGTGGATAGAGTGGTCAAGAAGGCTTATACCATGCTTGCCTTCATTGGACGGAGTATGGAGTATAAGAGCTGGCAAGTCATGTTAAATTGTACAAGACATTGGTTCGGCCGCATTTAGAATACTGTGTACAGTTCTGGTCACCACATTACCAAAAGGATGTGGACGCTTTCGAGAGAGTGCAGAGAAGGTTTACGAGGATGTTGCCTGGTATGGAAGGTGCTAGCTATGAAGAGAGGTTGAGTAGTTAGGTTTATTTTCACCAGAAAAAAGGAGATTGAGGTTTACAAAATCATGAAGGGTATAGACAAGGTGGATAGAGACAAGCTTTTTCCCAGGGTGAAGGATTCAATAACCAGAGGTCATGCTTTCAAGGTGAGAGGTGGAAAGTTTAAGGGGGATACACGCGGCAAGGACTTCACACAGAGGATGGTGGGCGTTTGGAATGCGTTGCCAGCAGAGGTGGTAGAGGCAGGCACAGTAGATTCATTTAAGATGCGTCTGGACAGATGCATGAGGAGGTGGGGAGCAGAGGGATACAGATGCTTAGGAATTGACCGGCAGGTTTAGACAGTACATTTGGATCGGCTCAGACTTGAAGGGCCGAAGGGCCTGTTCCTGGGCTGTAAATTTTGTTTGTTTGTTTGTTTGCTCTACTTCCTTGAGATTGTGATAATCATTTTGTAATTTGAATTTTTCTATAAAGGGACAGAAATATATTTATTCTCACGTGAGTGCAATTTGAGATTCGAGAGTTATTGTGCCCCCAATGGTGATTGAGAGTGAATAGTAATGGCTGTGCTATGGAGATGGTGGGGGATAGGTGCTATAAGAACAGGTGCTTGTTAGGCAGAAGCATTGCTAATACAACTCACTTGGAGGTTAATGGTGGTCATTGCTGCCTCTAGCCCCCATTTTGGGAGGGCCAATAATAGACCATGAAAGAAATGCACATTGTGTTTTCTCAATAAGAGTAAACAATTTGGCTTCATCACTGGATTTGCATTGAGATCTAGTGAAACTGCAGTGCCCCTTTAACCTTTTTGCTCTCGTTATTATGGTAAAGTATTACTCCCACTGCTCTACAACTTCCTTCGAGCCGCTGGATTTTGGGGCTGACCTGCTCTTTCACTCCGATTCCATAGGTTCCCACGTCACCAGGTGTCCATTCCAAATGGCTGAGCTGCTCCACCATACTTGAACTTTATTTTACAAGCTGGTTGTTTGAAATGGGAGGCTAGAAAGTCTTATCCCATCAGCTAATCTGCTCCTTTCCCTGTTCCAAAATCACTTTCCAAAGTTCCTGACCTCGAATTTGGAAGTCCATGCCTCATTCCAACCACTTCATCCAGCTTATGTTCCTTTCCACTACTGTCAGACTTTCGCTGTTTTATCTTCCACACTTACGCTGCTTCATTGCCCAACCCCAAGCTGGTTTAAGCATAGTTAAAATTGAGATTGGTACTTTTTTAAAATTATCAATAACATAAGGGAATATGGGCAAAAGTCTTTGAAGTGTTGAATTCACCATTATTGTATTAAATGGGTGCAGCAGGCTCCTTGGGCTGAATTATCCCAAAACCATCATTGCTTTACTCCCTCACTAATTTCTTGCTACCGTTGGGAGGTTTGTGTATTCTCTTCCACAGTTCAATGTTTGAATGTTCCACCTTTGAATGTTCCCGAGAAAGTCACTCACTCAATGTGTTTTGTTGCCTTCCCAACCAGATTTTCTCTACTTGACCAGTCACTCCCAAGTGGTGGAGGGATGTTTGACCTCTTCAGGAATGTTTTGATGACTTCCTGATGGCCTAATGGTATGATTGCTGGGCTGTTAATCCAGGGTCCCAGGTAATGTTCTGGTGACCTGGGTCCGAATCCCACCATGGCAGATGATAGAATTTGAATTCAATATAAATCTGTCATCAAGAGTCTAATGATGACCATTAACCCATTGTTAGGAAAACACCATCTGGATTACTAATGCTCTTTAGGGAAGGAAAATCGGCCATCCTTACCTGGTCTGGCCTACACGTGACTCCAGACCCATATTGGTTGATTCTAAACTGACCCATTGGGCTATTAGGGATGGGCAACAAACACAGCCTAGCCAGCAATGTCCTTGTCCTATGAATGAACTTTTGAAAAAGTCTTTCTGCTGTTCTCGTGAGTCTCCTATCATGACCAAGTCAGCATGGAACAGTTGTTTCAGGAGTCTAGTGTCAGGCATATGAAGGATTGCTTACCCACTGTTCGCAGTAGAAGAGCAGCATTTTGGACATCCCATTGAAACTCTGGTTGAGTCAGGGCAGTTGTCAAGGTTAAAATAAGAAAACAAATGGTAATGAAGAGCATACTGACACTAAAGGGAATAAATTGAGACCAAATGGCTTTCACCCCAGAATTTTAAAGGAAGCATAGGAGAACATTACAGAAGCTTGAGCTAAAATTTTCCAGAATTGCACAATATCTAATCTTTAAGAGAGATGAGAAGGGAAAAACAAGGGATTACAGGGCCGTTGGCCCTAACATCTGCCCTCTGATATCCCTAGGGTCTAGGATGAATGATAGAGTGACTGAACACCTTGAAAATATTCAGCTGATCAGGGAAAGCCAGTGTGGCTTTGCAAATGAATCGGACATGCCCGAAGAACCTAACTGAATTGTTTGAAGAGGAGCCAAAGTTGTATACAGGGGAACGTCCGTGGATTACAGGACAAAATAAATTTTAAAATGGTAATATAAACAGAAAATGTTAGAAACTCCCAGGAGGTCCAGCAGCATCTTTGGAGAAAGAATGTCCATGGATGTTATCGATATTGATGTTATTGGACAGTTTGAACGACAGGGAGAGGCTGAATAGTCTGGGGCTATTTTTTCTGGATAAGGGGTGATCTTACAGAGTTTTATAAAATCACGAGGGGCATGGATATGGTGAATAGCCAAAAGTATTTTTTTCTAGGTTAGGGGAGTCCAGAACTAGAGGGCATGGGTTTACAGTGAGGGGGGGGAAAAGATTAAAAAGGGACCTGCGGGGCGACTTTTTCCACACAGAGTATGGTGCGTGTTTGGAATGAACTGCCAGAGGAAGTGGAGGAGGCTGGTTCAATTACATAATTTAAAAGGCATCTGGATGGGTTAATGAATAGGAAGGGTTTAAGAGGGATATGGGCCAAACACTGGAAAATGAATCTAGATCAGTTTAGGATATCTGGTCAGCATGGATGAGTTGGACTAATGGGTGTATTTCCATTCTATACATCTTTGACTCTAGATGGATTTCTAGGAGATATTCGAATAAATCCTCATAAAGTGATGGTCAGAAGTCAAAGCTCACGGAGTTAAAGGCAAACTATTGATGGCTAGACAAGTGGATGAGTGGCAGGAGTCAGAGACTGGGGATAAATGGCACTCGGAGGATATCACTAATGGCATTCGGAGGGGTCTGTGCTGGGCCCTCAACTGTTCACTATATGTATTAATGATATAGATGATGTGACCAAGAGCCACATATCCTAGTTTGCCAAAGACATAAAGATTTGTATAGTTGTTAGTTTAAATGGAAGCATCAAACTACAAACATATTAATATATTAAGTGAATGGCAAACCTATTAATGACAATTAAATTTCAATGTGGACAAGTTTGAGATCACTCAGTTTGCACCTAAAATAGTTTTTTTCTAAATGATAACAAGCTAGAAAGATTGGAGGCCCAAAGAGACGCTAATAAGAAAGGCAAGCTCAAAATCTGAAACATAACCTGTAAATGCTGGCATTACTGAGGAAGTCAATGGATTTCAGAGCAGCCAAATAGGAGGCCATTCATTTAAATATGATATCTTAAACTGAGGCTCTAACTACCTTTTTATGTGAACATAAAATATTCTAATGGCACTACTTCAAAGAAAAGCAGGTGAGCGCTTCCCATTGTCATGGCCAATATAAATCCCTCAATCAATCAAACTAAAAAAGGATAGATTAGAGTGTTGTCTGAATGGTGAAAAGCTGGCTTCAATGACCGGAAGAAATTATGGCATATCCAAGACTGAGTCAACACAGCAGTGGTGGGGGGAAAAGGAAAGAGGTGGTAGAGGTGTACTGCTGGTTGTGGGTGATATTTTCCCTTGATACTAGAAACATGCTTGTCTATATCTCAGAACTGCATCAGGAAGATCCCCTATCACTGCCTGAAATGGTTGGAAAATCAATCTCTGTCTGTACCCTGAATTCCAACAGCCTCTGCCTTTGGGTAAAACATCTCCCTGGAACATGAAAAGAGAGAGTTATTGTTCATGAGCTACAGTTCGTGACCAATCAAAGATATGTCCACATGCAATGCAGGAAACCATTCTAATGGAGGTGCAGAGTAGAAGCTTTATAAACAAATCCATTAAATCACTTTGTGCTATTACATTTCAGTCTTTGGTGTTCATTAAACAGTGAGTCAGATAGCATAGAGCGATACTCCCACTTAGTTTATATGTCCAGTGGTGATGAGTGCATATTGATTTTCCCATAGTGGGTTCTAACAATGACACTTGATACATCAACAAGAAAGGTAAAGTTTAATGTTTGTGGTGAGACAGAAGAAAAAACTGTTGTAACAAATAATGACATCACTTTCTGAACAGTCAATGTGCACCATGTTCTTGTAACCCATGATTTTATGACAAGTCTTTCTGTGCAGACATTCCAATCCATAAAACAGCATAAAGAATGTGCTATGATTTAAATAGTGCACCATTTTGTAATAATCAATACCTTTCTATTTGCCTCAGCTTTTATGTCATTATAAAAGCATAATGAACTATCATAATGAACTTCTTCCATTTAATTACAGAGTGTTTCCTGCAGAAACTTTCTTTAGCATCGCCCATCTATTTTCCATTGTTTCTCAGGATTTGCTAATTATTTTTATTTGACCAACGAATCCTGATCATACATCCTCTATTCGTGGCTTCGGAAGTTTTAAAGCCAGTTTGTTAAGGGCTGAATAAATACCAGTATAACAAGGGTCACAAATTTACATCTTGATCAACAATTTTATTTCAATCATTCCATCGGGTTTAGCATTGTCCCCAAGTTAGCTTTCTTGATGGAGTCATTGGTACTCATCAATAGGAAGCAATATCAGAACTTGATCTACTGATGACCATCAAGATACATAAATATTTCCTGATTAACAATGGTTCGGTTGTTAACATTTTTGTTTCCAAATCTGAAGTTTATGGATTCAAACTGTGTTCCAAAGACTAAAGAACAAACAGCTAGGTTGAGACTCCAGAGTGGCACCAAGGAAATATTGCAATATTGGGTGTGCCATCTCTCAGATGATATCTTAAACTGATGCTCTAACTACCTTTTTATGTGCACATAAAATATTCTAATGGCACTACTTCCAAGAAGAGCAGGTGAGCACTTCCTATTATCGTGGCCAATATAAATCCCTCAATCAATCTGACTAAAATGAACTAACTAGTCATCAATCACATTTTTTTTGTGGGGTCTTACCATTTGCAAATTGACTGCTGCTTTTGTCACATTACAACAGCAACTACATTTAAAAGTACCGAACTGGCTCTGAAGCACTTGGGAGGTTTGATATACCCTAAACAAATGCAAGTCTGCCACCATTATATATGAAAATCAGTTTTATACCAATGTACCTTGCAAACAAAATCTTCAAAGTCTCCTGCTTCAATAGTGGTCAGAAATAGATTCTTCCATGCTAAATTCAATGCTACCTATGCTATGTTAACTGTTCCAGCACCAATCCTCAAAAGTCACGAGCACACTGTCTGCTCTCAAGTGAAACAGCAAACCTTGCTGGAAGTCATCTTATAGAAGTGTAGACTTCTTAAAATTCATTTGTGGGACCTGGGCGTCGCTTGCTGGCCAGCATGGATAGCCCACCCTCATTTACCCTTGAGAAGGTGGTGGTGAGCTGGCTTCTTGAATTGCTGCAGTCCATTCACTGTAGGTTGACCCACAATGCCAGTAGGGGAGGCAATTCCAGGATTTTGACCCAACAACTGTGAAAGGATGGTGTTATATCTCCAAGTCAGGTTGGTGAGTGACTTGAAGAGGAACTTGCAATTGGTGGTGTTCCCAAGTACCTGCTGCCCTTGTCCTTCTAAATGGAAGTGGTTGAGAGTTTGGAAGGTGCTGACTAAGGATCTTTGGTGCACCGCTAGAAGTGCAAATGAACTTCTATGTAGTGCACAAACTCTCCACTTTGAAGCAAAACTAAAAAAAAAACTCAATTGCATTTCAGAGTTGATATGCAATAGTAGCGTCACTTAGGGTGATGCGTGAAATCTACACAAATGAAATTCAAATGGGGTCCAATCCATGGGTATCCTGACAACTGAGACAGAAAGTCAATGGGAACAGTAAAATCTCCATTTTTGTGTTCATATTTAGAGGTCTCTTCACAAAGTTATTATTATAACCATATGGCTTAAACATCCATCACTGTTTCAGTGTAATGCTCTCTATCATGAAATTATGGCTCCTTCAAAAACAAGGAACACCTATTTTTCCAACATACTATTTGCATGATTAACAATGACTATTTTAGATAGGTACTTCAACGTTTCTTGATAGCGACTGGTAAATTTCTGTCATGTTAAAAGAAAGTTATAGAATTTTTCTATGAATGATCCCAAATCCAATCACAAAAAAGAACTGGGTGAAATGGGAAAGTTAAAAAAAAAAGCTTTGGTGAATTTCCAAATTTCCCTGGCTTTTGATCTGCTATTATAATAAAATAAGCAGCTCCTAAATATCAAATTACTTTTAACCCAGTGGAAACAAAGCAATAAAAACATGACTTTCTGAAATAATTATAAGAAGTGGGCAAATACATAGAATGTACAACAACCTCATAGACCACTGCTTGAATTAGAAACAGTTCATTTCATCTCTAATCATTGGACTGTTCATTTACAGCGTTGTGCCACTTCCAGTGTTTCTCTTCACCTACCTTCAACAGCAATGATTGATCAATGTCACTGGGGGATGTTAAAAGATGTAAAATCAGAAAGTGCTGCAAATGTGAAAAGAAACAGAAGGGAAACTCTGACATCGGGTGCATGACAGGAGAGATTAAGTGACAATAACTGGTAGTGTCGGGCCTAAGGGAGAGATAATGGGACAAGTAAAGCAATAAAAAGAATCCGCTGAGAAGGTGAGTGAGAGAGTGATGAACAGCAGATGTCCAAAAGCAAATGCAAGAGAAAAACAAGACTAAAGTCAAAATCTTTGAGTCTGAGTAAAGGTTATGGTCCAAAATTGTTGAATGTTTGGAGTTCAGAACTTCAAAAGCTGAGATACTGTTCCTCAAGCTTTACTGAAGCTTCATTAGAACACTGCAGGATGCTGAGGAGAGAGAGTTCAGAGTGACAGCAAGGACAGCAATTAAAATTATAAGCATAGAGTGAACTGGAGTTTTCAGCTGCCTGTAATTTTAGTCCTGCAACTTGCTCTCATGTCATTTCATCTCTTCTGTTTTCAACCCTATTACAAATCTTCCTTTTGTTCTTTTCTAAACCCTCCCTCCTTTCACTTGCTTGAAACATATTACATTGTTAACTCTTCCAAGATTTACTATAAAGGTCACAGAAATACTAATTCTGTATCTCTACAGATGCTATCTGATTCACTAAGTATTAACAGCATTTTCTGCATTTGCCTCAGATTTCCACCATCGGTTGTATTTTGCTTTAATATTAACAGAAATGCATGTTTTACATGGTGTTGGAAAGGAAGTTCTTGGATAGGGTGTAAGAGTTCATCATTGAGGCAGCTATGTGTGAAATATGAAAAGGGTCTGGCTTGATATTTTAGATGGCTTTTCCTATGGCAAGCTTTACTTCCTCTCTTACATGTTTTTTGACTTGAATTCACCGTAACTTATTTTGAGCCATTCTTCTGTTTCTTCCTCAGACCTTAAACTTCTTTGTGCAAGATGATACACTGTTCGTCCTACCTGAGCTCCCTGAGGCCTATTGTTATCACTATCCTGTTACCAATTCAGCCTTCCAGTACCTTACATTGCAAAATACTTCATACTGTAGGGTGAAGGAAGGTGTCTAACTGACGAGACACACTATAGAGACCTTACTCCAGCAAATTCTGTAAAGGGCTAGGTTTATAGTATCTGACTTCCTTTTGTAACCTGGTGACCAGTGGCAGCTTATAGCTTTCCTTTGCTTCAAACAATTACCTTCTCTGCACTATGCTGCCAATAGACTTGATCGGAGTTCCACTGTACATTTGTTGCTTTTTTTTGGGAGTGTAATGTGACAGAAAAATATTGAAAGGGGGATATAGGGAGTAATGTTGTGCTACTGTCACAACTGAACCATTTGCTTTCTCCTAGATGGGTCAGAAAAGTTAACTTGGAAGTGCCAACATAAGGACAACTATGCAACAGAGGAATTAGATTACTTCACTCAATCCTGTTTGTTACTCGCTATTTATTCATTTGAAGATATTTGCATAAGAAATAACTGATTCAGCATATTACAAGAGTAAAGGTTATCTGGTAATGAACAAGGTTTTAGCACACATTAGGTTGTAACCTGTGATAATCAAATGCACCTCTCTGGAAAAGTCTCTCCTTCTGGTGTCTGAACTTGATTAAAAGTTAAAAACCCCTGACTAAAGTAATGTCTTTCTTATTGTTCCTAAGTCATTTCATGAGCTTTCTCTTTGATTACATTTTAAATTTCTCAGATCCACTTGCTTGTCACTCCTCAAAGAGTCCAATGCTCTCAGTTCCCAGCACTGTTCCCCCTTTCTGTCTTATGTCCATATTGATTGTTCTTAAACTTTGAACTTGGAAATGACTTATATCCAGGATCTGCCAAACTGCTTTGCTCACTGGAAAAAAACACTCCTATTATCTTGCAGTTAATTAAGACGTACTAGCAGTTTTATGCACCATAATGTGCTTCTGCCAACTCTCAGAGGTGTAAATATCGAACCGTCACTGCTACTGAATGTTAATCAATCTTTACAGAATTTAAAATTATTTCATATATTTAAGAAATGGTAATTTGCAAACAGTGTTCTCCTGTCCCTGGAGTATGTAACCACGAACTCCCTCGTATGCACATTATGAAGAAATGAACATCAATTTTGACAGCTGATAGTATTTGTGGTTAATTAGGTTATTATTTCTGGGAATTCAAATAGAAAATAATGCATAGATGATAGCCAACCATTCTGAATCGGCATGTGGAAATATGTTTATTTTCAAATTAACCCTTTTGGTCATTTTGCTGCCAACCCAGACAAATTGAAAATCATTAATGGGATGAAATTACATTGTCATTCATGAATCTTTACTTAAGGTATTTGAAATTACATTGTTTGGTGTTTAATGATGTCAACATTTTTTTTTGAAGAAAACGTATATTTAGAACTGATATAGTGTTGTAAAAATCCACTGAACAACAAAAACAATGTTCCTTATGTAGTTACCTCAACTTACAAAATGGGTTCTGGAACTGTGAACTTGATAAGCAACCGCTCATAAATTGATATGGCATCAGTGTCTTTCTCTAAACCAATTATATAATTAATTAAGACCAGGAGGAATATGACAGAGCGACAGTCATTATAAGTTTTGAATGAATTTAAATTCTAATTGTGGGTGAACTTTCCTTCAGTGTAAGATGCAGTGAAATTGTAAATCTTCTTTTTAGAATCCATTTACAGGATAATGGGATGAACCTGAGAAAACTATATCACATTACCAAATTGATCAATAACACTTGGCACATATTTACATTGCTTTGCTATGAGCCTTCAAGGGAAAGTATAGTGCATGTTACAAATAAAGTTGAGACATTCATATCCCAGTGTTCTACAAATGTTATTAGCTCCTGTGCATCTTTGTATAAGATTTGAGTTCTAATTTAAGGGAGCCAGCTGCTTGCATACACTCCGTGCCAATGTTCAATTATTGCTTTAATGAGCTCATTGTCTTTTATTTGCTATGGGATAATCACTCAACTTTTCACAAAATTTGAATTTGCAATGCAGTCTGACCTAGGCAGAGAAATGCTGCATGTATATACTGTACATCAGAAAAGGAACAAAACCATAACATGAAGCAGAGGCTAGGGCACTTGGATTCACAATTACAACGTCCTGACCTTTTGGTTGGTAGGGGACAGCAAGCCTGTCAGTCTCTGTAAATACTGAGAGCCCCCGCTGTGATCCTTAAATATTAACAACCACTGGATCTTGTCTTTAAGACAATCCGCAAATGGCAGTTTCAATTTGCTAATGCTTCTGTTATCAGGCAGGAAAGGCAAAAAATATATCCTCTCTGCACCATATAACATGTGGACACAATAGATTAAATATGTATTGGCAGGTCAGGTCATGGTGGTGTTTGAGTTCTTTTGGTCTTTCTTTGCACTGGCTTGCAGTGGTTGAATGGAACCTATTGTTTGACATGCACACTGATTAAATGTTTACCATTTCAGCAAACCCTGATGTCCTAGGTTGAGTGAGATGCAGAGAATCAATAGTGCTCAGCAATTATTTGCCCATTGATAAACCCTTCATTTTTAAATGAACCACATTTATCTAAGGCTTGACAGTGATTGTAATGTGGTGCCAGTCACTTGGTGCTTGTTTCAGGATTGTGCTCAGTGTAAAGACAAGTTGCTGAATGAAGAGAACATGGGTCAAGTAATGTCTAACCTCCTTTTTATTGGCACTTCATTTTACAGGCACCCAGTCAAATGTAGCCAGTGACAAATCGCTGCTTATCTCCTCTGCCAGCATCTGTTAACGCAAGTCCTAGCTGTTTTACTCATTAAAGGCTGCACTTATACTTGATTAAACCTCTTTTAATATACGCTCACTTTAGCTTCCCTAACCAAGGATTAAAGTGAAGTTAAAGACACTATTGGATCAGGACTTTTACAGCTGATTTAATGGACATCATATATTGTCAGTGGGTGTCTTGTTCATGATTTACTAAATCAATGCAGTGCAGCATTGTATCTGCGAGACTATGAGAGACATTTTTGATTCTGATTTTTCCTGCTGTTCCACTGCTTCGCATTTTAATTGACCACCCCCCCCCAAAAAAAGCAAATAAGCATTAAGTCAGGTGTTATCAACTTGCTGATCAAATTTTTTTGGACCTCGTGCTCAAGTTTAGCAAATGATCTTATTTTGTATTTTTCCTGCGTTAATTCTGTCCTGACTGCTATTACTGATGTGGAGAGAGCACCGAATATTCCTGTTTCCACACCTCCCCACCCCCAACCCCACGTGCACACACAGCAGTAAAGCTCCAGCTTTTTATTCACAATATGTTCCCTGGCGCATACATCCTGTTAGTCAAAAGTTTGGGAGAAGATTTGTAGCTTGGGTGCTCGTTGTGGTTCTGTTGACCGCGCTGGGAATTTGTGTTGCAGACATTTTGTCCCCAGAGGATGTCACCTAGACAGGGAACGAAACATCTGCAACACAAATTCCCAGCTCGGCGAACAGAACCACAACAACATCCTGTTAGTCAATTGACTTAGTGCAGGATTTCCCAGTGGGCTTTGGAATTCTGCCATGAGGCCTAAATGGGAGTCTGAAACTGTGCAGTGTGAAAAATGGTCACCCGTTTCCCAGGATTTTCTCGAGCAAGAGATCTTTCAGCTTTGAAAGGAACAGCAGGATAAAGGCAAATAGAGACATCTCCTCTGCAGCTTTTTCAAATTGAAATTAAAAGGAAAAGAGAGCCTTTGTAGCCAGGCCTGGAGCAGAGAAAATCCCCCTGCCCCCCCACCCAAACAGCAGCACTGTCCCTGGCAACCTGCAGGATCTAGAGCCCATCTGGAAAATCCCAGTCCGCCTCAGATAGCAGGCCTCATTGGGCCTTTTAAGTGGCTCAACTTGGTGTAATTGGGTGGGATGGAGGCAGGGAATCAGCATGCCAGGAAGCAGCATAAAATTGCACATCTGCCTGTGCTTTTTTTTTGTCCCTAACCAAGGGCTAAAACGCCAGCCATCAAGTCATAGAGTCAATCAGCATGGATCAGACCCTTGGGTCCAACTCGTCCAAGTTGACCATGTTCCCAAACTAAACTGGTTCTACGTTTGGCCCTTATCCCTCCAAATCTTTCCTTTTCACATCTATCCAAATGTCTTTTAAATGTTGTAACTGTATCTGCATCCACTACTTCCTCTGGTAGTTCATTCCACCACAAATCACTCTGCATGTAAAAAGGTTGCCCCTCACGTCCCTTCTAAAAACGCTCTCCTCTCAT
Source organism: Chiloscyllium punctatum (assembly GCF_047496795.1). Taxonomy (NCBI): domain Eukaryota; kingdom Metazoa; phylum Chordata; class Chondrichthyes; order Orectolobiformes; family Hemiscylliidae; genus Chiloscyllium; species Chiloscyllium punctatum. Next base: position 63,816,677 of record NC_092745.1, read on the forward strand.
CTTAAAAATATGCCCCCTAGTTTTGAACTTCCCCAGCCTAGGGAGAAGACCCCTGCTATTTACCTTATCTATGACCCTCATGATTCTACACACCTCTGTGAAAAGGTCACCCCTCAACCTCCTATGCTCCAGGCAACAAGTCCCCATGATGTTAATGCTGAGTGTTGACTATTGGCTCATGTTCGCACTCATTCTGCCAGTCTTCTCTTGAGATTAGATCTTGCTGTTATGCTGGTTGACTATCCAGAAGAATTAGCACTACCGCTCACCTGTTCCGCCAACCTGAATTGTCACGCTCATAAAAAATTACTGCATCCATGAACACCAACTAGCCATGAAAAGACATGACCAGCTATCCTTAGTAGCTACACACGCAGATGACAAGCAACATGATTTTGACTGGGACAACACTACTATTATAGGAAAAGCCAAACAGAGAACAGCCAAGGAATTCCTACAGGCATGGCACTCATCCACAGATTCAATCAATAAGCACATCGACCTGGACCCAATATACCGGCCACTGCAACGGACAGCTGGAACTGACAACCAGATGCGGCAGATTCAAACCACTACAAATGCCGGAGGAAAGATCACAGAAGCGCTTCATAGGAGGCTCCCAAGCACTGAGGATATCACCTAGACAGGGGACGAAACGTCTGCAACACAAATTCCCAGCTCGGTGAACAGAACCACAACAACGAGCACCCGAGCTACAAATCTTCTCACAAACTTTGAATTACTGCAATAACTTGAAAGCTCTGTGAAACTTTCATCCAATTTCCAGATTGCAGTATTTGAAAAGGATGTAGCTGAAATAAAAAGCAGCTCAGGAGCAACACGGTTGAATCAGCATTGAGCATAATGGCTATCTGGGTAGATCGTGATCCCATGTACATGGTAAATTTTGAATCATTCATCAATAATCTAATTTCTCCTGTCTATAATACTTACATCAAAAGTCCACTCTTGTATTGTCTTCTCAGAACAATGGACCTCTTACAAAAGTTCTTTTCAGTAATGTACATATTGAAAAAAAGAGATTCAGGTATAAAAGAAGTCCCGGCTACAATTCAACTACACGAGCTCCACATTCATTTTTTAAAAAATCGACAACGCTTCATATCATATGCATGTAATGGGAATTTATTTACCCGCCCTGCTGATGGAGCGACAGGACTCGAGCATTCTGAGCCATATGCACTTGTGTTTGAGATGGCTGACTTCAATTAATCCTCTAGGATTGGCTTCCCCACTTACTCAATGTGAACACTTAGCGCAGCTTAGGTCTAGCTGTATTTAAAGGCAATGTTTTTGTTTGGCCAAGCAGAAAAAATGTCTCAGTTAAAAAGGTTTGTTTTACATACAGCCTGATGCATCAGTGACATTACTGAACACTTCTATTCAGTAATCTATCAATGGTGCTGCTCTTAAAATAAGTGGGTTAGAGGATAGCTGACTCAAAAACAGAAAAGCTCAGCAGGTCTGGGCTGCATCTGTGAAGAGAAATCAAAGTTAACGTTTCGGGTCCGATGACCCTTCCTCAGAATTCTTCACAGATGCTGCCAGACCTGCTGAGCTTTTCCAGCAACTTCTGTTTTTGTTTCTGATTTACAGCATCTGCAGTTCTTTCAGTTTTTTTTTAAACTAGAGAGGATAGCTGAATTGTTAGACAGTTTAGGACACACTGATTCCACTAGTTCTGAGGCTATGTTTTTGTAAATATTTTCCACCTTGCAACAGTGACTGATCTTCAAAGTATTGGCTTCTAAAGCACTCAGATGTGCTGAAGTCATTAAAAAGGTGCTATTGAAGTGCACTGTTTTCTTCCTTCATTTTAACAGAGCATCACAATTTTACATTGAACTGATGAATGCTAAAAAGCAACATTAAGTATGCTCTGCAGTTTATATATGTCCTTCAAGATATTTCCATTTTCCTCGGAGACCATATTACGTGAAAGCACTTACTCAAAGAGGTTACCTCACTCTTGATAAAGGCATTTACTGATGCCATTAATGGGTTATCAAAATTCACAGAGTATCAACTAGGGTTAAGTATCAGAGATTATAAACAGGTGGCCATTAAAGATTAAAATTATGTAAAGGTACAGGGAGAAAAGTCCAGAAAAAGCTGAGAGTTCTAGTAACCCACTATTCTACTTTATGTAAATAGCTGTATCTAAATAATTGATATCCAATTTCAGCCCAGTCGCATCAATTGAACTGACAGCTGATGGAGAAGAGCTTTACGATAAAAAAGGAATAAATGTATTTAAAAACCCATGATAAGAAGATACTTTTGAAAAATGAACAGCATGTTTTGAAAAAATGGTTAATTATTGCCACTTTCCTCGTGCTACAACTGCCCTTTGCAATCCAAAGTTGGAACTTGAAGGGTGAATCACACTGAATGTCATATCGATGATACCTTGATCTGACTTCCATCAGCATCGGTCTTGAAGTTCAAACCTTGTCTTAACCTCACATAACCGAACAGGTGTTCGGTAGCAAGAAGGATTCCATACACCACAACTATTCCGACACCTTGCTGATGTTTCCATGTCCCTTCATCTATTTACAGGTTGATCGTAGTTTATTTCTTCTGGATATTGTTTCAACTGAAGTGAGGCTATAGGCCCAGGAAACCAATAACCAGCAATGTGGAAGAGGTAGATGACACTTACAAGTGACGTGACCACTGTAAGATACATAAAGTGCAAAATGATTTAACCTTTTAAAGAAATCATTAGTGTAAACAGCCAGGATGGGAACTTGATCGGAACACAAAAAGGCAGAGTCACAGTGGAATGTGCAAAGCAAAGGATTGTTTAGCCTTACAAAAAACTTTAAACTGTATCAATCAGAAACTCATCTAGTTTTACAATGAATTAGAGTACCGTAAAACTTTGAGTAGCTGGTAATTATATAATAATTAAGAGTCCTAAGTAACCAACATGATTGCAATGTGTTAAAATGTGCAAAACAAACTACAATTGGGGAATTAGCTTTCAGAGTGCTGCCCCTTCATCAGGTGATTGACAACTGCCTGATGAAGGAGCAGTGTTTCCAAATAAACCTGTTGGACTATAACCTGGTGTTGTGTGATTTATAACTTTATACACCCCAGGTCCAACACTGGCATCTCCACATCATGACTACAGCTGGGGAGACTGTCTCTTCAAGAGTTATGTCCCTATTGTGTACACATGCATAATAAACTTGTTTTGTTTGGATCTTCAGCTATCTCTGTCTTTAGTGTCACTTGACCATTGCAACAGTTTCTATAAGGCTTTGGCTTTTTCCTTCAAGCTGCCAAAACTTGCAGGGAGACTTTGCTGACCTTCTACACAAATCACCACGGATACATTTGTAATTGTTCCCCTTGGATGACAACATGAAGGGAGGTCATGTAGAGCAGGAGCAGTTTCTGGAAGACAGAGGAGCAGGAGATGGGCCACAAGAGAAATTTTCTAACCTGAATCTTAATGCAGAACATTGCATGAAAATGTGAGAACTTCCAAAATCTGACCCTCACTGAAATCTATCATCTGCTGTCATCATAATTGCAACCTTAGTGAGGGAGGTCATTCGTGCTCTTTATTAATTGTTACTGTGCTTTTGCCATCACTATCTTCCCTTGGTGTGGCTGCATTGCCTGGCTAGATTCTCTCTTTTTGGGTAAAATAAAACAAAGAACTGAAGATGCTACAGATCTGAAACAAGCAAAAAAAAAACAAATTGCTGGTGAAACAGTTGGCTTTGCTGGCCCCGGTTTGTCCTGTAAGAAAGAAGGCAGCATTTCAGTCAAATGTGTGTAGTGATATGTTTCAGCCTTGTGACCATCATGGTTGAATTGTTGGCAATATTCTCAAACAGTGAGATGTTGGTGTGAATTTTACAGCAGTGGGAGGCATTTGCACTTGTTCTGAATCTATGAAGCTGGGTGAAGAGCCCTGATTGAGAGAGATTGTTGGTGGGTGAAAAGTTGGGGTTAGATGTGATGAGGAGTGAGAGAGGCTTGTGGTGTAGTTAGAGGGATATGGAATTGCAAGATGTATTCACTGACCTTGATGTGATGTGAAGTCATTAACCTTCGTGTGGCCTGAATCTGGGTGTTTAGGACAAATCTCTTGCTTCATTGCTACCTGCTCGGAGTACCTTCTAAACATGTATCTAGAGGGCCTCCTTTCCAGTGGGTTTACAGGAGATCTCGCCTCTTTTCCATCCTGTCCACTAAGATCTTCAGTGCAGTATCTGTAAATCTTAGAACCTGCTCCCTTCCATGTTGTGCTATTCTTCAATGTTTCCCAGGCCACTCACTCCCTGCACAGCTATCAGCACCAGCTTCAACTAGAATATACCTCCCTGTTGAGAAGTGCAAGCTAGTTTTAAACAGAGATAGTGCCTCATGGTATTCACCCTGCTGTCTGGGTCATCCAAATGAGCAACCTGTGCTCATCTAATTTTGGTCTCTTGAACATCCCATATTTAATCGCTCCATCATTGGTACACAAACCATCAACTGCCTTGATCCTAAGCTTAGGAATTCACTGCCAAAGCCTCTCCAGATCTCTTTTATCCTTGAAAGGTGCTTCTTAAAGATGCTCTTTAGTGATCTAAACATTTTTTTTTCCCATTTGCTCTAATATTGCCTTCAAATGGCTCATGTCATGAAGAGCCTTTGGGCATTTTATTCTGTCAAAAAGGTGCTATATAACTTCATGCTGTTGTTGTTGAATCAATCTAGAGTTCACAACTGATGTGACCTCTTCAGTATGGTTTCCATGGTAATCACAATAAAGACATTTGCTTTCATTTTTGGCTCTTAGCTTTAAAATATGTTTAATGCAGCAGTAAATGTTTGACTAAATTACAGGGTGCCTGTGTACTTGAAATACCATGTTTGTCGTGAATCCAAAAATAAGGACCAGAAATGTAATACAGTCAGTAATAAATCCAATAATGGTTTCAGGAGCAATGTCTTTACTTGGAGGATACGAAACTCTCTATTTTATGCGGTAGCTGAAGTGAATAGCATAGATGCATTTAAAGGGAATCTAGATAAGTACACCAGGGAGAAAGGAATTGAAGGATATGTTGAAAGGATGAGATGAAGTAAAAGGAAACTCATTTGACCCATTTGGTCAAATGACTGCTTCTCTGCTGTAAAATTCTGTGCAATTCTATGGGCCTTACATCTTAGAGTCTTTCTCGAGTGCTTCCTGCTAAATGGATGCCATATACCTTGCAGTAACTTCTGACATAGCCAAACAGTGCTTTTACAACATAGAAATTAAACAGGCAAAGGGAGCATAGTTAATGATTTAGTTATATTTCCTGAGCACAACTCTGCTCTGATGCTTAAAGTATTAAACTTGCTTATTGTATGGAATAGTTAATCCTTCATGATAATTCAGTATTAGAATTATTTATGCCAGAAATCAGACTAAATAATGAAATGACTCCAGGTTATGCATGAACTTTCATGTGGACCACCCATTTACATTGTACATAATAAACTAAAGTCAGTGCCTTTACAATAAGCAGTCTTGTTAAGAGGTAAATCTGTACCATCAATAATAAGGCAGAGAATGCTGTGCTTCTGACATAAATATTTATCATTCAGAGCAAGAGCAAATGACCTTTAAAACTTAAGGCATTCATCCTGTACATGCACAGCCCTGTCAGGTGTGTGCACCAGCCTGTGACCAATCATTGACCAGTCCATGAAAAAGTCACTTCACCTGAATTACATGAAATACTGCACTTTAGTCATCCTTCTACACATCTAATGAAACCTCACTGTCACAGCTCTCTCTCCAAATTGATGTTGGTGGGCAATCCAACTTTTCACCATGGCAGATGATATTCAGAACCTTGTTCAATGACCTACCCTCATCCAGTTTAACAATTTCATGCTTAATCTAAATATGTCAATGTTTTAGCTTCCTCTGACGCAGAGACCCTATTGATTTATAATAGAATATGGGGATGGGGAGGGACTTATCTGAAATTAAAACCTCATCTCTTCACACATTTACTAAGCCTCAAAGTACATGCCAAGCAAGTTTCCTTAGATGTAACTTCAAAAGAAAGGAGGCTTGCTTGACGCGACAAAGTTGAAAATGATCATTGTTAATGAGACACAAACATTTTTAATATGATATGCAGAGACCATGGTCTTTTATGCAATTCATAACACTTAAGTCTACTTTTTCAAAATCATGTGTAATATTAACAAAAATTATTTGCTCCCAGGTTTAGTTTGTAGCATCTTGAAAAATAAAAACAGTCAAATGAAAGAGTATCAAAGGCCTAGGAAACATTCAGTTGTCTATGGTGCTAGTTGTGGAGTCTTCCATGACTATTGCAGATCCTAAAATTCTACTTGCTGGCATTCTGTAACATCTCAACTTAGTCTTTTGTTAAACAGGTTTTAAATGGAAAAACGTTATGTAATGTGATTGTAGAATCATGTGGGCACCAAACACACACACCCTTACACCACGAAGGTCAAGGGTCGCTCTACATAAGAACAGGTGTCAACTTGATGTTCCCTCCAAGCCACTCTCATCCTGACGTGGAAATATCATCATTCATTCACTGTCACTGAGTCAAACTCTTGGCAATCACTCCCGAACAGCATTGTGAGAAGGTTCAGCAAATACTGCCATGGCTGAAAAAGACAACTCACTGCTGTCTCAAGGGATATTAGAGATGGCCAATAAATTGCTGACCTTGCCATGAATAAATGTTTAAAAATTAAATTCACTGATACACAGCATTAATGCTTGCACCACCAGTATATAGTTATCATTAAATAGCTGCTTATGCAGTGATGTAAAGTAACTGTCATGTCAGTCACTGGAGAATAAGGTTAACATTGAGTGAGTTATGGACACACTAAAATCACAAGGTTTGAGACATCAAGAAATATTCCTCATATCATTTGTTCAATGTAGAATAACTTCAAAACCCCACACATGTATGCAAGCCCACGCACGCGTAAACAAATATTTGCTGACTGTGGATTAGACTCCAAATCTTGATGCCCAGAATATGCTAACATATGTCATTGGTGCTTTTGTTTCTTATAATATTTCAGATTCCCCATTCTTTTGCTTGATTCAAACTAATACATAAAACAGGTATTGATGGAATGCTGAAACCTCATTTTACATTGTTCATATGCTAGATGTACATCAGTATTCCACCTAAATATTTGATTAAGTAAAGAATCTCTATATAGAGAGGATCAATACCAAGTCATTTCTCTTATCTGCTCACATCCAGTGTAAATGATGAATGGGCAGTGAAAAGGCTTTCTGATTCAGGACTTCAATTCTTTCTGTCATTTGGATGTTTACTATACAATTTGCCACTGAATTTTTCTTTTGCCTCATAGAAGTGAGGGTATATCAGAAATGCATAAGTATATATCCCGCTTAATGTCAGCATCGTTCACTAAGATCAGATACAATAAGAGTGGGTGCAGAATGAATTTTCCTCCAAGCTGTCTCAAGTATTTGCTTTAACCCCAGCCCGTCCCTGCGCTGAAGTTTCATTTTTGTTTCCTACACCAGACAGCCTGTGAGTAAGATTTACACTTTTAGGACAATTTGTGCTTGAACTCTCCATCCATTGCTCATAGGGAAGCAGGTTAAGGTGCCTGTACAGGTAGCTGAATGAATAGTCTTCATAGAATCCCTACAGTGTGGAAACAGGCCTTTCGGCCCAACCAAGTCTACACCGACCCTCCGAAGAGTAACGCACCCTGACCCATTCCCCTACTTCACTAAATTACCCCAGACTAATGCACCTAATCTATACATCCCTGAACATTATGGGCAACTTTGCATGGCCAATTCACCTAACCTTTGGATTGTGGAAGAAAACCAGAACACCGGGAGGGGAGGGAACCCACCCAGACCTGGGGAGAATGTGCAAACTCCACACAGACAGTCACCAAGGTTAGAATGGATTAGATTAGATTACAGTGTGGAAACAGGCCCTTCGGCCCAACAAGTCCACACCGACCCGCCAAAGCGCAACCCACCCGTACTCCTACATTTACCCCTTACCTAACACTACGGGAAATTTAGCATGGCCAATTCACCTGACCTGCACATCTTGGGACTGTGGGAGGAAACCGGAGCACCCGGAGGAAACCCACGCAGACACGGGGAGAACGTGCAAACTCCACACAGTCAGTCGCCTGAGGCGGGAATTGAACCCGGGTCTCTGGCGCTGTGAGGCAGCAGTGCTAACCACTGTGCTACCGTGCCGCCGCCCTTCATGGAGATTTATCTTGTGCCACCTCAACTTTGACTGAAATGATCATTGGCTAAGTGCCTATGTGATGTTTTTAGTGCCATGTTTCAATTAACCAACTGGCAGCCTATAAAAATTGAATGAGCAAATTTCTGCACTGCTGTCCCATAAGGACTACCCCTTAAGGGGGAGAAAGGTCCCCAACCAGTTAACAAAGCATATCACCTTTTCTCCTTGCAAACATTTCTCCTTTAGAATTAGTCTTTGCAAAGCAATATTATACATAGGGCTGATTTCAGAATACCAACAAAGTGCAACCTTGCCTGGCCATCTCACAACTACATATATAATGGATAGTAGGAATGAGCAAATAATCAAGCTCCAACTAATATGAGGGACACATTGTTCAGTCATGTAGGCGACCTGAAGAATTAGAGTCATAGAGTTGTATAGCATGAAAATGGATCCTTTGGTCCATCTTGTCCATGCTGACCAGATATCCTAAATTAATTTAGCCTCACTTGCCAGCATCTAATCCATATCCATCTAAACATTTCCTATTCGCATACCCATCCAGATGCCTTTTAAGTGTTATAACTGAACCATCCTCCACGACTGTCTCTTACAGCTCATTACATACACACACCACCCCTTACATGGGAATGTTGCCCCTTAGGCCCCTTTTAAATTTTTCCCCTCTCACCTCAAACCTATATCCTGTGGTTGTGGACTCCCCCACCCTGGAAAAAAAGCTCCTTGGTTATCAATACCTCTCATGATTTTATGAACTTCTACGTTGTCACACCTCAGCATGTGATGCTCCAGGGAAAACAGCCTCAGCCTATTCAGCTTGTCCCCTTAGGTCAAACCCTCTAACCCTGGCAACATCCTTGTAAATTGCTTCTGCACCCTTACAAGTTTAACAAAATCTTTCCTATAGCAGTGAGATCAGAATTGAACGTCGTATTCCAGAATTGGTTACATTCTTTTCAAATTGTTTTGAGTTAACTGCATAGTTAATTATCGAAAAATTGGCAAGTTGAAAGAACAATTGAGAACAGAAGTGAGTCAAACAGTCAGGGCAGGCAGGGACAAGGTAGGACTAATAAATTAAACTGCATTTATTTCAATGCAAGGGGTCTAACAGGGAAGGCAGATGAACTCAGGGCATGGTTAGGAACATGGGACTGGGATATCATAGCAATTACAGAAACATGGCTCAGGGATGGGCAGGACTGGCAGCTTAATATTCCAGGATACAAAGGCTACAGGAAGGATAGAAAGAGAGGCAAGAGAGGAGGGGGAGTGGTAGTTTTGATAAGGGATAGCGTTACAGCTGTGCTGAGGGAGGATATTCCCAGAAATACATCCAGGGAAGTTATTTGGGTGAAACTGAGAAATAAGAAAGGGATGATCACCTTATTGGAATTGTATTATAGACCCCCTAATAGCCAGAGGGAAATTGAGAAACAAAGGAGATCTCAGCTATCTGTAAGAATAATAGAGTAGTTATGGTAGGGGATTTTAACTTTCCAAACATGGACTGGGACTGCCACAGTGTTAAAGGTTTAGATGGAGAGGAATTTCTTAAGTGCGTACCAGACAATTTTCTGATTCAGTATGTGGATGTACCTACTAGAGAAGGTGCAAAAATTGACCTACTCTTGGGAAATAAGGCAGGGCAGGTGACTGAGGTGTCAGTGGGGGAGCACTTTGGGGCCAGTGACCATAATTCTATTTGTTTTAAAATAGTGATGGAAAAGGATAGACCAGATCTAAAAGTTGAAGTTCCAAATTGGAGAAAGGCCAATTTTGACGGTATTAGGCAAGAACTTTCGAAAGCTGATGTTCGCAGGTAAAGGGAAGGCTGGAACAAGGGAAGCCTTCAGAAATGAGATAACAAGAATCCACAGAAAGTATATTCTTGTCAGGGTGAAAGGGAAGGCTGCTAGATATAGGGAATGCTGAATGACTAAAGAAATTGAGAGTTTGGTTAAGAAAAAGAGGGAAGCATATGTCAGGTATAGACAGGGTAGATCGAGTGAATCCTTAGAAGAGTACAAAGGAAGTAGGAGTATACTTAAGAGGGAAATCAGGAGGGCAAAAAGGGGACATGAGATAGCATTGGCAAATACAATTAAGGAGAATCCAAAGGGTTTTTACAAATATATTAAGGACAAAAGGGTAACTAGGGAGAGAATAGGGCCCCTCAAAGATCAGCAAGGCGGCCTTTGTGTGGAGCCACAGAAAATGGGGGAGATACTAAATGAATATTTTGCATCAGTATTTACTGTGGAAAAGGATATGGAAGATATAGACTGTAGGGAAATAGATGGTGACATCTTGCAAAATGTCCAGATTACAGAGGAGGAAGTGCTGGATGTCTTGAAATGGTTAAAGGTGGATAAATCCCCACGACCTCATCAGGTGTACCCTAGAACTCTGGGAAGCTAGAGAAGTGATTGCTGGGCCTCTTGCTGAGATATTTGTATCATCGATAGTCACAGGTGAGGTACTGGAAAATTGGAGGTTGGCAAACGTGGTGCCACTGTTTAAGAAGGGTTATAAGGACAAGCCAGGGAACTATAGAAGTAACAAAGAAGATTGATGAGGTCAGAGCAGTAGATGTGGTCTATATGGACTTCAGTAAGGCGTTCGACAAGGTTCCCCTTGGGAGACTGATTAGCAAGGTTAGATCTCATAGAATACAGGGAGAACTAGCCATTTGGATATAGAACTGGCTCAAAGGTAGAAGACAGAAGATGGTGGTGAAGGGTTGTTCTTCAGACTGGAGGCCTGTGACCAGTGGAGTGCCACAAGGATCGGCACTGGGATCTCTACTTTTTGTCATTTACATAAATGATTTGGATGCGAGCATAAGAGGTACAGTTAGTAAGTTTGCAGATGACACCAAAATTGGAGGTGTAGTGGACAGCAAAGAGGGTTACCTCAGATTACAACAGGATCTTGACCAGATGGGCCAATGGATTGAGAAGTGGCAGATGGAGTTAAATTCAGATAAATGCAAGGTGCTACATTTTGGGAAAGCAAATCTAAGCAGGACTTCACGGTAAGGTTCTTGGGAGTGTTGCTGAACAAAGAGACCTTGGAGTGCAGGTTCATAGCTCCTTGAAAGTGGAGTTGCAGGTAGATAGGATAGTGAAGAAGGCGTTTGGTATGCTTTCCTTTTTTGGTCAGAGTATTGAGTACAGGAGTTGGGAAGTCACGTTGCAGGCTGTACAGGACATTGGTTAGGCCACTGTTTGAATATTGCGTGCAATTCTGGTCTCCTTCCTATCGGAAAGATGTTGTTGAAACTTGAAAGGGTTTGGAAATGATTTACAAGCATGTTGCCAGGGTTGGAGGATTTGAGCTATAGGGAGAGGCTGAACAGGCTGGGGCTGCTTTCCCTGGAGCATCGGAGGCTGAGGGGTGACCTTATAGAGGTTTATAAAATTATGAGGGGCATGGAAAAGATAAATAGTCAAAGTCTTTTCTCTGGGATTGGGGAGTCCAGAACTAGAGGGCATAGGTTTAAGGTGAGAGGGGAAAGATATAAAAGAGACCTAAGGGGCAACTTTTTCATGCAGAGGGTGGTACGTGCAGGGAATGAGCTGCCAGAGGATGTGGTGGAGGCTGGTACAATTGCAACATTTAAGAGGCATGTGGATGGGTATATGAATAGGAAGGGTTTAGAGGAATATGGTTCTGGTGCTGGCAGGTGGGACTAGATTGGGTTGGGATATCTGGTAGGCATGGACAAGTTGGACCGAAGGGTCTGTTTCCATGCTGTACATCTCTATGACTCTATAACCGTGTGTAAATGGGGGCAAGGATCTAAGGAGATGATGACAACTGGAAAAGAGTGCTGAAGGAAAATGATGAAGCAGTATCAGAATTAGTGAAAGGAATGCAATTAATAAAGAATGGAGGATATTTGCATATGTCTTTCCTCAAACCCTGTTTAATTTAAAATCTTTTGCTGGTTTTCAACCAAGCACTCCTGCTCCTCCTGATGCATTAAAAAGAAAGAGGCATATGTTACATCAGGCTCTTCAATGACTTGGGTTGCCGGTTACTGCTGCGATGGAATAGGTGGGCTGCTCACTGCACCCAGTTCACTGTTAAAAATCACATGAGGATCCTTTCGGGTATCAGAGGGTTTCAACTGGTATATACAATTTGGATGTTCACTTGTTTCATAACCACCTACTTTGAGAACCCAGGCAATCTAACAATGGGCATAGTAATAGGAAGCAGTATGGCACTATCGTACAGTGTTATCCATTAGGTGAGAGGCTTCAAAATCTCTCCTTGGGAGGGGAAACTGAAATCATTGTGAAATCTAGCAATATCTGATGCCCAGCATTGTGGAGGAAACAACATTTTTAAATCTATCGATTATATAGATCTATATATTGTTATTATTTTGCATACTTGTAAATATATTGTACTGACTTCGTTATTTTCAAGGTGATGAATGTGACTGTATTACTGTCGATAAATCATTTGTTAAACTCTCATTGGTGGCATTAATGATTTGATGGTTCAAAAATATCTTTATGGATCGAACTGTGTTATAGTACTCACATTCTGCCATCAATAGTTACCATCATTATCAAAAAGTGATGTAGAGAAAATACAGCCCAACAATTGCCATGTGCGGTATATGGAATTTTCACATGGGATACAAAATAATAATGGCTAAGTCACATACTTTTACACAGTGTCCAGGTTTCACTTACATAAGTTTAATATGAATGAACGTGCATCCGGGTGTAAAATAAACAGCTGATTCAGAGTGTCCACACACACAACATACATCTCTCATGTAACTCGACTGGGGACTTTTCATTCTTAAAATTTTTAACATCATCTTGGCAACTCTAAGATTTCTGGCTGGTAACAACTCACAGGCATTTCTCTGAATATAAGCATTTGCTAAAATATTCGTGGGAAAAAAAAAGTGACTGACATATTTATATTTTCACAAATAGATGTGCATTGATTCGGTTATATCTCAATGGAGGATCCAAATTCAGTTCTCATTTCTCTTGAAAGGGAAGCTATAAATTCCTGTTCCCCAATCATTTCAAAGATTACTCTGTTTTCTTCATAAGAGTACCATCTTGTAGATTTTGTCGATGTGTAGGTCCACGCTTTTTCCCTCCGCCTATGATTGACACAGCAGTTATTTCCATAACTGCCCATAAATTTTTAACTTCAGAGCCAACTCATTTTGTTGTTCTAGCTCAGGGAGTCCAGCTAACAGGCAGAGTGAAATAACATTAGGTTGAATGCCAGAAGAATAAGACCCTTACCTAGACTGAAGAGCACCAGGAACTTGAGACACACAAACTCTCGCTGATCAAGCTGCAACGAGCGAAGTTTCAGCACAAGCTCCTGAGCGTGACTCATGAGATTATTGAGAGTGCTCCCTGCCTGTGAGGCGATTACAGAAAAATCCACCTGGAAAACACAGAAAACAAACTGATCTTTAAAATTTACAATTCACCACACCAGTTTTATTCCAAGGAATCATCTTTGTGTTCGCTGCTTCAATTTCAGATGTGACCACACTGAAAATGAAGTGCGGTTTAATCTCTCAGCTAGGAGATAAGTGCTTACTCGTGAGTTTTGTGGTTTAACAATGGAGCACAGATTAATAAAGGATACAGACCAAAGCCATTTTATGTGGTATGATGGTTCCCACAACCCTTATTTAATCCTAGCAATCAGACATCAAGTGCACAGCACTTGTTTAAGAAGAACCTCATTAGGAACTAGTGTTTTCTAAGAGGAATTCCAAATTACCTTCCTCTCGTTAATGTTGAACTTAGACCTTTGATCTTAATTGTGAAGTATCATGACAATATTCAGGTAGGTGACGTCTCAAAGTGCACAGTGAGATGTTATCACGTGGAATCTGACCACAGGGCTCTTTAACTCCCTGAGCTGTGCTGTAGGTCCTTATAGACTTGTCCGCCTGCCAGCAGCTTTCAGGTGCACTTAATATTTGCAGTGGTAGCAGATTTGTCTGTGAGGCAAGTCCATATCTGCCACTCACTCCGAGCCGACTATATTAAATTTTTATATTTATTGACAATTCATTACCATAATTGACTGCAGTATGTTCAGTGGTGAATGGAACATTGCTGCCTCTTAAGCAAGCAAGCCAGTCCCTGGAGCAGGATTTGCAATTAAAAACAAGGCAGACTGGAATTTTTTATTGGGTAAATATGATGAGTAGAATCTTTAGTTTTAACTGCAAGCCTGGAGAATTTCAGAGGCAGGCCAACTTTTTTTTCCCCCCTGCAATGGATCAGTATAAATAATGATGTCAGTGAAACCAGCACCCAAAGGCGTCAATCAAATTACAGCAATTTAATTGTATCGAAAACTATGTTAATGATGCTACCATCATGTGTCAGGACAGAGGAGGCGTCCCAATCCATTCATTTGTATATAATTTCAGGGAACCTGCTGTGGATCTGACTATTGGCGGTGTGGTCATGTTAAGTATGAACAACGTCATGCAATTCTGACAGTGGGAAGCCTGATTTGCTAATGGGGTAATGCTCAATGATCTAACTCAAACGATTAGATGAAAGGACCATAACCTGTGCCTTTTATATTTGGTTATTGGTTTAAGCGCTGCAATATGTACTATGTTATCCAGACACAAGACTTTCCATAATCATGTCTGACACTCTCTCATATCGCCGATAAGCAATTGATAGTAAGAATGTGAAACCCACTTCCACACGGAGCGAGTGAGGAGAACACCGCAGGTGTATTTAGGGGCAAGATGCCAGGAATAGAAGGTTGTGGTCACAGGCTGAGGTGAAGTAAGATAGGAAGGCATGTGTGTGGAGAATAAGCGACAGCTAGAGAGCACAGATTGAAAATTATCAGTCTTCTTAAGCTGATGAAGGTTCTGTTATTTTCTCTCAGATGGCCATTCATATTTGGATTCACATCCCCAGAAAGGTTGGGTCGATGAATATATTAAAGGCAGAGTTTGACCGATTTTTGATCGTCAAGGATTACAGGGGGTGCCGGCGAAGGTCCCAATCAGACCAGCCATGATCTTATTGACTGGTAAAGCAGGCTCTGGGAGGGGAGTGGGGGAAATGGACTAATGCTGCTCTTATTTCAAATGTTCTTATAAGCATTGGCATAGACCTGTTAGGCTTAATGATCTGTTTCTGTACTGTCATTTCTATGTAACTCCATGTTAATGTCCTTAGTGAGTAAAGGGTGGAAGGGCAAAATGATTTAACCAAACCAAGTATTATGCACAATTAAACAATGTAAGACATTGATGCTGTTTGCCAAAGGAAGTATATGGTTGTCTGAAAAATCGTTTCACTGTAAACATTTCCATGTTAAGTGAGATTGTCAATGCTACTGCAGCAGCAGTTATTTTCCTGAGATGGTAAGGGCAAGGAGATAAATGAAATGAATTCTTGCCCCAATGTGTCACCGAGGAACAACTCCCATGCTTATCCTGTTGGTAGCTCCTGCTTAGTCTGGAGAGATCAATTCAGTGATAAAGGATAGAATCACTTGAATGGGGAGGAGTTGTGATTTCAATCAATGTGAAAAACTTCAAATAAACCTCATTCAGGCATTGTTTCCATATATAGCTCAGGAAGGACAACAGCCATGTTTTGGTCTTTCTGTGTAAAGGAAGTTAATTTTGAATCACTCTGACCAGCAAAGCTAATGATAAATCTAAGCATCCATTTCTAACACTAGGACAATATAGGAATTCAGACCCTAAGAACTAACCATCAGATGCTCTTGGAAATATTTCTGATATATGGGACAGACAGAGTGAAAATTACTTTAACTTTGGGTAGTATTTATGCCATCCCAGCAAAATAAAATAGTTTCAAATGTGTCGCAAAATCTTCCACTAGGCAATGTCTGACTATATGCTGGAGGGAAAAGGCTTGCAGGACTACAGGGAAAAGGGGGTGGCGTGGCACAAAGTGAATTACCCCTTCAGGCTCCTTCTGTTCAAAGGCAGCTAAGATTTGGGGTGACGTGGTGGCTCAGTGGTTAGCACTGCTGCCTCACAGTACCAGGGACTTGGGTTCAATTCCACTGTCAGGTTAATGTGTGGACTTTGCATATTCTCCCTGTATCTGCCTGGGTTTCCTCACAGTGCTCTGGTTTCCTCCCAAAGTCCAAAGGTGTGCAGGTTAGTTGGACTGGCTGTGCTAAATTGCAAATAGTGTCCAGGATTGGGTGGATTAGTCATGAGGAATACAGGGTTATAGAGAAAGGGATTGGATTGGGTGGGGTGGTCTTCGGAGATGTGGTCTTGATGGGTCAAGTGGGCTGCTTCCACATGGTCGAGATTCTATGAAATCTGTACAGCTGAAAAACTTAACACAGCAATGATTCAATTCTTCTCCTGTCCGATTTCATGCTGAAAAAAAGCTGCATGTAATTCTCCTCACCATCACATACACCATCTGCTGGGCAGTATGCTTCGTAAATAAGTTGTTGTATTTAAGCATCTATTTTACCACAAAGCTTTAATAATAAGTTTAAAATGCCTCTGGTATTTTCCTTCATTATGTTTTGAGTTATGTTTTTAGAAGTATTATGTACAAAATACTGCTACACGTCGAAACAAGATGTTACACTAACATCAGTTTGAAGTGTTTGAAACAGTAGGAGAACAATGTTACATTAACAAGCTCTTCCTAATAAACTAACTTTGTCAGGAGATGCTTATTGAAGCCTGTCATTTTAATAGAGTGTAAAATAATAGAAGATAATGAACTGTTTGGCATCCAGCTTTTCCCCAATGACACTGCAACACCAGATGTTCATTAATCAAAGTATGCAAATACCAGAGAAATGTAACACTTGTAATCTGGCAGACAACAAAGAGCCAGCCCTTGTTGTTACCCAACACGAATGTAAATCGAACATTAATGGTTGGAAGAGGAAGGCTTACTTGGGGAAAACTTTTGGGAAGAGCTGCAACTTGCTGTTGACTGAAATGCCTCTCCAGCAGCTAGAAATATAGTTCTGGACATCTTTACAGAAATGTAACTTCTGCATGTCCATGTATACACAACAGCATAATTCAAATGATCATATAATCCCAAAGAGGATGTTCAGGTGAGTTTATTATGTAGTTAAGAGTGAGCTGGACTTTGCATCACATCAAAACTTATAGATTTCAAAAGACTCGAGAAAATGTGGTTTGGCTATTTGCTTCAATGTTGATTGTCAGGAGTAAATTGTTGGCCTCATTTTGCTCCACCAACTTCATCTAAACTCCTACATTTGAAATAGCAAGACTAACAATTACAGGAATTGTTGGGAAATTTTCGAAAGGTGAGCTAACTGTGCATTACAGGATTTAGTTACCCTTCAACGCATATATTATCAGTTCAGAGTAGATGTGTCAATGCAGTGAGATATGTAAGATCAGAAATATTTCCATTTGCACAAGGATTTGTAGCCAGTTTCCGCTGGTAATTCACCCTAAATCAGACTGAGCTACTTCCTGCGTGAATGACATTTGGTGCAACTTGAGTTTCTGCTGTCTTGTGCACATGCTTAAAAGACATTAAGCTGCAAGTCAGCCCTGCCTCAGACTGACTGAACCACCTCGCTGATTATCCACAAATTGCACTCCTTTGTGGGGAACTTTGAGGAAGTTTTAAAAATTAAGCTCTGCTTCTTGGGGCTGAAGGGGGGCTAAATAGGATTGAAATGTAAACCAGGCACAGAGATTGTGGTTTCAATCTGCAATACAGGCAGCTCGATAGCTTTGTGCTGCCTGCTATTCTCCATACTTGTAGCGTGTGGCTAACACTAACTGGATGCTATTTCTTCTCTGGATGCTTCAGCAGGGGGACATTATTGTGAGTGAATAGCTCACAGCCTGCAAACTGTTTAAACCTCACTAGCATTTCTGATACAGAAACTACATGATAGTTAGCAGAGGCACCTTTGTGTGATAAGTCTGTTCAGGGAATGTTGATTAATGGTACAACAAATGAGAGAGCGGCTTCTAAGGTTTTCAGATGGTGTACTGTAGGTTATGGTAAAGCAGGAGCAGAGTACTTACAGAGGGCTGGAGCATCCCACACAATCAACAGACAGTCAGGCTAGATAGCCAAGACAGTCAAAGCCAGGAGTCAAGCCCCAAGGACTTGGACGCAATTTTGGAAAAGGTTAAATGACCTCACAGACTGATCAAGGTTAGTGAATGCATCTTCAAATTTCAAATCCCCAATCCCATTAGCTGCACCACAGGCCTGCCTGTACTGTTCATTGTACCTCACTCCCATAACTCACCTGCCCATTAGTTTCTATAAGTCAGGAGTCATACCTCACTCATGTTCCTTGTCCATCACACGGTCAGTTACAGCTGCAAGCCTCGCACCTTCAGCCTGCATACACTGCTCAGCCATGACAACCAGCTCATCTAAACACATGGAACCACATTCATGGACACACTTCCCTGTCTCTCGCAGTACAAGGCAGCTCACAACCAGAGGCAGCAGGAGATGCCTGTATCAGGTATGATGAAACTGCATGTCCTAACCACTCGTGGTGGAGATGACACTGAGACTGTGGCCAGTGATGGAGCTGAAATCACTAAAGATGACGTGATGGTTGCACCGAATCTTCCTTCTCATAACTCACTCCCTGCGCCCCCCATCTCGCATTTGTTTTCTGATTTACAAAAGCACGAACCACCCCATTTCCTTGTCATCGTGCCTTTCTCCTACTGAATACACAAGAACTCCAAACTGGCCAGGATGTGGAGGACCACAGTGAGAAATGACAGTGACGTTGGAAACACAGCATCATCACTTGATTTCACACTCAACTCAGACACTGACACTGCACAGAATAGAAAGTCAAGCATAAAGACAGGATGCATGTGTGGTGGGCATGGAGCATGAGGGCAGAGGGCAAGGGTAGCAACCATACCAGCTGCCTGGAGGGGAAGGAGTAACTCAAAGGAGCACTTTGACGGGATAGACCACAAGGGAAGGCAGGTGAATATGCACAGTGAGCAGTTTGCTACATTGACAGCTCTGCCAGGTAGCTGTGGCCTAACGTTGAGTACTGTGGGAGAATCCAGTACCAACTCTACACACAGCTTGCCTACTCTCCTGCCAAGAAGGGAAGTGTGGCCAACTCTATGAAGACATTTGCAGATCCAACAATGGTGCAGTATCTGATGGCTAATGTTGAAGCCTCCAGTGCAGCACAAGTAGAAGTCAACCCATGTTGGCCTGAAAATTCATATTGAAAGCATAGAAGCTCAGCTCACTACTGTGCACACTCAAACTGCTGCCACTATCAGTTTAAATTACAGTGAACATACAGATTGCAGGGTTACACAGCATTCCAGTCATCTATTCTGGTTATGAAGTTTGCTAAGGTGCTACCTCATGAGACTGGCCATTGCTCCACGAGCATAAAGTCTACTTTCCTCTCTCAGGAAGACAGTGTTCATCCTTCAACTCCTGCCACTCCACCATGCTGTACCCAGCCATCCAGTCAAGACCCCTGCCTTCTGTGGTGAAATGGCACAGTCTAAAGTTGGCTCTTCCAGACTCAAGGCTTCTCCTGCAAGTCCATTGGCTGTGTCCCTAACTAGAAGTCAGCAGCTGTTCACCAACCACATCGCACAGCTCTGCACAGGAGAGGCATGCTAAAGGCAGGTGAAGAAAAGTATGCAGTCAGATGATTTATTGACTTTTGTATAACTCACAGTTTGCACCTGGATTACTTCAGCACTCACTCTTGGCCCAAGTATTCAAAAATATGTAGGAAGGATGTTGTGAAACTTGAAAGGGTTCAGACACGATTTACAAGGATGTTGACAGAGTTGGAGGGCTTGAGCTACAGGGAGAGACTGAATAGGCTGGGGCTGTTTTCTCTGGAGTGTTGGAAGCCAAGCACTGACATTGTAGAGGTTTATAAAATCATGAGGGGCATGGCTAGGATAAATAGACATGGTCCTTTTTCATGCAGAGGGTGGAGTGTGTATGGAATGAGCTGCCAGAGGAAGTGGTGGAGGCTGGTACAATTACAACACTTAAAAGACATCTGGATGAGTATATGAATAGGAAAGGTTTAGAGCAATATGGGCCAAGTACTGGCAATTGGGACTGGGGGATTAGGTTGGGATGTCTGGTCGACATGGATGTGTTGGACTGAAGGGATTTTTACATGCTGTACAACTCTATGACTTTATATGTCAATAATTCAAACTTGCTTTACCTTTGAATGGATTCCAAGTGAAGAGCCATCTAATGAAACACTATTCTCATTGTGTTTGAAATGTTATACAGCAATGAACAGCAGTCTCTTACTTTCCTGTGTTTTACAAAGTCAGATCCACTTCAGCAGGGAATTATTTTAGCTATTCAACAAGGAGGTTCTTCTTTGTACAAGACCCTAATTACCAAACCTAAATATCTGTGTGTCTGGGGACTAATGGCAGCCAAAGCAATTCCTACCTTCATTCAATATCTTGCACGTTGACATATTCTTAATTTCTCTTTCATACAAATACCTAGAAGTGTTGTGCAAGAACCTATCGGATAGAAATCAGGATTGGTTTTGTTCGTCGTTCTTAGCCATTCTTTTATGGAGTTAGTTAAAACAATCTTCGGTCGCAATATGGAATTATGGTGGTATGATTATGATGAATAATAAACACTAGCATTGGAGATTTGGTGCACCTTTTGGTGCACTTGGTGGCAGAGGGGATCTATGCTCAATGGAGACAGTGCCATGTTCCCAATCTCCACTATCATTAAGCCTGTAAAATAAAGTCCCATCGATGGCATTCCTGTCCCACCATCAATTGAGGCCTTAAAGGTTAGCATTTGAAAGCCTGATCCTGCCACCCCTGAGTTTAGCCCAGATCTTGGTTTTCAATGTGCTGGGTTATTTGTAGCTGCTGGGTCCCTTGTTCAAAGGCACTTTGACACTAACTGAGGAATCTGGATGTGGAGCAGCATCTGCTGAGAACCAGCCTCCCCTCCACCTCCATGACTCCCACCTCAAGAGCAACCCTCCTCCCGTGATCACTTTGCTGGGGCCTGGGCTACAGGAATGATCCTGAGCATGGGGTGGTTGTTGTACTGGCAGCAGCCACTGCCTTGCTGGTGGCACTATTATTCAACAGAGCTTCCAAATTGGCCGGCAGCTTGAAATGGGCGGGACTTCTGACTTGTGGTCCTCAATCCAGGGGACAGGTCTAGCACTGTTCACTTAAATGCATGAGTGACAATTAATAGAGGGTGGCACTATTCCAGAAAAAGGCAGTGTAGAGCTCTCCATTTGGCAAGGAAAACACCCATACTTTCCAATATATACCACTTCTTATGTCTCTCCCATCCACCATAATGGCTGATATCAGATATTAGCTAAGGTGAAGGGTCAATGCTGGGAATTTAATTGATAGCATTTTGAGTGCGAGCAGCAGCTAAGGTAAGACAGTTTGTTTTAAAATTACTTACCGGTAGCGGGCAGCGGTATTTTTTTCTCTCTTCACAGAAAGAGCGGGAGCAGAAGGGGGAAGTGACGAAGACCAGAGGGCCAGAAGCAGGTGTAGCGTAAGCTTACCTGGGTAGGTTTTTTTCCTATAAAAGCACGCAGGAGAGGAACCCGAGGCACTACAGGGGTAGTGCCTCCCACCCGCCCTCCTCCTCTAACCTAATAATAAGACCCGTTGTGGTAAGTAGGTAAGTGCTGCATTTTGCTTGTTCTATTGTTTAGACCCAGTTTTTTTTTTAAAAGGTTACATTTAGAGGGATGGCAGTGAAGGCAGTGCAATGTTCCTCTTGCAACATGTTTGAGGTAAGGGATGACATGGTCGTCCCTGCTGATTACACTTGCAGGAAGTGCACCCATCTCCAGCTCCTCCAAGACCGTGTTAGGGAACTGGAGCTGGAGTTGGATAAACTTAGGATCATTCGGGAGGCAGAGGGGGTCAGAGCTTTAGGGAAGTAGTAACTCCAAAGATTGCAGACAGATGGGTGACAGTGAGGGGGAGTGGGAGGAGGCAGCCAGTGCAGGGACCCCTGCGGCCGTTCCCCTCAAGAACAAGTATACCGTTTTGGATACTTGTGGGGGGGACGACTTACCAGGGGTAAGCAACGAGGTTCAGGCCTCTGGCACGGAGCCTGTCCCCGTTGCTCAGAAGGGAAGGGTGGAGAAGAGCAGAGCAATAGTAATTGGGGACTCGATAGTTCGGGGCACAGATAGGCGGTTTTGTGGAGGCGACAGAGACTCACGTTTGGTATGTTGCCTCCCAGGTGCAAAGGTACGTGACGTCTCTGATCATGTTTTCCGGGTCCTTAAGGGGGAGGGGGAACAGCCCGAAGTCGTGGTCCATATTGGTACCAATGACATAGGTAGGAGGAGGGCTGAGGATGTTAGGCAGGCTTTCAGGGAGCTAGGTTGGAAGCTCAGAGTTAGAACAAACAGAGTTGTTGTCTCTGGTTTGTTACCCGTGCCACGTGATAGAGAGTCGAGGAATAGGGAGAGAGAACAGTTAAATGCGTGGCTACAGGGATGGTGCAGGAGGGAGGGATTTTGGTACTTGGATAACTGGGGTTCTTTCTGGGGAAGGTGGGACCTCTATAAACAGGATGGTCTCCACCTGAACCTGATGGGCACCAGTATCCCTAGGGGGAGGTTTGCTAGTGCTCTTTGGGAGGGTTTAAACTAACTCTGCAGGGGCATGGGAACCTAGACTGTAGCTTTAGATGCAGGACCTGGAGTGTAGGGAGGTTAGGAACATGGCATCAATCTCAAAGGAAAGTGCCTGTAAACAGGAAAGTGGCTTGAAGTGTGTATACTTCAATGCAAGAAGTATACGAAATAGGGTAGGGGAACATGCAGCGTGGGTTGGTACCTGGGATTTTGATGTTGTGGCTATTATGG
The DNA here is from genome assembly GCF_047496795.1 of Chiloscyllium punctatum. Lineage (NCBI taxonomy): Eukaryota > Metazoa > Chordata > Chondrichthyes > Orectolobiformes > Hemiscylliidae > Chiloscyllium > Chiloscyllium punctatum. The sequence continues at coordinate 63,839,902 of NC_092745.1, forward strand.
AGACATGGGTAGAATAAGGACAGGATTGGGGGTTGCAGGTTCCACGGTTTAAATGTTTTAGTAGGGTCAGAGGTGGGGGTAAAACAGGGGGAGGTGTGGCATTGCTTATCAAAGAGAGTATTACAGCGGTGGAAAGGACGATGGATGAAGACTCGCCATCTGAGGTAGTTTGGGCTGAGGTTAGGAATAGGAAAGGTGAGGTCACCCTGTTAGGAGTTTTTTTATAGGCCTCCTAATAGTTCTAGAAATGTAGAAGAAAGGATTGCGAGGATGATTCAGGAGAAGAGTGAAAGTAATAAGGTGGTTGTTATGGGGTCTTTAACTTTCCTGATATTGATTGGGAAAGCTATAGCTCAAGTTTGTTAGATGGGTTGGTGTTTTTCCAATGTATGCAGGAGGGTTTCCTGACACAATATGTAGACAGGTCAACAAGAGGTGAGGCCATACTGGATTTGGTTCTGGGTAATGAACCAGGTCAGGTGTTAGAATTGGAGGTAGGTGAGCACTTTGGGGACAGTGACCACAATTCGGTGACTTTTACCCTAGTGATGGAGAGGGATAAGTGTGCACTGCAGGGCAAGAGTTATAGCTGGGGGCAGGGAAATTATGGTGCGGTGAGGCATGACTTAGGATGTGTGGCTTGGAAAAGTAGGCTTCAAGGGAAGGGCGCAATCGATATGTGGAGCTTGTTCAAGGAGCAACTATTGAGTGTCCTTGATAAGTATGTACCTGTCAGGCAGGGAGGCAAGGGTCGTGTGAGGGAGCCGTGGTTTAATAAAGAATTGGAATCCTTGTTAAATGGAAGAGGGCATCCTATGTAAAGATGAGTTGTGAAGGTTCAATTGGGGCAATTGAGTGTTATAAGGTAGCCAGGAAGGATCTGAAGAGAGAGCTAAGAGCAGCAAGGAGGGGACATGAAAAGTCCTTAGTTGGTAGGATTAGGGAAAACCCTAAGGCTTTCTATAGGTATGTCAGGAATAAAAGAATGACTAGGGTAGGAATAGGCTGTGTGGAGGCTGAAGAGATTGGGGAGATACTGAATGAATACTTTTCGTCAGTATTCACTCAGGAACAGGACATTGTTGCCGATGTGAATACTGAGTCACAATTAATTAGAATGGACGGCTTTGAGGTATGTAGGGAAGAGGTGTTGGAAATTCTGGAAAGGGTGAAAATAGATAAGTCCCCTGGGACTGATGGCATTTATCCTAGGATTCTCTGGGAAGCAAAGGAGGAGATTGCAGAGCCATTGGCCTTGATTTTTATGTCCTTGTTGTCTACAGGAATAGTGCCAGAAGACTGGAGGATAGCAAATGTGGTTCCCTTGTTCAAGAAGGGGAGTAGGGATAACCCTAGTAACTATAGGCTGGTGAGTCTCACTTCTGTTGTGGGCAAAGTCTTAGAGAGAATTGTAAGGGATAGGATTTATGAACATCTGGATAGGAATAATATGATCAAGCACAGTCAGCATGGTTTTGTGAAGGGCAGATCGTGCCTCACAAACCTTATTGAATTCTTCGAGAAAGTGACTAAGGAGGTGGACGAGGGGAAAGTGGTAGATGTGGTGTATATGGATTTTAGTAAGGCGCTTGATAAGGTTCCCCATGATAGGCTACTGCAAAAAATATGGAGGCATGGCATTGAGGGTGAGTTGGAGGTTTGGATTAGGAATTGGCTGGCTGGAAGAAGACAGAGGGTAGTAGTTGATGGTAAAGGTTCATCTTGGAGTGCAGTTACTAGTGGTGTTCCGCAAGGATCTGTTTTGGGACCATTGCTGTTTGTCATTTTTATAAATGACCTGGAGGAGGGGCTAGAAGGTTAGGTGAGCAAGTTTGTGGATGATACGAAAGTCGGTGGAGTTGTTGACAGTGAGAAAGGATGTGTCAGGTTACAGCAGGATATAGATAAGCTGCAGAGCTGGGCAGAAAGGTGGCAAATGGAGTTCAATGTGGGTAAGTGTGAGGTGATTCACTTTGGTAAGAGTAACAAAAAGATGGGGTACTGGGCTAATGGTCAGATTCTTGGTAGTGTGGATGAGCAGAGGGATCTTGGTGTCCATGTACACAGATCTCTGAAAGTTGCCACCCAGGTAAATAGTGCAGTGAAGAAGGCATATGACGTACTGGCTTTTATTGGTAGAGGAATTGCGTTCCAGAGTCCTGAGGTCATGTTGCAGTTGTATAAGACTCTGGTGCGGCCGCATCTGGAGTATTGTGTGCAGTTTTGGTTGCCATACTATAGGAAGGATGTGGAGGCACTGGAACGGGTGCAGATGAGGTTTACCAGGATGTTGCCTGGCATGGTAGGAAGATCGTATGAGGAAAGGCTGAGGCACTTGGGGCTGTTTTCATTGGAGAAAAGAAAGTTTAGGGGTGACTTGATAGAGGTGTACAAGATGATTAGGGGTTTAGATAGGGTTGACCATGAGAACCTTCTTCCACGTATGGAGTCAGCTATTACGAGGGGGCATAGCTTTAAATTAAGGGGTGGTAGGTATAGGACAGATGTTAGGGGTAGATTCTTTACTCAGTGAGTCGTGAGTTCATGGAATGCCCTGCCAGTAGCAGTGGTGGACTCTCCCTCTTTATGGGCATTTAAACGGGCATTGGATAGGCATATGGAGGATAGTGGGCTAGTGTAGGTTAGGTGGGCTTGGATTGGTGCAACATCGAGGGCCAAAGGGCCTGTTCTGCGCTGTACTCTTCTATGTTCTATGTTCTATAGTAAAGGTGCAGTTATGTATTTGAAGAATGTGGAATTATTAAGTCTATTTATTTTTGAGATGTGACATTTCTAGCAAGGCTCACATTTATTATTCATCCTAACCGTACCACCATCTACTTGAACCTCTGGAACATCCACAATATTGTGAGGTAGGGAGTTTCAGGATTTTGCATTTCCAAGTCAGAACAGGTATAGCTTTGAGGGGATGTTTGCTTTTTTAAAAGAACACTGCTTTGGGTGAAAGAGCTTTGCTAATTCATTAGAGGATAAAATATTTCAGTTCAACTTCCACCTGCTTCAGAGGTGAGTAATTAGCAACTCTGAACAGGTTGACTACAAAATATCGAAAATATCATTGATTAGCAGCAATGTAAAGTGGCTAATGAAAGTATGCACACTCGGTTAGGGGAATAAACCCTTCAGATACATTTTAATTACAAGCTAACTTTAAAGTTGTGCTGACTTTTATTTATGATGGTCATTAAAACTCCAAAACAACTTTATCTGTTTGAAAACAGTGAATTTAATCTGTTATCCTGCAACATATTAAAACTGAAACTTCAAAGCTTTTAAAACCTTTAGGCTTTTCTGAAGAGGCATCAAAGCATTAGGTCTTAATTATAAATAGCCTGCTGTTAGGATACCAATCAAAACACAAACAATAGTCTGCAAGTAGATAATGCAATAAGACAAAAAATTGTTAATCCTTTTCTTTAGCCTTTGGCTGCTTTCCTTATGTCACACACGATATATCAAACCTACCATGTTATGCACAGACTTGATAACCAACAAAAGCCTGCAGAAAATATAGCACCAGTGATGCAGAGAACTTCTTCCAGAACTATTGATTAAGTAACAAAGGAACATACGTCTCACGGTCAGTAAGTTAAGCTACTGCATCCTTTAATTACTTTAAAGAGTAGTGTGCTAGTCACATTTTGATAGCTGATGTTTTATGTTCTGTGCACATGGGGGACTGACTTGTAGGAGTTTGGTCACAATAACCATTACAGCCTGAGAGAGGGGTCAGAAAGAACAGTAGTACAGCAGTACATTTTTGAGCTCAAGATAAACCGATAGTACTTGTGAGTATTTTTATGGGTTAAGTTTCACATTAGATATCTGCACGGTGTGATTTGAGTCCTCACACAATTGACCTCTATTTTATGTTCCCAAGTTCTGTGGTCAGTGAGACTACACGGGCGAAAAAGTGAAATCCATGTGAAACCATGAACAGTCACACTAGGAAGGTAAATTTATAAAATAGATTGGAAATTCCATTTTGTAATGGTTAAATTTTTACGTCGCATAAGCACAGAGAACAAATGGTTTCATACAGCACTGCTCCTTCAGAAAGACACAGATCCAGCAGACTTGAATGGTAGACATTAAGGAAAAGGGTATAAAGACTTTATGAAGATTTAGTTTTGCCAGTGTACACAATACTTCATTATCATTACTTAGAAGGAGAAGGTAGCTAGTGTAGCACAGTAGTTTTCTGCTTTGACATTTGTCATAATAGCAGTATTGGACTGAATGTTATTTTTTTTTGGCTAAGTGCGAGGTGCATTAAGCTTTTTTGGAGGGATTCTCTCCACAAGGCTTGGCGAGATTCCTTATCAAATGCTGTCTCATTATCTATGTACCCTGCCTCTACAGTATTCCACAGTCCAATAACAGCACTGGAGAGAATTCATTTGACCAGAAGAAAAACAATAGTAGAAGACCACATTACGAAGCCAGTAAGTGAGGATTTGAAGCCTGAAAACCAACAGGGAGCAGCACTCACCAGAGCAGCAGAGGTGACATCAATATTCCAGAAGAGAACCTTCAACTCAAAGCCAGTAAGTGATGCAGGGAAAACACTGTGAGCTAGCAAAACAGGTATCAGCTAACCAGAATAGAAAGGGACAGAGATCTTAAAGAAGGTAATATGAAAGTAATTGGGAGCTCCTGAGGATAAGAGGGATACCATTTCACAAGAACAATGGCTGAGAAGGAAAAATGCAGTGCAAGTTTCCTTTTTGTAATGAGCAACGTCACTGTTGGAAGGAGGCTCCATGAGGCACAGCGACAGAAGACGGGGCAAAGGCTAAAGACGTAATTTATATTGAGACCTCAGTATCACAAAAGTTGTGGAATTTATTTAAGGGGATGAAATGTTGCAAATGGATATGCAGTTCACAATCAACACTCTTCACTTTTGATCCTGCATGCATGTCTTGGCTTCAACAACCTTGCCATAGTGGAAAGAATTCGACTGTTTCCTGAGAACACCCAATTCAGAAACCAACAGCTGCCAACCAACCTGCAAAGCTAAAGCCAGCATAAGGCTTCATTGGGCTTCTCAGGCTCACAGAAGATGCCAAAAAAAATCTATTGATATTACTGAGCTTATGTTGGCACATGAGAACTGTTTCATATTATCACCAGCAAGGATGCCTGCACCTTTACAAGACCAGTGAATGTTTTCCATTCCTATTATCACTGCAGAACTTACCACCCATTGTCTATTACAACAGAATTGTCAGTGCAAGTTTCAAAAGGTAATGGTGAGTGAGAAACAAGCTTCTAGCAAAATGGCTGGCCATGTGAAAGTGTCCAGTTCACCAGAAATCAACGAGGATGAACAAAGTCATCCAACCTAATTATCAAGCTTAAATACAAATCCTTTTGCATTCAGATGTTTTGACAGATTGGCTATAAAGACTTGCCTGAACAAAATAAAGATGAGCTACACAGAAACTCCATGGAAGTCAAACTAATATTCACAATTTAAAGGCAGAGTTAAAACAAATAAATTGTCTGGTCTGAACAATGAAGACGCTGTGAAAAAGAGGATACCTTTTCAAATCAAAAAGAAATTACGTTTTCTAGAAACCCAGAACACTACACGAACAAAAGCACTTGCTTCATGAAAGTAGCTGTCTTCTACGGTGGACATTCATGAGATTTAAAGTTCTCAAGATTATTTCATGAGGCAACTATTTGAGTCAACAGGGAAGGATTTACCTGTGAAAGGAAATCCGGAGATTAAAGGTCATCTAAGTTGATGAGCCAAACAAAGGGCCAAACAGAAATGAATGATATCCTGCATGATGCACACCAAAAAATAAAAGATCTTCCAATGGAGAAGTGATCTACAGACGTCGAGATTCAAGGTCACTATCCTCAAGTCCTATCAAGTCAGAAGTGCATGCTTCCTGGAAGAACTCTGTAGCCTTATCAACACTTACATAGAACATAGAACATAGAAAAATACAGCGCAGTACAGGCCCTTCGGCCCTCGATGTTGCGCCGACCGAAGCCTACCTAACCTACACTAGCCCAATAACCTCCATATGCTTGTCCAATGCCTGCTTAAATGCCCATAAAGAGGGAGAGTCCACCACTGCTACTGGCAGGGCATTCCATGAACTCTCAACCCGCTGAGTAAAAAATCTATCCCTAACATCTGTCCTATATCTACCACCCCTTAATTTAAAGCTGTGTTCCCTACAATTGTGAATTCAGCGCTTTGAGGGAAGAGAGGGTTGTGGTAAATGTAAAAGTAATGAAAGATTGAAATGTACAATAGAGAAAAAAGTTTGTGGGGAGAGGTTGTGTAAGAAGTTGTTCTGGAAGAGTTAATGCTGAGTTACATTGGTTCTACCCAACCTGATGTCACAAAGTCTTGGATGGAGAATCAGTTAATCTTCTCTGAGGTGCCAATGGAGTCAGACTGACATACACTGCTCCCAATCATTGTCATTATGACAAACTAGTTAGTGTCATTATGTCATTTCTTCCAGGCAATGAACTGCATTGTGTTATGCAACTTGAGAATCTCCTTTTGTTCAGATTTTCAAATAGTTTAATCTTTGATAATTAGAAAGGCAGTGAGTCTGAGCATTGAAAGGAGGTTCAGTTGCAGTGAACAACTCTGACCACAAGTTCCTAGCAGTTAATATCCAGAGCCTATTACAATATCATTTGCTGTGCCCCAGATTAGCTGACTGCATGTCCAGCTAGCTGTGCCTATGGCACTTGAAGTTCCGCCCCACAACCCTTATTTAAACTCGCCTTTCTGACCAAGTTTTTTTTTAACCATCATTCCTGCCATCCCCTTACTTGGGAAAAGATCCATTTGTTTATGAATTATGCTTCTATGAAGCATCTTGGGTCATTTATCTACCTTGACGGTGCTCTATAAATCTCAGCTATGTTGATGAAATGTTACAGAGAATGCATTTTGCATGTAGCTAATTTAAAATGACAGGATGGCTGAAGCACCCTGGCTTTGTGATTACCTCTTTACAGTTGTTCATTTATCTCCATCACACCGTTGGGTCCTAAACTTGGCCACACAATTTCTACTGCTCATATTGTCAGCAGAGAAGCAGGACAGAGAAAATGAACAATGATCAGCAATAATTACTATTAACGCAGGTGAAAGAAGAATGCATCATTTATTGGAGAATTTAAAATTCATGGCAGGTTCATTGGAATTTGAAGAGCCATTAAAATTTCCAGCAAAACCCGAGAGCTAGAGAGAAGTCTTCAACTGCAATGCTTAAGAGTAATATCAAATTCTTGCTTTTTTTTAAAAAGAAGTAACAAAAATGGAACTTCAATTAAAAGTTAAAATTTTTAGCAGAAATCTCAGTGCTAGATTCTGAAACAATACAACATAAGCCACAGTTTAAAAGAAAATTTATACAACTCCATATCTTCAACTAAAACATAATCATTCACAGAACACCAAATCACATAATGAATCTGTTCATTACACTTCTAAAAGGCTGACTGGTTTATAACTCATTCCTAATAAAATAAATACAATAAAGTTTTCATTTATTAAAGCTATCCAAAACTCATCATTTTCAGGATGGGCATCATTAGAAAGATCAACATTTATTGTCTAATATTAATTTCCTGAGATGGGAATTATGGTCCAGTTTCTTCAAGCATTGGGAGCAGTTTGAGACAACTGAGCAGACAGTAAGATCATGTGGGAAGGCAGTTAAAATCTACTTCACAAAGATAGGACTGGAGTCACAAATAGGCAAGTTGAGTGAGCACGATATGTTTGCTTCTCTAAAGAACACTGGCATACTGGTTACGTTTTTATAACAATGCAAATGCCTTCTGGCCAATTTGATATATTGGTAAGTTGTTTTTTATTTCCAAACATTTAAAAATTGAATTCAGATTCTCAAAATGGCATTAAAGCAATCTTTCCTCTGGAGTACATTGGTCCAGTAATTTAAGCATTACCATCCCTGCTGGAAAGGGTTAAAATTGAATGGGTTCTTGCCAACAAAATAAAAAAATTAGGATTACATGATGGTGAATAATTATATTCTGGGAGATATTGATTTTAGCTTTCCTTACCACAGTGTCCAAAACAAATATTGGACACATCCTCCTACTTGTTCAAAATGTATATCGGGCATGTTTGGAGGAAAGCAAAATTGAATCATAGTGTATTCTCTAAGTCAAATATTATAAAAGGGTCACACAATGATAATTGTTCCCTACACTTTGCAGTCAAGCAAGCCTCTGGAATGATGCACTCACCTGTTGCCCAGTAACAAGGAGGATTGCACCCTCTTTCCAATGTGCCACTTGCCTATAAATGTGATCCAAAATTAAGAGCTCACTCCAGCAGTTCTGAAGAAGTTTCATTTGGTCATCAACCTGCCAAACACAAAAATACGCTCGGTCAGTGCTCAACTCTTAAACCATTTAACCCACAGTGACAGAGGTGTTCCAATAGCATCAGCATCTCCCCAGCTGTAAAAACACTGATACGGGTACACAGACAAATTCAAACTCTGAAAAGAGTACACACTCTCTTAGTATTAAATTGAATTGAAAGGAAAAGCACTATCCTGGAATGAACAACTTTGAAAATTAATTAAATATCTGAATAAAATAGTTTCTGCCCCAAAAGAGAAATGAAAATATTCTGTAATAACATGGCATCAATAGTTTTGGGTATGTTTTAATAACTGTGCCATCCTCATCTTAAGTTTTTCAGTGTAAAATTAATAACTGCAGTGTGTAACTCACAACAGCTGACAGATGATCAATACTGAAATATATATAAACGTGTGGGTGGCTATTGAGTTCAAATGCAATTGAGAGAGAGTACAGTTTCAGGTTTGTGTATTACAATCAGTGTCCATCATGATATGACAGAGACTTCATGCAAATGAATGAGTCATTCTCGGAAAAGAACGACTGCTTTATGTTCATAAGGTCAGCTGGCATTTAAGATAAAAAAAACCCACTGTGCAAAAGATCCATGTACTAATGGTCAACTCCTTTAGCCTGTTGCCCATTCTGCTCTACATTTGGTGACATCCTCTCCACTGTTATAGATTCCTTGCCAGTTCCTTTCCTTCCACACTTTGTCAGTTTGTTTCAACATGGTATATAATCAGTACAACAAAATATAGCATTGAGGTATAGATCTGCCTGACAAGGGAATTCATTCTCAGAAATAAAGCAGAAATTCAATATGTTTAGCATATTATTCCCAAACAACAAATAGCCATTGGGCATTTATAATGCATTCATTTTAAATAAAATATATCTATAAATACTTAATTTCTTGAGATTAGGCTGTGGAGGACTCAAGCAACTCTAACATTTCAGATCACAAGTATCTATATGTATTGGAGAAATATATCAAACTTCAACAAATAGTGAGTTACCTTGAAGGCTACAAGAAAGAACTTCGAATATTTGCCCTATTTTTTTCCTTGAAATTGTCACTTGTCAATAATATCACAATTTTAAAAATGTCTTTTTCTGATTTTACATGTAGCTTTCTGTGTCTCTCTGAAGGTGGGAAATAAACAAATTGGCTAATTCATGTGTCAACTTTAAGACAGCTGTTTTTCCACTGTTAAAATGGATTACATCAGAGGAATTGGGAGATGAATATCTATCCAGGTGATAGAAACACTGAATGTTAATTACTGAACATTGTTAAATTGCTTATATTTCCATCAATGGCTAGTTTAACTATTGTATCAGTGGATCTTACAAACAAGATTGTTGCAGTTTGGTTGTGTGTTGAATGTACATACACTTTTTTGTTTGGTAGCTCAGAAACCGTCCTCTTTCTGTGAAACATTGCTCATTGGATAGACCTTTCATAGGAATATTTCATAGTGGGTTATTAATGGTGAATGATGCCTGTCTATCTTTCTTTATACCAGCCAAAGGAAGAGAGAGATTCAACTGTAAATAAAGTATTCATTCCCAGTTGGCCAAAGATAACGAAGCACTTCCTGAGAATTAATTTCTCAATAAAGCATTTCCTCCAGAATGTATAACTCAAACTACTAAAGTTGCTAAAGTCTTCTTATTTTTGTTTTCTGGGAGGTGGATTGCGAGTTAGGTAGATATTATAATTTAGCTAATTTCTCTTAATCTTGCTTGCATTAGTCTAACCTTTTAATATGGTCCATTACTGTCAGTCCAAGACTTTTAATCTGTTGGTCTGTTCTCTTCTGACCATCAGTGAAGTCAGAAATGTATTATTTTTACTACAGAGTTTGTTAGGAAAAAAACTTCATTGTTCACTCTTGTGATGTGCTATCGGTGAATATTGCTCTTAAATATTGTTCTTCAGTTCATAAGTAGCTGATGCTTTCCAATGAAAGCAGATGTTTGTATTAAGCAATGAAGAAATATTAGCAGGAGTAAGCCTTAACCATTGCACATTGAATTTAATAATACATTTATTACATCTTGTTAATTAACAGCTTTGGGAGGCCAGCCACCCTTCCCCCATCCATAATATGACTGCCCCAGATTAGTGGCCCACCCGACCTGGAAGCCAATTCAATGTGATTTTCCCATTCAGGAATCTAGTCACCTTTCCTGGCCACTGTGGAAGGAGTTGATCAGGGCAGTAGTGGGTTGAGGCTCTTAAGTGGCTATTAATTAACCACTTTTAGGAGCAGAGTGGCTGGCGAGTCGAGAAGGTTCTCATCTAGCACTTTGTGTCTGAGGTGGTACAAACAGCAATAATTCCAATCCAGGGTGCACCTGCCCAAATTCTTTTCCCTTCCTGTCACCTCTCTCACCACCTTCAGGGAGGGGAAAATAACAACAGTAATTGCTGGAGAAACTCAGTAGGTCTGGCAGCCTCCGTGGGAAGCTGAGTTCATGTTTCGGGTCCAATGACTTCCCACAGATGCTACCAGACCTGCTGAGTTTCTCCAGCTATTTCTGTTTTTTTTGTTTCAGATCTCTAGCATCCAGCAGATGTTAGCATCACCAATCCGTTGCCAAACCAACTCAGTTAACTGACTCCCTTTGCCTTGAAGTGTACCATATTCTGTTGGTATTTCATTATAGAGTCAACAAACTGCTAAATGTACTGATCTACGATTTTTTCACAAATCTGCTTTCTTTCAGTTCAATTCCTTAAACTTTGACTTTCAATGTTTCTTAGTCAAGAATGGTCAAAATTCCACGAAGTAATTTAGTAAAATGTAATAATGTGCAGTTCAAATTTTGCTAATTACAATAACTAAACTTGGCTTTATCGTCTAGTTGCCAAGATCACTTCTTTTGTGTTTCATCAAAGGTATGAAACAAACATTAATTGTTTCATTATAATTGATTGCTGGAGACTAGCACTTTGTGATTTTGCATTCCCAACATTGTTGTACTTCAAAATCTGCCAAAAATACTATGGCTGGTCAAAGAAAGGATGGATCAGAAAAGCCCACTGAAACCATTGATCCAATTCTCTGCAGAAAATCACCATGTGCATCTGCCAGGTCAGTTGAGTTTTATCTGATTGACAATAGGATGGTATTCTATTGTCAATATATTCTGCAATCAACATTCCTTTAAATTAAGAGAACATGATGTAAGCAATTTGTAAGATGGTGCCAAATAAATGAGCAAGCTCCACTCTTTACTTAATGGCTGAGTCCTGATTGGAATCATCTGCAGGTCCACTGTGTGGTATTGGGATATTTCAAACAGCTAGCCCACTGGAGAAAGATTAACATGTAAGTAGGGGAAGGCGGAGGAAGTGATCTGGAGCAAGATCTGGGCAAGAATCATGAGGTCTAACATTTGAAAAGTATTAATAATCCTTCTGACCACAACAAAAATTACTTTCATACCTAAAACTGTTCGAACATGCCATTTGTTCACAGTTGGTGCTAAAGAACTGAACATACCCAGGGAAGTCCATGCTTCTTCCCATTGAAAATTGAAAATGTGTTTCACCAGCTGGCATAAGGTGCCATCATGCCTAAGCAGCTAGGTTTCTGACTGGTTTGGACTGGATTGCCAGCTGGCCATTTCAAGGCCCAGTTGAAAGTTGTGTCAAAGAGGCCGGGGTCAGGCAAAAGAGATGTGATTTTTAGATTACATTACAGTGTGGAAACAAGCCCTTCGGCCCAACAAGTCCACACCGACCCGCCGAAGCGCAACCCACCCATACCCCTACATTTACCCCTTACCTAACACTACGGGCAATTTAGCATGGCCAATTCACCTGACCTGCACATCTTTGGACTGTGAGAGGAAACCGGAGCACCCGGAGGAAACCCACGCAGACACGGGGAGAACGTGCAAACTCTACACAGTCAGTCGCCTGAGGCGGGAATTGAACCTGGGTCTCTGGCGCTGTGAGGCAGCAGTGCTAACCACTGTGCCACTGTGCAGCCCGCAAATTTTGATAATTCTGATTTGCGTTGGCCGACATTTCTGTTTGTGCTGGATCATGGAGTGGGCTACAGTTGCAAATCAGCACCAAACTCTTCTAGACCAATGACATCCTCTTTGTGAGCCCTGAAATTTAAGTGGCTCTGGGCCATGTAGTGTTGGCACACTTTGTAGTTGCTTTGGAAATAAACTGCATCATTCCTATTCGCTAAATGCCATTTCAGCTACATGATATATGTGAATGAAGCAGTATCTTAGGTTCATTCTGATTAGGTGCATTCTCTGGAATGCTTTCTTAATATGGAAAATCACGTGGGCAAAGCCACCTCAGATCACAGCTTAGAAAGGAGGCCATTCAAACTTGTTAAGTCAAACCTGACTTGCTTCAAGACCAATTCATCTATTAACATTCACCTGGCTTTTCCCGTTGTCTTCAAAATCAGATAATGACCCAATTTTCTTTTGAAAACCACAATTAAAACTGCCTTCAAACCATTTGCCAATCACCTTGAACCTATGTCTGCTGTTTCTCAATCCTTCCACCAATGAGAACAGTTTCTCCCTGTCTTCCCCAGTTTCTCCCAGACTATCCATGATTCTGAATATACCTGTCAAACCTCTTCTCAAGCTTCTCTAAGGAGAATAGTCCCAACTTCTCCAGTCTACCTTCATGATCTCTGTTCCTCATTCCTGAAACCATTGTCGTGAATCTTTGATGCATCCTCCTTAATGCCTTAATTTTTTCCCAGAGTATCATGCTTAAAGTTGCATACAATAATCCAAAGTTAAAAATCGCACAACACCAAGTTATAGTCCAATAGGTTTTATTGGAAACATTAGCTTTTGGAGCACTGCTCATTCATGATGAAGGAGCAGCGCTCCGAAAGCTAGTGCTTCCAATTAAACCTGTTGGACTATAACCTGGTGTTGTGTGATTTTTAACTTTGTACACCCCAGTCCAACACCAACATCTCCAATTTACAATAATCCAGCTGACGCCAAACCAGTATTGTACAGAGGCGTATCATAGTTCCCTGGCTTTGTTCTTTCTGACGTTATTTATAAAGTTCATCCTTTTTTTAACCTGCCCTGCCACTTTCCATGACTTGTGCACATGTACTCCCCAGTCCTTCTACCCCTGAAGTACAGCTAGCTTATCGAATTTTTCTTCCTTATCAATGTTAAATCTTTACAGGGTCCCAACTACCTCCTCTTTTGACATGGCAATAGCTTGTTCTTTGGTAAAGATGAATGCAAATTAGTCTTTTAGTACTTCAGCCACATCCTTGCCTCCATGTTAAGATTCTCTATTAGATCCATCATTAGCCATACTTCTTTTCCCACCTTTATAGTGTGTGCAAGTCATTTCACTCTGAATCCATTACTTTTACGACTGAGGAAGATTAGCAATTTATATATAATAAACAATAAAAACATCTTCCTGATACTCAATGCAGTCTCTAATACATTACTCTCGATGCTCCAAATATGTTGTATTTCTCATAAGAATGGCTAGAATTTTTTAAAACTTAAATCACCTCATGCCATGTAAAATTAAACCATTTTTAATTAGAGACTTTAAAACTCAGAGGGGGGATGAAATTTCTTCACATAACTCTGCTTCCAGTAATTGTGCTAAATCTTGAAGGAGAGGGCAGCATTATGGACCACTAAGATTTACCAGGATGTTGTTGGGACTGGAAGGTTTAAGTTATTAGGAGAGGCTGGATAGGTTGAGATATTTTTCCCTGAAGGGTATGAGTTTGAGGGGTGACATTATAGAGGTTTATAAAATCATGAGAGGGATAGGTAAGATGAACAGCAAAGGTCTTTTCCCCAGGGTAGGGTAGTCCAATGCTAGAAGGTATAGGTTTAAGGTGAGGGGCAACTTTTTCACATAGTGTATCATGTATATATGGCACGAACTGCCAGAGGAAGTGGTAGGACTTCAACTAATGAAGGAGTAGTGCTTTGAAAACTTGTGATCTCAAACAAACCTGTTGGACTATAACCTGGTGTCGTGCGACTTCTGACTTTCTCCACCCGAATCCAACACTGACATGTCCACATCATGGTACATGCAGATTCAGTTACAGCATTTAAGTTTGGACAGGTACATGAAAAGAAAAGATTTAGAGGGATATGAGCCAAACACAGGCAAATGGGACTAGCTTAGTTTGGGAAACCTGGATGGCATGGACAAATTGGACCGAGTGGTCTGTTTCCTTGCTGTATGACTATATTTTTCAATAATATTGCTGCAGTATTTAGATTTACAGGACTGCAGTAAGGAGGATGCACAAAGATCAGAGACAAAGTAAGGTGTTTAGATCAATATTGTAACAAAATTGTTATACGGGTTTTGCAAGTCTTTCTCTGAATCCTTCAGACATCAATTTTATAATTGTGTCAAAAGCAGTCAGAAAGCTAAAGGAAAATTCCCAGTGAGTCTTGTTCACTGGGAATATAAATATACCAGTTACTATAATTAGCAATAAGTGATTACTTAGAAGAGAAAACAATCATGTTTTGGATAATTCTGCTTCAGATATGTGTACTGTATATGTGTTTTCAAAAATAGAAGGAAACCGGAATAATGTGCTTTTGCAAAGAGGACCTAAGTTCAAAGAATTCTGTGCAACCTTGGTGCCGTTGCCAAGCAAAATTGCATTATTCCTCGCTGAGTCACAGATGGCACAAAAGACAACCACAGCCTGTGTATTGTCCACAGATAAGAGGATGGTGAGATACATCTGAATTGTACTTTGTTTCAAATCACAATTATTCATATAAACTAATTTGAGATATAACCAGCATCTTCAATCTGCAATTTTAAAGAACTTCCTGATTTAAAAACAAAAAGACTTCAAGATCTTAGTAGTTAATGTATTATGATAGAATTGACAGTAGCATTCAAAAACAAGAAAGAAAAATATACACATTTTTCTGCCCTCCATTAAACCAGTTGAAGTCAAGGCAACAGTGGTCTCGATGGTAAAATGGAAAGCTGGGTCAAACCCCCACATCAATTGTTTCTTGGGGCTATGTCCTGTAATTGTGTCCATCAGGTAATCAGTTCCACTGGTCCCATGATGTTGCTTCTTTAAAATTGGAGCTTCTGCCAGTGGTGGTGAGAAGGGTCACTTAAATGGCCTTATTTAGCCTCTCTTCACTTTGGACAGAAGGATCACTCCTGACGTACCTTGTTCCTGAGTGAATTGCTCTGTGTTGGGAAGGTGTTAGACGCTCCTGCCTTCCACCCTAATTCTACCACCTCCCTATTTCACAACACCACCCTCCATCCCCAACTTCTTGCGCATCAGGTTAAATGCTACCTATTTTATGCAAGGGATTATTCAAATTGTGTTCAATGCACAACATATGATCTGCGTAGCTCTGAACATTACTTTGTTAAGGCTGCATTGGAAGTAAGTTTACTTTTTCAACACAATGACCAATGGTTAAAACCTCGGTGACAACTTGAGGTTTTGCTTTCAAAAGATTTTCATATCATCCTAAAGGGCTACTAACAATAGTTAACGTATGTTTCACCAGTTATGAGGTCCGTTGCTACATTTTTTCTAATTTTGCTATATAGCTCTCTTAAATTGGATCAAAGTGTTGCACGTGGTCATCAATCTTTGAAAACACTTGAGGTATATTTTGCCGAGATTGGAGCTGCTAAACAGCTTCTGAGATGACCAAAGTGTGGTTTTAAGCGACAATACCAGTTTAGTTGATATATTTTGCAAAGCGCCATTTTGGTAAAGGAGCTGAAGCCAACACTAGCCATGCCTAAGGGTCGTTAAACAGTTGATTGCCACCCAAGTGCATGCTCACTCTCTCTAGAAAGAGTTTTAAAAAGATTTTTATGGCTTTTCTGGTGATAAGAGCTAAAGTTAACATCTGTTCTTAATAGCGACTAGCTGTTTGGGTGTAAACTTGGTGTTGATGTTGCTTTCAAATGGTACTTAGAGGGATACTCACTACTTCATGTTCACTATACTGGGAGCTATGAAGAGGCCCTTGATGACATTGGGAGATTTTCCAGGGTATTGGTCAAGACTTCACCAATATCTGAGCACATTTACTTCAGAAATTCTCAGAGGACTTCACCCATGGCTGTGCTACTTCATCTGCTCAGATACTTTATAAAAGTTACCAGGATTAAGAGAGCTCTTGATTGTGGGAATTTTGCTTGAGGTCCCCCTTGGCCTGGGCAGGAAATGGGAGGAGATCATGAGTAACAACAATAACAACTTATGTTTATGTGGTGCCTTTAATGCAATGAAATGTCCTAAGGTGTTTCACAGGAGCCTTATTTTTGAAAAAATTGACATTGGGTCATATACATTGTTAAAGCAAATGATCAAAAGATTGGCCAAAAAATAACATTTAACAAATGTTTTAGTATTTATTTCTGGGGGATGTGGGCATTTCTGGCTGGCCAGAATTTATTGCCAGTCTGTAGTTGCCCTTGAGAAAGTGGTGGTGAGCTGCCTTCTTGAACTGCCGCAGTCCACTTTCTGTGAGTTGACCAAGCGACAGGGGAGGAATGCCAATATATTTCCAAATCAGGATGGTGAGTGGCTTGGAGGGGAACGTGAAGATGTGGTGTTCCCATATATCTGGTGTCCTTGTCCTTCTAGTGATCCTGAGTTTGGGAGGTGCTGTCTGAGGATTGTTGGTGAGTTTCTGCAATGCATCTTGTAGATAGTACACACTGCTGCTACTGAGCGCCTGTCGTGGAAGGAGTTGATGCTTGTGGATGTGGTGCCAATCAAGTGGGCTGCTTTGTCCTGGATAATGTTAAGCTTCTTGAGTGTTGTTGGAGCTGCACCCATCCAGGCAAGTGGGGAATATTCCATCACATTCCTGACTTGTGCCTGGTAGATGGGGGACAGGCTTTCAGGAGTGAGGAGGGACTTACTCACCACAATATTCCTAGCCTCTGACCTGCTCTTGTAGCTGCTGTGTTTATGTGGTGTGTCCAAATTAATTTCTGATCAATGGTAACTCCTAGGATGTTGATACTGGGGGCATTAGTGATGGTAACTCCTAGGTCATCAAGGGGTGGTGGTTAGATTGTCTCTTATTGGAGATGGTCATAGCCTAGCATTTTTGTGTGGTGCAAATGTTACATACCACTTGCCAGCCCAAGTCTGGATATTGTCTAGATCTTATTGCATTTGGACATTTAAAGAATGGAAGAACGATGGAGAGATAGAGGGGTATTGGAGGGAGCGGGAAGGGGTGTGGATTTTGGAGGGCCTAAGCAACTGAAGGAACAGCCACTATAATGGGATGATTAAAATCGAGAAAGCCTAAGAGGCTAGAACATAAGATTGGAGATATCTTGGAGGGTGATAGGGCTGGAGAAGATTGCAGAGATAGACAAGTCTAAGGCAATGGAAAGGTTTGGAAACATGAACATGAATTTTAAAATTGAGGCAATCTAGAGTTAACATAAATCAGTGGATGGGTAAACCAGACTTGCTGTGAGATTCGGTTTGCCAAGGTTCCAAACTGGTTCATTCAACTTTCAAGCAGTTGTCAAGAAGTGAGTTGGAATTGTTGGCTCGGAAATAGTTTTGTTCTTCCCATTATTTAGTGGTAGAAAATTTCTGATCACCCCATACTGAAAGCTGGACATAAGAAATCAGCTAATTCAAAGATAGTGGTGGGGTTGAGAGAGGTGAAATAGTGCTGTATGCTGCCACATATATGTCAAAACCAACAGAGTATTTTTGTATCATATATTGCAAGGCACCTAATAGAGGACTATTAGGAAGGGGTCAGTACCTAGCTGTATACATTCCTACTATCAATGGTGTGGTCAACTATATGTGCAGACAGATCAAGATGGATAACAGAAAATTCTTATCTTTGTTACAGTCATATTACACATAATTTGTGACAGATTTAAGGAGCTATCTTAATATTGTGGTGAGATTGCTAACCTAAATGAAGGAATTTGAACATTATGAACCAGGAATGATGGCCTGATTTTGGAGGCTACAACACATTCATTGATTTTGGAGAGAAAAAGGAGTTCAAGATGGGGCTACAATTGCAAAGCGAAAAGCCTTAAGGCACACTTTCTTTAGGAGGGGGCTATGAAAGTAGATTTGAAGAAGATCAGGGAAGGGGCGATACCTTAGAAGAGAGAACTATTAACAATATTGACTAATAACATGAGGGAAGATTGGGAGTTTAGTGGGAATAGAGTTGATTGTTGGAAGTTGGGTAGAGCTGCTGCAGAAGGGGAAATGCAAAGTCAATAGCCTCCACCCAGGATGTCCCACCATCACCATCACCTCCCCCCTCCCAGACCTCAAAGATTAAGAGTGCCACATCTGAGAAAATCGGCATCCTGTTCCTCAGTTCCTGCAAAACGTACTGCTGTGTCCAAGACCAGCCAGGGCACTCCAAACCTTTAGTTTAAGATACTGTGGAGAGTTCACATACATCGTTCTCTGAAAATGCAGCACGTACATGCTAAGGGCACAGGTTTCTGATTTAGCACTGCAAAGCATGTTACATTTATGGTAATTAGCAGTAATGGTCAAAATTGTACACTAAATACAGACTTTCAAACAGGTTAATCTTATTCCTGATGAAATGGCTTATGCCTGAAATGTTGATTCTCCTGCTCCTTGGATGCTGCCTGACCTGCTGTGCTTTTCCAGTGTCCCACCTTTTGACTCTGATCACCAGCACCTGCAGTCCTCACTCTCTCCTATCTGATTGCCCAATCATTTAGCTTCTTTTTCACCCTTAGGACAAAATAAACCCCAATGTGTCTCAGCGATGCTGATGTACTCTCAACCTTATTGTTTGTTTTAAAAACGGGAAGAAATACTATTGTTCACTGCTGAAATCACTGCAGAATCACAATTCCTTCCACAAACACTTTAACTGGTTCAACCCATGGAGGGAGATTCTACCAAGCCTGACCCTCCTCCCATTCCTGGAGAAAGTGAGGACTGCAGATGCTGGAGATCAGAGCTGAAAATGTGTTGCTGGAAAAGCGCAGCAGGTCAGGCAGCATCCAAGGAACAGGAGAATCAATGTTTCGGGCATGAGCCCGTCTTCAGGAATGAGGAAAGTGTGCCAAACAGGCTAAGAGAAAAGGTAGGGAGGAGGGACTTGGGGGAGG
Organism: Chiloscyllium punctatum; assembly: GCF_047496795.1. NCBI lineage: Eukaryota > Metazoa > Chordata > Chondrichthyes > Orectolobiformes > Hemiscylliidae > Chiloscyllium > Chiloscyllium punctatum. The sequence continues at coordinate 63,859,472 of NC_092745.1, forward strand.
GGCGTTGGAAATGCGGAAGGAGGTTAAGGTGAGGGTGATAAGGTGAGGGTGATAGGCCGGAGTGGGGGTGGGGGCGGAGAGGTCAGGAAGAAGATTGTAGGCTAGGAAGGTGGTGCTGAGTTCGAGGGTTGGGACAGAGACAAGGTGGGGGGAGGGGAAATGAGGAAACTGGAGAAATCTGAGTTCATCCCTCGTGGTTGGAGGGTTCCTAGGCCCAACCAACCCAACCATCCCGTGGCTCAACACTTCAACTCCCCCTCCCACTCCACCAAGGACATGCAGGTCCTTGGACTCCTCCATCGCCAGGCCATAGCAACACGACGGGTGGAGGAAGAGCGCCTCATCTTCTGCCTAGGAACCCTCCAACCACAAGGGATGAACTCAGATTTCTCCAGTTTTCTCATTTCCCATACCCCCACCTTGTCTCAGTCCCAAGCCTCAAACTCAGCACCACCTTCCTAACCTGCAATCTTCTTCCTGACCTCTCCGCCCCCACCCCCACTCCGGCCTATCACCCTCCCCTTAACCTCCTTCCACCTATCGCATTTCCAACGCCACTCCCCCAAGTCCCTCCTCCCTACCTTTTATCTTAGCCTGCTTGGCACACTTTCCTCTTTCCTGAAGAAGGGCTCATGCCTGAAACATCGATTCTCCTGCTCCTTGGATGCTGCCTGACCTGCTGCGCTTTTCCAGCAACACATTTTCACCTCCTCCCATTCCACCAACTAACTCCATTAACGCAAACTCAACCAACACTGCACACACTAAGGTGTGATTAAAGAACGTTCAATGTTAAATCTATTTCTCTCTCCACAAATCCTTCCTGACTCTCTAAGCATTTCCAATCTTTTCTGTTGTTATTTCAGATTTCTCCTACCCAGAGTATTTTGCTTTTGCAGAAATTCAAGATAACCTCCCATGCTACTTTCAAAAGGTGTGACATCTTTAAAATAATGTTTCAAACTATGAGACTTGAATCTTGCTAAACTTGTATTCAAGTCACCAATGGAATTGAAAGAATTAAATGGTTTATTGTGGTTGCAATCATTCATAACAATCAAATAGGACAAACAGCACTTTCTTTTAGCTGGTTCAACAGACACAATACTTGGCTGGTACATGGATAGTGCTGGATTTAGTATGTAAAGCTTGATGCGTGTATCTGAGTGATCAAAAAGATGAACAAGCTTTTCTTCGGTATGGCATAGAAAGACTTTGGTCCAAACTACATTATCACTTTGCTCCCCAATGTCACCACCATCATACACACACACACACAAAACTAGAAATGCAATTTCTGTCAGGTCACATTTGAGATTGTCATTGCAATTTTCACCGAAAGCAGTCAAGACATTTTTTCATCTCAGTCTTGTTGGTCAAGTCCTGACAGTGTTCTCAATGAACTTCGCACATTGAGTGCACTGTGCAATGAAGTGGCACTTACAAAAAATGTGCCAGGGTTGGAGGATTTGAGCTATAGGAAGAGGCTGAACAGGCTGGGGCAGTTTTCCCAGGAGCATCGGAGGCTGAGGGGTGACCTTATAGAGGTTTATAACATCATGAGGGGCATGGATAGGATAAATAGACAAAGTATTTTCCCTGGGGTCGGGGAGTCCAGAACTAGAGGGCATGGATTTAGGGTGAGAGGGGAAAGATATAAAAGAGAGCTAAGGGGCAACTTTTTCACTCAGAGGGTGGTACGTGTTTGGAATGAGCTGCCAGAGGAAGTGGTGGAGGCTGGTACAATTGCAGCATTTAAGAGACATTTGGATGGGTATATGAATAGGAAGGGTTTGGAGGGATATGGGCCGGGTGCTGGCAGGTGGGACTAGATTGGGTTGGGATATCTGGTCGGCATGGACAGGTTGGACCGAAGGGTCTGTTTCCATGCTGTACATCTCTATGACTCTATGACCTTTTATCTTCCAGGGAATTGTTACGCTGCAGGATAAGACCACTAATGAGTAAAGCAAGGTTGGAATTTTTTTCCAAATAGCAGGCATCAGATACTTCCAGTTCCAATTCAGTACAGTAGAGGTCCTACACCTGGTTCTCCTTCAAAGTCAGCTCCCAAAAGTTAAGAAGGCAATGATTTAATTCATTCTTCTGTGAAGAGAGCTCTGATAGCCATTCATGAAAGAAACTGAGTTTTTGGTTTAAGTTAAAGTCCCTATTTACCCACACACAAAAATGGTGCTGTTCCCATATCTCAAAATCTCTAATTTATCTGTGTTTCCTCTGACATGAGCTGCCTTGTTTAAAGTTATTCGTCAAGTAATTTGCACACTTTGTGACACTGTCTGTACACTCATTTATTATTAATTCTATTATAGAAACAAGTTATCTTAAGCAAGTGAGTCTGTAAGCCAAAGAAAAAAAATGCCTGAGGTGTCATTAAATATGAAGGAGTCAAAGCTGAACAAGAGTGTTATTGTTGGACGTACTGCTCTTCCCACACCTCCTCACATTAGTTCATTCAAACTGTTACTGATAAATGAAAGTGATCATTGAAGTCAGTAAACAGAGCAGAAGAAAAATCTCTCAAATATACATAGGCAAAATAACATCTGTGTTCCCCTTATCTCCACTGTGTAACCATCCTTTGTACATTCTGTGACATTCCACTAAAAACGATTTATCACTTTTCACTGTCAACGGTGGTGGTACCAGGGGACTGGAGAGTGGCGAATGTTGTGCCCCTGTTCCAAAAATGGAATAGAGATAACCCTGGGAATTACAGGCCAGTTAGTCTTACTTCGGTGATAGGCAAAGTAATGAAAAGGGTACTGAGGGATAGGATTTATGAGTATCTGGAAAGACACTGCTTGATTAGGGACAGCCAGCACGGATTTGTGAGGGGTAGGTCTTGCCTTACAAGTCTTATTGAATTCTTTGAGGAGGATGTGGATGTGGATGAGGGTAGAGCAGTAGATGTAGTGTACATGGATTTTAGTAAGGCATTTGATAAGGTTCCCCATGGTAGGCTTATGCGGAAAGTCAGGAGGCATGGGATAGAGGGAAATTTGGCCAGTTGGATAGAAAACTGGTTAACCGGTCAAAGTCAGAGTTGTGGTAGATGGTAAATATTCAGCCTGGAGTCCAGTTACAAGTGGAGTTCCACAGGGATCAGTTCTGGGTCCTCTGCTGTTTGTAATTTTTATTAATGATTTGGAAGAGGGAGTCGAAGGGTGGGTCAGTAAATTTGCAGATGATACGAAGATAGGTGGAGTTGTGGATAGTGAGGAGGGCTGTTGTCGGCTGCAAAGGGACTTAGATATGATGCAGAGCTGGGCTGAGGAGTGGCAGATGGAGTTCAACCCTGTCAAATGTGAGGTTGTCCATTTTGGAAGGACAAATAAGAATGCAGAATACAGCGTTAACGGTAGGGTTCTTAGTAAGGTGGAGGAGCAGAGGGATCTTGGGGTCTACGTTCATAGATCTTTGAAAGTTGCCACTCAGGTGGATAGAGCTTGTAAGAAGGCCTATGGTGTATTAGCATTCATTAGTAGAGGGATTGAATTCAAAAGTTGTGAAGTGATGTTGCAGCTGTATAGGACCTTGGTAAGGCCACATTTGGAGTACTGTATGCAGTTCTGGTCACCTCACTTTAGGAAAGATGTGGAAGCTTTGGAGAACGTGCAGAGAAGATTTACCAGGATGTTGCCTGGAATGGAGAATATGTCGTACGAAGATAGGTTGAGAGTGCTAGGCCTTTTCTCATTGAAACGGTGAAGGATGAGGGGTGACTTGATAGAGGTTTATAAGATGATCAGAGGAACAGATAGAGTAGACAGTCAGAGACTTTTTCCCCAGGTACAACAGAGTGTTACAAGGGGACATAAATTTAAGGTGAAGGGTGGAAGGTATAGGGGGGATGTCAGGGGTGGGTTCTTTACCCAGAGAGTGGTGGGGGCATGGAATGCGCTGCCTATGGGAATGGCAGAGTCAGAATCATTGGTAACCTTTAAGTGGCAATTGGATAGGTACATGGATGGGTGCTTAAGCTAGGACAAATGTTCGGCACAACTTCGTGGGCCGAAGGGCCTGTTCTGTGCTGTATTGTTCTATGTTCTATGTTCTACTTTACAGACAGAGACTTGGATGCCGTGCTGCACGGTTCGCTGTAGATGTAAGATGTCCTCTTCCCCAAGGACCAGCAGAGAAGGCCACAACACCAGACTATGCCAGCTGCTCTAAGTTTGCCACCCAGACCAGTGCAGTCTCACACATTTGGAGAAATGCACAGCATAATGGAAAGAAAGCCAATGCTGTCTCCATTCTACACAGTAAGTGCCATCAACGTCTCTCCAATACCTCACACTTCCTCTGTTTCTGCTCCTCTGTCTCAACCTCCCACCAAAGCTCATGTTCTACTACTTTCGCTTGAAACTGTGATATCTTCCCTCACTCACTGCATGCCCTCTGTGCTCCCTCAGTTGGACACATTTCCACCTTCATACCTTCCTGTTTCTCATTCACGGAAGAAAATGGCCCCTGAGTCACAATGAGTAGTAGATTGCTGATATTCAATTCCTTAACAGGATCCAGACGTGGACTGCCCCATTTGGCTGACTGACCATGCCACAGCCCATGGACTGGTATTGGAGGTTGCCCTTGACCTACTGGATCAGGTCCCTCTGAGTGAAAGCTACCTCCCTTGACTTGACTGAGGACCACTGACAGCTCTGATAGGCTTCCAGGCTTGTGCTGTGCTAATTGGCAAGATATTACAGCAGTAGTTTGAGCTCGCTACATCTAGCTGTGGGCAAGATGGCAGGGCTGCTGTGAGCTTCCAGGTTGCCACAAAGTAAGTGAGTGCTTAGACAGCAAGTGAGCAGCTGAAAGGGACAGCCTGCTCTATTCCATATGCTGGCTGTGTGTCCCTGAGTGCACAGTATCCTTGCTGTTGCATCACAATGAGAGTTACTGGTGCAGCCCAAGGTACAGCACTGATGGGCAGAGGTTGTCCTCTAAATGAGTCTGAGATGTGCCATGAGGGAAATACATTGAATATCACATATTGGATGCCAATGTTGTGGACACCGGGATGTAACTTAATCCTCAAAGCATGCTCAAGATGTTGGTTCAACATGGATCTCCTTTAGAACATAACACTGGGTTGAGGTCACCAGGTACTTGTGCTTACTTCAATGTCAACAATTCTGAAAGGCCAGCTTGTTCTGTATCATTTGGTAAGCTGAATAATAATGAAGCGGGTTGTAGCATTCATAAGTTGTTTAAACAAGTTATAATTCCTCTTCATTGATAACATAAGCCCCTATATCATTCCATCCCACATCTTCTTTGTGACAACAATGACCACTGAAGGTAATTAATTTTCACCCATAAAGTAGTTTGAGGTGTAGTAACAAAAGGACATTTTCAAATGCAAGTCTTTTGTTTTCCTGTTGACCTGCTACCGATTCAGTTAGACAGACTTTGGCAAAAGGAGAATGCGTTGTTTCTTTCCTGCGAGCTTTTGTGCATTCAGGCATCGTTTAAGTCATAGTATGACTTCTGTGCTGATGTTCATTTTACAATCTGCTGCAGTGCAACTGAGCATTAACTCTCCTGGTGCTGAATAATTTCTGCAGGACAGAAATTTCACCTCAATTTCAGAATTGTGTAAACAAGAAACGCTGTGCAGAAGCAATCAACTATCACAAAAAAACTGAATTGGAGAGTTTTCTGGTCGTTTTGATCCAGTTTATGAGGCATTGCATTCACCACGTGATTATTAGGGCTAGATTTGCCAGGTTTCTTGAGGTTTTGGCTGCACACAGTCCTATAGGGTGGCTGTACAAGGTCCAAGGCAGAGACTTTTAACATGCTAATGTTTGTAGTCCTGCTAATATGTCAGTAACAATTGTAATGTATTTTATATTGTTGCATTTGCATGATCAACCAAGCAAAAAGGTTGTTATATGAGAATATGTGCTTGGCTTTTCAATCCCTTAAGTTTTGATCTAAAATGGAGAATAACCCTCTCACATTTGACAGCCCACTAAACACGCTGTGTCATTACATTTTCAAAAATGTATTCTTGGGATAAGAGCAACACAAGTGGATCCATTGTTTATTGCCAATGCTTTGTTAGCCTTGAGAAGTTGGATATGTTTCTAATATAGATACACAGATTGTATTTATAGTGTCCCTTCCATGATGCTGAGATGTCATCAAACACTTTACACCATATGAAGTACTTTTGAAATGTAATTCCTGTTATAACTTAGGGAAAACAAAGATGGTGCAGACAATACTATGTACTCTTTATCTGTTTAAGTACTTTACAACCTTGTTGTCCAAACCTCAGAGAAAATAATTATTATTTCCTGCCCCCACTAAGTGCTTGTATCAGAAAACCATAAACATGGATTGACGACAAAAGGTTTTGACTCTGAAACACAAAATCCAACCATCTGTATTAAATATAAACACTCAGGATTTGAGGGGCCAGTGTCTGCAGGTTCACATCCACAAGCTAAAATGAATGCTACTCATAAGCTTTGAATTGCTGAGATCAACTTAAGTCTCCACTTTACAATGGGACAATTAACAAAAGAAAGTCTAGTAATAAATTAACTTTGCTTTTGGAAAATTGTGTTTTAACGCCAAAATAAAAATTGATGATGATAAAGCAGTTCTCAGTTAAATAGATGAAGAATCCAACGTTTAAGTTCTGTGTGCATTCTGGAAAAGATACCACAGTGTCAAATACAAAGTTGATGAACACAATTCCCTTACTCCCCACTTGTTGTGGCATTCAAGTGGGTATATTAAGGATGGGAACAGCTGAATTTAGAAGCATGTATCTTAGTTTATGTTTTGTTGATGTCTTCACACTATACAGAATTTTAATCAGGGATGCTTCTGAGTTCAGCACATTTTAGATCTTTACCATTCCATTTGAAGCTGGTCAATTTCTTTTAGTTTTTTACAGATCAGTGTTGAACAGTACAGGCCTTTCGGTCCCCGATGAGATGGACTATATAGAGTCACAGAGTCATAGACATGTACCTATCCAGATGCCTTTTAGATGCTGTAATTGTACCAGCCTCCACAACCTCTGGCAGTTCATTCTATACGCACACCATCCTCTGTGTGAAAATATTGCCCCTTTGGTCCCTTTTAAATAAAGTCATACAGTCATAGAGATGTACAGCATGGAAACAGACCCTTCGGTCCAACCCGTCAATGCCATAAAGATGTCCCAACCCAATCTAGTCCCACCTGCCAACACCCGACCCATATCCCTCCAAACCCTTCCTATTCATATACCCATCCAAATGGCTCTTAAATGTTGCAATTGTACCAGCCGCCACCACATCCTCTGGCAGCTCATTCCATACACGTACCACCCTCTGCGTGAAAATGTTGCCCCTTAGGTCTCTTTTATATCTTTCCCCTCTCACCCTAAACCTATGATATCTAGTTCTGGACTCCCTGACCCCAGGGAAAAGACTTTGCCTATTTATCCTATCCATGCCCCTCATAATTTTGTAAACCTCTATAAGGTCACCCCTCAGCCTCTGACGCTCCAGGGAAAACAGCTTCAGCCTGTTCAGCCTCTCCCTGTAGCTCAGATCTTCCAACCCTGGCAACATCCTTGTAAATCTTTTCTGAACCCTTTCAAGTTTCACAACATCTTTTCAATAGGAAGGAGACCAGAATTGCATGCAATATTCCAATAGTACTGCTGCAACATGACCTCCCAACTCCTGTACTCAATACTCTGACCAATAAAGGAAACCATACCAAACACCACCTTCACTATCCTATCTATCTGCGACTCCGCTTTCAAGGAGCTATGAACCTGCACACCAAGGTCTCTTTGTTCAGCAACAATCCCTAGGACCTTACTATTAAGTGTATAAGTCCTGCTAAATTTGCTTTCCCAAAATGCAGCATCTCGCATTTATCTGAATTATCTGAATTAAACTCCATCTGCCACTTCTCAGCCCATCTGGTCCAGATCCTGTCATAATCTGAGGTAACCCTCTTCGCTGTCCACTACACCTCCAATTTTGGTGTCATCCGCAAACTTACTAACTGTACCTCTTATGCTCGCATCCAAATCATTTATGTAAATGACAAAAAGTAGAGGGCCCAGCACTGATCCTTGTGGCACTCCACTGGTCACAGGCCTCCAGTTTGAAAAACAACCCTCCACCACCACCCTCTGTCTTCTACGTTTGAGCCAGTTCTGTATCCAAATGACTAGTTCTCCCTGTATTCCATGAGATCTAACCTTGCTAATCAGTCTCCCATGGGGAACCTTGTCGAACGCCTTCCTGAAGTCCATATAGATCACATCTACTGCTCTGCCCTCATCAATCTTCTTTGTTACTTCTTCAAAAAACTCAATCAAGTTTGTGAGACATGATTTCCCATGCACAAAGCCATGTTGAGTATCCCAAATCAGTCCTTGCCTTTCCAAATACATGTACATCCTGTCCCTCAGGATTCCCTCCAACAACTTGCCCACCACCGAGGTCAGGCTCACTGGTCTATAGTTCCCTGGCCTGTCTTTACCGCCCTTCTTAAACAGTGGCACCACATTAGCCAACCTCCAGTCTTCCGGCACCTCACCTGTGACTATCGATGATACAAATATCTCAGCAAGAGGCCCAGCAATCACTTCCCTAGCTTCCCACAGAGTTCTCGGGTACACCTGATCAGGTCCTGGGGATTTATCCACTTTTAACCGTTTCAAGACATCTAGCACTTCCTCCTCTGTAATCTGAACATTTTGCAAGATGTCACCATCTATTTCCCTACAGTCTATATCTTCCATATCCTTTTCCACAGTAAATACTGATCCAAATACTGTGGGCAGCACGGTGGCACAGTGGTTAGCACTGCTGCCTCACAGCGCCAGAGACCCGGATTCAATTCCCGCCTCAGGCGACTGACTGTGTGGAGTTTGCACATTCTCCCAGTGTCTGTGTGGGTTTCCTCTGGGTGCTCCGGTTTCCTCCCACAGTCAAAAATGTGCAGGTTAAGTGAATTGACCATGCTAAATTGCCTGTAGTGTTAGGTGAAGGGGTAAATATAGGAGAATGAGTCTGGGTGCATTGCGCCTCGGTGGGGCGGTGTGGACTTGTTAGGCTGAAGGGTCTGTTTCCACACTGTAAGTAATCTAAAATATTAAGTTAGTATCTCCCCCCATTTTCTGTGGCTCCACACAAAGGCCGCCTTACTGCTCCTGTTCCGCCTCTAAATCTACTTTGGAAGTGTGGCAGACCTTCAGTTTACACATTTAACTGGTAGTTAAGATTGTGCAGGGATAGACTCAGGACAAATCTTGAGGAAATTCAAATCTATAACTTTCGAAAGCATGAAAATGATCCAGGCAACAGGCTCTTCCGTTGTCACTGCCAATAATGTTCCCTGAGTTGTTGACAATATAAATATAAACTCTTGTTGTTTACATCCTCTTCCCAGTTTTTGCCCAGGTCAAGAGGGACCTCAGCAAAATTACCACGATCAAGTATTTCTTTTTTCAGGAAGGGTCACTCGACGCAAAATGTTAACTCTGATTTCTCTCCACAGGTGATGCCAGACCTGTTGAGGTTTTCCAGCAATATCTTTTTTTTTGTTTTTGATTTAAAGCATCTGCTGTTCTTTTGGTTTTTATTTAATAAGTAGTTCCTTTATCCCAGTTACACTCATAAGGTCTGAGAAGCTGGAATAGCACAGCTATAGCTGAGGTCCTCAGAGCCAGAACACACTGTTGTCCCCAATTCAATGTCAAAACTCAAGACCCTTCAGTACAGTGGGCAGATTTACTTCCCAGGGAATATAAATCATATAAATGAGGACACCTGTCACTATAATACCAGTTTATAAAACATACCTAATTTCAGAAAGCACTTCATTTATAACACTGCTAACTGCTATGATTGCAATAAATTCAGGCAGCAACTTTATAGCTTACCATTAGTCCTAACTTAATATACATCGGGCAGGAGTGTGATTCCTGTGTAAACAGTTCTGTCAAACGTTTTCCTGTTTATTATGCAGTAACTAAATCCTTAGGGATTCAGAAACCAGTAACATTGTTTTTTTGCATGACTCTTGCCAAGTCCAAGATCTTAGTTAATTATCTTATGACATTCCGACATTGACCATGTTCTTGGTGTGTTGTTCTGCCTGTGATTAGTGCAGTTATGCAATGTAGTCCTTCAGGTCAGTGAAGGGTCTATGTACAGCTCCTTGCTCCAGGGATAAGCAGTCGCCTGATATAGATCAACACAGCTGTCAAGTTGCTGTAGTAATTGACTCCAAAGAAGTACATAAAGACATCAATAAAGTGTACTCCCACGGATCTCATCAAAGGATCAGAGGTGCAAAGTCATGGCTTCCCAAGTAGTTGAACAATATTTAATCATATGTCCAACAAAGTATTTGACATTATAGAATCTATTGAAAAGGAAAAAAATCCCCAAATTCTGTGTTTAAACAGAATTTGACATTTCATTGGGAATCAAGAACTGGGACACCTTAATTTAAAATTGGAGCGAGTTAATTTTAGTGGAAAAAGAAAGCAAGTTTTCACAGACGGGGTAGGGCTGCAAGGGATCTGGAATTTTTCTCCCCCAAAAGGCTACCACCAACAACTGGAGCTTTCATGACTGAGATCAATAAATTATCATCCATTAAAGGTATAATGCTGAAGTGTGTAAATGGAGTTATGGTACAGATCAGCTTCGACCTAATTCAGTAGTGGAACATGTGTAAGGTGCTGAATAGACAACGTTGATTCTATACTGCTAGAATTGAACATTGTTTCGAAGGCTCATGTAAAGTTACAAAAGCATTCTTGAAAGTCAAAAGTATTAAGTGTGAATGATATGGTGTTCTATTATAAATGTAAATTAATTAACTATTACAAACTGAAAAACTAGTAATTGTGTATGCTGATGAAGTGCAATGGATTCTACATTAATATAATTAAAATAAATTGTGAATCCACACAATGCACTGAATGCACTGTCATAAATAGGCATGGGTAGGTTGCTTTTGCATTTTCTTTCACTTTTTGTAGGTATTTAATTTTTTTTCCTAATCTGTCCTACCCTGAAAAGTTGGGAAGTCAAGGTGGACAGTATGTATTGATGTTGGAGCTGCGTGATAACTTTATGCTCTTTTAGGTCAGACTTCTCTTTGTTTATGGCTAACCCAGCCAACTCTTTCAAGCAGAAACTGTGATTGGCAGCTCCATATGGAAAAGTCAATGGACAACGAGTTAGATACACTGCTCCTGCTGCACCTCAGAGTTTTGGTATTTTCTCTATTAGTGTTCCATTAAAGAAAAAAAATGAAGCAGAACTACAGACTGTAATTCCAATGCCAACTTCAGTTTGTCCATCTGACCCAGTCCGGCACTCTGTGTTCAAAATACTACATTCTGAAAGAAGTGAAATAGAAAAGGATATTGTTTAAGCAAATTCTTGAGCTGACTCACCAGAACTCAAGTAAAACATGGGCACACGTAAACTGAGAGATTTCAAACCAAACTTTTTTTGTGCATTTTGCACCATTAATTAGAAACTAAACAACCGGGAGTTCTTTGTTGGTAGTATACAAGAATAAAAAATTACATCCATATTTCAAATACATTTTCAATGGCTGCTTTCTTTTTGACCAATCTGTTCCTGCTTTTTTTGGAAGTCTCCAGCTTCCTAATTTGACAGTAAAACTTACAGCACTGAAAGATACTGATTAGTAACAGACTGCAGAAACTTACTTTGAAGGTTTTTACAGATGAATTTATTATCTTATAAGAAAAATCTCTCAGTTAATCAGATGTATTGAACTTGCCACTCAACAGTGAATGAGGCTTTTGTTTGGCTGATAAATTGTACTGGAGTCATTACTAAATGCAGAGAATGAGAATAACATTTTCATTCCAGCTATTTTAAAATAAAAATATTATCAAGTTCTGACCAATGCTGCCAAGGCTACTTTATGAGCCAAACTTAGTTGTCTTGAGAAGGGGATAATGGCTATTTTCCTTGAACCACAGGCAACTCGTTGAATACTGCAGTCTCATGCTGATGCTGCTTCCACGATGATGATAAGTAGGGAATTTCAGGATGTGGACCCAGTGACGATCAAGAAATGTTGATACTTGGCCAAGTTAGGCTGCTTAATTTAGAGGGGAACTTGGAGTTATTGGTATTCCAACCAAACAGTTGCTTTTCTTTCTTGATCAGTGGAACTAGGGTAGAAGATATTTTTAATAACCTTGGTGAGTTGCTGAAGTGATTCATGTAGCCTGTACCTAACTGTTGGCACAATGCATGATGGAGGGAGTGGAGACTGATCCTAGTTATAGAGGCAGCAATTGAATGACCTTTTCTATCCTGGGATAGGGTTGAGCTCCTTGAGTGCTGTAGTAACCTCATCATCTTTTTAAGTGGTGAGTATTCCCACACACCCCTGACTTCTATCCTGTAGATTGCAGACGGCTAATGAGGAGTTAGTCATGAATCATTCGTTGTGTGTTTACCCAAGTTCTAGCCAGAGCTTGCAGAGGAAGAGTTAACTTTTCTTATTCATGCACAAAATTTGGGCATTGCTGGCCAGGCTGGCATTTATTGCCCATCCCTAATTGCCCAGAAGGCAGTTAAGAATCAACCACATTGTTGTGGGTTTGAAGTCACATATAGACCAGACCAGGTTAGAACAGCAGTTACCTTCCCTAAAGAACATGAACGAACCACAAGGGTTTTTCCTACAATTGACAACAGTTTCATGGTCATCATTAGATGTTAATTCCAGATTTTGTTTATAAATTTGAATTTTGCTAAGTCAGGTTTTGATGACTAGACTCCTTGAGTTCTGAATGCTACCAGCCATTTACCATCCCAAGCTTTAATTTTACCTAAACCCAGCTGGGATGACAAAAATACCTATGTCAGCCTTAAATATATTCGATGGTGCAATATTCACAACCCTCTGCATTAGAGAATTCCAAAGATTTACAAATATTTTGAATGGAGAAATTTCCCTTCGACTTATTCTTAAGCAGTCATCTCCTCATCCTGAGACTGTGCTTCTGCGCTCATCCTCAGTCAAAAACCTTGCACCATCTATCCTCTCAATCCCTTCAAAATCTTACATATCACTATGAGATCAACTCCATTCCTTCCTCCAAAACTCAATTTATTCTTACTTACAGCCTCACTTTACCATCTCTCTTATAATCAGGCAACACACTCATCCCAGGGACTGATCTGGTGGAATGTACGCTGTACTGTCTCCAATGCAGGTGCATCTTTCCTTAAATATGGAAACAAAAATTGTCCTTAGAATTTTAGGTGTGGTTTTAGCAAAGCCCCATACCATTGTAGTCAGGTTTCCTAATTTGTCTTCTCCAATCCTCTTGCATTGAATACAAATATAGTTTGCTTTCCTAATTGTTTTCTGCACCTCTCTGCTAATATTTGTCTTCCTTTTTAAGCATACATCCAAGTCCTACTGAACATCAATATTTACAATTTTCATGCTTTTTAAAAAAATATTCTGCTTTTCTATTATTTTTGACCAAAGTAAATAATCTCACATGTTCCCACATTATCTGCCACTTTGTTGCCCATTCACTTGACCTGCTTTGCAGGCATGTTATGTCCTCCTTACAGCTGAATTCAATCTAGATTTGTATCACCAGCATACATTTCTTTCTGTAACTTTGTCTAAATCATTAATATAGATTCTAAATAGCTGAAGCCCCACCAGTGATCATTGTCCCCATTCTGTTTTAGTTAAAACCTAAGGAAGGGATCAGGGCCCCTTCCACCCATCATGATGAGTTTCTTTGCCTGGAGGAGCTAGTTATTTCTCTGTCTTAATTTCTCCACTCACATTCTCCAACCAACTTGCCATCTCTTGCAATCTCCATCTCTCCCCTCCTCCCCCTAACATGGGCTTGAAATTCAGTTCGATCCACTTAAAATTCACCAACTTGTGACTATTTTTAAAAAAAAGCTCAACCTGGTTATCTTTCATGAGGATCATTATTTTCGGTGTAAAAGATAAGCAGAATGCATTCCAAAAATAATGATTCTTTGGTCAAGAAAGTGGCTGTGACAGGACCATGTTGCAATTGTCTAACCTTGTGCCAAAAATAAGCCAGTGCTGTCCTGCATGTAGTCATGGCTACTTCACTGCTGACTGCTGGCATTGTAAAATGAGGGACCGAAATGTTCTAGCACAATTTTATATTTTTCACATTTTCCAGATGAAAGATACCATGGGCAGTATTTCAGTCCCCATCTCAGAGACAGTATTTCCTCCCAAGTGAGACACAGAAATCACACATGACTGTGTAGCCAAATTTTGGACAAACATCATTACAACTATGCTGATGACACCACCATTGTCGGCCAGGTATCAAGCAATGACGAGTCAGAATACAGGAAGGAGATTAGATTGGATTCCCGACAGTGTGCAAACAGGCCCCTCGGCCCATCAAGTCCACACCAACCCTCCGAAGAGTAACCCAACCAGACCCATTTCCCTCTGACTAACCTATGGGCAATTCAGCATGACCAATTCACCTGACCTGCACATCTTTGGACTGTGGGAGGAAACCGGAGCACCCAGAGGAAACCCACGCAGACACAGGGAGAATGTGCAGACAGTCACCCGAGGCTGGAATCAAACCTGGGATCCTGGTGCTGTGAGGCAGTAGTGCTAACCACTGAGCCACCGTGCCGGCCCTGATACAGCCCTTGGTGTCATGGTGCAATGATAACAACCTCTCTGTCAATGCCAGCAAAACAAAGTAACTGATCATTGACTTCAGGGAGCAAGGAGGATGATGTGTCACCATCTATATCAAGGGAGTGGAGATTGAGAGGGTTGAGAGCATCAAGTTCCCAAAAGTGACGATAACCAACAGACTATACTGGACCTCATACATAAGATACCATGGTAAAGAAGGCACAACAATGCCTCCTCTTCCTCAGGATGCTTAGGAAATTCAGCATGTCCATTAGGTGCCTCACCAACTTTTACAGATGCAACATAGAAAGCATTCTATCTGGATGCACAACAGCTTGGTATGGCAATTGCTCTGCCCAGGACCATAAGAAATTACAGAAAGTTGTGTGCACAGCCCATGCCATTATGGAACCCAACCTTCTATCCATGGCCTCCATCTACACTTCTCATTGCCATGGAAAGGCTGCCAACATCATCAAAGACCTCTTCCACCTCAGCAATACTCTCTTCCAACAGGCAAAAGATACAGAAGCTTGAACTTGCACCAAACAGGTTCAAAAACAGCTTCTTCCCTGCTGTTATTAGACTTACAGAAGGGACCTCTCTAATTTCAAACCTAATGTTGATGTTGCTTTTCTGTACCTCCTGTGTGGTCATAACCTTGTATGCCTCCATGTCTAAACATATGATCTAAACCTATGATCTGTATGTCCTTGTTTACTATGATCTGCTTGTAAAACAAAACTTTTCACTGCACTTAGATCCATGCGACAAAAATAAATCAAATCAAGTCAAAATCTTGCCTCTAGCCAATTAATACTCCTCAGATGCCCTCCGTACGGATTCTTTAGATGGCAGGTAAGGAAACGTCACCATATATTCTTTATATTCTTCTCCAATTGAAAGAAGAAAGAAATGAGTTGCATCTACACAGTACCTTTTACAATTTGAAAATATCCCAAAGCACTCTACAACTAAACAATTGTCCTTTCTGAAATGTAGACATTATTGTAGGAAGCACAGCAGGACGTCTGCATACAAAGAGTTGTAAATAGTAAAGCAAAATAACCAGACAACCATTTTAGTCACATTGAGGGATTAAAGTTGATCAGACCGCGGGGGTGGGGTGGGGGAGGTACTGCGCACAAATTGTGTCCCATCTACCTTCACTCTCAGTTGTGAAGGTAGATGGGATGATGGTTCAGTGTCTTATCTGCAAAAGGTGAACTTTAGGCAGTGCAGTTCACTCTCTAGCATTGCACTGGAGAATCATCCTGGATGTTATGCTCACCAGCCTCTCAGGGACTCGCCCCCTGCTATTGCAGCACCATAAACGTAAATGGGGATTTCCCTGTACTATCCAAGGCTCGGACAGCTGGTGATGATGGGTTAACGCTGAAATTTGCGTTAAACGTTTCCAGAAGGAATCAAATCAGTTCTCTGCCTGCAGAGTCAGCGTATCTCTAAAATCTCACTCCCTACCATTTTAACATGATGAACTTGGTGCAGTGTACAAAGCAGTCAGCATTCCTATTCATCCAATGTAAACGCAGAATAAAACACTTGCTATACCGTGCAAGAATGAACAACAGCAGAGGGAGCTCCTGATTACTCATCTACCTGTCACCCAGTCCCTGCTGCTGAGTTCATTTTCACTGGCTGGAATCATTATTGCAGGGAATGAAACGTGGCTTCATTAACTCCTTTCGTGTAGGACAGGTAGACCTTGCTTCTCTTAAGTATGACCTGTTTTTGTTTTATAAAGAAACACACAGCTGGTGAGGCAAATCCAGGATATTATTTCAGATGAAACTGTTTTGGCAAACTGAAACGTTTTTCTCTCTCTCTCTCTCTCCACAGACGCTGCCAGACTTCCTGAGTGTTTGCAGTATTTTGTTTTAGTTGCTGAAAAAGCAGGTTGAAATCAGCAGATGCTGAGCTGGCTGAAGCCACAGTGAGTGAGCAACACCCGGAGTAAGCTTTCAGGTGGAATGGTGGCAGGCAATACCCAGGAGCTCATCATTTCAGAAAACAATTAGGTGTCAGGCTGGAGGCTGGGGGTGAGTGGAGGGTCATTCTGGATGGATGCACCAAGGTAGCCAACATGACCTTTCTCATCCAATTTAATCTTGTGACCCAGCGATATGAATTTTAGGTCCCAGAGGAGACAGACTAATGGTCCCGGAGGGGTGTGGGAGGGGTGTTAACCTAAAAGAATGAAACCGAAAGGGGTGAACACCCCCATCACAATAACAGGCTGAGGACCGTCATCAGAAACTCATCAAATATTAGTTCCTTCATGTCCACGGCCGTAATTTATAACCTTACAGCTTCGGCACACACACTAGTGGATTCAGGATTCATCTGTACCAGGTCAGGGGACTTAGAAACTGACTGATCAATCATTCGAATGTAATTCTTAATGCATTTCAAATACTTTTTATTCTATATGTTTTATTTCAAAAGAATGTATTTACTGTAGTTTGCCGGACAAGATTTGTTTGAGTTGAAGCGGTAAACATTGTCCTCCGGGGAACAGGGAATGTCAGACTAAATTTGTTTGGATGTTTGCTCTGTGCTGACCCTTCTCGGACCCTGTGCCGCTTGTTTAAACACACCAGCAGATTCCCGCCTAGGCAACCTTGGTTTATCATCTCTCCGAGATTTGCAACACTAGATTCCAGGCAGAAGCCGGCTGCTGCTTGACCATGTTTGGCCCTCTCGGTGGAGCCGGAATGAAATCTTACATCCTTGCAGCTTTCTTCCTCCCAGCTCCTATTGCTTCCTTCCCCTTCCCCCTTACTTCACCCCCCCCGCCCCAGCACTGAACCATCTCAACTAAATCAAGGGGTCTAACACAGATGCAAGCAGACCCGACCTAAACCATTCTTCTAGTCACAGACTCGGGAGCAGCCTCTGTCATGAGCAGATCCTTTCGTTCTTTACCGGGTACAAAGTGGTCATTGTCACCCAAGGCTTTTAAACATGAACTTCTTAAACGATCGGAATTCATTTCATTATTAGGAAACCTTTATCCTACTATATAACGTCTGCAAATTAAAATAGATTCCGGAGTAATTTCAAGGTCACGCTGAGCATATGATTCTCTTTTTTTGGGGGGTCTTTCACTTCTCACCATTCTGAAATGATAGGATTGATACATGAACAAAAATACAAATGGAGACTGGAAGAGAAACAGTACTGCCCATTGCAAACTAAAATCTAATACTTCAAGGGCAATAGAAGTGAAGCTGAAAATCTCAACAGGTTATAATGTGAGCTTTGGTGTCAGATGTATTATAGATAGGGGTTTGGATGGTAAGAAAGTACCAATAGCTAACTTCTTTAATGGACGTGGTGATAACTCCAGCACAATGGAAGAAAAACATCCTTTTTTAAAAAAGAAGTCTCTAGTGACAATTGCTCTCATCGAGGATGATTCTTTCTTAAAATGACTGTGTGGAAATGAGATGCCAAGTGTTGGTGTGAACCCACAGATGGTTTATGAGCTGTACTGTAGTCTTGCAGGCTCCACCACAGAAAGGCCATTGGCTGTTAGCCAGTGAGGGGTGCGGCAGATAGTTGGCTCCAGCAGCTCTCCTCTCTTCCTGTCTTTCCTTCTCACTCTCTTTGGGGCTGCTTGACTTGCAGGTCTTGACAACGTTTGGTTCCCCATGTGTGGACATGAATAGAACAGATCTTCATAGAGGTTTTGAAGCATTTCCTTTGTGAATGGGGCCCCTGATGTAGCTCTGAATAGCACATCTTTCTGAGTGGTCTTGAGTCAGACATTCTGTTGGCCTGTTTCATTCATCTCAGCCAATGTGAGATTATCATGACCTTTAAACTTAATTTATATTACCAAGATAAAAATAGGCCTTTTATTGTTCATCTCCAAGGTCTGAAGTTTTCATTGGAGAGGGGTCTTGGACCAACTGTGACAGGGGACAGTAATTGGCTTTAAATGAGATTTCTACTGCCCATCAAGGAGCAGTGCTCCAATCAAATGCTGCAGGTCTCTTGGCCCAGCAGTGCCACCCACCCATTTGGCCACTACTGGGATTGCATCAGTTCCTGATGGAAATGAACTACAATGGAACCTGACTTGAAATTTTATGAACGTGGATGAAATTTTATCGTTCTCAGAGGTTTGTGAATCTGTGGCATTCTCTCCCCCAGAAAGCAATAGAGGCAGGATCATTGATTTTCTTCAAGTCTGAGTTTGATAGATTCTTGATTGACAAAGAAGTCAAAGGCTATAAAGGTAGGTAGGAAAGTAGGGTTGTGACCACCATCAAGTCGGTCATGGTCTTATTAAATGTTGCAGCAGGCTCAAAGACTGAATGGCCTACTCTTGCTCCTAACTCGTGTTCGCACAAAACACAGGGTAAGTGAAATACATCTGGGAGTTGGGGTGAGCCTCGAAGTGGCAGGCAGACTTGACTTTTAGATGCCAAACTTCCCCATTGCATGTAAAGCCTCAGCAGTTGCTGCAGGAGGCATTCAAATGTCATTACATAGCCAGTTAAGAACTTCCTCCTCTACTACTGGTAAAATGTCAGTAGAAATAGGCCATTCGGTCCACCTTGCTGCCCCACCATTTGATAAGATCATGGCTGATCTAATTCGGGCCTTGAACTTCCCCTTGCCCCCGATACCCTTTGACATAAAAGTCCCTTATCTACTTCGGCCAGTGGGGGTGAGTGGGTGGAGGATAGTTTGATAACGGGAATGGTTCTGCTAGTGCAGTATCCAATTTTGTAACCTCCTCACCTGCCATCCATTGGAGGGGGATGGGAGGTTGTTGGGTGCAAGTTAAGCTCAAAATAATGGCACAAATCGATTGGTTTTACTCTGTTTAGAATTCTACTGATCGAGGGATAGGACAGGAGTATCCTTATTCCAGTGAATAGCTTTAAAGTTCCATTTCAGTTATATTGGAACCCTGCATAATATTCTGATAGTGGATAACATTCCCATCTTGTTCATTAATACACAATATGAGTGAGAAAATGGCCTTACTGTGCCCAGCTTTTGGACTGTAAAAGGACTGCCTTTTTTATTATTGAGCTGGGCTTTGCTCCATTAGCGAAGGTTTGAACCTTTTGGCTAAACTAGTGGGGCCCACATGAAACAGGCCTCCCAGGCGTCACCTAACACAGGTGATGGACAACTTCAGCGTCTTGTCCAGTACCTAGCAAATGACCCCAATGTAAAATGAGTTGTCACTGAGCAGAGCCGGGATTGAGCTCTTGCTGTCAAAATCTTTCAGCCATCCCCAAACCCATTAACTCAAGGTATCCTTGACCAGCCTGAATGAACTAAAACACCATTCAGAACTTCAAGTCTGCCTGGCCATTCAACCCCTCAGGTTGATAAGAATAGCTATATTTGGTCAGGCATAATTACCAGTTTCTTTTTGAATGTCCATCTTTCAGTAATACTGTATTGAATTTTTCAATTAAAGCTTAAATGCTATTTTAGGGCTATTCTATAGTTATTTTTACTGCCATCAAGGTCTTCATTTGCTTTGTATTTCTTTCTGTTTTGTACTGCATACTGAGTTTTCCCGCCTTTTTTAAAACAATCAAAATTGTGGCCTAATTGTTCTCTTAGGGTTTTCCCATCTCCTGCAGCCAAGATGTAAAAAAAAAGGTTTTGCCACCTTCGACAGTCTAAAACACCAAGTACATTCTTCCATACAAACTATATATAACACGGTGGATTTATTTTCTAACTGTTAAACATAGGTAGTATGAATCTTCAAAGTTTGATCTCTCGCTTAGGTTTGGATCAAAGGGGCCCCATCCCAATCTTCAGAAACATTACAGTAACACTGCATAGATGCCACAATTCACACTCAGGTCACTCCATTCAAAAATCCCCTTGCACCTTGCTCAGATTAAAGATTTAATAGAAAATACCACAGAATCCCTTGGGACAAATTAACTACTAAAGGATTATTCATATGTCTTAAAGGATCTATGATGCAATTTCAACATCCTAGTAGTTTGTCTTATTAGGAACACTTTTGTCATTAGTTATGAAACCGCATATTCAAAGTTACTACATTTCTAGAAAGCACGAGGAGAAGCTGGATGAATTGGTTAAGATTGTTGCTATTTGAATGAATTGGTAAATGTGTAAACTTTTCGAATTCAGTCCCGTCTACTTGGAAAAGTTAAATGCGGTCTCAGACAGTACACAGACATCCGTGATTTGATCACTCCTGACATGAATTTTATAAAATCGTTTGGTGAAATAAAGATGACGAGGTTGCAAACTCTTGCCCTGCTGTGAATGACCTCAGAGGGTTTCAGAAATTGATGGAACAATTAGAGGTGGCTCCTCCCTGTCATCACCCACATACCAGCAAATGCAAACACCAGGCTGCTAAAATGAAGTGGCCATATGAACACACTCAACCTGTCTCACAAGGCGTTTTGTATTGGTTCTTTCAGGTTTTCGTTTGCACACCGACTGATGGAGGCCAAGTGGGATGGGTTGATGGGTTCTGGATCAATATGTTGAGGTACGGAGATTGATCAATTCCCTCAGAGACCACATTAACAGTCTCCTAAAGGTGAACTCTGACCAGGGCTCCGGTTTATATTCTATTCAACCTCACCATTTCCAAAATAAGAGTAAGGCAGGTCAAAGGTTGCTGCTTCCTATTCATTAGTGTGCTTCTCCTTTGGGAGTCTAACTATAAAGCTAAATAACTCAATTTGTCAATAACACAATCTGCATTCATGCACAAATTTGCAGTTTGCATCTACTCTGTCATATATGTGTCACAAGCATCTCAGAAATTTGATATTAGATAAAAACCCAAGAAGTGTGTGTCATTCAAGTAAAAGTAAGAACTGTCAAATACACAGGTCACTAATCAGTTAAAGTATGTATCCACTGATGAAACTCTGCAATGTGAATCCCTAATCTAATGAACTGCATCTAAAAACTTCTATTAGTCTTGTGTGTGCATGTTTTATATAATATCCTATGGACAATATCATAAATGAATTATTGGTAAGCAGACATCTGGTGCATTAATTGCAGTTACTGCTACCTTTACCAAAACAGTGTCTGCTCTGAGCATTTATGAATCATATTCTTAGTCCTCATAAGAAGTTCATTTTGACAGAATTAAATGAGAGAGCACAAACTTATCATTTTTTATGTATCTCGCTTATTGATTGTTTTTTTAAGCATTCAGTGGGTGATGGGAATATTGAAACATTGGTATATCAGTGCTGGGAATATGGAAACATTGATATATTGACCAAGGAGAAAATCAATAATCTATGTTAATTTTGCACAATAGAGCTACAAATCTTTCAAAGATGAAGTAATCATTGGAATTATCAAGACTGTGTCAGGAGGGCTAGGCAAATCAATCCTTTGGAAAATTAACACATAATAAACACTATACATGTTTCTCTAAAGCAGCCATGCAGAGATCCACAGTATGAGACAAGAAGGTACTTTGGGACCAAAGTGCAAGTGAAGCTTTTATCTCACAATCTACATCACTGTTTTACTCCACTTGCTGGAGACCAAATAAAAATTAACACACATATTGGTTTCTGAAGTGGGAGTTACAGTCTGGAGAGGAATGCAATAATAGGATGGAATTGGTGGGGACAGGAGGGAGGCTACTGCTGGACTTGCTCTTACATTTAACTATTTGTAAAGTGCAGGAGTGCAGCTACAGTGAATTAAGCAATGGGAATCTCCAGCTGAAACTTATTTTTAAAATGTAATTTAAAGGACAGAAATCTGCCTTGATAGATAGAGCAAACCTTATGAATTATTTTGATAACCCGTAATATGCACCACTAAATACTGAGGTGAATGGAACTGAATGTCTGGTGGGACATAATAGGTGGTTGATGTAATACCACCCATGTTCTGTTCCTGCCTGAGATGCAGGACTACCCCAGTGAATTGAAATCTTCTGTCTGGCTCCAAAGTTTTCATGCTTTGCTATTCAAGTACACAGGCTTTTCCATTTTTTTTTACTTTGTGATAGCCATACATCAGAATTTTATACAAACTATTTCACCAGATGTTCCAGGATGAAAAGTTACTCTCAGTTTGAAGGCTGGCAGGACTTTTAATATTCAGAGAAGTTATTAAGCATTTGGGTAGGTTATGAAATTCCTATAAAAGACACACTTGCCTCATTTCAGCAGCACAAAGATTTATAAAATTTGCAAAAAATCATGACTTATTCTGTCAACTTTATGGAAACATAACCAAGTCAAACTGCAATATTCTTCATTTAATGGGCTCTAAAAGTATACAAGCACAGGTAATCTTGATTTTCAAAGTTGCTCCATGGAGTGATTTGATTTGTGTCATTTCCAAAATACAGTCTCTGAATAGGTCATGAACAGAGACTCATGTCACTTGGAACAAGCAGTAAATTGTAATGAAAACAAAATGGTCAGTAGTAAAATGAAACAGTTGCCTGAAACTAATAGTGCTGAACATTATTAAAATTTCATTGACTATTTTTATGAGGATTGAATTAAAAGATTCTAATTAGATTAGTGGAATAGACATATATAAGATTATCCATTATTTGTATATTAACAAATGTGAAATATTTTATGTTGGTGAGCTGCTGTGGATATGGTTACTCTCTCTAAATAAAAATAATAAAATCAATTGGTGGATTGCAAATTCAGTAGTCTGTCATAAACTGTATCTCTCACTTTTTGCCAAGCGTTCATCACCTAACAAAACAACAAGTGAATGAACAGATCTCTCCTTGCTACTAGCACCTCTTTATCAGAACTCTCCAGTGGCACTGAGGGTCCTAAATCTCTCCTTTTAACACACTCAACACAACATCACACATGCTTCCTTCCTACTGTCTGAGCCTGAGCGACTTCACAGGGTCTCCTGCTTGTTAGTTTAATGTAAATTTGTTTGAGATCCCAACAGAACGGAATCCAGAATAAGCTCATGAGAACACAGATGGAGAGCTAGCAGATTCCTAAACAACATTAAGTCATATAAGGATCTCTTAGCAATCAATTTATCAAACAAACAAATACTACCCTGAACAAAAAGGTTCATTTGAAGCATTCTTCCCACTGCCAGTTGGAAAATATTTCACCTTATAACAAATAGTAGTGTGGGGTCATCAATTGGTGTCGAATGAAAGAAAATCTATACAACTTACTGTACATCTTCTGTACTGCCTGTGTCAAGCACAAAAAGAAAACCATTTTGCGGTGTTCAATTGATTTGTTTTTTTTGTAAAGAAACATTTATCATAGGGGAACTTCCGCTAGTAAGCCAGAATTGTCCATATTCTAACCAGAGAATACTGCAGTGTTTCGAAGTGAGTGGATTGAAGTTAGCATTAGAAGGGTGGTGTTCCTGTCTCCTTCAATCTTTTCAAAAAGGGTAATTACAAAAGTCAATCCATCCAGTACTCGAGATTAGCAGATTCACATACTTGGATTTGAAGAGTTGTGCAATTGTTGAAGATGCAATATTTAGTTTGTACAGCATCTGGGTGCAAAGCTGCCCAGAAAAGGTTTGATCACGAAACCTTTTGGCGCATTTTCAGCAAAACATGCAACAAAATATTTTCGACAGGTAATAAATGCCTGCAGTGTATTCATTGGTTTGAGATGATATAATTATGATTCAGGCAGAACCCATTCCTTCAACAAGAAGACAAAAAAAATTATCAGCAATATGTATAAAAGCCAATATAAACGTATTTTAACATTAGTTTAAGGAAATTTAGTCATACTTTGTACTGGATTGTACTCCTTTAACCTTACTTTCATGAATTCACTTCAATTTGTCTTAATTTATAACACTTTTAATAATTATTTTAGTCAGTCAATTGGTAAAAAATGACTATTTTTCCACCAACTGACCTTCCCATCACTAAGGTTGTCACCTAATGCTGCCTCAGGCTGTGCTGAGGTATGAGAACCAATTTGGATTAACTAACCAGATGATGTTTGTGTTTGAGGTAATGTTGCCAATCTTTCAGGATTACCCTGGATCTCCAGGAGTTAAACATTAATCTCTTGGACTCGGCTGTGAGCAAAACCCAGGAGAAAAGTCAAAGCAGCATCGGAAAGAATTGCATGTTTTTGTCATTTTCTTTGAACACTCTTGTTTACTACAAAAATGTTCGAGATTTTCTTTAACAAACCCCTTATTGGGTGGAGCAGTTGGAAGCTGTGAGGCACGCAATGAAAAGTCCAGGAAACTGCAGAAACATGATTGCCAATCTTAGGTTGTGATATTTTTACTCATTGTCTACATGACTGTCTCTCTTCTTCTCAACACTGTGAACTCTAATTTCACAGTCAAGCAAAGCCTGTTCGTGTTTTTGTAAGTGTTTCTGGGCTTCAAGCGGGTGTCATTGAATTGCTCTGCTGTCTGTTCATGAAAGGCCACATTCAGTACCTGCTAAATAACATGGAACCATTGCTTCATAGCACGCGATTGTGCACTTTGTTCACCGCTTGTGTATTTAACAGTAAATGTTTACGAATCACTTGACCCTGGCCCTCCCTCCAGTTCACTTGTCTCCGCAAACAGAATTCCTTCCTTTTAGGACTTTAGGTGAAACAATAGTATCTGTCATTGGCTAAAACTAATCAGGGGCAACAGCTAACTTCCTTTAAATGTGCCACTGCCCCATGTACCTGCCCTCCCCTTGTCATGGATTCTTTCTTATATGGAAATTGAGCATAGAAATCTAATTTGTAAATAGGTGTATAAGACTACATTTTTAGTGAAAAACCAGGGGGTTGATGTTTATACATGTAACATTTTGGAGAGTTTGAATTGTACTCTTTCCAATCGCCTTGCTATTGAAAGATTGCTAAGTCAGAAACTGTTCCCATCAAACCCATCCTGAAATATAGCCCAAAAACCAGAAGTATTTTTATTATTGAATTCTTTATAAATAAGTAAATTCCTTGGAGACCGGCATTAGTTTCAACATGTCATATTCATAAAGGATATTCATTCATGTTATATTCACATTTGTAAAATTCATCAAAAACAAAAGCCTTATATCCAAATGATTATGGTATCATTCATAACAGTACAGGCAAGGCTACTCATAGAATCCCTACAATGTGGAAACAGGCCATTCAGCCCATCAAGTGCACACCAACCCTCCAAACAGCATAACACACCATCCCTGAGACCCTAAATTTCCCTTAGCTAATCCACCTATCCTGCACACAATGGGCAACTTAGCATGGCCAACCCACTCAACCAGCACATCATTGGATAGTGGGAGGAAGCCATGGGGAATATGCAAACTCCACACAGACAGTCATCTGAGGCTGGGATCAAACCCAGGTCCCAGGCATGTAAGGCAGCAGTGCTAACCATTGAGCCACTGTACTGTTTACCAGCAGAGCATACACTCAGCATATATTAAAAATCAATAAAGATCACTCTCCTCTGGATCATTAGCTTCATCAGCAATCACATTGTCATTGGCCTCAAATGCATCAAGTATCTCACATTTCTGAATTGATTTGATGACAATCTCCACATCCCAGACCTCGACAGCCAATGGACACAGGCTAGCTAACATCGTGCCCCCCCCCCACCTTGGTGCTGCCTCCCTTGGTGAATATCTTCTCTCCTCCAGTCATCCAATTGTTCTACCTTTTGTTCATAATATCCTTGAAAACTTGTTTGGAGGGCTTATTCAACAGTTGTCGCCAGCTGGTTAGACCACCAGGAATCACTATAATAACCAATGTTCTTTGATCCAACTTCAGAAACAACATCACTGATTAGATCTCATCTGAACAGGAGCGGGATGAGAAAATTTTCTTCTTTAAGTAATCATCCCAGTCAGAAACTTCAAACTTTTGTCAGCAATATTTTCCATCCTTTAATGTGAATACAGATGACTTCTCCTTTTTGGAATTGTTTAAGGAAGGTTTTGTTATTGAATATCACCATTGGCTTAAGCATTGTCATAAGAGAAATTCAGAAAAATATAGTGAATCTACTGTTTTCACGGTCAGTTGACATTCACTATCTTTGTTTTCTCTCCAATTTTGCTCATTGTTTGTCAATAAAAATTCATGGATGTCTCAATCATATTCCCAATGCAGATCAATCTGTATCCATTAATTTGTCAATGCTTAATTATAAAATGCTGAAATGTGACAAATCTGTCTTCAACTTCTGCAGACAGATGCTACAAAGTTTGAGTCTTCTTAAACAGTACAAAATTATCTCTCTTCACAAACTCAGTACAGCATCCAAGACTGGCCTCAAAATGGGTAATGACTGATTTTCTTGCTTGTTTCAGGCCAAATGTTTGGATAGATCCTTTAGAAATGCAAGCATCCTTTCTGGTGATTCTCCTTGACAAATTTTGCACCTTTGACTTCTGATTTTGTTAGGTACTCTTCCATTTACGCATTCAGCCTAAGCTGTGTAGAGGGCTACCTCCAATCACTAATGTTCTCCTCTTCTATCCAAATTCTCTACCAGTTGCTCCATTATCTACCTGCTCTGTGATCTCAATGACTTGGAGATTGGGCTGCCATGCTGCCACTCCTCTTGATACTGTGTTGCCTTACCAGAGGGTGGGATTGGCAGGAACACAACGTGCACCAGTGATGTAATGTTACGGCTACTACATGTTGCAATGCATGCACACTAGGAGCTGAACAATTATCCTCAATGGTGTGCTGTTCTATCATGTAGGTTTGCCCAAAGCTGATGTTAACTTCAGTGGTGAGTGAGCAGTAAATGCAAAAGAAAATGGAATTTTGATGAAAATTCAGAGCTCGAGTTATCAATGCAGTTTATGAAGAAATTTTATTTTTTGGCCAGAAATCAAGAATTGATTTTTCCATGAAATTGACTATTACTAAAGCAAACACAGTATTTGCAAGTTAGAAATCTTCAGCAAATATAGGAGCATTCAGGTCACAGATCCAACATGGTACTCAAAACGTGTCCTGCGTAGCATCCACTCCCAACCAACCCACACGCCCAGAAAACTATCAGCTCCTTATATGTTTATTGTTGTTATATTTCATATAAAACTGTAGAAACATTGATCTGGAGTAAAATGTGGAAATCTACTCAGCCTCTGTCCCAGTTGGAGATTTACAACAGTGGAGCAGAGAGACTATAATGAGGGCAGTAAAGCTTTATGTTAGCCTGACATTGATCTTGTCATTTAATTATATGCTACCTATTTAATAAGTTATACAGTAACACAAACTGTTTCCAAGGACAAAGTCAGCATGGCAAACAACATCAAACTTGCAGGAAAAAGAAATCATAGGTAACATAAATAGTGTGAAAATGCTTTAGAGGGTCTTTTTTAAAAATTAAAAACTGTCTGATTATACTCCTGGGAAGTGCCTTGCTCTGTTCAACTGTTTGAAGTGCTACATAAATAAAAGTTGTTGTAAATGTCACAACTGTTGCCCAACTAGCTATCATGTACATTTTAATTAGCTTTCTGAGGTCTGCAGTCCGACTTTGTTAATCATGATATTTGGAAGGTTAGAAGTGTAATAGGGTGACTCAGTGCTTCAATGAAGGGGAACTGGTTGAATTCATTTTTAAAAATGGCAGGTGAAACATGTTTGGGGCCACCCTGGGGGATGGATGATATCACGGTGTGATATGAAAAGGATCCTTTATTTTTAGTTTTATCTCATTATAATGGCCGATGTAAAACTGCACGATTGAACCTTTGGACATAACGGTCTTTCATGATTTTGCATGGACATTTGTGGTTTAGATTCTGTATGGGGGGAAACAAAATGTATGGCTCCCCCATGCCTGGTCCGATTGAGACAGCCAGCATAAAGACATGCTACTGGCCGACTGCATGCTCAGTTAGGGGCCTGGGTATGTGTGCTGCTAGCACACTACGGTTCGCCTGCACTTTGCACAATCAGTCTGCTCCTCCTAAATAACTGGGCCAGTCAGGCCACTTTCAGCTCCCAGAATGGCTTAGCTGGGAGGAAGAATGAAGCAACATGGGCTCCAACATTCTCTGATGCAGCACTGCAGGCCTTGATCCAAAAAGTTGAGAAGATGGGAGCCACGTTCCAGCAGTGGCTCCTTCTGTGGTTCCATCACATCTCCATGTTGATATGTTGGGCTCACAGAACCACAGGAGGACAGTGGACAGCTCCCTGCCCCAGTGAGAATCTCACGCGCCTATTAAAGCCTAATACTGCTGCTGTTCCTCTCTGGCCAGTGGGAAGACTGTGAAGTCTCCTGTCTTTCTGAACAGGATCTTTATCACTTTCTTAATGCAGCAATAGTTGTCAAATAGTCAAATGTTCAGCTCCTGTGAGGTCCAAAATGGCAGTGAAGCATCAAGTCAGAGTTAGGCACAGTTTGGCATCAAGGTCTACTGAGTCTGCGTGCTCCCAGTACACACATGGCACGCCCACGTGAGCACCCTCATGGACAGACCCCCACCAGTTACAATCAGGGCTGATTATAATAACATGCTGCAAGTGCCCAGAAGCAGTCTGACAGATCCAGATATCCTGGCATTAAATGGTGTCTGGAGCCAAATTTTGTGGCCTGTGTATTTCAATAAGGGACTTTGAGTCTGACTTAGTGAAGAAACAACCAATTTCTGGCTCTGTTCACACAGATCCCTGATCTTTTGAAAAGGGGACTGTGCTTTTTGGGATTTTAATCATCGCAACCTCCAGTGGAAAAACCCAGCAAGTCTGTAGATATGATCAAGTGTAACGGTTGGCTACCACTGGCTTTTTTAGAGTGGCGCTGGAAAAGCACAGCAGTCAGGCAGCAGCTGAGAAGCAGGATAGTTGATGTTTTGGGCAAAAGCCCTTCATCATGAAGAGCTTTTGCCCGAAACATCAATTTTCCTGCTCCTCAGATGCTGCCTGACTGCTGTGTTTTTCCAGCACCACTCTAATCTTGACTCTGATCACCAGCACCTTCCATACTCACTTTTGCTTTACCACTGGCTTTTCACCACAGATTATAAACTTAAGGCAATATTCACTTTAGCTCCAGTTAGAACAGTACTCAATTAACCTTCTAATAAGAAAATGCTGTGTACACGGAACACTCACATCAGCTCTGACCAGCTGTACAAATGTAAAAGAAAGTAAAACAAGCAAATGCCATTTAGAACCGTTTCAGTGTGGAAACAGGCCCATTCCCCTCCCATATTTACCCCAACTAATACTCCTAACCCACACATAACTGAACACTATGGGCATTTTGGCTTGGACAATTTACTCTAACTTGTACACCTTTGGACTGTGGGAGGAAACCCACGCAGACACAGGGAGGATGTGCAAACTCCACACAGGCTGGAATCGAGCCCTGGTTTCTGACGCTGTGGGGTAGAAGCGCTAACCACTGAAGCACCGTGCAGTGAAGCGAAAGCGAGAGTAGATGGGGGTATTTTTTGGGGGGGGAAAGCAGGAAATCGGTACGAAGCTTGTTGGAACAGCTAGCGCTGGCGTGGCAGGCCAAAGGATCCCCTTCCTCACCGTCACATTCCTGTTCTGCAAAAATCGTATCTTGAATGCAGTAACAAATAAAAATTTTTAAAAAGCGCAGAAACGCTCTGCACTGCGATAAAAGGTCACCGTCCTGAAACGTTTCACGCTGTTTCTCTCTCTCTCTCTCCAAAGTTGGCGGCCTGAACTGTTGAATGTTGCCTACTTTGTTTCAGTTGTTGTTGTTGTTGTTGGGCACCTCCAGCATCTGCAGGGTTTGAGTAGCAGGAACCTCGCACTACCCACAAACCAGGAGGGGACCGCGATACCCAGCGAGTGGAGAGCCCTAAGCTGCTAAAAGTGCTGCCAGCAAGCCCAATCACCCGCAGAAGTACCCCCACTGGGGCTCCTGGAGCACAGGAGGTAGTGTCCGTCCCTCTGGGCCAGAAGTTCAAGTTGCTCCAAGGTGCATGTCTGAGTGGGTTGATTTAAAAAATAGCGATAATTAGTTAATGGTCCAAAGAAAGCGAACGGCAAAGCAAACCAACTAAGAACAGACACGGACTGTGCAGTGAAATGAGCTTGTTTTAGGGAGTTGTACAGCAGGATAAGTAACTGGCGAGGTTACATTTCGGTTTGAGAGCTCGCTGCTTTGCTCATTACCTCATTCTTTACGAATGAATGGATATAGAACCTCCCCCAGTAGTGCACTGACACCCCAACCCCACCTCCTCCCTCCAAGCGCCCCCTATGATCCTCTCAAACAAGTAGATACAGTTACTGGCAGATTCTTAAATAGCAGCGATGCTTTCACAGCCAATGCGCTCGGATGCCTGAGTGTCAAGAGCTCAGCAATCTTTTTTATATGGGGGTGAGGTTAACGCAAAACTCACACGCCATCACCAATTGCGGACGGCAGATCATCTATCAGTGGACAAATGCAGGAACTTTGCAACGCTGCTTCTCAAATGAAATAATATATCTTTGAAAAGCCAATGCCCGTTTGAGGCCCAAAGACCATATATCAAGCCAGAGGCGCTTGTGGATACACTTTAGGGTCATTAACCTCACACCTGTCTCCCCTTGTCCTTCACGATGATCCCCTGCCCTTGATTTTTTTTCTCTCTCTCACTCCCTGTTCATCTTCCTGCTCCTGTAATATAAAACAGAGAGGCCTGCGGAATAATTCAAAGCTAGTGGAGCAGGCACATGGTTACAAATCTTTGCCATGAGCACTGTGACAGTGAAAGGCAGTTTGTCAGATCTGCACCAGGTGACCTCTGTGACACGGACGTGAGGGGAAAATATTGTCAGTGAGGAACAGGACAAGCCTTTGAATCTCTGATTAAATGATTACCTCCTTAAAGAATGCATTGTGAAGCAGACTTTTATCAGTTACATGTTTTCTGTTCAGGCCAGGATTGGTAAACTTCAAGCAGCTGTTCTTCATCTACATGTTCACAGTTGGATGCAGACTGGAGAATGAAACACCTTTAACTCTTTCAGTGTCCTGCAGGCCAAAGTGCCTTTGCAAGGATTAACATTGTACTTGACGTAGGGCTTATCTGACTGCAGTTGAATTATTTCTGTGGCTCTCCAAGGCGCATCTGACAATGTCTTTGCTCAGAGCTGAGCTGTAAACTGGATGCACTCTGCACACTTAGATTTGATTGAGAACCATGTTTGTTATTCCAGAACAAGCCAAGTTCAAACACTCTTGAACTATTAATTCTGGTTTTCAACTCTCCTCAGCATTAGACACCTAATGGTGGTGAGTGCTTGGTATCTTTTTTCACCACACAAGGGAGATTGGCATTGACAACAGTTGCCAACTGTGTTCACAACTGGAAAGCTGGCATTCAGAAGGATGAGTTTGTACACTGACCTGAGTACCTGATCAAATGTGAGACTTTGCTGTTATCTGAACAGGAAGCTCCCAGTTGGGTTGCAGCACTGAACTGCAATCCCCTTCTGTAAAACAGGTAGGGGACATAGGGAGTAAACCCTGCACTGTTCACTGATCAATATGAATTTAGAAAGACCAGTCTGGATCTTAAATTTGACCTGCTTTCATAGTGCCATTCAGCATTATTACAATCCCTGTGCATCATCTCAATGTTCTTCAAAAATTACTAATATCAAGTTGAATGCAGTGATGCTGCAGAAAGCATACATCAGCTGCCTCAATTTAAGCTACTTCTATACAGAAATGGTAAAGAAATGCTTTTTCACGGTAAAAGCATAATTTCTGCATTTCAGCCTTTTAGTTATAAATTAGTTTATAAACAGTTCAGTTTTAGCTGAAATCAAAACAAAGTGCTGGAGAAACATAGCAGGTCTGACACCATTTGTGGAGCGAGAAAGTTTTAGCTGAGATTTGATTTTAACTGAAATAGGGAAGATATATGATTTGTTTTTGACTTCATAAAAAGGTGAATTGTTGTCAATTGTTTGCTGTGAGAAAAGCTTTTAGGCATCATTTGGACTCAAATGGTCAATCTATGCCATGAGGACATCATCCACATTGTCAGATATATCTCAATAAAGAACAAAGGATCTTTTCAACAACATCTCTTCAAAGTGAACCTGCTCCTAAGGAAGTTGTCACGTCCACCTTAGAACAAACACACTAGGGGGTTGATTTAGTTGATCCAAAACAGATTCCAGAGTAAATTTTTGTCAGCTGCTTCAGCATTGAAATCTACTCCAATAACTCACCCTTGACAAAGATTGGCTATACTTCATTAAGGTGATTGATTTAACATTGTATAACAGAAACTAAATATAACAAAGCTGAAAAACCAAACAAACTCAACTAAGGCTCTATGGTTCCTAATTGTTCAAAACACACCTCCCTTTCTTCATGTGAAATTATATCGAGATATTCCAAAGATTTGTATATAACCAATATGCATTATACAGATCTAACACATGGAGCACCGTTGCCAGTTAATAATGAGATAAATTCATTCATGACCTTGGAATGGCTTTTCCCACTCCTCCACCTGCAGATATTGGTTTTCATGGGTATGGATCTTTGAGGAAAATCAAACAGGCTATGACCCCATTGGGCCCCACCCCAGTTTCCATCCATTTAAATGAATGGACACAAAATGACGTGGGCTACTTTAGGAGGCACAACTTGCACAGATTTTCCTCATGACCTATAGTCTGGAAATTCAAAGTCACGTTTAGGAATCATGAGGACTCCCCCTTTTCCTTCATCATTCCTTTCTAGATGGACAGGAACTGAACAAGCTCAACATTTATTGTTGATCCTAATAACAGAGCAGCTTATTAATTTTTTTTTTCTTTTTCTTTTTTTTTCTTTTTTTTTCATTTTTTCCTTTTTTTAGTGAAAGACACAAAGTGTATGAATCTTTATTCAAATTTCCACCACCAGAAAGAAAGGAAACACCCGGGTGGCCTGTGACAAACAGTGCCCTTCACATCAAAGGGCAATAAGTCTTTTGTTAATTTTTTGTTTTCTCTCTATTTTTTTTTTAGTTACAACTCCAGGGTGTTGGTGGACACCGCGTGCTCCTTCTCCAAGGACACCCGGCAGCTTATTATTCCAGTTCAAGTGGTTGTTAACAGTAATTAATTTTGCACTGAATCCAATTGAGAATGGAAACTTTCATACCCTAAAGGATATAAGTGAATCAGATGGGCTTTACAACAACTTTCTACTTTTCTTTCCACAATTACTGACACTGACTTTTTAAGTTTCAGCTTCAGTTTTTTTTTACATTACACAGACTTCCCAGCCACCAGAGTCAGTTTTAATTTCAGATCATTAATCCAGATCTCTGGATTATCAATTCATTAACAGCAACATATCCCAGCCTGAAAATGGGTCAGGAGTGTGGTGCTGGAGAAGCACAGCAGGTCAGGCAGCACCAGAGGAGCAGGCGAGTCGACATTTCGGGCATAAGCCTTTAATCAGCCCTCCCTACCTGAAAATGCCCAAGATCAATTCCCAGAACTTTCTCCTGGAATGTCAGTGACATAACAGCATAGGGCCATAACATTTTCAAGTGACATTTGTCTGCCTGCTCTTTATCTTAATTTCCATTTAAGACTTTGCACTTATGCTCTAATGCTTATATTACTGCAAAAATAGAAGACATCCCAGTTTTGGCACCTGGTCATCAAATGGGGGAAAGAAATAAGCATTTGGTGGAGATGGGAGATGGAGATTTTCGACACTAGCCATTCTACGCATTTCTTTAGGCTGAATCTTTTAATGTTTTTGGCTATGTCCAAATTGCATGAGGCCCATTGAGGTTTCTCGCCTTTATCTTACCAAACTTGCCTCATTGCCTTCCTACCCCACTCCTATGGCATGCTTTACATCTGCTTCCGGACCCATCTTACACGTTCTGTTCCCAGAACAACTCACTACTCAGTGGCTATCCCAGAATTCAACAGCGTCCCTTGAACCCATGCCGTCCTTAAACCCAAGACAAGCACTGTTCATCCAGAGCCTGCAGCATTCCTGACCTTTGCCCTACTGTGGCCAATGGTGGTGGGGTGGGGGGGGTGCGGGGAGGTGTATTGGCATGCTGCAGGATCAGCATAGAAGTCTACACCACCAGACCATATCACACTGACCCTAGGTTGCCATGCTGATGAGTCAGGCTCAGCGCCTGGACGAATGCACAACATGGTATGAAGACAGTCATGGTAGGATGAAGCTTCTCTGTTCCATCTGTGAGAGTACCCTCTCTTCCCTCACACTCACTCTATTGCTGCTACTGTACCCACCTCTTACCAAGGCTTAAGCTGTACTCTCACTATTGCCTGCAACATCTTCCTTCACTCCTGAACTCCATCCCTGCAGGCCATTGTGCCGCCTACTCACTCAGTCAGGACATTTAACCACCATAATCAGATAGCATTGGCAGCCCCTCACAGACAAGGATGACTCTCTTCCACTGTCAGGGTGAGTCCATAGATGGCTGCAGGTGACACTTCAACACCTGCACCAACAGTAACTGCTTTTCCACTAACTTTCATCTCCTTTAATGCCACCTCTCTCTCTCATTCCAGAAGAAAACAATCCACAGTAGGGCAGACCAACTGAAGACGAGTATTGGGACTGCCTGATATTCAGCTTCTCACCCCTTCGCTGTTGAATATCCTGATGCTGACTACCCTGAATGGCTGACTGACTGACTGTGTCCAAGCCTCTGGACTAGCCTCGGAGACAGTCCGTGTCATACTGTGCTGGCTGCCCACTGAGCAAAGGCTCCTTGACTTGACTGAAACCTGCTGACAACTATGACAAGGTCCCCGAGTTTGTGTCTGTGCGAAACATCAAGTCAAGAGTGAAGTAATGTAAGCCTGTTATCTCTGGCTGAGGGAACAATGCAAAAAATAGACAAGATAATGTAGAGCAGGAATGTTGTAAGCATCCGGATAGGCTCAGAGTGAGTGAGCAGTTTGAACTGAGCAAGGAGCCCGGAGATACAGCCTGGTCCAGTCCATGAGCTGGGTGTGTATTCCTGAGTGCACACTGTCCTTGCTGTAGTAGTACAAATGACAGTTGCTGCTACAGCCCAGAGTGCAGAAGTGTCCTGTAAATGGATCAGAGATGTACATGTTAGTTTGTAGAGGCTAGCACATGTCAAACACCAATGTCCCTGAATGTGTGTTTGACTGGATTTCATGGAACATGCCCTGAGCTGCTGTTGCTTGCTGTCCAACATGGAGGACCTTTGGAGCAAGCGGGGAACTGAATCCATCAGGTACCAACTCTGACTTCCATTTTTGGAATTCTCAAAGCTTATCTGATGTGTTTGGTAAGGTAGGAAGCTGAATATTAATAAGGTGGCTGTTAAAGAGACAGGTAACAAGCAATAATTCCCCTTAGTTGGTGATTTGTGGCTGCTTAGCAAGAAATGCATTGCACCAAAGCATTAAAGCTAGAGCGAGATGCTCCTGACATGAAGATTGGCCTCAGCAGAATTGGTCTCAGCCATAGCCCACATTGCTCAGATCCCTGTAAGATTCTGGCCTCTCAGTGAGATTCTAATAGTTTGCATTGCTGTAGTACTCAACAACGTCAAAACACTAGATTTATCAAAGAATATGGAAGATTAAATGTCTCCCAAGACTATATACTTTAAGGGAACACACAGTACAATTCGTTCTGTTAAACATGGGTTTCTTCAACGTGAATCGGCTCAAACACGATTTGTAGAACATGAACTTTCCTTACCTGTATTGGCTAGAACATGATTCTAATCCTATGGGTTTAAATAGTGCTGTTATTACTCAATTTTTTCAAAACGCAGGATTGCATGGGAACAGAACTAAGTGTTATATCAGAACAAATTGTACAAAGAAACTCATTGATCAGAATTTCTCACTGATCTGAGAATTTTGATTATCCCTGATCGTACAACTAACAGAAAGTAACAGGTAAAAACTTTGGAAAGCTGTGTGCAAGTATGCACCTCAGAAAGTGGCTGCATGTTTTTGTAAAGCCTTTGTGGGAATCCTAAACCAAGATGAACATCTCCATTTGTCTTATTCATCTTGAGCAGACACACCTGAAGCATTGCCTGATTGAGAAAATTATACTTCTAACTTAGTGAAGTGTTGCTTCCTCTGAAGTAGGGTTGATGAATGAAGAAAAGTAGCTGACAACATTTGTTGCTTCAATGATCACATTATTCTGCACATTTAACAGGCAAATAAAGAGAGAATTCCAGTCTTGGAAAAGCAGTGCAGACTACTCAGTGGGTATACCTTTATTCAAAATTGTTAACTGTGCAATTCATTAGGAACTGCCTTTCAAATTCCCTCATACCTATTAGTGAGATTTATCAAATAGTTACATGCTCACTGATTACATTTACAAACAGCTACCGGTAGCATGCAGCTAGTTTAAAACTAGACCAACTAACAAGAGGTGAAACAAATGCTGACTAAAGTTCTGGATAAAAGTCAAAAGTTTTCTTGCCTTTGAGCCAGTGGTTTGTGGTCTCTCTGCTCCCTCTCAAATTGGAGCTGATACTCCAGGTTAGGCTGTGTATGGGATCTTTCCAGCTGTTGTCCTCAGATGTTAACCCGAGGTCTGTGTGCCCGTTCGAGTGGATGGTAAACATTTCATGGCACTATTCAAAGTGCAAGGAACTCTGAGTGGCTTGACTAACAAGCCTCCCCCCAAGATTAACCGGTCAATCATCCCTTACTGTTTGCTGACTCTTGCTTTGAGCCCACATAACAACAGAAGCATCTCCTCAATGTAACTTGCATTGACTACTAGTGTGAGGCTTACATTTTCAAATGTTATTGAATGAAAGGGTAATGGGAAACATTCTTACAGACAGAGAAGCAAACTCATGCCTTTGACCTTTAGCAGCAAAATTCCAGTTTAATCGAGGCTTGCTGGAGATGTGGACAGAGGAGATCACCAATGGTTGAATATGACAATAAAGAAGAGAATTTTCAAACCAAGGCTTTGCTATTGAAGTGTACAAACGCAGAGATGATGAACGAGAAAGGTCTTTGAGGGATTAAGGATGCAAGTGCAGAGTTTAATTGAGATTGTGTACAAAGAGTGCAATGTAAGAGGCTGACCTGAAAAGCATTGAAGATCATTTTAACTATCCACAAGATGGGAAAACAGCAACAGGCCTGACTACAGCCCAGTGACTCACACACCTGTTTTGACTACACTCTCTCACACACTGAGCCCCATAAAGATTTCATTCCATTCTCAAAGCTTCCCCCTCTTCATATCTGTTTCAATGTTATCTATGGTTCTCTATGTTTTTCTTTATCCTCAAATGAGGCTTCATCTCCATCGTGGTTTATAGCTACCTTGACTGTCTCTGACCCACTTTTACTTTCACCTCTTCCCCTTCTTCCCAGAAAGGGTTCTCCTGGTCTTCACCAGCTTCTGTAGTCAATGGATCATTTTCTGCTGTCTCCACCAAACACATCTTTCCCTCTGCTCCCCTTTCAGTATTCCAAATGATTCTTCCTTCTATACATCCTGCTCCACTGCTCAAACACCCACAAAAACTTATCCCCTTGCTATTGCACCTTACCATGTAAACTCAGGAGATGCAATACCTCCTCTGTTTAGTTCCTCTCTACTCACTGTCCAAGGCTCTAAACATACATGGCACCTGAAGCAGTGATTTCCATGTTCTCATTTCAATCTAGTCCACTCTGCACAGTATATTCTCTTCTGTCCTGGAGCAGACACAGACTGAGTGACCACTGTGTGCAGCATCTCTGCTTAGCCTGCAAACAATACCCTAAGTTTCCAGCAACCTATTTCAATTCACTATCCTAAATGAATGCTGATATCTCTGTCCACAATAAACTGAACTGTTTCATGGAACATAGAACAAAACAGTGCAGTACAGGTCCTTCGGCCCTCGATACTGCGCAGACCTGTGAAACCGATCTGAAGCCCATCTGACCTACACTGTTCCATTATGATCCATATATTTATCCAATGGCCATTTAAATGCCCTTACAATTTTCAAGTCTACTATTGTTACAGGCAGGATATTCCATGTCCTTACTGCTCTCAGTCAAGTTCATGACAAGCTGGAGGGACAGCACCTGACTTTCCAATTCAGCATTTTATAGCTTTAAAGACTCCACATGTTAATAATTTCAGACCATAAATTCTGTCCCCTATTTTGATCTTTTCCTTTGCGAGTTTTTTTTAGATTAGATAAGATTCCCTACAGTGTGGAAACAAGCCTTTCGGCCCAGCAAGTCCACACCAACCCTCCGAGGAGCAACCCTCCCAGACTCATTTCCCTACATTCACCCCTGACTAATGCACCTAACACTATGGGCAATGTAGCATGGCCAATTCACCTGACCTGCACATCTTTGGACTGTGGGAGGAAGCCGGAGCACTCAGAGGAAACCCACGCAGACACGGGGAGAATGTGCAAACTCCACACAGACAGTTGCCCAAAGCGGGAGGATTTTCTCTAACCTTTTCTTTCAGCCAATAACATACCTATTCTTAATTGTTTCTTTTTTTCATCTTATCACCATTCCTTTGGCTCTGTATGACTAAATTCTTTTTCTGGTTTTCTTTCACATATTGTCCTTTCATCCTTTTTTGCCACCCGCCATTCATTTCTAACATTGACAACCTTTCATCAGAACTGGCAATCTGAAACATTAATGAGGTAAAAACAATAACTGCAGATGCTAAATCTGAAACATTAACTCTATTTCTTTTGCTAAAGATGCTGCTGGACCTGCTGAGCATTTCCAACATTATAGCAACAGGATACTCGCCCAATTAAATTGTAATCACATGTGTTTTATTGTTTTTCTTTGAGATCGTGACAACATTTGAAAAAAAAGTTTCTCAGTCAGAATGTTAAGGCTGTTAATGCTGGAAAATGAAACATTTCTTAGATTTGCTTTATTTTAACCCAATTTTCTAATCAACCTGTTCAGAGATGTCATCACATACTCTGGAGCAGGTGGGACTTTAACCCAGGCCTCTCAGTCCAAAAGTATGGACACTACTACACGAGAGCCCTTACGTATGCTTTTTAATGCCACCATTAACTGATCTCAAATGAGGCACATAATGTCTCTAAAAGAAATCTGCCCCAACAATTAGATCTATTTAAGGGGAAGCTAATTAAGTACTTGAGGAAGAAAGGATATCTTTATGAAATTATATGAGGTAAGGTGAGAAGGGGCCACATATAGAGAATAAATGTTTGGTTGGGCTGAATGGCCTTTTTCCAATGCTGTAAAATCCTTTGCAATTCTGCATAATGTTTCTCAGCACCTGACATTACTCTATCAATCTGATATCTTTCCACTTCTAACAACAATCATTGAGATGTCTGCTAATTAATATCAAATTAAGAGCAACTTTGGGCTGCGGGTCACCTCAGAATGGGACTGCATCTGCCTTCCCTCACTCCTGACGTGCCTAGCAATTTTACCTTTGGACAGGACAGGACAAATCGGTCGAATGAGAGAGCTCTTTAAAAATAACCGGGGTATGTTGCAGTCTGGTCGCTGACACGTGACATGAGGCGGGTTAGGAAAGTCCTGGTTTTCTGCAGTTCTCCGTTTAAACAATGAGCTGTCCCGTGATGGTGAGGTGTTCATCATCAGGCAGGAATTGCTCCTTTGCATTCTTTACAGTCTTCTAAACAATTACAGAATGGGAAAAGAGCCACAGAGCATTGCTGGTGACAACAAGCAGTATTGTCCCCGAGAACATCTGTTTCCGTCTCTCAGGCTGATACACACAGAGTGAGTGTGAGTGTTTGGACCTCGGTCACAAATCCTGCCGGGCAGCAGAAGGAACTGGAAATTGTTGGCATTACATCTGGCTGAGCAATCTGCAGCCAATCCGCTCAGGACAAATAAAACCTCGGAAGCGCCACAGATCCATTCTGTTGGATTTACACAGCATTGCTTCCCCCCCCCCCCCCCCCCTCGCCCAGGATCCTTGCTCAATAAAATCAGGTCTGACCCTCGTCCCCAGCTCCAGTGACAAACGAAAGAAAAATTCCACTCACTTCCATTAACGGCAGTATATTTACAATCGTAAATCACCTGTAAGCTAAAATATCCTACAAGTACACAGGCCTAAGTCAGCATTTGGCAAGCTCAGTATTGTTAAATATCTACAGTAAACGTCAATCACCATTTACATCACCAGTATTTACATTAGCATTCTACTGTGGAAGTTATTTAGATTTATTTATATAGCACATTCCATATTTTTAAAGATGCCCTAGAGTACCTCAGGGCCAAAGAACTATCTTTGAACTGTTGTTAATCCAGGCAATCTATGCACAGCAAGATCCCACAAATAGCAATGAATCTATAGAATCCCTACAAGCAGGCTATTCAGCCCATGAGTCCACACTGACTGTCCAAAGAGCATCCCACTCAACCCTGTCCCTCTCCATTTCCCCATGGTTAATGCACCTAAGTTGTACCCTATGGGTATTATAGCATAGCCAGTCCACCTAACCTGCACATCTTCAGACAGTTGGAGGAAATCAGAGCACCCACACAGGCAGAGGGAGAATGTGCAAACTCCATACACTCACCTGAGGGGGAATTGAACCCAGGTCTCCAGTGCTGTGAGGCAGCAGTACTAACCATTAAGCCAAATGAGAGTGGTTGCAGACTGTGAAGGTGTTTGATGGTGTGCTGTCAGTGTTCACCATTGCTATGCTAACCAAAGCTGACCACAATTTCAGGATTTAGTGGAACTGCAGATTAATTTGGAATTGTTAAACATTGCAGTCTATCATGTGCTATCCTATGGTGGGCTATGTGGTGAACACCTTGCTTCTCTTT
This sequence comes from Chiloscyllium punctatum, assembly GCF_047496795.1. Taxonomy (NCBI): domain Eukaryota; kingdom Metazoa; phylum Chordata; class Chondrichthyes; order Orectolobiformes; family Hemiscylliidae; genus Chiloscyllium; species Chiloscyllium punctatum. The sequence goes on from NC_092745.1 coordinate 63,901,015, forward strand.
CCCTGAGCCCCAGAGCCAAAAATCATCAAAATAATTTGATTGGCGAGCATCTCCCCTTTTTCATTCTCATATCACTGTCAGAGAAGCTCCATGGAGGGTTGCATCATGTTTTGTGGGACATAATACCTGTAAGAGCAATTTGAGTCCAAACTACTGCCGAACAGCAGATCTAATCCTTGGAAAAATAGTGAAATTTAATTAAATTTCTTTTTGTTGGTGAATTATTAGTTTTTAAACTCAAACTTTTAAATCATTTTTAAAATTAAACTTTGACAATGATAATTAAGCTTCTATCTTGTATATTTCGGTTTTCATTTCACAGTTATTATTTTTAAAAAAAAATTGATTATTATTGCTCTTCATTTTCTATTTTGCTGTCTGTGAGAATTCTTTAATGTGATTGGCTATTTGGACAGCTGGCTGGTATCAATGCAGCTCAGTGTTGACCATCCCTATTAAAGAACACTCAGGTGCTCTTTGGGGGTGAAGTTCTTGCTACCAGGCCTCACAGCACAGTTCCCTACTGCTGACTGAATTGATGGATAAAAGTTGGCCAAGCCTGCCCTGGAAATTATAGGCCAGTGATTCTGACATCTGTGAATGAAATTTTGAGAAGTTAGTTTGAAGGACAATTTGAAGCACTTTGGAAAAGTGGATAAGTCAGCATGACTGTACAGGAGGTAGATCCAGTTTGACAAATAAGAATTAGAGGAGGCAAGGCACAAAGGAAAGTCTGAGAAAATTGGGATCTTGAATACTGGGGGTAGGCAGCTCTAGATATGAGGAGTCCTTGAAGTAAGTCAGTGTCAGTTTATCACAACAAAGAAAGGAGAGTGGAGATCTGAGAGAGATTTTGCAAAATTAATGAGAGATTTTGAGAGGTTAAATCAAGAACTGCTTTTGCTGAGCAAAGAGTCTGTAAGTTTAAAATTAGCATTAAAAGGACAACGAGGTTAGGCAAATTGCTTTGAAGTGAAGGATTGCTAGAGCACCATAGGCCCTGTCAGAAAACAAATCATGGCTTTAAAAATGAAAATGAGTAAGTGTTTGAAAAAGCGGATAGCTCAGTGTGGCATTTTTGATGGGCTGAAATTATTCTTTCTGTACGGAAAAATCTATAATTACACGCTCGCTGATGTCAATAGACATCCTGGTGCTGGATGTCACAGGATGTCTCTTGTCTGGCCAAATCATGCGTAATTTCAGAAAACACCAGTCACATAATGCTGTTCAGTTGGCAGCACTCTTGCTGCTAAGTCATAACACTGTGTGTTCAAGTACACTTCCAGAAAATTGAGTCCAAAATCTAGCCAGGTATTTCAGTGCAACACAAAGGGAGTGCTGCCTTGTCAGTGGTATGGTCTCTCAGATGCGATGTTAAACTCAGCTCTCTCTGACCTCTTTGGTGGGTGTGAAAGACCCGAAGGCACAGTAAAAAGAGCAGCAGAGTTCTCCCTGTTGTCCTGGCTAACATTTATTCTTCATCCAACATCACTAACACAATGTTGTGCCTTACACATCCTGATAACTCCTACTTGTTAGGAAAGTTGTTTTAGTGTATTGCAAGAAGAGTACTGGCAACAAATACTTTGCTTTTTAAAAAACTGGCGTGTTATAAAATAACAGCAGTCATTCTTTGGTCATAATCCCTATATGGGCAGTAATATTTTGTGCCCCAGAATGGATTCAGACTTCAGAGTCTGCATTGATTTGTATAGATTCCTTTGGTACTACTTCACAGATACTACCTTACCAATATGTTAAACAGGCCAGTGCAAATTGTGTCGAGATGATTTAAACAGGGTGGCAAATGTAGAGTTTAAAGACTTCCACTAACACCAGCATTAGCCGAAGCTCAGTTTAAAGCAGACCCAGTTAGCCTGTCTCAGCCAGCATCTGTCCCTCAACAAGCATTGAAGAACTTGGTTATTATTGTGTTGCTGTTTGTGGAAGATTGCTGAGTGCAAACTGGTTGCTCCTTTACCTAAATTATGCCAGTAACGACTGTTTTAAAAAAGTATTTATCTGGCTGTAAAGGATTTTAAGATGTTGGGAGCACACAATCTTTTTCTTTTCACTTTTCACAAGACACATACTTTCTGGAAGTGTTCTGAGACATCACTCATGTTAGTGGGATGAGATTTGTAAAATGTGTCTTAGTCCTGCACAGCATCAGTGCTTAGAGAAGCGCAAAAAATCCAGGCTCACACTGAAAGGTAGACTGTCTGTTAATTTTACCACTTCTTCCAAACTGGTTTCAATCAATAAGAGCATCTCTGAAACTTCATACACATGCACAACATATTTCAACCAGAAGAGGCTGCTGGAGACCTGACTGTTATCGCTGATAGTATCTCCGAGCTTTCTTGATGCTGTCACTGTTTCTTGGTACTCAAATAAAAATCCATTATTCTTTTCTTTAAAATGCCTATGCTTTCACAAATGTTTGTTGCGTACGTAAATAGAAAATCCAATGTGACTTAACTAGATTTTCTTATAGTGACGTCATACCTGACTGGACAGTGTTAGTAGAAGAGGGACAGAGTAGTCAATGGGGTGGGAGAACAATGTGACTGTTTTAATATATAAGCTTTGGTGACAATTCAGAGACCAGTCTAATTGTCAAAGCTGGATTTGAGCAGAGCAGGAAAACACTCATGCTTGGCACGGCAACATTGGTAGATTTGGGCTGAGTCTTGAGGGATTCCTCTTCATGCAATATCTGCTGTTGTCCACCTGGCAGTGCTGGTGAAGGGTATACACCATTCAGGCAGCAGGATGCGCTGTACCGCTAGTTTGGCTGAAGCATGGGCATACAGCATGGTCTACAGGCTCTGTCGAGCCGCTGACCTCTGACACTTATCAAGATCAGGTATTGGGTGAGTGGCCCTTTCACAAGTTCGGGGATTGTGGAAGGTGAGTCAAAAGTGTGGTGCTGGAAAATGATTTTATAAGATGATTAGGGGTTTTGATAGGGTTGACCATGAGAACCTTTTTCCACGTATGGAGTCAGCTATTACGAGGGGGCATAACTTTAAATTAAGGGGTGGTAGGTATAGGACAGATGTTAGGGGTAGATTCTTTACTCAGTGAGTCGTGAGTTCATGGAATGCCCTGCCAGTAGCAGTGGTGGACTCTCCCTCTTTATGGGCATTTAAACGGGCATTGGATAGGCATATGGAGGATAGTGGGCTAGTGTAGGTTAGGTGGGCTTGGATCGGCGCAACATCAAGGGCCAAAGGGCCTGTACTGCGCTGTTCTATGTTCTATGAAAAGCACAGCAGGTCAGGCAGCATCCGAGCAGTAGGAGAATTGACGTTTTGAGCAAAAGCCCCTCCTGTTGGAGGGACTGTGGAAGGTGAGCATTGTTTACCTTCTGGAAGTGCCCAACACCATCAGGTAATCAACTGAGTGAGTGAATGAATGAATGAAAGGCTTGAGGCAATGGGTAAGAAAAGAATGTTCCAGTAATTCAAGTGGGTATCTGTACAGTGGCTGTGGCACAGAGTGAGTCTGCATTATCTCAGCTTGATTTCCAACGTGACAACAGTGGGAATATTACAATTGGTACTACTTCCTGTTGGGTTATGGCTGGGAGAGAAATCATTCAGAATGATCAGTCCAGTTCATCTCCCTGATGGAATATACAGATTGGTCATCAGCAAGTGAGGACACTGACAGTGCTTTTTGCAATGATGCTACATGCAGTGCAATAGCCATCCAAACATTAAGGCCAAGAAATTCAAATCAGTGCCTGAGCCCTCCCTAACACCCATTCATTCCCCACTGACTCCCTAAACCCTGGCAGCTCACCAGCTCCAAGACAGCGGGGCCCAAGGTCCAATGTCGGGATCTACCCTGAGTCTCATCATTCAAGTGCAGGGGCTATTTCTTGCCACTTTTGACCTGCCCAAACCTCAAGACCTCTCTGTGCAGATCTCGCTGCGAAGGGCTGGGGGTGGTGGTGGTGGTGTTGTTGGGGGGTGGGTGGGGTTGGAGCTGCTGACGGCTGTGAAGCTACAGAACAGAGTGGAGGAAGAAAGCGCAGTTACAAAGGAAAAGCAGCCTTTACAACAGCTGCAGGCGGCTCATCACAGGCATTGCATGACCCGACCTCGAGCAGATGATCACATTTGCATGGGTATTTTAAAAGATCAGACTGGTAGCAGCAAGACTCCAGCATTTGTGTGGAGGCAGGGAGAGAGTGGGGGGGGTTGGGGGGAAAGGCATCAGGCCTTGCTGGATGTCAGGCTCCCGAGATTCCCCGTCTGGAAACGCTTTGTGTCTTTCCTGGCTGATAAACAAGCTGCCTGTCGGTTGAGAAGGCCTGCTCAGGAAGGCCGGGAACATTGGCGATCTGCACGGATGTTCATGGGTCAGGAGGGATATGAGCTTGGGGATGAAGTGACCTTGTGTTAGTGATTAAAGAGGCCATGGAAGGGGGGCTTGGAGTCATGTTGTTGATGGTCAGTAGGGCATGCAGCAAGGGAAACATGCCCGGGAAGTAGGTAGGCCCAGGAAAAGAGCTCCTCCTCCTGACACATAAGCAGTCCTGGAAAGGCACTTATGTGATAGGTATGCCACTCATCTCAGCTTCCTCCAGTTTTTGGGTGCCCTGATCCCTGGGAAACCCCCCTTGCCTTTGGGGGGCTAGGAGCAAAAACTTATTTAAATATGGGGCACACAGTCGCATTGATATACTTCACATCTCCTCTTGAGTTCAGGTTAGTTGCCTGTCCCCAATATACTTCTGTCTTAAAATCAGAAGTGGTCATGTTTGAGGTGGATTGCGGGAGGATTTTGAAATATTACCATACTGTCTCCCAGCCATCATGGCAGTTAAACCAACGACAAATGCACTGCTAAACCACAGCAGAATCAGTCCCTGCTTATGTTTCATCAAAGTCTTTCTTGCATCGACGTCAGTGCTCCCTTCACTGTTTTTATCCCACGGTGACCCAATTTCGAGGCTTGAAAATTATACGCAGTTAGAAGGGCCTGTTAAAGCAGCAACCTGAGTGTTGTAACTTGGCCATACCACCACAGCAGCCATCTTGGTCTCGGATCTTGTGATCCCAAAAAACCTGAGCTTGCAACCTCACTTGGAATCTCAGCCCCCACTTTGGGAAATCCTGCTGAACCCGCTGTGTAGAAAATGCCCTGTAAATCCAGTTCAATACACTAGACAGCGGTGGGATTGAAGGAAACTGGGACTGTGGTATTTTTAATGAGTAGTAGAGGTACAGGCATATGGAAGCACTGTAACAGAAATGAGTCTCAGACTTATGCAATTCATATTTCTGAATCAAAATGATGTGAGTTCAAGTTGCATTCCAGAGTCTTGATAGACTAGTTGACAGAGTTCAGACAAGGCTTCAAATGAAGCTCTGGCTATCCTCTGAGGCAAAAAAAGTTCCCAAGATACAATATGAAGAAAAGCAAGAGAGTTCTCCTCAGTATCTTGGCCAAAATTAATCTTTCAGCCAACTCCAAGACCTGGTCATTTATTTAATTGCTTTTTGTGGAGCCTGTTTGGCATAAATTGACAACTGTATTTCCTACAATACTATAGAGATTACATTTCCAAAGAGATTCACTTATAGAAAGCCTTTGGACACATCCTGAGATTGTAAAAGGCATTATGCAAATAAAAGATTTTCTTCTTTTTTGTCCCTAAGATACAGCACTGTTTTCTGGCCTCAGCACAAGTTAAAAGCAACTAAATAGCAAATAATGGGACATTTCCTCAAATAGCCATTTTGTTTAATATCCATTCATGGGATAAGGCTGTCACCAGCGAGGCCAGCATTTATTGCCAATCCCTAATTTACTCAGAGGACAGTTAAGAGTAACCACATTTCTGTGGGTCTGGAGTCACATGTAGGCCAGACCAGCAGAGTTCCATCCCTAAAGGACATTAGTGAACCAGATGTTTTTTATTAACAATCATTTCATGATCATCATGAGACTCTTAATTCCAATATCTGCCATGGTGGGGCTCGAACCTGGGTCCACAGGATGTTACCTGGATCTCTGATTTAATGGTGCCACCAGACCATCATCTACTCTACCCTGATATATTAGGTTAGATTATTTACAGTGTGGAAACAGGCCCTTTGGCCCAACAAGTCCACACCGTCCCGCCGAAGAGCAACCCACCCAGACCCATTCCCCTATATTTACCCCTTCGCCTAACACGACGAGCAATTCGCCTAACCTGCATATTTTTGGACTGTGGGAGGAAACCGGAGAACCCGGAGGAAACCCACGCAGAAACAGGGAGAATGTGCAAACTCCACACAGACAGTTGCCTGAGGCGGGAATTGAACCTGGGTCTCTGGTGCTGTGAGGCAGCAGTGCTAACCACCGTGCTGCCCGTATTGAGCAGTGGGATGGATCAGTGTGAAAATGCATTGCCATTTGCCTGCCTATGTACCTTTGCCTCCATTGTGATAATTTACTTTCTCTTTAAGCTAATATCAGCAAAGCCCAAACAAAACGTTTGTTTCAATATGATCTCATTGTCCTCCTTCCCTTTGCTGTCGAAGCCAGGCAGCAGCAAACTACATGTTGTTTCTCACCAATATGTAGAGGAACAATGAATGATGTAGCTAATATACTCTGCTTGCCTAACAATGTATTCTTGCCTTGTATAATATTTAAACACTACAGGCTGAACGGAGTGATTGCACATTAAGCCCTCCTTGTGCACTTTGCTATGCTTTTGTCCAGTTTTCCTCCAATTCTGGCCTCTTCACAATTCCAATATTCACTGCCCCGTCTCTAGTAGCTACCTCAGCCCTAGATTCTGGAATTCCTTCCACAACCTTTTCAATGTCATTCAAAACCTGCCCCTTAAATCAAACACTTAGTGACCTGGATGCAATGTTATATAGCTAGGCACTTGGTTTGTTTTAATACACGAACAGAAATTGCTGGAGTAACTCAGCACTTCTGGCAGGATCTGTGAGCGGAAAACAGAGTTAACATTTTCAAGTCCAGTGGCTCTTCATCAGAATAGATCAGAACTTTTGAACTCTGGACTCAAAACATTGCTGCTTTCTCTCCACAGATGCTGCCAAACCTGCTGAATTTTGCCAGCAATTTCTGTTTTTGTTTCTGATCTCCAGCTTCAACAGTTCTTTGTTTAATTTAGTTTTTTTTTAATACACTGCCCACGTGAGGTGCCTTGAGATGTTTTGAGAAAGCCTTTGACACGATACTTATTGTCCAATGACCAATTTAGGATTCTGCTACAAACAGTTGGTTTGTGTATGCTCAGCTAAGAATAGTATCCTTCTTCAATGTGTATTTATAGACACTTAGTACAATCAGGCTGCATAAGCAAAAACAGCGAGTGATATTTCCTGATTTTTACTCTGATCCAAGTATTTATTTTAAATTGGATGCTGCAATTCTGAAATTCATTGGAGGTACAAAAGAAAAAATTGTATTTATGTAGCATCTTCCCGAGTGCAGGATTTCCCAAAGTACTTTACAATCAACAGAGTACTTCTTAAATGTAGTAATGTAGGAAACGCACATAATAATTTGCAAATAGCAAGTTCCCACAAATGCCAGTGAACAATGACCAGATAATCTCTCTTTTCTAAGTGTTGTTGAGGGTAATGTATTGGCTAAATGCTAGGATGTTGAGAGAACTGCTCAACTTTAAAATTATGCCAAGGGAAACTTACTTTACCTGAGAGGATAGTGAAGGTCAGATTAACACCTCACTGGAAAACTGGCAGCTCAGACAGTGCAGTGCTCCATCAATATTCCATTAAAAACAATGCTTTGTGATCAAATCTCTAAACTGGAACACAAACCTCTCACAAGTGAGAGTCTTCCCAACCAACTGAGATACAGCTGATACCTCATGTAAAATGCCATCAATTTAATATCATCTCAACGCTTTTGGAAAATATCTGATACATTTCAGGACTGTTGCCAAGCATCAACTTCAAGTCATAAGATTTTTTTTCCATGTTTTTTTCTTGTCCCTCTGTTTTCCTAACCCATCTCCCACATTTATGGTGTGGGTTGTGAACTGATCAGAGGTAAAGATGCTCTTTTTCGTGGACTCAAGTGGAGTTGAGGGCACCTCAGATCAGCTATGATCTTATTAAACCCTCGCGCAGAGGGTCGTGCGAGTGTGGAATGAGCTGCCAGAGGAAGTGGTGGAGGCTGGTACAATTACAATATTTAAATTGGCATCTGGATAGGTATATGAATAGGAAGGGTTCAGAGGAATATGGGCCAAATGCTGGCGAATGGGACTAGATTAGGATATCTGATCAGCATGGATGAGTTAGATTGAACATCTCTATGACTCATTAAGTTCTGCACCAAATTCATAGATTTGAATGCACTGTGAAGCTAACCCTAAGGAGTTGAACGAGAGAGAGAGAGAGATCTGGTTTCTCAATGTTTTTCAATGGAGAAGCTTGCTCCTCATTCACACATTCTTCTATAACTGAGTAACCAACCATTCAAGAGCTGATAATCACCACAGTTTTAAACATTTTTGATGGGTTTAGTTTCAGAACACATAACAGGGTGAAAAACCTACTTTAGAAAAAATATCTATCAAACATCTTCCACTCTTTGAAGCATTGATTAGTCTACATTCTCTTCATGATAGTGATGATGTGGAGGTATCAGTGTTGGACTGGATGAGCGGTGCTCTGAAAGCTAGTACTTCCAAATAAACCTGTTTGACTACAACCTGCTGTTTGTATGATTTTATCTTCCTGATAGGCCAGACTCAATGATTTATTAAAATGAAATAATGTTTGTCAAAGCTGAGAAGAGACTTTTCAATTTGCAACTCACAAGATCTATAAGGGAGGAACAATTGGATGCAATGTATTCAGACATTTGTAAGACATTTGAGAAAATGATATTAGATTGATGTCATTTTACATTAGGTATTAGCTGTGGATCAGTTGGTTAGGAAGACTCATCTGTGAGAGGTTTGTGTTCCAGTTTAGAGACTTGACTACAAAACCTAGTCTTCAATGTAATATTGAAGGAGCACTGTACTCTCTGAGTTGCCAGTTTTCCAGTGAGGTGTTAATCTGACCTTTGTGTATCCTGTCAGGTAAAGGTAACCATGAAGTCATTGCATACATTTAAAGTTTGGGGCTTGAGTATAGCATGTAACCATGGATCAAGGCTTGGTTAATGAAGAGAAACCAGAACAGAAGAAACTGGGGCATTGTATTATTAGGATTGCACAAGGATTAACACTATTTATAAACTGTAGTGACATAGATGAGGAGACCAAGTGTATTGTACCCAAAATTGCTAATGATGAAATGCTAGCTGAGAAAATGAGTTATTAGAAGTCAAAGAGGCTGAAAGAGATTTTGACAGTGTAACTACATTACATCTGTACTTGGGTGAGTGAATATCAACAGGCTTATTAAACATAACTGTGTACAAAGACAAATAAGTGAGGGTATCTTCTGGAACCCACAGATGAATGCTTCAGTTCCATGTGATCTATAATCACTAATGACATAGCTGCTTGTGCACTTGCTCAGTAGCTCTTAAAGCAATGGTGCCGATAACCTTTTACTCCACATCTCCTCATCCCCATGTTCTTTCACTGTATCCCTCTTAGCCATTAAAATTTAACTGGTTACTGCTACTTCCACCACCCCTCAGATCTTTCTTTCCTGAGGCATTCATCTTTAATTGCATTCTCAGTACTCTTGGAGTACTGTCTTGGCTAAGTGAACACACGAATGGACAGTGATGGCAATTTCTTAGGATACCTGATTTATGGCCTGTACAGCAGTGAAGATCAATCAGGGGAAAGAAATATGATCGAAGAGCTAATCCTCTGACACTCAAACTATCTGTGATGAAGAAGAAGATGATGAACTCACATCTCTCTCTCTTCCACACTTGTCTGTGATGTACTCTGAGGCAGGGGTAATCCTGCTGGATGAAAGGACCGATGAGGAGCAGTTTGGAGGAGAGGGAATGAGGATTTTCCTACCACTCTGAGATCTGGACTGCCACTCTTTGTCAGCAGTGGTTTCAGTTCCACATCTGCTTCAGTGTGACACTGCTCTTCGCCAAATGAGAACATTTTGGAACCCCAGCAGAAAGTAAAAGTTCATCACTGTCAATAAGGAAATAGACCGCTGGACCAGGATATTTAAGAAATTCCTGCAACTCTGTGGCCTGCAAGCTGGATGACAAATTGTACAATAGCAGGATGTGAAGAATGCACCACTTCCCTACTAGACTTGGTGTCAGTGAAAGGTCAGTACTGCCTAGATACTGAGGACTTTTATTCTGCATTTACATTCCCATTTATTTCTAAGCCATTGTTCAGAAATCATCATCATCATGCAAGTAATCTCTATAAGTAATAAGGGCTTGTTTTCCACGGTAGTCTTCTGAAAACTTAATTGAAGATTCTATTTTCACTCTCACAAGTTTCTTTTTCAAATACAAGATCATCACTCATTGATTATAACAGGAAGTTTTCCCCAGCTAATAATTCACTGTGATCTTGGAACCTGGACTATTTCCATATAAAAAGAGACTTTCTTTCTCCATGAAGCATCTCTTCTTGAGTCAATTGCATGAAGACACTGGCTTGAAATTTTCTTTAGTCTTTTTTTTCTCCACCTCTGAGGCTGGTTAGTGTTGTATGACTGCTAATATCTGATCTTTTAGGTCCCTTAGAAGTAATTAGACTGCTACAATTATTGTTTAACCTTGATCTGCTTGAGATCCTATTCATGTTCAACTTTAAGCTTCTCCAGGGCAATCCGCATTTCTGGGAAATCTATAGCCTGGCCCTCTATCCCTTTGCTGAAATAAATTTTTAGCATTTCCATAGCCTGTTCATTGAGCTCTTCAAAGAGTTAGCAACAATTTCATCATCAATGACAAAATACAGAACAACCTCGGTTATCCGAACATCAATTATCTGAACAAGATCTCAAGGTCCCGTATAAATGTTATCTGTTATCGGAACAATCAGTTATTCGAACAAAATGCTTCCAGCCTGCCTCGATTGGATAATCGAGGTTGTTCTGTATTCAAAAAATGTAACAAGATCCAGGATCTCTTCATCTAAAACATCATCAATCTTTGTGTCGATATTATGCTCTTTCACTTTTTCCTGAAAAAACAAACTAACATCTAGAATCATGGTCTCCAACATGACGATAGAGTCACTGAAAGTTGACCTCCCTGCTTACTTGCATTCTCTCATTATGCAGGTCTCTTACTGTTCATTTCACCTTCCACTCACATACCTCTGCCACGTGTGACTCTAACATTTGGTCACACTGCTCACCCACATCTCCTCAATGTGTGCACATCCATTGACATGCAGCTACATGGCTTCCATTACTGCAAGTCATGTGACAAGAGAAAGTATATGGTCTTAACAGGTTTTGCCAATTTATTGTAGTTTTGTCAAAATGGACTATCATTGCTGGCTAAAGTAAGTGTTGTGGCCAACAAACTAATGGACAAGAAATATACCAAGAATGTTATGTGAAACCAGTATATCACTGTATTAGTAACATAGGAGGCTTTTCAGCCCATCATATCCATGGGGTCTTTCGGCATCTGGTCCTACCCCTCTGCCCATTCTCTGTAGACATGCAATTTTTTTTTCCCGCTGGTTAACCAAAAGAAGCATGCACGATAAATAAACATTCCCAGGATTACTGCCACACCCCACTTCCAAAGTCTGAGCAACACAAGCTAACCAGGGACCCGGGAAACAAACAGTGACCACAGAAGTGACCTCCCATGCTCTCCACACCTGAAAGGAGACAGAAATATTCTGGATGTTACAGAGGTGCAGAACCAGAGACCAGCAAGACCAGTGACGGAGTGGCATCATGAACTACATGGTGAAGCAATGATAATGAATGATGAACCTGGCCTGCTTAAATCAAAATGTACAATTTCCATGTGGATCTGGAAATTGAAATGCGGTTCACAACGATAAAAAGATAAGAGCATTTACCATTATATATCACCAAAGTATATGGATAAGTAAAAAGGGGAATTTGGAACAATACCACAGAGTCTTGCACAGTAAATTCAAGGATAGTTTTCCCTCGACCAGCATGTTTCAGGTGAAGAAGGTTGATGAGCAGAAGGCTGTTTGGAAAGCTCAGCAGTCATTTTTGTCCAAACCAGCAGCATAAGGTAAGGCTTACACTGAAATATCATTTTGTTTTTGTTATGGTGGCTCAGTGGTTAGCACTGTTGCCTCACAACATCAGGGACCTGGGTTCACTTCTACCCTCGGGTGACTGTCTGTGTAGAGTTTGCACATTCTCCCCGAGTCTGCGTGGGCTTCCTCCGGGTGCTCCAGTTTTCTCCCACAGTCCAAAGATGACGTTGAGGTGCCGGTGTTGGATTGGGGGTAGACAAAGTCAGAAGTCACATGACACTAAGTTATAGTCCAACAGGTTTACTTGAAATCACAAGCTTTCGGAGCACAGCCCTTTGTCAGGTGTATTGAGAGAGAAGAGCACACAGACACAGAGTTTATGGGCAGAGAGATGAAAGGATCACACAGCTGGTGTGAGTCGAGTGTCAGATAATTAGTCTCTGCAGGTGACCAAGCGTGTTAGATGGTGAGTAAAGTGTCAACAGCTTAATAACCAGTGAAGGGATGACCTATAATCTGATTAAATAATGCACTTAATGACCTATAATGCACTTGAACTAAAAAAGCGATCTTGTGTTTAAGAGTTTGGAGAGCACTAGCCTAGGGCTTTGACTTGGAGTTGGTCACTGGCATTGTGACCATGTGGAAGGTGGCTGGTATCCTCATGTGATCTGCATTTCATTGATAAAGTTTCACCTAAAGGATGATGAGTAACCTTTGCTGTAGCTGGTGAATAAAATAAAAGGTCAAAGATGCATGCAGCTCTCCTTAATAAGGCAAGATGCAGATTGGGAATGATATATACACATGTTTGCAATAATCCCTCTCCCATTGCAATGAAGAATGTCTTGCATCTGGTGTCTTGTTCCCATTGATTCCTCCTGCACCTCAATGTTGAGTGGAAGATGGTTGGACAAACTGTAAAGTGTTTGTTAAGTCTTTTTTTGCTTGGGAACAGGAAAAGGCTCGGCGAGCCTAACACATCTCCATGATTGTGATAGGCAAATTATCACATAACGCACTTTAACCTGACCCATGCTGCAAGGTCCTCGCTTTGGAAATACATGTGGCTACTTTTTCACAGAGGTGCTGTGTCTCCCTTTAAAAATGACTATGGGGGGTGCTTTTGCAATTAAGCAACAATAGCTTACCATTGAGTTCATTGACACCACCACTTCTTTTTTCTGATTTTCCTTATTAGAATTCATTTAAATCCAACCACAACAACCTCTTGTAAACACAATGCTAATTGAATTTTCCACGTGTTGCTCTGTCCATTCATCCAAACAGGAGAAAGTGAGGACTGCAGATGCTGGAGAAGAGAGCTGAAAATGTGTTGCTGGAAAAGCACAGCAGGTCAGGCAGCATCCAAGAAACAGGAGAATCGACATTTCGGGCATCAGCCCTTCTTCAGGAATCCTGAAGGGCTGATGCCCGAAACATCGATTCTCCTGTTCCTTGGATGCTGCCTGACCTGCTGCGCTTTTCCAGCAACACATTTTCAGCATTCATCCAAACAGCAGACAAATGGACAATTAATCATAACCATTCTGAAGTGGAACAGACCTTTATTTACAGGAGATAATTTTTACTATCATACCTTTAAAGCAATTCAGAATTGTAAAAGTGCGGTAATTTATAAAATTGTCCAATGTGCTGCTCTCTCACGCTAATAATCAACAAACACTTCTTCCAGAACACCATTACTTGACAAGAGGAGAAATAAACTCATTTAGCCACCTCATAAAATGCGATTAGATACTGCTTAATAATGTGCAAGAAACCTTTTCTCCATTAGCCTTCAACGAATTGAAATATTTCAGCCAATTATTCCCTTTAAGATTGCCTTTAAATACAGAAGCAGGGAAGGAGTCTTTGGAGTATAATGTTGCATCACATTTATCCTTGGCCACAGAGATCTGTCATGATAACACCCAGTGAAAGTTTAGGGATAGTGATGTAAAACAATAAGTATGCAAAGCTCATCCTTCTTCAACAACATTCTATTGATTAATTTATTTTTCATTTTCACTGCTCAATGATTCCAAGTCTACTTTCGATAATTTAGCTCTTAGTCAGAATACCTAATTGTTTCTCTCTTGCCTAATTTGTTCTACGCTGAAAATTAAGCCACCAAATGACCAAACTTCAAAATCAACAGGTCAAACAAAAGAGAAAGATTCGGTATGATGTACCGAGACAAGGCACATAATCAAAGTATGTCTCTCCTTCTGATAGTTCCTCCTGGAGTTACTGTGTACTCTCAGTACCTTCTGTTCTTATTTCACAAACCACCTGAGGCCAATGACTCAGATCTTGTCTTAATTCAGACTGAGAATGATTGACACTGTATTATTGAGTAGGATCTCTTGCCAAACCTTCACAAACCGTGCAAAAAATCTCTTGCCATTTCTGGCTTGGCCTCTAATTGTTGGAGGTACTTCTGGTGGAATTTATTCCACTTGTATTTTCTTTGAATTTTGCTTCCATCTCTCATTTCTCTCCTTACATGTTGCCATTATAGTCTCTTTGCTCCTTCTCTCTGGATTCATAGAATCACAGCATCCCTACAGTGCAGATAGAGGCCATTTGGCCAACTGGGTCTGCACCAATCCACTGAAGAGCATCCCAGCCCCGCGTCCAACCCCGTACCAAAAAACTGAATATGTCCGACATAATCTGCTCTGGTCCCAAAACCCACCAAAAGCTTTATTTCTCTAATTGTAGCCCCTTGAACCCCCCCTGATTTCAATCATTCTACCAGAAGTGACCTGCAGATACCAAGGATATAGGTTCTGAATGCCCTTCTCTTTCCAACTCCTCTTCTAAGCTGCTTCTTATAAGTACAAAGTTACAAATCACACAACACCAGGTTACAGTCCAACAGGTTTAATAGGAAGTGTTAGCTTTCGGAGCGCTGCTCCTTCATCAGGCAGTTGTGGAGTATAAGATTGTAAGACACTCCTAAAGCTAGTGCTTCCACATAAACCTGTCAGACTGTAAGCCGGTGTTGTGTGATTTTTAACTTTGTCCACCACCACCACCGTCCAACACCGGCACCTCCAAACCTTAAAAGTACTACCTTTTTGACTCGATGTTTTGCAACCTGTCTTGATAAATTTTGTTTGTTAGTCACTGCCGCAAAGGGCACTGAGTTGTTTTATCATGCTAAATGCGTACATAAATGTGAGCCACTGTCGTTGTTGGTACTCTGCTTCAGCTGAGGGTCATGGTCTGAGGCCTGTCGATGATTGCTATGAAGGCTGGTCAGTAAGAAGCCAACAGAATGCCGTCATACAGCACAATCGATCAGCCATGTTAAATTTTCTTTCCCTCTGATACGAAATGCTGGGATACTGCAAGACCCTCCCACCTGATTCACAGCTCTCCGGGCTTGAGTTAATGCTGGACAGAGTTCCGTTTCCCCAGCTCAGTGCATGGTGTTAGTATTTATTGAGCTGCAGAAGGTCACCACAGCCTCAAACAAAACAATTTACCAGTTCACAATACTGTCGAAGTTCAAGCGAGCTAACTTTGACTGAGCAAACCCTCTGTTAAAGTATCTGAGGATGGACTCTTCTCCCATTTTTAATGCTCGTGGTTATAATTGAGAGTACCCCAGTCACATCCATTGGTGTCTGCTACTGCTCAAAGATTTTAATTTCACCTTAATCTGACAGCAACTGCCCTGTCAGGGTAACTCTGGCTGAGATAGAAAAACCACACGAATAGCAGGTAGGTGACTGAACTTCATGAAGGGAAATGTCCCTCACTTATTGAGCCATAGAAAGTTCTCGTGAATGACATCAACCCAATCTTACAAAGCACTGCAGAGCACAGCCTAATGTATTCACAATAATATTATCGTGAAATACTATGAAAGCAAACCCGGAGCAGCACGTGGGCAGTGAGTACTGGAGCAGTGCGTGGGCAGTGTGTCCCAGACCAGTGTGGGCAGTGTGTCCCAGAGCAGCACGTGGGCAGTGTGTCCCAGACCAGTGTGGGCAGTGTGTCCCAGAGCAGTGTGGGCAGTGTGTCCCGGAGCAGTGTGGGCAGTGTGTCCTGGAGCAGTGTGGGCAGTGTGTCCCGGAGCAGTGTGGGCAGTGTGTCCCAGACCAGTGTGGGCAGTGTGTCCCGGAGCAGTGTGGGCAGTGTGTCCCGGAGCAGTGTGGGCAGTGTGTCCTGGAGTAGTGTGGGCAGTGTGTCCTGGAGCAGTGTGGGCAGTGTGTCCTGGAGAAGCACGTGGGCAGTGTGTCCCGGAGCAGTGTGGGCAGTGCGTACTGGAGAAGCACGTGGGCAGTGTGTCCCGGAGCAGTGTGGGCAGTGTGTCCCGGAGCAGTGTGGGCAGTGTGTCCCAGACCAGTGTGGGCAGTGTGTCCCAGAGCAGTGTGGGCAGTGTGTCCCGGAGCAGTGTGGGCAGTGTGTCCCGGAGCAGTGTGGGCAGTGTGTCCCGGAGCAGTGTGGGCAGTGTGTCCCGGAGCAGTGCGTCCCGGGACATTGTGGGCAGTGTGTCCCAGGGCAGTGTGGGCAGTGTGTCCTGGAGAAGCACGTGGGCAGTGTGTCCCAGACCAGTGTGGGTAGTGTGTCCCAGACCAGTGTGGGCAGTGTGTCCTGGAGTAGTGTGGGCAGTGCGTCCTGGGGCAGTGTGGGCAGTGCGTACTGGAGCAGCAGGTGGGCAGTGTGTCCTGGAGTAGTGTGGGCAGTGCGTCCTGGGGCAGTGTGGGCAGTGTGTCCTGGAGTAGTGTGGGCAGTGTGTCCTGGGGCAGTGTGGGCAGTGCGTCCCAGACCAGTGTGGGCAGTGTGTCCCAGACCAGTGTGGGCAGTGTGTCCCAGACCAGTGTGGGCAGTGTGTCCTGGAGTAGTGTGGGCAGTGCGTCCTGGGGCAGTGTGGGCAGTGCGTACTGGAGCAGCAGGTGGGCAGTGTGTCCTGGAGTAGTGTGGGCAGTGCGTCCTGGAGCAGTGTGGGCAGTGTGTCCTGGAGTAGTGTGGGCAGTGTGTCCCGGGGCAGTGTGGGCAGTGCGTACTGGAGCAGCAGGTGGGCAGTGTGTCCCGGAGCAGAACGTGGGCAGTGAGTCCCGGAGCATCGTGTGGGCAGTGTGTCCCCAAGCAGCGCGTGGGCAGTACATCCTGGAGCAGTGTGGGCAGTACATCCTGGAGCAGTGTGGGCAGTACATCCTGGAGCAGCGCATGGACAGTGAGGCCCGGAGCAGTGGGCGGGCAGTGCGTCCCGGAGCAGTGCCAGGGCAGTGAGTCCCAGAGTAGCACGTGTGCAGTGTGTCCCAGAGCTGCACGTGTGCAGTGTGTCCCAGAGCTGCACGTGGGCAGTGTGTCCCGGAACAGCATGTGGGCAGTGAGTCCCAGAGCAACGCGCGGGCAATGTGTCCCGGAGCAGTGTGGGCAGTGTGTCCCGGAGCAGTGTAGGCAGTGCTTCCCGGAGCAGCACACGGGCAGTGAGTCCCAGAGCATCACGTGGGCAGTGTGTCCCACAGCAGCACGTGGGCAGTGAGTCCTGGAGCAGTACATGGGCAGTGTGTCCCGGACCAGCACGTGGTCAATGAGTCCGGAGCAGCGCGTGGGCAGTGAGTCCTGGAGCATCGCATGGTCAGTGTGTCCCGGAGCAACATGTGGTCAGTGAGTCCCAGAGCATCGCATGGGCAGTGAGTCGTGGAGCAGTACATGAGCAGTGAGTCCCCAAGCAGCACGTGGGCAGTGAGACCCAGAGCATCGCATGGGCAATGTGTCCCAGAGCATAGCGTGGGCAGTGAGTCCCAGAGCAGCATGTGGGCAGTGTGTCCCAGAGCAGCACGCAGTCAGTGGGTCCCGGAGCAGCGCGTGGGCAATGAGTCCCGAAGCAGCGCGTGGGCAGTGAGTCCCAGAGCAGCAGGTGGTCAGTGTGTCCCAAGGCAGCACGTGAGCAGTGTGTCCCGGAGCAACATGTGGGCAGTGTGTCCCAGAGCAGCGTGTGGGTAGTGTGTCCTGGAGCAGCACGTGGGCAGTGAGTCCCGGAGCAGTGCGTGGGCAGTGAGTCCCTGAGCAGCACGTGGGCAGTGTTTCCTGGAGCAGCGCGTGGGCAGTGAGTCCTGGAGCAGCACGTGGGCATTGAGACCTGGAGCAGCGCGCGGTCAGCGAGTCGCAGAGCAGCACGTGGGCCGTGAATCCCAAAGCAGCACGTGGGCCGTGAGTCCTGGAACAGCACGTGGGCCGTGAGTCCTGGAACAGCACGTGGTCAGTGAGTCCTGGAGCAGCACATGGGCAGTGTGTACAAGAGCATCGCATGGGCAGTGTGTCCCAGAGCAGCACGTGGTCAGTGAGTCCTGGAGCAGCACATGGGCAGTGAGTCCCATAGTCTTGCATGGGCAGTGAGTCCTGGAGCATCGCGTAGGCAATGTGTCCCCGAGCAGTACGTGAGCAGTGAGTCCCAGAGAATCGCATGAGCAGTGAGTCCCGGAGCATCGCGTGGGCAATGTGTCCCAGTGCAGCACGTGGTCAGTGAGTCCTGGAGCAGCACGTGGTCAGTGAGTCCCGGAGCAGCGCGTGGGCAGTGTGTCCTGGAGCAGCACATGGGCAGTGTGTCCCAGAGCAGTGTGTGGGCAATGTGTCCCGGAGTAGCACATGGGCCGTGAGTCCCAGAGCAGCACGTGGGCACTGAGCCCCGGAGCATCAATTGGGCAATGTGTCCCCGAGCAGCACGTGGTCAGTAAGTCCTGGCACAGCATGCAGTCATTGAGTCCCGGAGCAGTGAGTAGGCAGTGAGTCCTGGAGCATCTGGTGGGCAATATGTCCCAGAGCAGCACGTCGGCAGTGAGTCCCTGAGCGGCATGTGGGCAGTATGTCCCGGAGCAGCGCGTGGTCAGTGAGTCCTGGCGCAGCACGTGGGCAGTGTGCCCCGGAGCAGCACGCAGACACTGACTCCCGGAGCAGTGAGTGGGCAATGAGTCCTGGAGCAGCATGTGGGCAGTATGTCCCGGAGCAGCGCGTGGTCAGCGTGTCCCAGAGCAGCGCGTGGGTAGTGTGTCCCAGAGTAGCACGTGGGCAGTGAGTCCCAGAGCAGCACGTGGGCAGTGTGTCCCCGAACAGCACATGGTCAGTGAGTCCTGGAGCAGCACGTGGGCAGTGAGTCCCAGAGCAGCACGTGGTCAGTGAGTCCCAGAGCAGCGCGTGGGCAATGAGTCCCGAAATAGCGCGTGGGCAGTGAGTCCCAGAGCAGCAGGTGGTCAGTGTGTCCCAAGGCAGCACGTGAGCAGTGTGTCCTGGCGCAGTACGCGGGCAGTGTGTCCCTGAGCAGCATGCAGTCAGTTGAGTCCCGGAGTATCGCATGGACAGTGAGTCCCAGACCAGTGCGTGGGCAGTGAGTCCCGGCACAGCACGCAGCCACTGAGTCCCGGAGCAGTGAGTGGGCAATGAGTCCTGGAGCAGCACGTGGGCAGTGTGTCCCTGAGCAGCACGTGGGCAGTGTGTCCTGGAACAGCGCGTGGGCTGTGAGTCCTGAAGCAGCACGCAGTCAGTGAGTCCTGGAGCAGCAAGTGGTCAGTGAGTCCTGGAACAGCACGTGGTCAGTGAGTCCTGGAACAGCACGTGGTCAGTGAGTCCTGGAGCAGCACGTGGTCAGTGAGTCCCGGAGCGGCACGTGGGCAGTGAGCCCCGGAGTAGCGCGTGGGCAGTGAGTCCTGGTGCAGCACGAGGGCAGTGGGTCCCGGAGCATTGCGTTGGCAATGTGTCCCAGAGCAGCAGGTGGGCAGTGAGTCCCAGAGCAGCACGTGGGCAGTTAGTCCCAGAGCATCGCGTGGGCAGTGAGTCCCGGAGCAGCACGTGGGCAGTGTGTCCCAGAGCAGCGCGTGGGTAGTGAGACCCAGAGCATCGCATGGGCAGTGTGTCCCAGAGCAGCGCGTGGGTAGTGAGACCCAGAGCAGCAGGTGGTCAATGTGTCCCAAGGCAGCATGTGAGCAGTGTGTCCCGGAGCAACATGTGGGCAGTGTGTCCCAGAGCAGCGCGTGGGTAGTGTGTCCTGGGGCAGCACGTGGGCAGTGAGTCCCGGAGCAGCACGTGGGCAGTGAGTCCCGGAGCAGTGCGTGGGCACTGAATCCCAGAGCAGCACGTGGGCAGTGTGTCCCAGAGCAGCGCGTGGGTAGTGTGTCCTGGGGCAGCACGTGGGCAGTGTGTCCCAGAGCAGCGCATGGGTAGTGTGTCCTGGGGCAGCACGTGGGCAGTGAGTCCCGGAGCAGCACGTGGGCAGTGAGTCCCGGAGCAGTGCGTGGGCAGTAAGTCCCAGAGCAGCACGTGGGCAGTGAGTCCCAGAGCAGCACAAGGGCAGTGAGTCCCAGAGCATCGCATGAGCAGTGGGTCCCGGAGCATTGCGTTGGCAATGTGTCCCAGAGCAGCACGTGGGCAGTTTGTCCCAGAGCAGCACGCAGTCAGTGGGTCCTGGAGCAGCGCGTGGGCAGTCTGTCCTGGAGTAGCATGTGGGCAGTGAGTTCCCGAGCAGCGCCTGGGCAGTGAGTCCCGAAATAGCGCGTGGGCAGTGAGTCCCAGAGCAGCAGGTGGTCAGTGTGTCCCAAGGCAGCACGTGAGCAGTGTGTCCTGGAGCAGCGCGTGGTCAGTGAGTCCTGGCGCAGCACGTGGGCAGTGTGCCCCGGAGCAGCACGCAGACACTGACTCCCGGAGCAGTGAGTGGGCAATGAGTCCTGGAGCAGCATGTGGGCAGTATGTCCCGGAGCAGCGCGTGGTCAGCGTGTCCCAGAGCAGCGCGTGGGTAGTGTGTCCCAGAGTAGCACGTGGGCAGTGAGTCCCAGAGCAGCACGTGGGCAGTGTGTCCCCGAACAGCACATGGTCAGTGAGTCCTGGAGCAGCACGTGGGCAGTGAGTCCCAGAGGAGCACGTGGTCAGTGAGTCCCAAAGCAGTGCGTGGGCAATGAGTCCCGAAATAGCGCGTGGGCAGTGAGTCCCAGAGCAGCAGGTGGTCAGTGTGTCCCAAGGCAGCACGTGAGCAGTGTGTCCTGGCGCAGTACGCGGGCAGTGTGTCCCTGAGCAGCATGCAGTCAGTTGAGTCCCGGAGTATCGCATGGACAGTGAGTCCCAGACCAGTGCGTGGGCAGTGAGTCCCGGCACAGCACGCAGTCACTGAGTCCCGGAGCAGTGAGTGGGCAGTGAGTCCTGGAGCAGCACGTGGGCAGTGTGTCGCTGAGCAGCACGTGGGCAGTGTGTCCTGGAACAGCGCGTGGGCTGTGAGTCCTGAAGCAGCACGCAGTCAGTGAGTCCTGGAGCAGCACGTGGTCAGTGAGTCCTGGAACAGCACGTGGTCAGTGAGTCCTGGAACAGCACGTGGTCAGTGAGTCCTGGAGCAGCACGTGGTCAGTGAGTCCCGGAGCGGCACATGGGCAGTGAGTCCCGGAGTAGCGCGTGGGCAGTGAGTCCTGGTGCAGCACGAGGGCAGTGGGTCCCGGAGCATTGCGTTGACAATGTGTCCCAGAGCAGCAGGTGGGCAGTGAGTCCCAGAGCAGCACGTGGGCAGTTAGTCCCAGAGCATCGCGTGGGCAGTGAGTCCCGGAGCAGCACGTGGGCAGTGTGTCCCAGAGCAGCGCGTGGGTAGTGAGACCCAGAGCATCGCATGGGCAGTGTGTCCCAGAGCAGCGCGTGGGTAGTGAGACCCAGAGCAGCAGGTGGTCAATGTGTCCCAAGGCAGCATGTGAGCAGTGTGTCCCGGAGCAACATGTGGGCAGTGTGTCCCAGAGCAGCGCGTGGGTAGTGTGTCCTGGGGCAGCACGTGGGCAGTGAGTCCCGGAGCAGCACGTGGGCAGTGAGTCCCGGAGCAGTGCGTGGGCAGTGAGTCCCAGAGCAGCACGTGGGCAGTGTGTCCCAGAGCAGCGCGTGGGTAGTGTGTCCTGGGGCAGCACGTGGGCAGTGTGTCCCAGAGCAGCGCGTGGGTAGTGTGTCCTGGGGCAGCACGTGGGCAGTGAGTCCCGGAGCAGCACGTGGGCAGTGAGTCCCGGAGCAGTGCGTGGGCAGTGAGTCCCAGAGCAGCACGTGGGCAGTGAGTCCCAGAGCAGCACAAGGGCAGTGAGTCCCAGAGCATCGCATGAGCAGTGGGTCCCGGAGCATTGCGTTGGCAATGTGTCCCAGAGCAGCACGTGGGCAGTTTGTCCCAGAGCAGCACGTGGGCAGTGTGTCCCAGAGCAGCACGCAGTCAGTGGGTCCTGGAGCAGCGCGTGGGCAGTCTGTCCTGGAGTAGCATGTGGGCAGTGAGTTCCCGAGCAGCGCCTGGGCAGTGAGTCCTGGAGCAGCGCACGGTCAGCGAGTCGCAGAGTAGCGCGTGGGCAGTGAGTCCCAGAGCAGCACGTGGGCAGTGTGTCCTGGAACAGCACGTGGTCAGTGAGTCCTGGAGCAGCACGAGGGCAGTGTGTTCCGGAGCATTGCATTGGCAATGTGTCCCAGAGCAGTAGGTGGGCAGTGAGACCCAGATCATCGTGTGGTCAGTGAGTCCCGGAGCATCGCATGGGCAATGTGTCTCAATGAAGCACGTGGGCAGCGTGTCCCGGAGCAGCACGTGGGCAGCGTGTCCCGGAGCAGCGCGTGGGCAGTGTGTCCCCGAGCAGCACGTGGGCAGTGAGTCCCAGAGCAGCACGTGGGCAATGTGTCCCAGAGCAGCACATGGCCAGTGAGTCCCAGAGCAGCGCGTGGGCAATGAGTCCCAAAGCAGCACGTGAGCAGTGAGTCCCGGAGCAGCACATGGTCAGTGTGTCCCAGAGCATTGCATGGGCAGTGAGTCGTGGAGCAGCACGTGAGCAGTGAGTCCCAGAGCAGCACGTGGGCAATGTGTCCCCGAGCAGTACGTGAGCAGTGAGTCCCAGAGAATCGCGTGAGCAGTGAGTCCCGGAGCATCGCATGGGCAATGTGTCCCAGTGCAGCACGTGGGCAGTGTGTCCCGGAGCAGCGCGTGGGCAGTGTGTCCCCGAGCAGCACGTGGGCAGTGAGTCCCAGAGCAGCACGTGGGCAATGTGTCCCAGAGCAGCACATGGCCAGTGAGTCCCAGAGCAGCGCGTGGGTAATGAGTCCCAAAGCAGCACGTGAGCAGTGAGGCCCGGAGCAGCACATGGTCAGTGTGTCCCAGAGCATTGCATGGGCAGTGAGTCGTGGAGCAGCACGTGAGCAGTGAGTCCCAGAGCAGCACGTGGGCAGTGTGTCCCGGAGCAGCACGTGGGCAGTGTGTCCTGGAGCAACACGTGGGCAGTGTGTCCCGGAGCAGCACGTGGGCAGTGTGTCTCGGAGCAGCACGTGGTCAGTGAATCCCAGAGCAGCACATGGGCAGTATGTCCCAGAGCAGCTTGTGGGCAGTCCCAGAGCAGCACGTGGGCACTGAGTCCCAGAGCAGCGTGCGGTCAGTGAGTCCCAGAGCAGCACGTGGGCACTGAGTCCCAGAGCAGCGTGCGGTCAGTGAGTCCCAGAGCAGCAC
The DNA here is from genome assembly GCF_047496795.1 of Chiloscyllium punctatum. Classification (NCBI taxonomy): domain Eukaryota; kingdom Metazoa; phylum Chordata; class Chondrichthyes; order Orectolobiformes; family Hemiscylliidae; genus Chiloscyllium; species Chiloscyllium punctatum. The sequence goes on from NC_092745.1 coordinate 63,924,624, forward strand.
GTGGGCAGTGAGTCCTGGAGCAGCACGTGGGCAGTGAGTCCCAGAGCAGCACGCGGGCAGTGAGTCCCAGAGCAGCACGCGGGCAGTGAGTCCCGGAGCAGCACGTGGGCAGTGAGTCCTGGAGCAGCACGTGGGCAGTGAGTCCTGGAGCAGCACGTGGGCAGTGTGTCCCAGAGCAGCACGTGGGCAATGAGTCCCAGGGTAGTGCGTGGGTAGTGTGTCCCAGAGCAGCGCGTGGGCAGTGTGTCCCGCAGCAGCACGTAGTCAGTGAGTCCCTGAGCAGTACGTGAGCAATGAGTCCCAGAGAATTGCGTGAGCAGTGAGTCCCGGACATCGTGTGGGCAATGTTTCCCAGTGCAGCACGTGGGCAGTGAGTTCCCGAGCACAAGTGGTCCGTGAGTCCCAGAGTGGCACGTGGGCAGTGTTTCCGGGAGTAGCACATGAGCAGTGAGTCGCGGAGCAGCGCGTGGGCAGTGTGTCCCCGAGCAGCACGTGGACAGTGTGTCGCAGAGCAGCGCGTGGGCAGTGTGTCCTAGAGGAGCACGTAGTCAGTGACTCCCGGAGCAGCACGTGGACAGTGTGTCGCAGAGCAGCGCGTGGGCAGTGTGTCCCAGAGGAGCACATAGTCAGTGACTCCTGGAGCAGCACGTGGGCAGTGTGTCCAAGAGGAGCACGTAGTCAGTGACTCCCGGAGCAGCACGTGGGCAGTGTGTCCCCGAGCAGCACGTAGTCAGTGAGTCCCAGAGCAGCACGTGGGCAGTGAGTCCCGGAGCAGCGCACGGTCAGTGAGTCCCGGAGCAGCACGTGGGCAGTGACTCCCAGAGCAGCACGTAGTCAGTGAGTCCCAGAGCAGCACGTGGCAATGCGTCCCAGTGCAGCACGTGGGCAATGAGTTCCCGAGCACACGTGGTCAGTGTGTCCCGGAGCAGCGCATGGGCAGTGAGTCCTGGAGCAGCACGTGGGCAGTGTGTCCCGGAGCAGCACGTGGGCAGTGAGTCCCGGAGCAGCACGTGGGCAGTGAGTCCCAGAGCAGCACGTGGGCAGTGTGTCCCGGAGAAGCACGTGGGCAGTGTGTCCCAGAGCAGCACGTGGTCAGTGTCCCCCAGAGCAGCGCGTGGGCCGTGAGTCCCGGAGCAGCACGTGGGCAGTGTGTCCCAGAGCAGCACGTGGGCAGTGAGTCCCGGAGCAGCACGTGGGCAGTGTGTCCTGGAGAAGCACGTGAGCAGTGTGTCCCGGAGAAGCACGTGGGCAGTGTGTCCCAGAGCAGCACATGCGCAGTGAGTCCCGGAGCAGCACATGGGCAGTATGTCCTGGATTAGCACGTGGGCAGTGAATCCCAGAGCAGCGCGTGGGCAGTATGTCCTGGAGCAGCGGGTGGGCAGTGTGTCCCAATGCAGCACGCAGTCAGTGAGTCCCAGAGCAGCACGTGGGCAGTGAGTCCCGGAGCAGGGCGTGGGCGGTGTGTCCCAGTGAGGCACGCAGACACTGACTCCTGGAGCAGCGCGTGGGTAGTGTGTCCCAGAGTAGCATGTGGGCAGTGAGTCCCTGAGCAGCACGTGGGCAGTGTGTCCCCGAACAGCACATGGTCAGTGAGTCCTGGAGCAGCACGCAGTCAGTGAGTCCCTGAGCAGCACGTGGGCAGTGAATCCCAGAGCAGCACATGGGCAGTGTGTCCCAGTGAAGCACGTGGGCAGTGAGTCCCGGAGCAGTGCGTGGGCAGTGAGCCCCGGAGCAGCACGTGGGCAGTGAGTCCCGGAGAAGCACGTAGGCAGTGAGTCCCAGAGCATCGTGTGGGCAGTGTGTACCGGAGCAGCACATGGGCAGTGAGTCCCAGACCAGCACGTGGGCATCGAGTCCCAGAGCAGCATGTGGGCAGTGTGTCCCGGAGCAGCACGTGGGCAATGTGTCCCCGAGCAGCATGTGGTCAGTGAGTCCCAGAGCTGCGCGTGGGCAGTGAGTTCCGGAGCATCGCGTGGTCAGTGAGTCCCGGAGCAGCGCGTGGGCAGTGTGTCCCAGATTAGGGCGTGGGCAGTGAGTCCTGGAGCAGCGCGTGGGCAGTATGTCCCGGAGCAGCACGCAGTCAATGAGTCCTGGAGCAGCACGTGGGCAGTTTGTCCCAGTCCAGTGGGTGGGCAGTGTGTCCCCGAGCAGCGCGTGGGCAGTGTGTCCCGGAGCAGCACGTGGGCAATGTGTCCCCGAGCAGCATGTGGTCAGTGAGTCCCAGAGCTGCGCGTGGGCAGTGAGTTCCGGAGCATCGCGTGGTCAGTGAGTCCCGGAGCAGCGCGTGGGCAGTGTGTCCCAGATTAGGGCGTGGGCAGTGAGTCCTGGAGCAGCGCGTGGGCAGTATGTCCCGGAGCAGCACGCAGTCAATGAGTCCTGGAGCAGCACGTGGGCAGTTTGTCCCAGTCCAGTGGGTGGGCAGTGTGTCCCAGAGCAGCACGTGGGCAGTGAGTCCCGGAGCAGCACGTGGGCAGTGAGTCCCAGAGCAGCACGTGGGCAGTGAGTCCCAGAGTAGGGCGTGGGCGGTATGTCCCAGACCAGTGCGTGGTCAGTAAGTCCCAGAGCAGCACGTGGGCAGTGTGTCCCAGTGAAGCACACAGACACTGACTCCCGGAGCAGCGCGTGGTCAGCGTGTCCCGGAGTAGCGCGTGGGTAGTGTGTCCCAGAGTAGCGCGTGGGTAGTGTGTCCCAGAGTAGCACGTGGGCAGTGAGTCCCTGAGCAGCACGTGGGCAGTGTGTCCCCGAACAGCACATGGTCAGTGAGTCCTGGAGCAGCACGCAGTCAGTGAGTCCCTGAGCAGCACGTCGGCAGTGAGTCCCGGAGCAGCACATGGGCAGTGTGTCCCAGTGAAGCACGTGGGCAGTGAGTCCCGGAGCAGCGCGTGGGCAGTGAGCCCCGGAGCAGCACGTGGGCAGTGAGTCCCGGAGTAGCACGTGGGCAGTGAGTCCCAGAGCAGCGCGTGGGCAGTGAGTCCCAGAGCAGCGGGTGGGCAGTGAGTCCCGGAGCAGCACGTGGGCAGTGAGTCCCGGAGTAGCACGTGGGCAGTGAATCCCAGAGCAGCGCGTGGGCAGTATGTCCTGGAGCAGCGGGTGGGCAGTGTGTCCCAATGCAGCACGCAGTCAGTGAGTCCCAGAGCAGCACGTGGGCAGTGAGTCCCGGAGCAGGGCGTGGGCGGTGTGTCCCAGTGAGGCACGCAGACACTGACTCCTGGAGCAGCGCGTGGGTAGTGTGTCCCAGAGTAGCATGTGGGCAGTGAGTCCCTGAGCAGCACGTGGGCAGTGTGTCCCCGAACAGCACATGGTCAGTGAGTCCTGGAGCAGCACGTGGGCAGTGAGTCCCTGAGCAGCACGTGGGCAGTGAGTCCCAGAGCAGCACATGGGCAGTGTGTCCCAGTGAAGCACGTGGGCAGTGAGTCCCGGAGCAGTGCGTGGGCAGTGAGCCCCGGAGCAGCACGTGGGCAGTGAGTCCCGGAGAAGCACGTAGGCAGTGAGTCCCAGAGCATCGTGTGGGCAGTGTGTACCGGAGCAGCACATGGGCAGTGAGTCCCAGAGCAGCACGTGGGCATCGAGTCCCAGAGCAGCATGTGGGCAGTGTGTCCCCGAGCAGCGCGTGGGCAGTGTGTCCCGGAGCAGCACGCGGGCAATGTGTCCCCGAGCAGCATGTGGTCAGTGAGTCCCAGAGCTGCGCGTGGGCAGTGAGTTCCGGAGCATCGCGTGGTCAGTGAGTCCCGGAGCAGCGCGTGGGCAGTGTGTCCCAGATTAGGGCGTGGGCAGTGAGTCCTGGAGCAGCGCGTGGGCAGTATGTCCCGGAGCAGCACGCAGTCAATGAGTCCTGGAGCAGCACGTGGGCAGTTTGTCCCAGTCCAGTGGGTGGGCAGTGTGTCCCAGAGCAGCACGTGGGCAGTGAGTCCCGGAGCAGCACGTGGGCAGTGAGTCCCAGAGCAGCACATGGGCAGTGAGTCCCGGAGTAGCGGGTGGGCAGTGAGTCCTGGAGCAGCGCGTGGGCAGTAAGTCCTGGAGCAGCGGGTGGGCAGTGAGTCCTGGAGAAGCACGTGGGCAGTGAGTCCCGGAGCAGCGCGTGGGCAGTATGTCCTGGAGCAGCGGGTGGGCAGTGTGTCCCAATGCAGCACGCAGTCAGTGAGTCCCAGAGCAGCACGTGGGCAGTGAGTCCCGGAGCAGCGCGTGGGCAGTATGTCCTGGAGCAGCGGGTGGGCAGTGTGTCCCAATGCAGCACGCAGTCAGTGAGTCCCAGAGCAGCACGCAGTCAGTGAGTCCCAGAGCAACGCGTGGGCAGTATGTCCTGGAGCAGCGGGTGGGCAGTGTGTCCGGGAGCAGCACGTGGGCAGTGTGTCCCGGAGCAGCGCCTGGGCAGTATGTCCTGGAGCAGCGGGTGGGCAGTGTGTCCCGGAGCAGCACGCGGTCAGTGACCCCGGAGCAGCTTGCGGTCAGTGTGTCCCGGAGCAGCACGTGGGCAGTGAGGCCCAGAGCAGCACTTGGGCAGTGAATCCCAGAGCAGCACGCGGTCAGTGAGCCCCGGAGCAGCGCGTGGTCAACGAGACCTGGAGCAGCGTGCTACCAGTGAGTCCCAGAGCAGCACGTGGGCAGTGTGTCCCGGAGTCGCGTGTGGGCAGTGTGTCCCAGAGCAGCGCGTGGGCAGTGAGTCCGGGAGTAGCGCGTGGGCAGTATATCCCAGAGCAGCACGTGGGCAGTGATTCCCAGAACAGCACGCGGGCAGTGAGTTCTGGAGCAGCACATGGGCAGTATGTCCTGGAGTAGCACGTGGGCAGTGAGTCCCGGAGCAGCACATGGGCAGTATGTCATGGATTAGCACGTGGGCAGTGAGTCCCAGAGCAGCGCGTGGGCAGTATGTCCTGGAGCAGCGGGTGGGCAGTGTGTCCCAATGCAGCACGCAGTCAGTGAGTCCCAGAGCAGCACGTGGGCAGTGAGTCCCGGAGAAGCACGTAGGCAGTGAGTCCCAGAGCATCGTGTGGGCAGTGTGTACCGGAGCAGCACGTGGGCAGTGAGTCCCAGAGCAGCACGTGGGCATCGAGTCCCAGAGCAGCACGTGGGCAGTGTGTCCTGGAGCAGCACGTGGGCAGTGTGTCCCGGAGCAGCATGTGGTCAGTGAGTCCCAGAGCTGCGCGTGGGCAGTGAGTTCCGGAGCATCGCGTGGTCAGTGAGTCCCGGAGCAGCGCGTGGGCAGTGTGTCCCAGATTAGGGGGTGGGCAGTGAGTCCTGGAGCAGCGTGTGGGCAGTATGTCCCGGAGCAGCACGCAGTCAATGAGTCCTGGAGCAGCACGTGGGCAGTTTGTCCCAGACCAGTGGGTGGGCAGTGTGTCCCAGAGCAGCACGTGGGCAGTGAGTCCCGGAGCAGCACGTGGGCAGTGAGTCCCAGAGCAGCACGTGGGCAGTGAGTCCCAGAGCAGGGCGTGGGCGGTATGTCCCAGACCAGTGCGTGGTCAGTAAGTCCCAGAGCAGCACGTGGGCAGTGTGTCCCAGTGAAGCACGCAGACACTGATCCCGGAGCAGCACGTGGTCAGCGTGTCCCGGAGCAGCGCGTGGGTAGTGTCTCCCAGAGTAGCACGTGGGCAGTGAGTCCCAGAGCAGCACGTGGGCAGTGTGTCCCCGAACAGCACATAGTCAGTGAGTCCTGGAGCAGCACGCAGTCAGTGAGTCCCTGAGCAGCATGTGGGCAGTGAGTCCCAGAGCAGCACGTGGGCAGTGTGTCCCAGTGAAGCACGTGAGCAGTGAGTCCCGGAGCAGTGCGTGGGCAGTGAGCCCCGGAGCAGCACGTGGGCAGTGTGTCCTGGAGCAGCACGTGGGCAGTGTGTCCCGGAGCAGCATGTGGTCAGTGAGTCCCAGAGCTGCGTGTGGGCAGTGAGTTCCGGAGCATCGCGTGGTCAGTGAGTCCCGGAGCAGCGCGTGGGCAGTGAGTCCCGGAGCAGCACGTGGGCAGTGAGTCCGGGAGTAGCGGGTGGGCAGTGAGTCCTGGAGCAGCACGTGGGCAGTGAGTCCCGGAGCAGCGCGTGGGCAGTATGTCCTGGAGCAGCGGGTGGGCAGTGTGTCCCAATGCAGCACGCAGTCAGTGAGTCCCAGAGCAGCACGTGGGCAGTGAGTCCCGGAGCAGCGAGTGGGCAGTATGTCCTGGAGCAGCGGGTGGGCAGTGTGTCCCGGAGCAGCACGTGGGCAGTGTGTCCCGGAGCAGCACGTGGGCAGTGAGTCCCAGAGCAGCACGTGGGCAGTGAGGCCCAGAGCAGCACTTGGGCAGTGAATCCCAGAGCAGCACGCGGTCAGTGAGCCCCGGAGCAGCGCGTGGTCAACGAGACCTGGAGCAGCGTGCTACCAGTGAGTCCCAGAGCAGCACGTGGGCAGTGTGTCCCGGAGTCGCGTGTGGGCAGTGTGTCCCAGAGCAGCGCGTGGGCAGTGAGTCCGGGAGTAGCGCGTGGGCAGTATATCCCAGAGCAGCACGTGGGCAGTGATTCCCAGAACAGCACGCGGGCAGTGAGTTCTGGAGCAGCACATGGGCAGTATGTCCTGGAGTAGCACGTGGGCAGTGAGTCCCGGAGCAGCACATGGGCAGTATGTCATGGATTAGCACGTGGGCAGTGAGTCCCAGAGCAGCGCGTGGGCAGTATGTCCTGGAGCAGCGGGTGGGCAGTGTGTCCCAATGCAGCACGCAGTCAGTGAGTCCCAGAGCAGCACGTGGGCAGTGAGTCCCGGAGAAGCACGTAGGCAGTGAGTCCCAGAGCATCGTGTGGGCAGTGTGTACCGGAGCAGCACGTGGGCAGTGAGTCCCAGAGCAGCACGTGGGCATCGAGTCCCAGAGCAGCACGTGGGCAGTGTGTCCTGGAGCAGCACGTGGGCAGTGTGTCCCGGAGCAGCATGTGGTCAGTGAGTCCCAGAGCTGCGCGTGGGCAGTGAGTTCCGGAGCATCGCGTGGTCAGTGAGTCCCGGAGCAGCGCGTGGGCAGTGTGTCCCAGATTAGGGGGTGGGCAGTGAGTCCTGGAGCAGCGTGTGGGCAGTATGTCCCGGAGCAGCACGCAGTCAATGAGTCCTGGAGCAGCACGTGGGCAGTTTGTCCCAGACCAGTGGGTGGGCAGTGTGTCCCAGAGCAGCACGTGGGCAGTGAGTCCCGGAGCAGCACGTGGGCAGTGAGTCCCAGAGCAGCACGTGGGCAGTGAGTCCCAGAGCAGGGCGTGGGCGGTATGTCCCAGACCAGTGCGTGGTCAGTAAGTCCCAGAGCAGCACGTGGGCAGTGTGTCCCAGTGAAGCACGCAGACACTGATCCCGGAGCAGCACGTGGTCAGCGTGTCCCGGAGCAGCGCGTGGGTAGTGTCTCCCAGAGTAGCACGTGGGCAGTGAGTCCCAGAGCAGCACGTGGGCAGTGTGTCCCCGAACAGCACATAGTCAGTGAGTCCTGGAGCAGCACGCAGTCAGTGAGTCCCTGAGCAGCATGTGGGCAGTGAGTCCCAGAGCAGCACGTGGGCAGTGTGTCCCAGTGAAGCACGTGAGCAGTGAGTCCCGGAGCAGTGCGTGGGCAGTGAGCCCCGGAGCAGCACGTGGGCAGTGTGTCCTGGAGCAGCACGTGGGCAGTGTGTCCCGGAGCAGCATGTGGTCAGTGAGTCCCAGAGCTGCGTGTGGGCAGTGAGTTCCGGAGCATCGCGTGGTCAGTGAGTCCCGGAGCAGCGCGTGGGCAGTGAGTCCCGGAGCAGCACGTGGGCAGTGAGTCCGGGAGTAGCGGGTGGGCAGTGAGTCCTGGAGCAGCACGTGGGCAGTGAGTCCCGGAGCAGCGCGTGGGCAGTATGTCCTGGAGCAGCGGGTGGGCAGTGTGTCCCAATGCAGCACGCAGTCAGTGAGTCCCAGAGCAGCACGTGGGCAGTGAGTCCCGGAGCAGCGAGTGGGCAGTATGTCCTGGAGCAGCGGGTGGGCAGTGTGTCCCGGAGCAGCACGTGGGCAGTGTGTCCCGGAGCAGCACGTGGGCAGTGAGTCCCAGAGCAGCACGTGGGCAGTGAGTCCCAGAGCAGCACGTGGGCAGTGAGTCCCGGAGCAGCGCGTGGGCAGTATGTCCTGGAGCAGCGGGTGGGCAGTGTGTCCCGGAGCAGCACGTGGGCAGTGAGTCCCGGAGCAGCGCGTGGGCAGTGAGTCCCAGAGCAGCACGCAGTCAGTGAGTCCCAGAGCAGCACGCTGGCAGTGAGTCCCGGAGCAGCGCGTGGGCAGTGAGTCGCGGAGAAGCACGTGGGCAGTATGTCCCGGAGCAGGGCGTGGTCAGTATGTCCCAGACCAGTGGGTGGGCAGTGTGTCCCAGAGCAGCACGCTGTCAGTGAGTCCGTAGCCGCACGAGGGCAGTTAGTCCCTGAGCAGCACGTGGTCAGTGAGTCCTGGAGCAGCACGTGGGCAGTGTGTCCCAGAGCAGCGCGTGGGCAGTATGTCCCAGAGCAGCATGCAGTCAATTAGTCCCAGAGCAGCAGGTGGGCAGTGATTTCCAGAACAGCACGCGGGCAGTGGCTCCCTGAGCAGCACGTGGGCAGTATGTCCTGGAGTATCACTTGGGCAGTGTGTCCCAGAGAAGCACGTGGGCAGTGTGTCCTGAATAAGCACGTGGGCAGTGTGTCCAGGAGCAGCACGTGGGCAGTGTGTCCCGGAGTAGCACGGGGCCAGTGTGTCCCGGAGTAGCCGTGGGCAGTGTGACCCGGAGCAGCACGTGGGCAGTGTGTCCAGGAGCAGTACGTGGGCAGTGTGTCCAGGAGCAGCACGTGGTCAGTGTTTCCCAGAGCAGCACGTGGGCAGTGTGTCCCGGAGCAGCACGCGGGCAGTGGCTCCCTGAGCAGCACGTGGTCAGTGAGTCCTGGAGTAGCGCTTCGTCGGTGAGTCCCGGAGCAGCGTGTGGGCAGTGAGTCCTGGAGCAGCACGTGGTCAGTGAGTCCTGGAGCAGCACGCGGTCATTGAGTCCCGGAGCAGCGCGCGATCAGTGTGTCCCGGAGGAGCACGCGGTCAGTGTGTCCCGGAGTAGTGCGCGGTCAGTGAGTCCCGGAGTAGCGCGCGATCAGTGTGTCCCGGAGGAGCACGCGGTCAGTGTGTCCCGGAGGAGCGTGTGGGTAGCGAGTCCTGAAGCAGCACGTGGCCAGTGTGTCCCGGAGTAGCGCGTGGTCAGTGGGTCCTGGCGTAGCGCGTGGTCAGTGGGTCCTGGCGTAGCGCGTCGTCAGTGAGTCCCGGAGCAGCGCGTGGGCAGTGTGTCCCGGAGCAGCACGTGGGCAGTGTGTCCCAGAGTAGCACGCAGTCAGTGAGTCCCGGAGCAGCACGTGGGCAGTGAGTCCCGGAGCAGCACGTGGTCAGTGAGTCCCGGAGCAGCGCATGGGCAGTGGTCCCAGAGTAGCACGCGGTCAGTGAGTCCCGGAGTAGCACACGGTCAGTGTGTCCCGGAGCAGCGCGTGGTCAGTGAGTTCCAGAGCAGCGCGTGGGCAGTGGGCTCTGGAGCAGCACGCGGTCACTCAGTCCCAGAGCAGCGCGTGGTCAGTGAGTCCTGGCGTAGCGCATCGTCAGTGAGTCACGGAGTAGCACGTGGTCAGTGAGTCCCAGAACAGCGCGTGGTCAGTGAGTCCTGGAGCAGCATGTAGGCAGTGAGTTCCGGAGCAGCACGTGGTCAGTGAATCCTGGAGCAGCGCGTGGTCAGTGAGTCCTGGAGCAGCACGTGGTCAGTGAGTCCTGGAGCAGCACGAGGGCAGTGAGTCCCGGAGCAGCGCGCGGTCAGTGAGTCCTGGTGCAGCACGAGGGCAGTGAGTCTGGGAACAGCACGTGGGCAGTGAGTCCCAGAGCAGCGCGTGGGCAGTGAGTCTGGGAACAGCACGTGGTCAGTGAGTCCCAGAGCAGCAGCGGTCAGTAAGTCCTGGAGTAGCGCGTTCGTCAGTGAGTCCTGGAGCAGCACGTGGGCAGTGAGTCCTGGAGCAGCGCGTGGGCAGTGTGTCCCGGAGTGGCATGTGGCCAGTGTGTCCCAGAGCAGCATGCGGTCAGTGAGTCCTGGAGCAGCGCGTGGGCAGTGTGTCCCGGAGTGGCACGTGGCCAGTGTGTCCCAGAGCAGCATGCAGTCAGTGAGTCCCGGAGCAGCACGTGGGCAGTGAGTCCTGGAGCAGCGCGTGGGCAGTGAGTCTGGGAACAGCACGTGGTCAGTGAGTCCCAGAGCAGCAGCGGTCAGTAAGTCCTGGAGTAGCGCGTTCGTCAGTGAGTCCTGGAGCAGCACGTGGGCAGTGAGTCCTGGAGCAGCGCGTGGGCAGTGTGTCCCGGAGTGGCATGTGGCCAGTGTGTCCCAGAGCAGCATGCGGTCAGTGAGTCCTGGAGCAGCGCGTGGGCAGTGTGTCCCGGAGTGGCACGTGGCCAGTGTGTCCCAGAGCAGCATGCAGTCAGTGAGTCCCGGAGCAGCACGTGGGCAGTGAGTCCTGGAGCAGCGCGTGGGCAGTGTGTCCCAGAGCAGCACGTGGGCATCGAGTCCCAGAGCAGCGCGTGGGCAGTGTGTCCCGGAGAAGCACATGGGCAGTGTGTCCCGGAGAAGCACGTAGGCAGTGAGTCCCAGAGCAGCACGTGGGCAGTATGTCCCAGAGCAGCGCATGGGCAGTGTGTCCCAGGGCAGCACGTGGGCAGTGTGTCCCGGAGCAGCATGTGGTCAGTGAGTCCCAGAGCAGCAGCGGTCAGTAAGTCCTGGAGTTGCGCGTTCGTCAGTGAGTCCTGGAGCAGCACGTGGGCAGTGAGTCCTGGAGCAGCGCGTGGGCAGTGTGTCCCGGAGTGGCACGTGGTCAGTGTGTCCCAGAGCAGCATGCGGTCAGTGAGTCCTGGAGCAGCATTTGGTCAGTGTGTCCCGGAGCAGTGCGTGGGCAGTGTGTCCCGGAGTAGCACACAGTCAGTGAGTCCCAGAGCAGCACGTGGGCAGTGAGTCCCGGAGCAGCACGTGGGTAGTGAGTCCTGGAGCAGCATGTGGGCAGTGTGTCCCAGAGCAGCACATGGGCATCGAGTCCCAGAGCAGCGCGTGGGCAGTGTGTCCCGGAGAAGCACGTGGGCAGTGTGTCCCGGAGAAACACGTAGGCAGTGAGTCCTGGAGCAGCATGTGGTCAGTGAGTCCCGGAGCAGCACGTGGGCAGTGAGTCCCGGAGCAGCGCGTGGGCAGTGTGTCCCGGAGTGGCACGTGGTCAGTGTGTCCCAGAGCAGCACGTGGGCAGTGAGTCCTGGAGCAGCGTGTGGGCAGTATGTCCCAGAGCAGCGCATGGGCAGTGAGTCCCGGAGCAGCATGTGGGCAGTGAGTCCTGGAGCAGTACATGGGCAGTGAGTCCCGGAGTAGCACGTGGGCAGTGAGTCCTGGAGCAGCGCGTGGGCAGTATGTCCCAGAGCAGCGCATGGGCAGTGTGTCCCAGGGCAGCACGTGGGCAGTGTGTCCCGGAGCAGCATGTGGGCAGTGTGTCCTGGAGTAGCACGTGGGCAGTGTGTCCCAGAGCAGCAGCGGTCAGTAAGTCCTGGAGTTGCGCGTTCGTCAGTGAGTCCTAGAGCAGCACATGGGCAGTGAGTCCCAGAGCAGCAGCGGTCAGTAAGTCCTGGAGTTGCGCGTTCGTCAGTGAGTCTGGGAACAGCACGTGGTCAGTGAGTCCCAGAGCAGCAGCGGTCAGTAAGTCCTGGAGTTGCGCGTTCGTCAGTGAGTCCTGGAGCAGCACGTGGGCAGTGAGTCCTAGAGCAGCGCGTGGGCAGTGTGTCCCGGAGTGGCACGTGGTCAGTGTGTCCCAGAGCAGCATGCGGTCAGTGAGTCCTGGAGCAGCATGTGGTCAGTGTGTCCCGGAGCAGTGCGTGGGCAGTGTGTCCCGGAGTAGCACGCAGTCAGTGAGTCCTGGACCAGCACGTGGGCAGTGTGTCCCAGAGCAGCACGTGGGCATCGAGTCCCAGAGCAGCGCGTGGGCAGTGTGTCCCAGAACAGCACGTGGGCAGTGTGTCCCGGAGAAGCACATGGGCAGTGTGTCCCAGAGCAGCACGCAGTCAGTGAGTCCCAGAGCAGCGTGCTGTCAGTGTGTCCCAGGGCAGCACGTGGGCAGTGTGTCCTGGAGCAGCATGTGGGCAGTGTGTCCTGGAGTAGCACGTGGGCAGTGTGTCCCAGAGCAGCGCGCAGTCAGTGAGTCCCAGAGCAGCGTGCGGTCAGTGTGTCCCAGGGCAGCACGTGGGCAGTGTGTCCTGGAGCAGCACGCAGTCAGTGAGTCCCAGAGCAGCACGTGGGCAGTGAGTCCTGGAGAAGCACGTGGGCAGTGTGTCCCAGAGTAGTGCGTGGGCAGTATGTCCCGGAGCAGCACGTGGGCAGTTTGTCCCAGAGCAGCGCGTGGGCAGTGAGTCCGGGAGTAGCACGTTGGCAGTGTGTCCCAGAGCAGCACGCAGTCAGTGAGTCCTGGAGCAGCACGTGGGCAGTGTGTCCCAGAGCAGCATGTGGGCAGTGAGTCCTGGAGCAGTACATGGGCAGTGAGTCCCGGAGTAGCACGTGGGCAGTGAGACCTGGAGCAGCGCGTGGGCAGTATGTCCCAGAGCAGCGCATGGGCAGTGTGTCCCAGAGCAGCACGCAGTCAGTCAGTCCCAGAGCAGCGTGCTGTCAGTGTGTCCCAGGGCAGCACGTGGGCAGTGTGTCCCGGAGCAGCATGTGGGCAGTGTGTCCCAGAGTAGTGCGTGGGCAGTATGTCCCGGAGCAGCACGTGGGCAGTATGTCCTGGAGCAGCACGTGGGCAGTTTGTCCCAGAGCAGCGCGTGGGCAGTGAGTCCGGGAGTAGCACGTGGGCAGTGTGTCCCAGAGCAGCGTGCTGTCAGTGTGTCCCAGGGCAGCACGTGGGCAGTGAGTCCTGGAGCAGCACGTGGGCAGTGTGTCCCAGAGCAGCACGCAGTCAGTGAGTCCCAGAGCAGCACGTTGGCAGTGAGTCCTGGAGCAGCAAGTGGGCAGTGTGTCCCAGAGTAGTGCGTGGGCAGTATGTCCCAGAGCAGCGCATAGGCAGTGTGTCCCAGAGCAGCGCATAGGCAGTGTGTCCCAGAGCAGCACGCAGTCAGTGAGTCCCAGAAAAGCACGTGGGCAGTGAGCCCTGGAGCAGCACGTGGGCAGTGTGTCCCCGAGCAGCGTGTGGGCAGTGAGTCCGGGAGTAGCACGTGGGCAGTGTGTCCCCGAGCAGCACGTAGGCAGTGAGTCCCGGAGCAGCACGTGGGCAGTGTGTACCGGAGCAGTACATGGGCAGTGAGTCCCGGAGTAGCACGTGGGCAGTGAGTCCTGGAGCAGCGCGTGGGCAGTATGTCCCAGAGCAGCGCATGGGCAGTGTGTCCCAGAGCAGCACGCAGTCAGTGTGTCCCAGGGCAGCACGTGGTGTCCCTGAGCAGCACGTGGGCAGTGTGTCCCAGAGTAGTGCGTGGGCAGTGTGTCCCAGAGCAGCACGTGGGCAGTGTGTCCCAGAGCTGCACGCAGTCAGTGAGTCCCGGAGTAGTGCGTGGGCAGTATGTCCCAGAGCAGCGTGCGGTCAGTGTGTCCCAGAGCAGCACGTGGACAGTGTGTCCTGGAGCAGCACGCAGTCAGTGAGTCCCAGAGCAGCACGCAGTCAGTGAGTCCCAGAGCAGCACGTGGGCAGTGAGTCCTGGAGCAGCATGTGGGCAGTGTGTCCCCGAGCAGCACGTGGGCAGTGAGTCCTGGAGCAGCACGTGGACAGTCTGACCCAGAGTAGTGCGTGGGCAGTATGTCCCAGAGCAGCGCATAGGCAGTGTGTCCCGGAGCAGCACGTGGGCAGTATGTCCTGGAGTAGCACGTGGGCAGTGTGTCCCAGAGCAACACGCAGTCAGTGAGTCCCAGAGCAGCAGGTGGGCAGTGAGTCCTGGAGCAGCACGTGGGCAGTGTGTCCCCGAGCAGCGCGTGGGCAGTGAGTCCGGGAGTAGCACGTGGGCAGTGTGTCCCAGACCAGCAAGCAGTCAGTGAGACCCAGAGCAGCACGTGGGCAGTGAGTCCTGGAGCAGTACGTGGGCAGTGAGTCCCGGAGTAGCACGCAGTCAGTGAGTCCCAGAGCAGCACGTGGGCAGTGAGTCCCGGAGCAGCACGTGAGCAGTGAGTCCTGGAGCAGCGCGTGAGCAGTGAGTCCTGGAGCAGCACGTGGGCAGTGAGTCCCAGAGCAGCACGTGGGCAGTGAGTCCCGGAGCAGCACGTGAGCAGTGAGTCCTGGAGCAGCGCGTGGGCAGTGTGTCCCAGAGCAGCACGTGGGCATCGAGACCCAGAGCAGCGCGTGGACAGTGTGTCCCAGAGCAGCACGTGGGCAGTGTGTCCCGGAGAAGCACATGGACAGTGTGTCCCGGAGAAGCACGTAGGCAGTGAGTCCCGGAGCAGCACGTGGGCAGTGAGTCCCAGAGCAGCGTGCGGTCAGTGTGTCCCAGGGCAGCATGTGGGCAGTGTGTCCTGGAGCAGCGCGCAGTCAGTGAGTCCCAGAGCAGCGTGCGGTCAGTGTGTCCCAGGGCAGCATGTGGGCAGTGTGTCCTGGAGTAGCACGTGGGCAGTGTGTCCCAGAGCAGCGCGCAGTTAGTGAGTCCTGGAGCAGCATGTGGTCAGTGTGTCCCGGAGCAGTGCGTGGGCAGTGTGTCCCGGAGTAGCACGCAGTCAGTGAGTCCCAGAGCAGCACGTGGGCAGTGAGTGCTGGAGCAGCACGTGGGTAGTGAGTCCTGGAGCAGCACGTGGGCAGTGTGTCCCAGAGCAGCACGTGGGCATCGAGTCCCAGAGCAGCACGTGGACAGTGTGTCCCGGAGCAGCACGTGGGCAGTGTGTCCCGGAGAAGCACATGGGCAGTGTGTCCCGGAGAAGCACGTAGGCAGTGAGTCCCGGAGCAGCGCGTGGGCAGTATGTCCCAGAGCAGCGCATGGGCAGTGTATCCCAGAGCAGCACGCAGTCAGTGAGTCCCAGAGCAGCGTACTGTCAGAGTGTCCCAGGGCAGCACGTGGGCAGTGTGTCCCGAAGCAGCATGTGGGCAGTGTGTCCTGGAGTAGCACGTGGGCAGTGTGTCCCAGAGCAGCGCGCAGTCAGTGAGTCCCAGAGCAGCGTGCAGTCAGTGTGTCCCAGGGCAGCACGTGGGCAGTGTGTCCTGGAGCAGCACGCAGTAAGTGAGTCCCAGAGCAGCACGTGGGCAGTGAGTCCTGGAGAAGCACGTGGGCAGTGTGTCCCAGAGTAGTGCGTGGGCAGTATGTCCCGGAGCAGCACGTGGGCAGTTTGTCCCAGAGCAGCGCGTGGGCAGTGAGTCCGGGAGTAGCACGTTGGCAGTGTGTCCCAGAGCAGCACGCAGTCAGTGAGTCCCAGAGCAGCACGTGGGCAGTGAGTCCTGGAGCAGCACGTGGGCAGTGTGTCCCAGAGCAGCGCGCAGTCAGTGAGTCCCAGAGCAGAGTGCGGTCAGTGTGTCCCAGGGCAGCACGTGGGCAGTGAGTCCTGGAGAAGCACGTGGGCAGTGTGTCCCAGAGTAGTGCGTGGGCAGTATGTCCCGGAGCAGCATGTGGGCAGTATGTCCTGGAGCAGCACGTGGGCAGTTTGTCCCAGAGCAGCGCGTGGGCAGTGAGTCCGGGAGTAGCACGTGGGCAGTGTGTCCCAGAGTAGTGCGTGGGCAGTATGTCCCAGAGCAGCGCATATGCAGTGTGTCCCAGAGCAGCGTGCTGTCAGTGTGTCCCAGGGCAGCACGTGGGCAGTGAGTCCTGGAGCAGCACGTGGGCAGTGTGTCCCAGAGCAGCACGCAGTCAGTGAGTCCCAGAGCAGCACGTTGGCAGTGAGTCCTGGAGCAGCAAGTGGGCAGTGTGTCCCAGAGTAGTGCGTGGGCAGTATGTCCCAGAGCAGCGCATAGGCAGTGTGTCCCAGAGCAGCACGCAGTCAGTGAGTCCCAGAAAAGCACGTGGGCAGTGAGCCCTGGAGCAGCACGTGGGCAGTGTGTCCCCGAGCAGCGTGTGGGCAGTGAGTCCGGGAGTAGCATGTGGGCAGTGTGTCCCCGAGCAGCGCGTAGGCAGTGAGTCCCGGAGCAGCACGTGGGCAGTGTGTACCGGAGCAGTACATGGGCAGTGAGTCCCGGAGTAGCACGTGGGCAGTGAGTCCTGGAGCAGTGCGTGGGCAGTATGTCCCAGAGCAGCGCATGGGCAGTGTGTCCCAGAGCAGCACGCAGTCAGTGTGTCCCAGGGCAGCACGTGGTGTCCCTGAGCAGCACGTGGGCAGTGTGTCCCAGAGTAGTGCGTGGGCTGTATGTCCCGGAGCAGCACGTGGGCAGTATGTCCTGGAGCAGCACGTGGGCAGTTTGTCCCAGAGCAGCGCGTGGGCAGTGAGTCCGGGAGTAGCACGTGGGCAGTGTGTCCCAGAGCAGCGTGCTGTCAGTGTGTCCCAGGGCAGCACGTGGGCAGTGAGTCCTGGAGCAGCAGGTGGGCAGTGTGTCCCAGAGCAGCACGCAGTCAGTGAGTCCCAGAGCAGCACGTTGGCAGTGAGTCCTGGAGCAGCAAGTGGGCAGTGTGTCCCAGAGTAGTGCGTGGGCAGTATGTCCCAGAGCAGCGCATAGGCAGTGTGTCCCAGAGCAGCGCATAGGCAGTGTGTCCCAGAGCAGCACGCAGTCAGTGAGTCCCAGAAAAGCACGTGGGCAGTGAGCCCTGGAGCAGCACGTGGGCAGTGTGTCCCCGAGCAGCGTGTGGGCAGTGAGTCCGGGAGTAGCAAGTGGGCAGTGTGTCCCCGAGCAGCGCGTAGGCAGTGAGTCCCGGAGCAGCACGTGGGCAGTGTGTACCGGAGTAGCACGTGGGCAGTGAGTCCTGGAGCAGTGCGTGGGCAGTATGTCCCAGAGCAGCGCATGGGCAGTGTGTCCCAGAGCAGCACGCAGTCAGTGTGTCCCAGGGTAGCACGTGGTGTCCCTGAGCAGCACGTGGGCAGTGTGTCCCAGAGTAGTGCGTGGGCAGTGTGTCCCGGAGCAGCACGTGGGCAGTGTGTCCCAGAGCTGCACGCAGTCAGTGAGTCCCAGAGTAGTGCGTGGGCAGTATGTCCCAGAGCAGCGTGCGGTCAGTGTGTCCCAGAGCAGCACGTGGGCAGTGTGTCCTGGAGCAGCACGCAGTCAGTGAGTCCCAGAGCAGCACGCAGTCAGTGAGTCCCAGAGCAGCACGTGGGCAGTGAGTCCTGGAGCAGCACGTGGACAGTCTGTCCCAGAGTAGTGCGTGGGCAGTATGTCCCAGAGCAGCGCATAGGCAGTGTGTCCCGGAGCAGCACGTGGGCTGTATGTCCTGGAGTAGCACGTGGGCAGTGTGTCCCAGAGCAACACGCAGTCAGTGAGTCCCAGAGCAGCACGTGGGCAGTGAGTCCTGGAGCAGCACGTGGGCAGTGTGTCCCCGAGCAGCGCGTGGGCAGTGAGTCCGGGAGTAGCACGTGGGCAGTGTGTCCCAGACCAGCACGTGGGCATCGAGACCCAGAGTAGCGCGTGGACAGTGTGTCCCAGAGCAGCACGTGGGCAGTGTGTCCCGGAGAAGCACATGGACAGTGTGTCCCGGAGAAGCACGTAGGCAGTGAGTCCCGGAGCAGCACGTGGGCAGTGAGTCCCAGAGCAGCGTGCGGTCAGTGTGTCCCAGGGCAGCATGTGGGCAGTGTGTCCTGGAGCAGCGCGCAGTCAGTGAGTCCCAGAGCAGCGTGCGGTCAGTGTGTCCCAGGGCAGCACGCAGTCAGTGAGTCCTGGAGCAGCATGTGGTCAGTGTGTCCCGGAGCAGTGCGTGGGCAGTGTGTCCCGGAGTAGCACGCAGTCAGTGAGTCCCAGAGCAGCACGTGGGCAGTGAGTCCCGGAGCAGCACGTGGGTAGTGAGTCCTGGAGCAGCACGTGGGCAGTGTGTCCCAGAGCAGCACGTGGGCATCGAGTCCCAGAGCAGCGCGTGGGCAGTGTGTCCCAGAACAGCACGTGGGCAGTGTGTCCCGGAGAAGCACATGGGCAGTGTGTCCTGGAGAAGCACGTAGGCAGTGAGTCCCGGAGCAGCGCGTGGGCAGTATGTCCCGGAGCAGCGCGTGGGCAGTATGTCCCAGAGCAGCGCATGGGCAGTGTGTCCCAGAGCAGCACGCAGTCAGTGAGTCCCAGAGCAGCGTGCTGTCAGTGTGTCCCAGGGCAGCACGTGGGCAGTGTGTCCCGGAGCAGCATGTGGGCAGTGTGTCCTGGAGTAGCACGTGGGCAGTGTGTCCCAGAGCAGCGCGGAGTCAGTGAGTCCCAGAGCAGCGTGCGGTCAGTGTGTCCCAGGGCAGCACGTGGGCAGTGTGTCCTGGAGCAGCACGCAGTCAGTGAGTCCCAGAGCAGCGCGTGGGCAGTGAGTCCTGGAGAAGCACGTGGGCAGTGTGTCCCAGAGTAGTGCGTGGGCAGTATGTCCCGGAGCAGCACGTGGGCAGTTTGTCCCAGAGCAGCGCGTGGGCAGTGAGTCCGGGAGTAGCACGTTGGCAGTGTGTCCCAGAGCAGCACGCAGTCAGTGAGTCCCAGAGCAGCACGTGGGCAGTGAGTCCTGGAGCAGCACGTGGGCAGTGTGTCCCAGAGCAGCATGTGGGCAGTGAGTCCTGGAGCAGTACATGGGCAGTGAGTCCCGGAGTAGCACGTGGGCAGTGAGTCCTGGAGCAGCGCGTGGGCAGTATGTCCCAGAGCAGCGCATGGGCAGTGTGTCCCAGAGCAGCACGCAGTCAGTGAGTCCCAGAGCAGCGTGCTGTCAGTGTGTCCCAGGACAGCACGTGGGCAGTGTGTCCCGGAGCAGCATGTGGGCAGTGTGTCCTGGAGTAGCACGTGGGCAGTGTGTCCCAGAGCAGCGCGCAGTCAGTGAGTCCCAGAGCAGCGTGCGGTCAGTGTGTCCCAGGGCAGCACGTGGGCAGTGAGTCCTGGAGAAGCACGTGGGCAGTGTGTCCCAGAGTAGTGCGTGGGCAGTATGTCCCGGAGCAGCACGTGGGCAGTATGTCCTGGAGCAGCACGTGGGCAGTTTGTCCCAGAGCAGCGCGTGGGCAGTGAGTCCGGGAGTAGCACGTGGGCAGTGTGTCCCAGAGCAGCGTGCTGTCAGTGTGTCCCAGGGCAGCACGTGGGCAGTGAGTCCTGGAGCAGCAGGTGGGCAGTGTGTCCCAGAGCAGCACGCAGTCAGTGAGTCCCAGAGCAGCACGTTGGCAGTGAGTCCTGGAGCAGCAAGTGGGCAGTGTGTCCCAGAGTAGTGCGTGGGCAGTATGTCCCAGAGCAGCGCATACGCAGTGTGTCCCAGAGCAGCACGCAGTCAGTGAGTCCCAGAAAAGCACGTAGGCAGTGAGCCCTGGAGCAGCACGTGGGCAGTGTGTCCCCGAGCAGCGTGTGGGCAGTGAGTCCGGGAGTAGTACGTGGGCAGTGTGTCCCCGAGCAGCGCGTAGGCAGTGAGTCCCGGAGCAGCACGTGGGCAGTGTGTACCGGAGCAGTACATGGGCAGTGAGTCCCGGAGTAGCACGTGGGCAGTGAGTCCTGGAGCAGTGCGTGGGCAGTATGTCCCAGAGCAGCGCATGGGCAGTGTGTCCCAGAGCAGCACGCAGTCAGTGTGTCCCAGGGCAGCACGTGGTGTCCCTGAGCAGCACGTGGGCAGTGTGTCCCAGAGTAGTGCGTGGGCAGTGTGTCCCGGAGCAGCACGTGGGCAGTGTGTCCCAGAGCTGCACGCAGTCAGTGAGTCCCAGAGTAGTGCGTGGGCAGTATGTCCCAGAGCAGCGTGCGGTCAGTGTGTCCCAGAGCAGCACATGGGCAGTGTGTCCTGGAGCAGCACGCAGTCAGTGAGTCCCAGAGCAGCACGCAGTCAGTGAGTCCCAGAGCAGCACGTGGGCAGTGAGTCCTGGAGCAGCATGTGGGCAGTGTGTCCCCGAGCAGCACGTGGGCAGTGAGTCCTGGAGCAGCACATGGACAGTCTGTCCCAGAGTAGTGCGTGGGCAGTATGTCCCAGAGCAGCACATAGGCAGTGTGTCCCGGAGCAGCACGTGGGCAGTATGTCCTGGAGTAGCACGTGGGCAGTGTGTCCCAGAGCAACACGCAGTCAGTGAGTCCCAGAGCAGCATGTGGGCAGTGAGTCCTGGAGCAGCACGTGGGCAGTGTGTCCCCGAGCAGCGCGTGGGCAGTGAGTCCGGGAGTAGCACGTGGGCAGTGTGTCCCAGACCAGCAAGCAGTCAGTGAGACCCAGAGCAGCACGCAGTCAGTGAGTCCCAGAGCAGCACGTGGGCAGTGAGTCCCGGAGCAGCACGTGAGCAGTGAGTCCTGGAGCAGCGCGTGAGCAGTGAGTCCTGGAGCAGCACGTGGGCAGTGAGTCCCAGAGCAGCACGTGGGCAGTGAGTCCTGGAGCAGCGCGTGGGCAGTGTGTCCCAGAGCAGCACGTGGGCATCGAGACCCAGAGTAGCGCGTGGACAGTGTGTCCCAGAGCAGCACGTGGGCAGTGTGTCCCGGAGAAGCACATGGACAGTGTGTCCCGGAGAAGCACGTAGGCAGTGAGTCCCGGAGCAGAACGTGGGCAGTGAGTCCCAGAGCAGCGTGCGGTCAGTGTGTCCCAGGGCAGCATGTGGGCAGTGTGTCCTGGAGCAGCGCGCAGTCAGTGAGTCCCAGAGCAGCGTGCGGTCAGTGTGTCCCAGGGCAGCATGTGGGCAGTGTGTCCTGGAGTAGCACGTGGGAAGTGTGTCCGAGAGCAGCGCGCAGTCAGTGAGTCCCAGAGCAGCGTGCGGTCAGTGTGTCCCAGGGCAGCACGTGGGCAGTGTGTCCCAGAGCAGCACGCAGTCAGTGAGTCCCAGAGCAGCACGTGGGCAGTGAGTCCGGGAGTAGCACGTGGGCAGTGTGTCCCAGAGCAGCACGCAGTCAGTGAGTCCCAGAGCAGCACGTGGGCAGTGAGTCCTGGAGCAGCATGTGGGCAGTGTGTCCCCGAGCAGCGCGTGGGCAGTGAGTCCGGGAGCAGCACGCAGTCAGTGAGTCCCAGAGCAGCACGTTGGCAGTGAGTCCTGGAGCAGCAAGTGGGCAGTGTGTCCCAGAGTAGTGCGCGGGCAGTATGTCCCAGAGCAGCGCATAGGCAGTAT
The DNA here is from genome assembly GCF_047496795.1 of Chiloscyllium punctatum. Taxonomy (NCBI): domain Eukaryota; kingdom Metazoa; phylum Chordata; class Chondrichthyes; order Orectolobiformes; family Hemiscylliidae; genus Chiloscyllium; species Chiloscyllium punctatum. The sequence goes on from NC_092745.1 coordinate 63,945,661, forward strand.
GTCCCAGAGCAGCGCATGGGCAGTGTGTCCCAGAGCAGCACGCAGTCAGTGTGTCCCAGGGCAGCACGTGGTGTCCCTGAGCAGCACGTGGACAGTGTGTCCCAGAGTAGTGCGTGGGCAGTGTGTCCCGGAGCAGCACGTGGGCAGTGTGTCTCAGAGCTGCACGCAGTCAGTGAGTCCCAGAGTAGTGCGTGGGCAGTATGTCCCAGAGCAGCGTGCGGTCAGTGTGTCCCAGAGCAGCACATGGGCAGTGTGTCCTGGAGCAGCACGCAGTCAGTGAGTCCCAGAGCAGCACGCAGTCAGTGAGTCCCAGAGCAGCACATGGGCAGTGAGTCCTGGAGCAGCATGTGGGCAGTGTGTCCCCGAGCAGCACGTGGGCAGTGAGTCCTGGAGCAGCACGTGGACAGTCTGTCCCAGAGTAGTGCGTGGGCAGTATGTCCCAGAGCAGCACATAGGCAGTGTGTCCCGGAGCAGCACGTGGGCAGTATGTCCTGGAGTAGCACGTGGGCAGTGTGTCCCAGAGCAACACGCAGTCAGTGAGTCCCAGAGCAGCATGTGGGCAGTGAATCCTGGAGCAGCACGTGGGCAGTGTGTCCCCGAGCAGCGCGTGGGCAGTGAGTCCGGGAGTAGCACGTGGGCAGTGTGTCCCAGACCAGCAAGCAGTCAGTGAGACCCAGAGCAGCACGCAGTCAGTGAGTCCCAGAGCAGCACGTGGGCAGTGAGTCCCGGAGCAGCACGTGAGCAGTGAGTCCTGGAGCAGCGCGTGAGCAGTGAGTCCTGGAGCAGCACGTGGGCAGTGAGTCCCAGAGCAGCACGTGGGCAGTGAGTCCCGGAGCAGCACGTGAGCAGTGAGTCCTGGAGCTGCGCGTGGGCAGTGTGTCCCAGAGCAGCACGTGGGCATCGAGACCCAGAGTAGCGCGTGGACAGTGTGTCCCAGAGCAGCACGTGGGCAGTGTGTCCCGGAGAAGCACATGGACAGTGTGTCCCGGAGAAGCACGTAGGCAGTGAGTCCCGGAGCAGAACGTGGGCAGTGAGTCCCAGAGCAGCGTGCGGTCAGTGTGTCCCAGGGCAGCATGTGGGCAGTGTGTCCTGGAGCAGCGCGCAGTCAGTGAGTCCCAGAGCAGCGTGCGGTCAGTGTGTCCCAGGGCAGCATGTGGGCAGTGTGTCCTGGAGTAGCACGTGGGCAGTGTGTCCCAGAGCAGCGCGCAGTCAGTGAGTCCCAGAGCAGCGTGCGGTCAGTGTGTCCCAGGGCAGCATGTGGGCAGTGTGTCCCAGAGCAGCACGCAGTCAGTGAGTCCCAGAGCAGCACGTGGGCAGTGAGTCCGGGAGTAGCACGTGGGCAGTGTGTCCCAGAGCAGCACGCAGTCAGTGAGTCCCAGAGCAGCACGTAGGCAGTGAGTCCTGGAGCAGCGGGTGGGCAGTGTGTACCGGAGCAGTACATGGGCAGTGAGTCCCAGAGTAGCACGTGGGCAGTGAGTCCCAGAGCAGCGCGTGGGCAGTATGTCCCAGAGCAGCGCATGGGCAGTGTGTCCCAGAGCAGCACGCAGTCAGTGAGTCCCAGAGCAGCACGTGGTGTCCCTGAGCAGCACGTTGGCAGTGTGTCCCAGAGTAGTGCGTGGGCAGTATGTCCCAGAGCAGTGCATAGGCAGTGTGTCCCGGAGCAGCACGTGGGCAGTATGTCCTGGAGTAGCACGTGGGCAGTGTGTCCCAGAGCAGCACGCAGTCAGTGAGTCCCAGAGCAGCACGTGGGCAGTATGTCCCAGAGTAGTGCGTGGGCAGTATGTCCCAGAGCAGCACGCAGTCAGTGAGTCCCAGAGCAGCACGTGGGCAGTGTGTCCTGGAGCAGCACGCAGTCAGTGAGTCCTGGAGCAGCGCGTGGGCAGTATATCCCAGAGCAACGCATGGGCAGTGTGTCCCAGAGCAGCACGCAGTCAGTGAGTCCCAGAGCAGCGTGCTGTCAGTGTGTCCCAGGGCAGCACGTGGGCAGTGTGTCCCGGAGCAGCATGTGGGCAGTGTGTCCTGGAGTAGCACGTGGGCAGTGTGTCCCAGAGCAGCGTGCAGTCAGTGAGTCCCAGAGCAGCGTGCGGTCAGTGTGTCCCAGGGCAGCACGTGGGCAGTGAGTCCTGGAGAAGCACGTGGGCAGTGTGTCCCAGAGTAGTGCGTGGGCAGTATGTCCCGGAGCAGCACGTGGGCAGTATGTCCTGGAGCAGCACGTGGGCAGTTTGTCCCAGAGCAGCGCGTGGGCAGTGAGTCCGGGAGTAGCACGTGGGCAGTGTGTCCCAGAGCAGCGTGCTGTCAGTGTGTCCCAGGGCAGCACGTGGGCAGTGAGTCCTGGAGCAGCAGGTGGGCAGTGTGTCCCAGAGCAGCACGCAGTCAGTAAGTCCCAGAGCAGCACGTTGGCAGTGAGTCCTGGAGCAGCAAGTGGGCAGTGTGTCCCAGAGTAGTGCGTGGGCAGTATGTCCCAGAGCAGCGCATAGGCAGTGTGTCCCAGAGCAGCACGCAGTCAGTGAGTCCCAGAAAAGCACGTGGGCAGTGAGCCCTGGAGCAGCACGTGGGCAGTGTGTCCCCGAGCAGCGTGTGGGCAGTGAGTCCGGGAGTAGCACGTGGGCAGTGTGTCCCCGAGCAGCGCGTAGGCAGTGAGTCCCGGAGCAGCACGTGGGCAGTGTGTACCGGAGCAGTACATGGGCAATGAGTCCCGGAGTAGCACGTGGGCACTGAGTCCTGGAGCAGCGCGTGGGCAGTATGTCCCAGAGCAGCGCATGGGCAGTGTGTCCCAGAGCAGCACGCAGTCAGTGTGTCCCAGGGCAGCACGTGGTGTCCCTGAGCAGCACGTGGGCAGTGTGTCCCAGAGTAGTGCGTGGGCAGTGTGTCCCGGAGCAGCACGTGGGCAGTGTGTCCCAGAGCTGCACGCAGTCAGTGAGTCCCAGAGTAGTGCGTGGGCAGTATGTCCCAGAGCAGCGTGCGGTCAGTGTGTCCCAGAGCAGCACATGGGCAGTGTGTCCTGGAGCAGCACGCAGTCAGTGAGTCCCAGAGCAGCACGCAGTCAGTGAGTCCCAGAGCAGCACATGGGCAGTGAGTCCTGGAGCAGCATGTGGGCAGTGTGTCCCCGAGCAGCACGTGGGCAGTGAGTCCTGGAGCAGCACGTGGACAGTCTGTCCCAGAGTAGTGCGTGGGCAGTATGTCCCAGAGCAGCACATAGGCAGTGTGTCCCGGAGCAGCACGTGGGCAGTATGTCCTGGAGTAGCATGTGGGCAGTGTGTCCCAGAGCAACACGCAGTCAGTGAGTCCCAGAGCAGCATGTGGGCAGTGAGTCCTGGAGCAGCACGTGGGCAGTGTGTCCCCGAGCAGCGCGTGGGCAGTTAGTCCGGGAGTAGCACGTGGGCAGTGTGTCCCAGACCAGCAAGCAGTCAGTGAGACCCAGAGCAGCACGCAGTCAGTGAGTCCCAGAGCAGCACGTGGGCAGTGAGTCCCGGAGCAGCACGTGAGCAGTGAGTCCTGGAGCAGCGCGTGAGCAGTGAGTCCTGGAGCAGCACGTGGGCAGTGAGTCCCAGAGCAGCACGTGGGCAGTGAGTCCCGGAGCAGCACGTGAGCAGTGAGTCCTGGAGCTGCGCGTGGGCAGTGTGTCCCAGAGCAGCACGTGGGCATCGAGACCCAGAGTAGCGCGTGGACAGTGTGTCCCAGAGCAGCACGTGGGCAGTGTGTCCCGGAGAAGCACATGGACAGTGTGTCCCGGAGAAGCACGTAGGCAGTGAGTCCCGGAGCAGAACGTGGGCAGTGAGTCCCAGAGCAGCGTGCGGTCAGTGTGTCCCAGGGCAGCATGTGGGCAGTGTGTCCTGGAGCAGCGCGCAGTCAGTGAGTCCCAGAGCAGCGTGCGGTCAGTGTGTCCCAGGGCAGCATGTGGGCAGTGTGTCCTGGAGTAGCACGTGGGCAGTGTGTCCCAGAGCAGCGCGCAGTCAGTGAGTCCCAGAGCAGCGTGCGGTCAGTGTGTCCCAGGGCAGCACGTGGGCAGTGTGTCCCAGAGCAGCACGCAGTCAGTGAGTCCCAGAGCAGCACGTGGGCAGTGAGTCCGGGAGTAGCACGTGGGCAGTGAGTCCGGGAGTTGCACGTGGGCAGTGTGTCCCAGAGCAGCACGCAGTCAGTGAGTCCCAGAGCAGCACGTGGGCAGTGAGTCCTGGAGCAGCATGTGGGCAGTGTGTCCCCGAGCAGCGCGTGGGCAGTGAGTCCGGGAGCAGCACGCAGTCAGTGAGTCCCAGAGCAGCACGTTGGCAGTGAGTCCTGGAGCAGCAAGTGGGCAGTGTGTCCCAGAGTAGTGCGCGGGCAGTATGTCCCAGAGCCGCGCATAGGCAGTGTGTCCCGGAGCAGCACGTGGGCAGTATGTCCTGGAGTAGCACGTGGGCAGTGTGTCCCAGAGCAGCACGCAGTCAGTGAGTCCCAGAAAAGCACGTGGGCAGTATGTCCCAGAGCAGCGTGCGGTCAGTGTGTCCCAGAGCAGCACATGGGCAGTGTGTCCTGGAGCAGCACGCAGTCAGTGAGTCCCAGAGCAGCACGCAGTCAGTGAGTCCCAGAGCAGCACGTGGGCAGTGAGTCCTGGAGCAGCATGTGGGCAGTGTGTCCCCGAGCAGCACGTGGGCAGTGAGTCCTGGAGCAGCACGTGGACAGTCTGTCCCAGAGTAGTGCGTGGGCAGTATGTCCCAGAGCAGCACATAGGCAGTGTGTCCCGGAGCAGCACGTGGGCAGTATGTCCTGGAGTAGCACGTGGGCAGTGTGTCCCAGAGCAACACGCAGTCAGTGAGTCCCAGAGCAGCATGTGGGCAGTGAGTCCTGGAGCAGCACGTGGGTAGTGTGTCCCCGAGCAGCGCGTGGGCAGTGAGTCCGGGAGTAGCACGTGGGCAGTGTGTCCCAGACCAGCAAGCAGTCAGTGAGACCCAGAGCAGCACGCAGTCAGTGAGTCCCAGAGCAGCACGTGGGCAGTGAGACCCGGAGCAGCACGTGAGCAGTGAGTCCTGGAGCAGCGCGTGAGCAGTGAGTCCTGGAGCAGCACGTGGGCAGTGAGTCCCAGAGCAGCACGTGGGCAGTGAGTCCCGGAGCAGCACGTGAGCAGTGAGTCCTGGAGCAGCGCGCGGGCAGTGTGTCCCAGAGCAGCACGTGGGCATCGAGACCCAGAGTAGCGCGTGGACAGTGTGTCCCAGAGCAGCACGTGGGCAGTGTGTCCCGGAGAAGCACATGGACAGTGTGTCCCGGAGAAGCACGTAGGCAGTGAGTCCCGGCGCAGAACGTGGGCAGTGAGTCCCAGAGCAGCGTGCGGTCAGTGTGTCCCAGGGCAGCATGTGGGCAGTGTGTCCTGGAGCAGCGCGCAGTCAGTGAGTCCCAGAGCAGCGTGCGGTCAGTGTGTCCCAGGGCAGCATGTGGGCAGTGTGTCCTGGAGTAGCACGTGGGCAGTGTGTCCGAGAGCAGCGCGCAGTCAGTGAGTCCCAGAGCAGCGTGCGGTCAGTGTGTCCCAGGGCAGCACGTGGGCAGTGTGTCCCAGAGCAGCACGCAGTCAGTGAGTCCCAGAGCAGCACGTGGGCAGTGAGTCCGGGAGTAGCACGTGGGCAGTGTGTCCCAGAGCAGCACGCAGTCAGTGAGTCCCAGAGCAGCACGTGGGCAGTGAGTCCTGGAGCAGCATGTGGGCAGTGTGTCCCCGAGCAGCGCGTGGGCAGTGAGTCCGGGAGCAGCACGCAGTCAGTGAGTCCCAGAGCAGCACGTTGGCAGTGAGTCCTGGAGCAGCAAGTGGGCAGTGTGTCCCAAAGTAGTGCGCGGGCAGTATGTCCCAGAGCAGCGCATAGGCAGTGTGTCCCGGAGCAGCACGTGGGCAGTATGTCCTGGAGTAGCACGTGGGCAGTGTGTCCCAGAGCAGCACGCAGTCAGTGAGTCCCAGAGCAGCACGTGGGCAGTGAGTCCGGGAGTAGCACGTGGGCAGTGTGTCCCAGAGCAGCACGCAGTCAGTGAGTCCCAGAGCAGCACGTGGGCAGTGAGTCCTGGAGCAGCATGTGGGCAGTGTGTCCCCGAGCAGCGCGTGGGCAGTGAGTCCGGGAGTAGCACGTGGGCAGTGTGTCCCAGAGCAGCACGCAGTCAGTGAGTCCCAGAGCAGCACGTTGGCAGTGAGTCCTGGAGCAGCAAGTGGGCAGTGTGTCCCAAAGTAGTGCGCGGGCAGTATGTCCCAGAGCAGCGCATAGGCAGTGTGTCCCGGAGCAGCACGTGGGCAGTATGTCCTTGAGTAGCACGTGGGCAGTGAGTCCAGGAGCATCGCGTGGGCAGTATGTCCCAGAGCAGCGCATGGGCAGTGTGTCCCAGAGCAGCACGCAGTCAGTGTGTCCCAGGGCAGCACGTGGTGTCCCGGAGTAGCACGTGGGCAGTGAGTCCTGGAGCAGCGCGTGGGCAGTATGTCCCAGAGCAGCGCATGGGCAGTGTGTCCCAGAGCAGCACGCAGTCAGTGTGTCCCAGGGCAGCACGTGGTGTCCCTGAGCAGCACGTGGGCAGTGTGTCCCAGAGTAGTGCGTGGGCAGTGTGTCCCGGAGCACCACGTGGGCAGTGTGTCCCAGAGCTGCACGCAGTCAGTGAGTCCCAGAGTAGTGCGTGGGCAGTATGTCCCAGAGCAGCACATGGGCAGTGTGTCCTGGAGCAGCACGCAGTCAGTGAGTCCCAGAGCAGCACGCAGTCAGTGAGTCCCAGAGCAGCACGTGGGCAGTGAGTCCTGGAGCAGCATGTGGGCAGTGTGTCCCCGAGCAGCACGTGGGCAGTGAGTCCTGGAGCAGCACGTGGACAGTCTGTCCCAGAGTAGTGCGTGGGCAGTATGTCCCAGAGCAGCACATAGGCAGTGTGTCCCGGAGCAGCACGTGGGCAGTATGTCCTGGAGTAGCACGTGGGCAGTGTGTCCCCGAGCAGCGCGTGGGCAGTGAGTCCGGGAGTAGCACGTGGACAGTCTGTCCCAGAGTAGTGCCTGGGCAGTATGTCCCAGAGCAGCACATAGGCAGTGAGTCCTGGAGCAGCACGCAGTCAGTGTGTCCCAGGGCAGCACGTGGTGTCCCGGAGCAGCACGTGGGCAGTGTGTCCCAGAGCTGCACGCAGTCAGTGAGTCCCAGAGTAGTGCGTGGGCAATATGTCCCAGAGCAGCGTGTCCCAGAGCAGCACGCAGTCAGTGAGTCCCAGAGCAGCACGTGGGCAGTATGTCCCAGAGTAGTGCGTGGGCAGTATGTCCCAGAGCAGCACGCAGTCAGTGAGTCCCAGAGCAGCACGTGGGCAGTGTGTCCTGGAGCAGCACGCAGTCAGTGAGTCCTGGAGCAGCGCGTGGGCAGTATATCCCAGAGCAACGCATGGGCAGTGTGTCCCAGAGCAGCACGCAGTCAGTGAGTCCCAGAGCAGCGTGCTGTCAGTGTGTCCCAGGGCAGCACGTGGGCAGTGTGTCCCGGAGCAGCATGTGGGCAGTGTGTCCTGGAGTAGCACGTGGGCAGTGTGTCCCAGAGCAGCGTGCAGTCAGTGAGTCCCAGAGCAGCGTGCGGTCAGTGTGTCCCAGGGCAGCACGTGGGCAGTGAGTCCTGGAGAAGCACGTGGGCAGTGTGTCCCAGAGTAGTGCGTGGGCAGTATGTCCCGGAGCAGCACGTGGGCAGTATGTCCTGGAGCAGCACGTGGGCAGTTTGTCCCAGAGCAGCGCGTGGGCAGTGAGTCCGGGAGTAGCACGTGGGCAGTGTGTCCCAGAGCAGCGTGCTGTCAGTGTGTCCCAGGGCAGCACGTGGGCAGTGAGTCCTGGAGCAGCAGGTGGGCAGTGTGTCCCAGAGCAGCACGCAGTCAGTAAGTCCCAGAGCAGCACGTTGGCAGTGAGTCCTGGAGCAGCAAGTGGGCAGTGTGTCCCAGAGTAGTGCGTGGGCAGTATGTCCCAGAGCAGCGCATAGGCAGTGTGTCCCAGAGCAGCACGCAGTCAGTGAGTCCCAGAAAAGCACGTGGGCAGTGAGCCCTGGAGCAGCACGTGGGCAGTGTGTCCCCGAGCAGCGTGTGGGCAGTGAGTCCGGGAGTAGCACGTGGGCAGTGTGTCCCCGAGCAGCGCGTAGGCAGTGAGTCCCGGAGCAGCACGTGGGCAGTGTGTACCGGAGCAGTACATGGGCAGTGAGTCCCGGAGTAGCACGTGGGCACTGAGTCCTGGAGCAGCGCGTGGGCAGTATGTCCCAGAGCAGCGCATGGGCAGTGTGTCCCAGAGCAGCACGCAGTCAGTGTGTCCCAGGGCAGCACGTGGTGTCCCTGAGCAGCACGTGGGCAGTGTGTCCCAGAGTAGTGCGTGGGCAGTGTGTCCCGGAGCAGCACGTGGGCAGTGTGTCCCAGAGCTGCACGCAGTCAGTGAGTCCCAGAGTAGTGCGTGGGCAGTATGTCCCAGAGCAGCGTGCGGTCAGTGTGTCCCAGAGCAGCACATGGGCAGTGTGTCCTGGAGCAGCACGCAGTCAGTGAGTCCCAGAGCAGCACGCAGTCAGTGAGTCCCAGAGCAGCACATGGGCAGTGAGTCCTGGAGCAGCATGTGGGCAGTGTGTCCCCGAGCAGCACGTGGGCAGTGAGTCCTGGAGCAGCACGTGGACAGTCTGTCCCAGAGTAGTGCGTGGGCAGTATGTCCCAGAGCAGCACATAGGCAGTGTGTCCCGGAGCAGCACGTGGGCAGTATGTCCTGGAGTAGCATGTGGGCAGTGTGTCCCAGAGCAACACGCAGTCAGTGAGTCCCAGAGCAGCATGTGGGCAGTGAGTCCTGGAGCAGCACGTGGGCAGTGTGTCCCCGAGCAGCGCGTGGGCAGTTAGTCCGGGAGTAGCACGTGGGCAGTGTGTCCCAGACCAGCAAGCAGTCAGTGAGACCCAGAGCAGCACGCAGTCAGTGAGTCCCAGAGCAGCACGTGGGCAGTGAGTCCCGGAGCAGCACGTGAGCAGTGAGTCCTGGAGCAGCGCGTGAGCAGTGAGTCCTGGAGCAGCACGTGGGCAGTGAGTCCCAGAGCAGCACGTGGGCAGTGAGTCCCGGAGCAGCACGTGAGCAGTGAGTCCTGGAGCTGCGCGTGGGCAGTGTGTCCCAGAGCAGCACGTGGGCATCGAGACCCAGAGTAGCGCGTGGACAGTGTGTCCCAGAGCAGCACGTGGGCAGTGTGTCCCGGAGAAGCACATGGACAGTGTGTCCCGGAGAAGCACGTAGGCAGTGAGTCCCGGAGCAGAACGTGGGCAGTGAGTCCCAGAGCAGCGTGCGGTCAGTGTGTCCCAGGGCAGCATGTGGGCAGTGTGTCCTGGAGCAGCGCGCAGTCAGTGAGTCCCAGAGCAGCGTGCGGTCAGTGTGTCCCAGGGCAGCATGTGGGCAGTGTGTCCTGGAGTAGCACGTGGGCAGTGTGTCCCAGAGCAGCGCGCAGTCAGTGAGTCCCAGAGCAGCGTGCGGTCAGTGTGTCCCAGGGCAGCACGTGGGCAGTGTGTCCCAGAGCAGCACGCAGTCAGTGAGTCCCAGAGCAGCACGTGGGCAGTGAGTCCGGGAGTAGCACGTGGGCAGTGAGTCCGGGAGTTGCACGTGGGCAGTGTGTCCCAGAGCAGCACGCAGTCAGTGAGTCCCAGAGCAGCACGTGGGCAGTGAGTCCTGGAGCAGCATGTGGGCAGTGTGTCCCCGAGCAGCGCGTGGGCAGTGAGTCCGGGAGCAGCACGCAGTCAGTGAGTCCCAGAGCAGCACGTTGGCAGTGAGTCCTGGAGCAGCAAGTGGGCAGTGTGTCCCAGAGTAGTGCGCGGGCAGTATGTCCCAGAGCCGCGCATAGGCAGTGTGTCCCGGAGCAGCACGTGGGCAGTATGTCCTGGAGTAGCACGTGGGCAGTGTGTCCCAGAGCAGCACGCAGTCAGTGAGTCCCAGAAAAGCACGTGGGCAGTATGTCCCAGAGCAGCGTGCGGTCAGTGTGTCCCAGAGCAGCACATGGGCAGTGTGTCCTGGAGCAGCACGCAGTCAGTGAGTCCCAGAGCAGCACGCAGTCAGTGAGTCCCAGAGCAGCACGTGGGCAGTGAGTCCTGGAGCAGCATGTGGGCAGTGTGTCCCCGAGCAGCACGTGGGCAGTGAGTCCTGGAGCAGCACGTGGACAGTCTGTCCCAGAGTAGTGCGTGGGCAGTATGTCCCAGAGCAGCACATAGGCAGTGTGTCCCGGAGCAGCACGTGGGCAGTATGTCCTGGAGTAGCACGTGGGCAGTGTGTCCCAGAGCAACACGCAGTCAGTGAGTCCCAGAGCAGCATGTGGGCAGTGAGTCCTGGAGCAGCACGTGGGTAGTGTGTCCCCGAGCAGCGCGTGGGCAGTGAGTCCGGGAGTAGCACGTGGGCAGTGTGTCCCAGACCAGCAAGCAGTCAGTGAGACCCAGAGCAGCACGCAGTCAGTGAGTCCCAGAGCAGCACGTGGGCAGTGAGACCCGGAGCAGCACGTGAGCAGTGAGTCCTGGAGCAGCGCGTGAGCAGTGAGTCCTGGAGCAGCACGTGGGCAGTGAGTCCCAGAGCAGCACGTGGGCAGTGAGTCCCGGAGCAGCACGTGAGCAGTGAGTCCTGGAGCAGCGCGCGGGCAGTGTGTCCCAGAGCAGCACGTGGGCATCGAGACCCAGAGTAGCGCGTGGACAGTGTGTCCCAGAGCAGCACGTGGGCAGTGTGTCCCGGAGAAGCACATGGACAGTGTGTCCCGGAGAAGCACGTAGGCAGTGAGTCCCGGCGCAGAACGTGGGCAGTGAGTCCCAGAGCAGCGTGCGGTCAGTGTGTCCCAGGGCAGCATGTGGGCAGTGTGTCCTGGAGCAGCGCGCAGTCAGTGAGTCCCAGAGCAGCGTGCGGTCAGTGTGTCCCAGGGCAGCATGTGGGCAGTGTGTCCTGGAGTAGCACGTGGGCAGTGTGTCCCAGAGCAGCGCGCAGTCAGTGAGTCCCAGAGCAGCGTGCGGTCAGTGTGTCCCAGGGCAGCACGTGGGCAGTGTGTCCCAGAGCAGCACGCAGTCAGTGAGTCCCAGAGCAGCACGTGGGCAGTGAGTCCGGGAGTAGCACGTGGGCAGTGTGTCCCAGAGCAGCACGCAGTCAGTGAGTCCCAGAGCAGCACGTGGGCAGTGAGTCCTGGAGCAGCATGTGGGCAGTGTGTCCCCGAGCAGCGCGTGGGCAGTGAGTCCGGGAGCAGCACGCAGTCAGTGAGTCCCAGAGCAGCACGTTGGCAGTGAGTCCTGGAGCAGCAAGTGGGCAGTGTGTCCCAAAGTAGTGCGCGGGCAGTATGTCCCAGAGCAGCGCATAGGCAGTGTGTCCCGGAGCAGCACGTGGGCAGTATGTCCTGGAGTAGCACGTGGGCAGTGTGTCCCAGAGCAGCACGCAGTCAGTGAGTCCCAGAGCAGCACGTGGGCAGTGAGTCCGGGAGTAGCACGTGGGCAGTGTGTCCCAGAGCAGCACGCAGTCAGTGAGTCCCAGAGCAGCACGTGGGCAGTGAGTCCTGGAGCAGCATGTGGGCAGTGTGTCCCCGAGCAGCGCGTGGGCAGTGAGTCCGGGAGTAGCACGTGGGCAGTGTGTCCCAGAGCAGCACGCAGTCAGTGAGTCCCAGAGCAGCACGTTGGCAGTGAGTCCTGGAGCAGCAAGTGGGCAGTGTGTCCCAAAGTAGTGCGCGGGCAGTATGTCCCAGAGCAGCGCATAGGCAGTGTGTCCCGGAGCAGCACGTGGGCAGTATGTCCTTGAGTAGCACGTGGGCAGTGAGTCCAGGAGCATCGCGTGGGCAGTATGTCCCAGAGCAGCGCATGGGCAGTGTGTCCCAGAGCAGCACGCAGTCAGTGTGTCCCAGGGCAGCACGTGGTGTCCCGGAGTAGCACGTGGGCAGTGAGTCCTGGAGCAGCGCGTGGGCAGTATGTCCCAGAGCAGCGCATGGGCAGTGTGTCCCAGAGCAGCACGCAGTCAGTGTGTCCCAGGGCAGCACGTGGTGTCCCTGAGCAGCACGTGGGCAGTGTGTCCCAGAGTAGTGCGTGGGCAGTGTGTCCCGGAGCACCACGTGGGCAGTGTGTCCCAGAGCTGCACGCAGTCAGTGAGTCCCAGAGTAGTGCGTGGGCAGTATGTCCCAGAGCAGCACATGGGCAGTGTGTCCTGGAGCAGCACGCAGTCAGTGAGTCCCAGAGCAGCACGCAGTCAGTGAGTCCCAGAGCAGCACGTGGGCAGTGAGTCCTGGAGCAGCATGTGGGCAGTGTGTCCCCGAGCAGCACGTGGGCAGTGAGTCCTGGAGCAGCACGTGGACAGTCTGTCCCAGAGTAGTGCGTGGGCAGTATGTCCCAGAGCAGCACATAGGCAGTGTGTCCCGGAGCAGCACGTGGGCAGTATGTCCTGGAGTAGCACGTGGGCAGTGTGTCCCCGAGCAGCGCGTGGGCAGTGAGTCCGGGAGTAGCACGTGGACAGTCTGTCCCAGAGTAGTGCCTGGGCAGTATGTCCCAGAGCAGCACATAGGCAGTGTGTCCCGGAGCAGCACGTGGGCAGTATGTCCTGGAGTAGCACGTGGGCAGTGTGTCCCAGAGCAACACGCAGTCAGTGAGTCCCAGAGCAGCATGTGGGCAGTGAGTCCTGGAGCAGCACGTGGGCAGTGTGTCCCCGAGCAGCGCGTGGGCAGTGAGTCCGGGAGTAGCACGTGGGCAGTGTGTCCCAGACCAGCAAGCAGTCAGTGAGACCCAGAGCAGCACGCAGTCAGTGAGTCCCAGGGCAGCACGTAGGCAGTGTGTCCCAGAGCAGCACGCAGTCAGTGAGTCCCAGAGCAGCACGTGGGCAGTGAGTCCGGGAGTAGCACGTGGGCAGTGTGTCCCAGAGCAGCACGCAGTCAGTGAGTCCCAGAGCTGCGTGCTGTCAGTGTGTCCCAGGGCAGCACGTGGGCAGTGAGTCCTGGAGCAGCAGGTGGGCAGTGTGTCCCAGAGCAGCACGCAGTCAGTAAGTCCCAGAGCAGCACGTTGGCAGTGAGTCCTGGAGCAGCAAGTGGGCAGTGTGTCCCAGAGTAGTGCGTGGGCAGTATGTCCCAGAGCAGCGCATAGGCAGTGTGTCCCAGAGCAGCACGCAGTCAGTGCGTCCCAGAAAAGCACGTGGGCAGTGAGCCCTGGAGCAGCACGTGGGCAGTGTGTCCCCGAGCAGCGTGTGGGCAGTGAGTCCGGGAGTAGCACGTGGGCAGTGTGTCCCCGAGCAGCGCGTAGGCAGTGAGTCCCGGAGCAGCACGTGGGCAGTGTGTACCGGAGCAGTACATGGGCAGTGAGTCCCGGAGTAGCACGTGGGCACTGAGTCCTGGAGCAGCGCGTGGGCAGTATGTCCCAGAGCAGCGCATGGGCAGTGTGTCCCAGAGCAGCACGCAGTCAGTGTGTCCCAGGGCAGCACGTGGTGTCCCTGAGCAGCACGTGGGCAGTGTGTCCCAGAGTAGTGCGTGGGCAGTGTGTCCCGGAGCAGCACGTGGGCAGTGTGTCCCAGAGCTGCACGCAGTCAGTGAGTCCCAGAGTAGTGCGTGGGCAGTATGTCCCAGAGCAGCGTGCGGTCAGTGTGTCCCAGAGCAGCACATGGGCAGTGTGTCCTGGAGCAGCACGCAGTCAGTGAGTCCCAGAGCAGCACGCAGTCAGTGAGTCCCAGAGCAGCACGTGGGCAGTGAGTCCTGGAGCAGCATGTGGGCAGTGTGTCCCCGAGCAGCACGTGGGCAGTGAGTCCTGGAGCAGCACGTGGACAGTCTGTCCCAGAGTAGTGCGTGGGCAGTATGTCCCAAAGCAGCACATAGGCAGTGTGTCCCGGAGCAGCACGTGGGCAGTATGTCCTGGAGTAGCACGTGGGCAGTGTGTCCCAGAGCAACACGCAGTCAGTGAGTCCCAGAGCAGCATGTGGGCAGTGAGTCCTGGAGCAGCACGTGGGCAGTGTGTCCCCGAGCAGCGCGTGGGCAGTTAGTCCGGGAGTAGCACGTGGGCAGTGTGTCCCAGACCAGCAAGCAGTCAGTGAGACCCAGAGCAGCACGCAGTCAGTGAGTCCCAGAGCAGCACGTGGGCAGTGAGTCCCGGAGCAGCACGTGAGCAGTGAGTCCTGGAGCAGCGCGTGAGCAGTGAGTCCTGGAGCAGCACGTGGGCAGTGAGTCCCAGAGCAGCACGTGGGCAGTGAGTCCCGGAGCAGCACGTGAGCAGTGAGTCCTGGAGCTGCGCGTGGGCAGTGTGTCCCAGAGCAGCACGTGGGCATCGAGACCCAGAGTAGCGCGTGGACAGTGTGTCCCAGAGCAGCACGTGGGCAGTGTGTCCCGGAGAAGCACATGGACAGTGTGTCCCGGAGAAGCACGTAGGCAGTGAGTCCCGGAGCAGAACGTGGGCAGTGAGTCCCAGAGCAGCGTGCGGTCAGTGTGTCCCAGGGCAGCATGTGGGCAGTGTGTCCTGGAGCAGCGCGCAGTCAGTGAGTCCCAGAGCAGCGTGCGGTCAGTGTGTCCCAGGGCAGCATGTGGGCAGTGTGTCCTGGAGTAGCACGTGGGCAGTGTGTCCCAGAGCAGCGCGCAGTCAATGAGTCCCAGAGCAGCGTGCGGTCAGTGTGTCCCAGGGCAGCACGTGGGCAGTGTGTCCCAGAGCAGCACGCAGTCAGTGAGTCCCAGAGCAGCACGTGGGCAGTGAGTCCGGGAGTAGCACGTGGGCAGTGAGTCCGGGAGTAGCACGTGGGCAGTGTGTCCCAGAGCAGCACGCAGTCAGTGAGTCCCAGAGCAGCACGTGGGCAGTGAGTCCTGGAGCAGCATGTGGGCAGTGTGTCCCCGAGCAGCGCGTGGGCAGTGAGTCCGGGAGCAGCACGCAGTCAGTGAGTCCCAGAGCAGCACGTTGGCAGTGAATCCTGGAGCAGCAAGTGGGCAGTGTGTCCCAGAGTAGTGCGCGGGCAGTATGTCCCAGAGCCGCGCATAGGCAGTGTGTCCCGGAGCAGCACGTGGGCAGTATGTCCTGGAGTAGCACGTGGGCAGTGTGTCCCAGAGCAGCACGCAGTCAGTGAGTCCCAGAAAAGCACGTGGGCAGTGAGCCCTCGAGCAGCACGTGGGCAGTGTGTCCCCGAGCAGCGTGTGGGCAGTGAGTCCGGGAGTAGCACGTGGGCAGTGTGTCCCCGAGCAGCGCGTAGGCAGTGAGTCCCGGAGCAGCACGTGGGCAGTGTGTACCGGAGCAGTACATGGGCAGTGAGTCCCGGAGTAGCACGTGGGCAGTGAGTCCTGGAGCAGCGCGTGTGCAGTATGTCCCAGAGCAGCGCATGGGCAGTGTGTCCCAGAGCAGCACGCAGTCAGTGTGTCCCAGGGCAGCACGTTGTGTCCCTGAGCAGCACGTGGGCAGTGTGTCCCAGAGTAGTGCGTGGGCAGTGTGTCCCGGAGCAGCACGTGGGCAGTGTGTCCCAGAGCTGCACGCAGTCAGTGAGTCCCAGAGTAGTGCGTGGGCAGTATGTCCCAGAGCAGCGTGCGGTCAGTGTGTCCCAGAGCAGCACATGGGCAGTGTGTCCTGGAGCAGCACGCAGTCAGTGAGTCCCAGAGCAGCACGCAGTCAGTGAGTCCCAGAGCAGCACGTGGGCAGTGAGTCCTGGAGCAGCATGTGGGCAGTGTGTCCCCGAGCAGCACGTGGGCAGTGAGTCCTGGAGCAGCACGTGGACAGTCTGTCCCAGAGTAGTGCGTGGGCAGTATGTCCCAGAGCAGCACATAGGCAGTGTGTCCCGGAGCAGCACGTGGGCAGTATGTCCTGGAGTAGCACGTGGGCAGTGTGTCCCAGAGCAACACGCAGTCAGTGAGTCCCAGAGCAGCATGTGGGCAGTGAGTCCTGGAGCAGCACGTGGGTAGTGTGTCCCCGAGCAGCGCGTGGGCAGTGAGTCCGGGAGTAGCACGTGGGCAGTGTGTCCCAGACCAGCAAGCAGTCAGTG
This sequence comes from Chiloscyllium punctatum, assembly GCF_047496795.1. NCBI lineage: Eukaryota > Metazoa > Chordata > Chondrichthyes > Orectolobiformes > Hemiscylliidae > Chiloscyllium > Chiloscyllium punctatum. The sequence goes on from NC_092745.1 coordinate 63,961,547, forward strand.
AGACCCAGAGCAGCACGCAGTCAGTGAGTCCCAGAGCAGCACGTGGGCAGTGAGACCCGGAGCAGCACGTGAGCAGTGAGTCCTGGAGCAACGCGTGAGCAGTGAGTCCTGGAGCAGCACGTGGGCAGTGAGTCCCAGAGCAGCACGTGGGCAGTGAGTCCCGGAGCAGCACGTGAGCAGTGAGTCCTGGAGCAGCGCGCGGGCAGTGTGTCCCAGAGCAGCACGTGGGCATCGAGACCCAGAGTAGCGCGTGGACAGTGTGTCCCAGAGCAGCACGTGGGCAGTGTGTCCCGGAGAAGCACATGGACAGTGTGTCCCGGAGAAGCACGTAGGCAGTGAGTCCCGGAGCAGAACGTGGGCAGTGAGTCCCAGAGCAGCGTGCGGTCAGTGTGTCCCAGGGCAGCATGTGGGCAGTGTGTCCTGGAGCAGCGCGCAGTCAGTGAGTCCCAGAGCAGCGTGCGGTCAGTGTGTCCCAGGGCAGCATGTGGGCAGTGTGTCCTGGAGTAGCACGTGGGCAGTGTGTCCCAGAGCAGCGCGCAGTCAGTGAGTCCCAGAGCAGCGTGCGGTCAGTGTGTCCCAGGGCAGCACGTGGGCAGTGTGTCCCAGAGCAGCACGCAGTCAGTGAGTCCCAGAGCAGCACGTGGGCAGTGAGTCCGGGAGTAGCACGTGGGCAGTGTGTCCCAGAGCAGCACGCAGTCAGTGAGTCCCAGAGCAGCACGTGGGCAGTGAGTCCGGGAGTAGCACGTGGGCAGTGTGTCCCAGAGCAGCACGCAGTCAGTGAGTCCCAGAGCAGCACGTTGGCAGTGAGTCCTGGAGCAGCAAGTGGGCAGTGTGTCCCAAAGTAGTGCGCGGGCAGTATGTCCCAGAGCAGCGCATAGGCAGTGTGTCCCGGAGCAGCACGTGGGCAGTATGTCCTTGAGTAGCACGTGGGCAGTGAGTCCAGGAGCATCGCGTGGGCAGTATGTCCCAGAGCAGCGCATGGGCAGTGTGTCCCAGAGCAGCACGCAGTCAGTGTGTCCCAGGGCAGCACGTGGTGTCCCGGAGTAGCACGTGGGCAGTGAGTCCTGGAGCAGCGCGTGGGCAGTATGTCCCAGAGCAGCGCATGGGCAGTGTGTCCCAGAGCAGCACGCAGTCAGTGTGTCCCAGGGCAGCACGTGGTGTCCCTGAGCAGCACGTGGGCAGTGTGTCCCAGAGTAGTGCGTGGGCAGTGTGTCCCGGAGCACCACGTGGGCAGTGTGTCCCAGAGCTGCACGCAGTCAGTGAGTCCCAGAGTAGTGCGTGGGCAGTATGTCCCAGAGCAGCACATGGGCAGTGTGTCCTGGAGCAGCACGCAGTCAGTGAGTCCCAGAGCAGCACGCAGTCAGTGAGTCCCAGAGCAGCACGTGGGCAGTGAGTCCTGGAGCAGCATGTGGGCAGTGTGTCCCCGAGCAGCACGTGGGCAGTGAGTCCTGGAGCAGCACGTGGACAGTCTGTCCCAGAGTAGTGCGTGGGCAGTATGTCCCAGAGCAGCACATAGGCAGTGTGTCCCGGAGCAGCACGTGGGCAGTATGTCCTGGAGTAGCACGTGGGCAGTGTGTCCCCGAGCAGCGCGTGGGCAGTGAATCCGGGAGTAGCACGTGGACAGTCTGTCCCAGAGTAGTGCCTGGGCAGTATGTCCAAGAGCAGCACATAGGCAGTGTGTCCCGGAGCAGCACGTGGGCAGTATGTCCTGGAGTAGCACGTGGGCAGTGTGTCCCAGAGCAACACGCAGTCAGTGAGTCCCAGAGCAGCATGTGGGCAGTGAGTCCTGGAGCAGCACGTGGGCAGTGTGTCCCCGAGCAGCGCGTGGGCAGTGAGTCCGGGAGTAGCACGTGGGCAGTGTGTCCCAGACCAGCAAGCAGTCAGTGAGACCCAGAGCAGCACGCAGTCAGTGAGTCCCAGAGCAGCACGTGGGCAGTGAGTCCCGGAGCAGCACGTGAGCAGTGAGTCCTGGAGCAGCGCGTGAGCAGTGAGTCCTGGAGCAGCACGTGGGCAGTGAGTCCCAGAGCAGCACGTGGGCAGTGAGTCCCGGAGCAGCACGTGAGCAGTGAGTCCTGGAGCAGCGCGTGGGCAGTGTGTCCCAGAGCAGCACGTGGGCATTGAGACCCAGAGTAGCGCGTGGACAGTGTGTCCCTGAGCAGCACGTGGGCAGTGTGTCCCAGAGTAGTGCGTGGGCAGTGTGTCCCCGAGCAGCACGTGGGCAGTGAGTCCTGGAGCAGCACGTGGACAGTCTGTCCCAGAGTAGTGCGTGGGCAGTATGTCCCAGAGCAGCACATAGGCAGTGTGTCCCGGAGCAGCACGTGGGCAGTATGTCCTGGAGTAGCACGTGGGCAGTGTGTCCCAGAGCAACACGCAGTCAGTGAGTCCCAGAGCAGCATGTGGGCAGTGAGTCCTGGAGCAGCACATGGGTAGTGTGTCCCCGAGCAGCGCGTGGGCAGTGAGTCCGGGAGTAGCACGTGGGCAGTGTGTCCCAGACCAGCAAGCAGTCAGTGAGACCCAGAGCAGCACGCAGTCAGTGAGTCCCAGAGCAGCACGTGGGCAGTGAGACCCGGAGCAGCACGTGAGCAGTGAGTCCTGGAGCAACGCGTGAGCAGTGAGTCCTGGAGCAGCACGTGGGCAGTGAGTCCCAGAGCAGCACGTGGGCAGTGAGTCCCGGAGCAGCACGTGAGCAGTGAGTCCTGGAGCAGCGCGCGGGCAGTGTGTCCCAGAGCAGCACGTGGGCATCGAGACCCAGAGTAGCGCGTGGACAGTGTGTCCCAGAGCAGCACGTGGGCAGTGTGTCCCGGAGAAGCACATGGACAGTGTGTCCCGGAGAAGCACGTAGGCAGTGAGTCCCGGAGCAGAACGTGGGCAGTGAGTCCCAGAGCAGCGTGCGGTCAGTGTGTCCCAGGGCAGCATGTGGGCAGTGTGTCCTGGAGCAGCGCGCAGTCAGTGAGTCCCAGAGCAGCGTGCGGTCAGTGTGTCCCAGGGCAGCATGTGGGCAGTGTGTCCTGGAGTAGCACGTGGGCAGTGTGTCCCAGAGCAGCGCGCAGTCAGTGAGTCCCAGAGCAGCGTGCGGTCAGTGTGTCCCAGGGCAGCACGTGGGCAGTGTGTCCCAGAGCAGCACGCAGTCAGTGAGTCCCAGAGCAGCACGTGGGCAGTGAGTCCGGGAGTAGCACGTGGGCAGTGTGTCCCAGAGCAGCACGCAGTCAGTGAGTCCCAGAGCAGCACGTGGGCAGTGAGTCCTGGAGCAGCATGTGGGCAGTGTGTCCCCGAGCAGCGCGTGGGCAGTGAGTCCGGGAGCAGCACGCAGTCAGTGAGTCCCAGAGCAGCACGTTGGCAGTGAGTCCTGGAGCAGCAAGTGGGCAGTGTGTCCCAGATTAGTGCGCGGGCAGTATGTCCCAGAGCAGCGCATAGGCAGTGTGTCCCGGAGCAGCACGTGGGCAGTATGTCCTGGAGTAGCACGTGGGCAGTGTGTCCCAGAGCAGCACGCAGTCAGTGAGTCCCAGAAAATCACGTGGGCAGTGAGACCTGGAGCAGCGCGTGGGCAGTGTGTCCCCAGGCAGCGCGTGGGTAGTGAGTCCGGGAGTAGCACGTGGGCAGTGTGTCCCAGAGTAGCGCGTGGGCATTGTTTCCTGGAGTAGCGCGTAGGCAGTGTGTCCCAGAGTAGCGGGTGGGCAGTGAGTCCCAGAGTAGCACGTGGGCAGTGAGTCCTGGAGCAGCGGGTGGGCAGTGTGTACCGGAGCAGTACATGGGCAGTGAGTCCCAGAGTAGCACGTGGGCAGTGAGTCCCAGAGCAGCGCGTGGGCAGTATGTCCCAGAGCAGCGCATGGGCAGTGTGTCCCAGAGCAGCACGCAGTCAGTGAGTCCCAGAGCAGCACGTGGTGTCCCTGAGCAGCACGTTGGCAGTGTGTCCCAGAGTAGTGCGTGGGCAGTATGTCCCAGAGCAGCGCAGAGGCAGTGTGTCCCGGAGCAGCACGTGGGCAGTATGTCCTGGAGTAGCACGTGGGCAGTGTGTCCCAGAGCAGCACGCAGTCAGTGAGTCCCAGAGCAGCACGTGGGCAGTGTGTCCCAGAGTAGTGCGTGGGCAGTATGTCCCAGAGCAGCACGCAGTCAGTGAGTCCCAGAGCAGCACGTGGGCAGTGTGTCCTGGAGCAGCACGCAGTCAGTGAGTCCCAGAGCAGCACGTGGGCAGTGTGTCCCCGAGCAGCACGTGGGCAGTGAGTCCTGGAGCAGCGCGTGGGCAGTGTGTCCCAGAGTAGTGCGTGGGCAGTATGTCCCAGAGCAGCGCATAGGCAGTGTGTCCCGGAGCAGCACGTGGGCAGTATGTCCTGGAGTAGCACGTGGGCAGTGTGTCCCAGAGCAACACGCAGTCAGTGAGTCCCAGAGCAGCGTGCGGTCAGCGTGTCCCAGGGCAGCACGTAGGCAGTGTGTCCTGGAGCAGCACGCAGTCAGTGAGTCCCAGAGCAGCACGTGGGCAGTGTGTCCCGGAGCAGCACGTGGGCAGTATGTCCAGGAGTAGCACGTGGGCAGTGTGTCCCAGAGCAGCACGCAGTCAGTGAGTCCCAGAGCAGCACGTGGGCAGTGTGTCCCAGAGTAGTGCGTGGGCAGTATGTCCCAGAGCAGCACGCAGTCAGTGAGTCCCAGAGCAGCACGTGGGCAGTGTGTCCTGGAGCAGCACGCAGTCAGTGAGTCCCAGAGCAGCACGTGGGCAGTGTGTCCCTGAGCAGCACGTGGGCAGTGAGTCCTGGAGCAGCGCGTGGGCAGTGTGTCCCAGAGTAGTGCGTGGGCAGTATGTCCCAGAGCAGTGCATACGCAGTGTGTCCCGGAGCAGCACGTTGGCAGTATGTCCTGGAGTAGCACGTGGGCAGTGTGTCCCAGAGCAACACGCAGTCAGTGAGTCCCAGAGCAGCGTGCGGTCAGCGTGTCCCAGGGCAGCACGTGGGCAGTGTGTCCTGGAGCAGCACGCAGTCAGTGAGTCCCAGAGCAGCACGTGGGCAGTGTGTCCCAGAGTAGTGCATGGGCAGTATGTCCCAGAGCAGCGCATAGGCAGTGTGTCCCGGAGCAGCACGTGGGCAGTATGTCCTGGAGCAGCGCGCAGTCAGTGAGTCCCAGAGCAGCACGTGGGCAGTGAGTCCTGGAGAAGCACGTGGGCAGTGTGTCCCAGAGTAGCGCGTGGGCATTGTTTCCTGGAGTAGCGCGTAGGCAGTGAGTCCCGGAGCAGCGGGTGGGCAGTGTGTACCGGAGCAGTACATGGGCAGTGAGTCCCGGAGTAGCACGTGGGCAGTGAGTCCTGGAGCAGCGCGTGGGCAGTATGTCCCAGAGCAGCGCATGGGCAGTGTGTCCCAGAGCAGCGTGCGGTCAGTGTGTCCCAGGGCAGCACGTGGTGTCCCTGAGCAGCACGTGGGCAGTGTGTCCCAGAGTAGTGCGTGGGCAGTATGTCCCAGAGCAGCGCATAGGCAGTGTGTCCCGGAGCAGCACGTGGGCAGTACGTCCTGGAGCAGCACGCAGTCAGTGAGTCCCAGAGCAGCACGTGGGCAGTGTGTCCCAGAGTAGTGCGTGGGCAGTATGTCCTGGAGCAGCGTGTGGGCAGTGTGTCCCCGAGCAGCACGTGGGCAGTGAGTCCTGGAGCAGCGCGTGGGCAGTGTGTCCCAGAGTAGTGCGTGGGCAATATGTCCCAGAGCAGCGCATAGGCAGTATGTCCTGGAGTAGCACGTGGGCAGTGTGTCCCCGAGCAGCACGTGGGCAGTAAGTCCTGGAGCAGCGTGTGGGCAGTGTGTCCCCGAGCAGCACGTGGGCAGTGAGTCCTGGAGCAGCGCGTGGGCAGTGTGTCCCAGAGTAGTGCGTGGGCAATATGTCCCAGAGCAGCGCATAGGCAGTATGTCCTGGAGTAGCACGTGGGCAGTGTGTCCCAGAGCAGCTCGCAGTCAGTGAGACCCAGAGCAGCACGTGGGCAGTGAGTCCTGGAGTAGCACGTGGGCAGTGTGTCCCAGAGCAGCACACAGTCAGTGAGACTCAGAGAAGCACGTGGGCAGTGAGTCCTGGAACAGTACGTGGGCAGTGAGTCCGGGAGTAGCACGTGGGCAGTGAGTCCGGGAGTAGCACGTGGGCAGTGTGTCCCAGAGCAGCACGCAGTCAGTGAGTCCCAGAGCAGCACGTGGGCAGTGAGTCCTGGAGCAGCATGTGGGCAGTGTGTCCCCGAGCAGCGCGTGGGCAGTGAGTCCGGGAGCAGCACACAGTCAGTGAGTCCCAGAGCAGCACGTTGGCAGTGAATCCTGGAGCAGCAAGTGGGCAGTGTGTCCCAGAGTAGTGCGCGGGCAGTATGTCCCAGAGCCGCGCATAGGCAGTGTGTCCCGGAGCAGCACGTGGGCAGTATGTCCTGGAGTAGCACGTGGGCAGTGTGTCCCAGAGCAGCACGCAGTCAGTGAGTCCCAGAAAAGCACGTGGGCAGTGAGCCCTCGAGCAGCACGTGGGCAGTGTGTCCCCGAGCAGCGTGTGGGCAGTGAGTCCGGGAGTAGCACGTGGGCAGTGTGTCCCCGAGCAGCGCGTAGGCAGTGAGTCCCGGAGCAGCACGTGGGCAGTGTGTACCGGAGCAGTACATGGGCAGTGAGTCCCGGAGTAGCACGTGGGCAGTGAGTCCTGGAGCAGCGCGTGTGCAGTATGTCCCAGAGCAGCGCATGGGCAGTGTGTCCCAGAGCAGCACGCAGTCAGTGTGTCCCAGGGCAGCACGTTGTGTCCCTGAGCAGCACGTGGGCAGTGTGTCCCAGAGTAGTGCGTGGGCAGTGTGTCCCGGAGCAGCACGTGGGCAGTGTGTCCCAGAGCTGCACGCAGTCAGTGAGTCCCAGAGTAGTGCGTGGGCAGTATGTCCCAGAGCAGCGTGCGGTCAGTGTGTCCCAGAGCAGCACATGGGCAGTGTGTCCTGGAGCAGCACGCAGTCAGTGAGTCCCAGAGCAGCACGCAGTCAGTGAGTCCCAGAGCAGCACGTGGGCAGTGAGTCCTGGAGCAGCATGTGGGCAGTGTGTCCCCGAGCAGCACGTGGGCAGTGAGTCCTGGAGCAGCACGTGGACAGTCTGTCCCAGAGTAGTGCGTGGGCAGTATGTCCCAGAGCAGCACATAGGCAGTGTGTCCCGGAGCAGCACGTGGGCAGTATGTCCTGGAGTAGCACGTGGGCAGTGTGTCCCAGAGCAACACGCAGTCAGTGAGTCCCAGAGCAGCATGTGGGCAGTGAGTCCTGGAGCAGCACGTGGGTAGTGTGTCCCCGAGCAGCGCGTGGGCAGTGAGTCCGGGAGTAGCACGTGGGCAGTGTGTCCCAGACCAGCAAGCAGTCAGTGAGACCCAGAGCAGCACGCAGTCAGTGAGTCCCAGAGCAGCACGTGGGCAGTGAGACCCGGAGCAGCACGTGAGCAGTGAGTCCTGGAGCAACGCGTGAGCAGTGAGTCCTGGAGCAGCACGTGGGCAGTGAGTCCCAGAGCAGCACGTGGGCAGTGAGTCCCGGAGCAGCACGTGAGCAGTGAGTCCTGGAGCAGCGCGCGGGCAGTGTGTCCCAGAGCAGCACGTGGGCATCGAGACCCAGAGTAGCGCGTGGACAGTGTGTCCCAGAGCAGCACGTGGGCAGTGTGTCCCGGAGAAGCACATGGACAGTGTGTCCCGGAGAAGCACGTAGGCAGTGAGTCCCGGAGCAGAACGTGGGCAGTGAGTCCCAGAGCAGCGTGCGGTCAGTGTGTCCCAGGGCAGCATGTGGGCAGTGTGTCCTGGAGCAGCGCGCAGTCAGTGAGTCCCAGAGCAGCGTGCGGTCAGTGTGTCCCAGGGCAGCATGTGGGCAGTGTGTCCTGGAGTAGCACGTGGGCAGTGTGTCCCAGAGCAGCGCGCAGTCAGTGAGTCCCAGAGCAGCGTGCGGTCAGTGTGTCCCAAGGCAGCACGTGGGCAGTGTGTCCCAGAGCAGCACGCAGTCAGTGAGTCCCAGAGCAGAACGTGGGCAGTGAGTCCGGGAGTAGCACGTGGGCAGTGTGTCCCAGAGCAGCACGCAGTCAGTGAGTCCCAGAGCAGCACGTGGGCAGTGAGTCCGGGAGTAGCACGTGGGCAGTGTGTCCCAGAGCAGCACGCAGTCAGTGAGTCCCAGAGCAGCACGTTGGCAGTGAGTCCTGGAGCAGCAAGTGGGCAGTGTGTCCCAAAGTAGTGCGCGGGCAGTATGTCCCAGAGCAGCGCATAGGCAGTGTGTCCCGGAGCAGCACGTGGGCAGTATGTCCTTGAGTAGCACGTGGGCAGTGAGTCCAGGAGCATCGCGTGGGCAGTATGTCCCAGAGCAGCGCATGGGCAGTGTGTCCCAGAGCAGCACGCAGTCAGTGTGTCCCAGGGCAGCACGTGGTGTCCCGGAGTAGCACGTGGGCAGTGAGTCCTGGAGCAGCGCGTGGGCAGTATGTCCCAGAGCAGCGCATGGGCAGTGTGTCCCAGAGCAGCACGCAGTCAGTGTGTCCCAGGGCAGCACGTGGTGTCCCTGAGCAGCACGTGGGCAGTGTGTCCCAGAGTAGTGCGTGGGCAGTGTGTCCCGGAGCACCACGTGGGCAGTGTGTCCCAGAGCTGCACGCAGTCAGTGAGTCCCAGAGTAGTGCGTGGGCAGTATGTCCCAGAGCAGCACATGGGCAGTGTGTCCTGGAGCAGCACGCAGTCAGTGAGTCCCAGAGCAGCACGCAGTCAGTGAGTCCCAGAGCAGCACGTGGGCAGTGAGTCCTGGAGCAGCATGTGGGCAGTGTGTCCCCGAGCAGCACGTGGGCAGTGAGTCCTGGAGCAGCACGTGGACAGTCTGTCCCAGAGTAGTGCGTGGGCAGTATGTCCCAGAGCAGCACATAGGCAGTGTGTCCCGGAGCAGCACGTGGGCAGTATGTCCTGGAGTAGCACGTGGGCAGTGTGTCCCCGAGCAGCGCGTGGGCAGTGAGTCCGGGAGTAGCACGTGGACAGTCTGTCCCAGAGTAGTGCCTGGGCAGTATGTCCAAGAGCAGCACATAGGCAGTGTGTCCCGGAGCAGCACGTGGGCAGTATGTCCTGGAGTAGCACGTGGGCAGTGTGTCCCAGAGCAACACGCAGTCAGTGAGTCCCAGAGCAGCATGTGGGCAGTGAGTCCTGGAGCAGCACGTGGGCAGTGTGTCCCCGAGCAGCGCGTGGGCAGTGAGTCCGGGAGTAGCACGTGGGCAGTGTGTCCCAGACCAGCAAGCAGTCAGTGAGACCCAGAGCAGCACGCAGTCAGTGAGTCCCAGAGCAGCACGTGGGCAGTGAGTCCCGGAGCAGCACGTGAGCAGTGAGTCCTGGAGCAGCGCGTGAGCAGTGAGTCCTGGAGCAGCACGTGGGCAGTGAGTCCCAGAGCAGCACGTGGGCAGTGAGTCCCGGAGCAGCACGTGAGCAGTGAGTCCTGGAGCAGCGCGTGGGCAGTGTGTCCCAGAGCAGCACGTGGGCATCGAGACCCAGAGTAGCGCGTGGACAGTGTGTCCCTGAGCAGCACGTGGGCAGTGTGTCCCAGAGTAGTGCGTGGGCAGTGTGTCCCCGAGCAGCACGTGGGCAGTGAGTCCTGGAGCAGCACGTGGACAGTCTGTCCCAGAGTAGTGCGTGGGCAGTATGTCCCAGAGCAGCACATAGGCAGTGTGTCCCGGAGCAGCACGTGGGCAGTATGTCCTGGAGTAGCACGTGGGCAGTGTGTCCCAGAGCAACACGCAGTCAGTGAGTCCCAGAGCAGCATGTGGGCAGTGAGTCCTGGAGCAGCACGTGGGTAGTGTGTCCCCGAGCAGCGCGTGGGCAGTGAGTCCGGGAGTAGCACGTGGGCAGTGTGTCCCAGACCAGCAAGCAGTCAGTGAGACCCAGAGCAGCACGCAGTCAGTGAGTCCCAGAGCAGCACGTGGGCAGTGAGACCCGGAGCAGCACGTGAGCAGTGAGTCCTGGAGCAACGCGTGAGCAGTGAGTCCTGGAGCAGCACGTGGGCAGTGAGTCCCAGAGCAGCACGTGGGCAGTGAGTCCCGGAGCAGCACGTGAGCAGTGAGTCCTGGAGCAGCGCGCGGGCAGTGTGTCCCAGAGCAGCACGTGGGCATCGAGACCCAGAGTAGCGCGTGGACAGTGTGTCCCAGAGCAGCACGTGGGCAGTGTGTCCCAGAGAAGCACATGGACAGTGTGTCCCGGAGAAGCACGTAGGTAGTGAGTCCCGGAGCAGAACGTGGGCAGTGAGTCCCAGAGCAGCGTGCGGTCAGTGTGTCCCAGGGCAGCATGTGGGCAGTGTGTCCTGGAGTAGCACGTGGGCAGTGTGTCCCAGAGCAGCGCGCAGTCAGTGAGTCCCAGAGCAGCGTGCGGTCAGTGTGTCCCAGGGCAGCACGTGGGCAGTGTGTCCCAGAGCAGCACGCAGTCAGTGAGTCCCAGAGCAGCACGTGGGCAGTGAGTCCGGGAGTAGCACGTGGGCAGTGTGTCCCAGAGCAGCACGCAGTCAGTGAGTCCCAGAGCAGCACGTGGGCAGTGAGTCCTGGAGCAGCATGTGGGCAGTGTGTCCCCGAGCAGCGCGTGGGCAGTGAGTCCGGGAGCAGCACGCAGTCAGTGAGTCCCAGAGCAGCACGTTGGCAGTGAGTCCTGGAGCAGCAAGTGGGCAGTGTGTCCCAGAGTAGTGCGCGGGCAGTATGTCCCAGAGCAGCGCATAGGCAGTGTGTCCCGGAGCAGCACGTGGGCAGTATGTCCTGGAGTAGCACGTGGGCAGTGTGTCCCAGAGCAGCACGCAGTCAGTGAGTCCCAGAAAAGCACGTGGGCAGTGAGACCTGGAGCAGCGCGTGGGCAGTGTGTCCCCAGGCAGCGCGTGGGTAGTGAGTCCGGGAGTAGCACGTGGGCAGTGTGTCCCAGAGTAGCGCGTGGGCATTGTTTCCTGGAGTAGCGCGTAGGCAGTGTGTCCCAGAGTAGCGGGTGGGCAGTGAGTCCCAGAGTAGCACGTGGGCAGTGAGTCCTGGAGCAGCGGGTGGGCAGTGTGTACCGGAGCAGTACATGGGCAGTGAGTCCCAGAGTAGCACGTGGGCAGTGAGTCCCAGAGCAGCGCGTGGGCAGTATGTCCCAGAGCAGCGCATGGGCAGTGTGTCCCAGAGCAGCACGCAGTCAGTGAGTCCCAGAGCAGCACGTGGTGTCCCTGAGCAGCACGTTGGCAGTGTGTCCCAGAGTAGTGCGTGGGCAGTATGTCCCAGAGCAGCGCAGAGGCAGTGTGTCCCGGAGCAGCACGTGGGCAGTATGTCCTGGAGTAGCACGTGGGCAGTGTGTCCCAGAGCAGCACGCAGTCAGTGAGTCCCAGAGCAGCACGTGGGCAGTGTGTCCCAGAGTAGTGCGTGGGCAGTATGTCCCAGAGCAGCACGCAGTCAGTGAGTCCCAGAGCAGCACGTGGGCAGTGTGTCCTGGAGCAGCACGCAGTCAGTGAGTCCCAGAGCAGCACGTGGGCAGTGTGTCCCCGAGCAGCACGTGGGCAGTGAGTCCTGGAGCAGCGCGTGGGCAGTGTGTCCCAGAGTAGTGCGTGGGCAGTATGTCCCAGAGCAGCGCATAGGCAGTGTGTCCCGGAGCAGCACGTGGGCAGTATGTCCTGGAGTAGCACGTGGGCAGTGTGTCCCAGAGCAACACGCAGTCAGTGAGTCCCAGAGCAGCGTGCGGTCAGCGTGTCCCAGGGCAGCACGTAGGCAGTGTGTCCTGGAGCAGCACGCAGTCAGTGAGTCCCAGAGCAGCACGTGGGCAGTGTGTCCCGGAGCAGCACGTGGGCAGTATGTCCAGGAGTAGCACGTGGGCAGTGTGTCCCAGAGCAGCACGCAGTCAGTGAGTCCCAGAGCAGCACGTGGGCAGTGTGTCCCAGAGTAGTGCGTGGGCAGTATGTCCCAGAGCAGCACGCAGTCAGTGAGTCCCAGAGCAGCACGTGGGCAGTGTGTCCTGGAGCAGCACGCAGTCAGTGAGTCCCAGAGCAGCACGTGGGCAGTGTGTCCCTGAGCAGCACGTGGGCAGTGAGTCCTGGAGCAGCGCGTGGGCAGTGTGTCCCAGAGTAGTGCGTGGGCAGTATGTCCCAGAGCAGTGCATACGCAGTGTGTCCCGGAGCAGCACGTTGGCAGTATGTCCTGGAGTAGCACGTGGGCAGTGTGTCCCAGAGCAACACGCAGTCAGTGAGTCCCAGAGCAGCGTGCGGTCAGCGTGTCCCAGGGCAGCACGTGGGCAGTGTGTCCTGGAGCAGCACGCAGTCAGTGAGTCCCAGAGCAGCACGTGGGCAGTGTGTCCCAGAGTAGTGCATGGGCAGTATGTCCCAGAGCAGCGCATAGGCAGTGTGTCCCGGAGCAGCACGTGGGCAGTATGTCCTGGAGCAGCGCGCAGTCAGTGAGTCCCAGAGCAGCACGTGGGCAGTGAGTCCTGGAGAAGCACGTGGGCAGTGTGTCCCAGAGTAGCGCGTGGGCATTGTTTCCTGGAGTAGCGCGTAGGCAGTGAGTCCCGGAGCAGCGGGTGGGCAGTGTGTACCGGAGCAGTACATGGGCAGTGAGTCCCGGAGTAGCACGTGGGCAGTGAGTCCTGGAGCAGCGCGTGGGCAGTATGTCCCAGAGCAGCGCATGGGCAGTGTGTCCCAGAGCAGCGTGCGGTCAGTGTGTCCCAGGGCAGCACGTGGTGTCCCTGAGCAGCACGTGGGCAGTGTGTCCCAGAGTAGTGCGTGGGCAGTATGTCCCAGAGCAGCGCATAGGCAGTGTGTCCCGGAGCAGCACGTGGGCAGTACGTCCTGGAGCAGCACGCAGTCAGTGAGTCCCAGAGCAGCACGTGGGCAGTGTGTCCCAGAGTAGTGCGTGGGCAGTATGTCCCAGAGCAGCACGTGGTCAGTGTGTCCCAGAGCAGCACGTGGGCAGTGTGTCCTGGAGCAGCACGCAGTCAGTGAGTCCCAGAGCAGCACGCAGTCAGTGAGTCCCAGAGCAGCACGTGGGCAGTGAGTCCTGGAGCAGCACGTGGGCAGTGTGTCCCCGAGCAGCACGTGGGCAGTGAGTCCTGGAGCAGCGCGTGGGCAGTGTGTCCCAGAGTAGTGCGTGGGCAATATGTCCCAGAGCAGCGCATAGGCAGTATGTCCTGGAGTAGCACGTGGGCAGTGTGTCCCAGAGCAGCTCGCAGTCAGTGAGACCCAGAGCAGCACGTGGGCAGTGAGTCCTGGAGTAGCACGTGGGCAGTGTGTCCCAGAGCAGCACACAGTCAGTGAGACTCAGAGAAGCACGTGGGCAGTGAGTCCTGGAGCAGTACGTGGGCAGTGATTCCCGGAGCAGCACGTGGGCAGTGAGTCCTGGAGCAGTACGTGGGCAGTGAGTCCCGGAGTAGCACGTGGGCAGTGAGTCCTGGAGCAGCACGCAGTCAGTGAGTCCCAGAGCAGCGTGCGGTCAGTGTGTCCCAGGGCAGCACATGGGCAGTGTGTCCCAGAGTAGTGCGTGGGCAGTGTGTCCTGGAGCAGCACGCAGTCAGTGAGTCCGGGAGTAGCACGTGGGCAGTGAGTCCTGGAGCAGTACGTGGGCAGTGAGTCCCGGAGTAGCACGTGGGCAGTGAGTCCTGGAGCAGCACGCAGTCAGTGAGTCCCAGAGCAGCATGCGGTCAGTGTGTCCCAGGGCAGCACGTGGGCAGTGTGTCCCAGAGCAGCACGTGGGCAGTGAGTCCTGGAGCAGCACGTGGGCAGTGTGTCCCGGAGCAGCATGTGGGCAGTGAGTCCCGGAGCAGCACGTGGGCAGTGAGTCCTGGAGCAGTACGTGGGCAGTGTGTCCCAGAGCAGCGCGTGGGCAGTGAGTCCTGGAGCAGTACATGGGCAGTGTGTCCCCGAGCAGCGCGTGGGCAGTGAGTCCGGGAGTAGCACGTGGGCAGTGAGTCCCAGAGCAGCACATGGGCAGTGTGTCCCAGAGTAGTGCGTGGGCAGTATGTCCCAGAGCAGCACATAGCCAGTGTGTCCCGGAGCAGCACGTGGGCAGTATGTCCTGGAGCAGCACGTGGGCAGTTTGTCCCAGAGCAGCGCGTGGGCAGTGAGTCCGGGGGTAGCGCGTGGGCAGTGTGTCCCAGAGTAGTGCGTGTGCATTGTGTCCTGGAGTAGCGCATGGGCAGTGAGACCGGGAGTAGCGCGTGGGCAGTATGTCCCAGAGCAGCATGCAGTCAATTAGTCCCAGAGTAGCACGTGGGCAATGATTCCCAGAACAGCATGCAGTCAGTAAGTCCCAGAGCAGCACGTGGGCAGTGAGTCCCAGAGCAGCACGTGGGCAGTGAGTCCTGGAGCAGCACGTGGGCAGTGTGTCCCAGAGCAGCGCGTGGGCAGTGAGTCTCGGAACAGCACGTGGTCAGTGAGTCCCGGAGAAGCAGCGGTCAGTGAGTCCTGGAGTAGCGTGTTCGTCAGTGAGTCCTGGAGCAGCACGTGGGCAGTGAGTCCTGGAGCAGCGCGTGGGCAGTGTGTCCCAGAGTAGCATGTGGGCACTGAGTCCCGGAGCAGCGGGTGTGCAGTGTCTCCCAATGCAGCACGCAGTCAGTGCGTCCCGGAGCAGCACGTGAGCAGTGAGTCCTGGAGCAGCGCATGGGCAGTGAGTCCCAGAGCAGCACGTGGGCATCGAGTCCCAGAGCAGCACGTGGGCAGTGTGTCCCGGAGAAGCACGTGGGCAGTGAGTCCCGGAGTAGCACGTGGGCAGTAGGTCCTGGAGCAGCACATGGGCAGTAGGTCCTGGAGTAGCACGTGGGCAGTGAGTCCTGGAGCAGCACATGGGCAGTGAGTCCCGGAGTAGCACGTAGGCAGTGAGTCCCGGAGCAGCGCGTGGGCAGTGAGTCCCGGAGCAGCGCGTGGGCAGTGAGTCCTGGAGCAGCACATGGGCAGTGAGTCCCGGAGTAGCACGTGGGCAGTGAGTCCCGGAGCAGCGCGTGGGCAGTGAGTCCTGGAGCAGCACGTGGGCAGTGTGTCCTGGAGCAGCATGTGGGCAGTGAGTCCCAGAGCAGCGTGCGGTCAGTGTGTCCCAGGGCAGCACGTGGGCAGTGTGTTCCAGAGTAGTGCGTGGGCAGTATGTCCCAGACCAGCGCATAGGCAGTGTGTCCCGGAGCAGCACGTGGGCAGTGAGTCCCGGAGCAGCACGTGAGCAGTGAGTCCTGGAGCAGCGCATGGGCAGTGAGTCCCAGAGCAGCACGTGGGCATCGAGTCCCAGAGCAGCACGTGGGCAGTGTGTCCCGGAGAAGCACGTGGGCAGTGAGTCCCGGAGTAGCACGTGGGCAGTAGGTCCTGGAGCAGCACATGGGCAGTGAGTCCCGGAGTAGCACGTGGGCAGTGAGTCCTGGAGCAGCACATGGGCAGTGAGTCCCGGAGTAGCACGTAGGCAGTGAGTCCCGGAGCAGCGCGTGGGCAGTGAGTCCTGGAGCAGCACATGGGCAGTGAGTCCCGGAGTAGCACGTGGGCAGTGAGTCCCGGAGAAGCACGTGGGCAGTGAGTCCCGGAGTAGCACGTGGGCAGTAGGTCCTGGAGCAGCACATGGGCAGTGAGTCCCGGAGTAGCACGTGGGCAGTGAGTCCTGGAGCAGCACATGGGCAGTGAGTCCCGGAGTAGCACGTAGGCAGTGAGTCCCGGAGCAGCGCGTGGGCAGTGAGTCCTGGAGCAGCACATGGGCAGTGAGTCCCGGAGTAGCACGTGGGCAGTGAGTCCCGGAGCAGCGCGTGGGCAGTGAGTCCTGGAGCAGCACGTGGGCAGTGTGTCCTGGAGCAGCATGTGGGCAGTGAGTCCCAGAGCAGCGTGCGGTCAGTGTGTCCCAGGGCAGCACGTGGGCAGTGTGTTCCAGAGTAGTGCGTGGGCAGTATGTCCCAGACCAGCGCATAGGCAGTGTGTCCCGGAGCAGCACGTGGGCAGTATGTCCTGGAGTAGCACGTGGGCAGTGTGTCCCAGAGCAGCACGCAGTCAGTGAGTCCCAGAGCAGCGTGCGGTCAGTGTGTCCCAGGGCAGCACGTGGGCAGTGTGTCCTGGAGCAGCACGCAGTCAGTGAGTCCCAGAGCAGCACGTGGGCAGTGTGTCCCAGAGTAGTGCGTGGGCAGTATGTCCCAGAGCAGCACGTGGTCAGTGTGTCCCAGAGCAGCACGTGGGCAGTGTGTCCTGGAGCAGCACGCAGTCAGTGAGTCCCAGAGCAGCACGCAGTCAGTGAGTCCCAGAGCAGCACGTGGGCAGTGAGTCCTGGAGCAGCACGTGGGCAGTGTGTCCCCGAGCAGCACGTGGGCAGTGAGTCCTGGAGCAGCACGTGGGCAGTGTGTCCCCGAGCAGCACGTGGGCAGTGAGTCCTGGAGCAGCGCGTGGGCAGTGTGTCCCAGAGTAGTGCGTGGGCAATATGTCCCAGAGCAGCGCATAGGCAGTATGTCCTGGAGTAGCACGTGGGCAGTGTGTCCCAGAGCAGCTCGCAGTCAGTGAGACCCAGAGCAGCACGTGGGCAGTGAGTCCTGGAGTAGCACGTGGGCAGTGTGTCCCAGAGCAGCACACAGTCAGTGAGACTCAGAGAAGCACGTGGGCAGTGAGTCCTGGAGCAGTACGTGGGCAGTGATTCCCGGAGCAGCACGTGGGCAGTGAGTCCTGGAGCAGTACGTGGGCAGTGAGTCCCGGAGTAGCACGTGGGCAGTGAGTCCTGGAGCAGCACGCAGTCAGTGAGTCCCAGAGCAGCGTGCGGTCAGTGTGTCCCAGGGCAGCACATGGGCAGTGTGTCCCAGAGTAGTGCGTGGGCAGTGTGTCCTGGAGCAGCACGCAGTCAGTGAGTCCGGGAGTAGCACGTGGGCAGTGAGTCCTGGAGCAGTACGTGGGCAGTGAGTCCCGGAGTAGCACGTGGGCAGTGAGTCCTGGAGCAGCACGCAGTCTGTGAGTCCCAGAGCAGCATGCGGTCAGTGTGTCCCAGGGCAGCACGTGGGCAGTGTGTCCCAGAGCAGCACGTGGGCAGTGAGTCCTGGAGCAGCACGTGGGCAGTGTGTCCCGGAGCAGCATGTGGGCAGTGAGTCCCGGAGCAGCACGTGGGCAGTGAGTCCTGGAGCAGTACGTGGGCAGTGTGTCCCAGAGCAGCGCGTGGGCAGTGAGTCCTGGAGCAGTACATGGGCAGTGTGTCCCCGAGCAGCGCGTGGGCAGTGAGTCCGGGAGTAGCACGTGGGCAGTGAGTCCCAGAGCAGCACATGGGCAGTGTGTCCCAGAGTAGTGCGTGGGCAGTATGTCCCAGAGCAGCACATAGCCAGTGTGTCCCGGAGCAGCACGTGGGCAGTATGTCCTGGAGCAGCACGTGGGCAGTTTGTCCCAGAGCAGCGCGTGGGCAGTGAGTCCGGGGGTAGCGCGTGGGCAGTGTGTCCCAGAGTAGTGCGTGTGCATTGTGTCCTGGAGTAGCGCATGGGCAGTGAGACCGGGAGTAGCGCGTGGGCAGTATGTCCCAGAGCAGCATGCAGTCAATTAGTCCCAGAGTAGCACGTGGGCAATGATTCCCAGAACAGCATGCAGTCAGTAAGTCCCAGAGCAGCACGTGGGCAGTGAGTCCCAGAGCAGCACGTGGGCAGTGAGTCCTGGAGCAGCACGTGGGCAGTGTGTCCCAGAGCAGCGCGTGGGCAGTGAGTCTCGGAACAGCACGTGGTCAGTGAGTCCCGGAGAAGCAGCGGTCAGTGAGTCCTGGAGTAGCGTGTTCGTCAGTGAGTCCTGGAGCAGCACGTGGGCAGTGAGTCCTGGAGCAGCGCGTGGGCAGTGTGTCCCAGAGTAGCATGTGGGCACTGAGTCCCGGAGCAGCGGGTGTGCAGTGTCTCCCAATGCAGCACGCAGTCAGTGCGTCCCGGAGCAGCACGTGAGCAGTGAGTCCTGGAGCAGCGCATGGGCAGTGAGTCCCAGAGCAGCACGTGGGCATCGAGTCCCAGAGCAGCACGTGGGCAGTGTGTCCCGGAGAAGCACGTGGGCAGTGAGTCCCGGAGTAGCACGTGGGCAGTAGGTCCTGGAGCAGCACATGGGCAGTAGGTCCTGGAGTAGCACGTGGGCAGTGAGTCCTGGAGCAGCACATGGGCAGTGAGTCCCGGAGTAGCACGTAGGCAGTGAGTCCCGGAGCAGCGCGTGGGCAGTGAGTCCCGGAGCAGCGCGTGGGCAGTGAGTCCTGGAGCAGCACATGGGCAGTGAGTCCCGGAGTAGCACGTGGGCAGTGAGTCCCGGAGCAGCGCGTGGGCAGTGAGTCCTGGAGCAGCACGTGGGCAGTGTGTCCTGGAGCAGCATGTGGGCAGTGAGTCCCAGAGCAGCGTGCGGTCAGTGTGTCCCAGGGCAGCACGTGGGCAGTGTGTTCCAGAGTAGTGCGTGGGCAGTATGTCCCAGACCAGCGCATAGGCAGTGTGTCCCGGAGCAGCACGTGGGCAGTGAGTCCCGGAGCAGCACGTGAGCAGTGAGTCCTGGAGCAGCGCATGGGCAGTGAGTCCCAGAGCAGCACGTGGGCATCGAGTCCCAGAGCAGCACGTGGGCAGTGTGTCCCGGAGAAGCACGTGGGCAGTGAGTCCCGGAGTAGCACGTGGGCAGTAGGTCCTGGAGCAGCACATGGGCAGTGAGTCCCGGAGTAGCACGTGGGCAGTGAGTCCTGGAGCAGCACATGGGCAGTGAGTCCCGGAGTAGCACGTAGGCAGTGAGTCCCGGAGCAGCGCGTGGGCAGTGAGTCCTGGAGCAGCACATGGGCAGTGAGTCCCGGAGTAGCACGTGGGCAGTGAGTCCCGGAGAAGCACGTGGGCAGTGAGTCCCGGAGTAGCACGTGGGCAGTAGGTCCTGGAGCAGCACATGGGCAGTGAGTCCCGGAGTAGCACGTGGGCAGTGAGTCCTGGAGCAGCACATGGGCAGTGAGTCCCGGAGTAGCACGTAGGCAGTGAGTCCCGGAGCAGCGCGTGGGCAGTGAGTCCTGGAGCAGCACATGGGCAGTGAGTCCCGGAGTAGCACGTGGGCAGTGAGTCCCGGAGCAGCGCGTGGGCAGTGAGTCCTGGAGCAGCACGTGGGCAGTGTGTCCTGGAGCAGCATGTGGGCAGTGAGTCCCAGAGCAGCGTGCGGTCAGTGTGTCCCAGGGCAGCACGTGGGCAGTGTGTTCCAGAGTAGTGCGTGGGCAGTATGTCCCAGACCAGCGCATAGGCAGTGTGTCCCGGAGCAGCACGTGGGCAGTATGTCCTGGAGTAGCACGTGGGCAGTGTGTCCCAGAGCAGCACGCAGTCAGTGAGTCCCAGAGCAGCGTGCGGTCAGTGTGTCCCAGGGCAGCACGTGGGCAGTGTGTCCTGGAGCAGCACGCAGTCAGTGAGTCCCAGAGCAGCACGTGGGCAGTGAGTCCTGGAGCAGCACGTGGGCAGTGTGTCCCAGAGTAGTGCGTGGGCAGTATGTCCCAGAGCAGCACGTGGGCAGTGTGTCCCGGAGCAGCACGTGGGCAGTATGTCCTGGAGTAGCACGTGGGCAGTGTGTCCCAGAGTAGTGCGTGGGCAGTATGTCCCAGAGCAACGCATAGGCAGTGTGTCCCGGAGCAGCACGTGGGCAGTATGTCCTGGAGTAGCACGTGGGCAGTGTGTCCCCGAGTAGTGCGTGGGCAGTATGTCCCAGAGCAGCGCATAGGCAGTGAGTCCCAGAGCAGCACGTGGGCAGTGTGTCCCCGAGCAGCGCATGGGCAGTATGTCCTGGAGTAGCACGTGGGCAGTAAGTCCCGGAGAAGCACGTGGGCATTGAGTCCCGCAGAAGCACGTAGGCAGTGAGTAACAGAGCAGCGTGTGGTCAGTGAGTAACAGAGCAGCACGTGGGCAGTGAGTCCCGGAGCAGCACGTGGGCAGTGAGTCCTGGAGCAGCGCGTGGGCAGTATGTCCCGGAGCAGCGCGTGGGCAGTGTGTCCCAGAGCAGCACGCAGTCAGTGAGTCCCAGAGCAGCGTGCGGTCAGTGTGTCCCAGGGTAGCACGTGGGCAGTGTGTCCCAGAGCAGCACACAGTCAGTGAGTCCCAGAGCAGCACGTGGTCAGTGTGTCCCAGAGCAGCACGTGGGCAGTGAGTCCCAGTGCAGCAGGTGGGCAGTGAGTCCTGGAGCCGCATGTGGGCAGTGTGTCCCAGAGCAGCACGTGGGCAGTGTGTCCCAGAGCAGCACGTGGGCAGCATGTCCCAGAGCAGCGCATAGGCAATGTGTCCCGGAGCAGCACGTGGGCAGTGTGTCCCAGAGCAGCGCGTGGGCAGTGAGTCCTGGAGCAGCACGTGGGCAGTGAGTCCTGGAGCAGCACGTGGGCAGTGTGTCCCAGAGCAGCGCGTGGGCAGTGAGTCCGGGGGTAGCACGTGGGCAGTGTGTCCCAGAGTAGCGCGCGGGCATTGTGTCCTGGAGTAACGCGTGGGCAGTGATTCCAGGAAGAGCGCGTGGGCAGTATGTCCCAGAACAGCACGCGGGCAGTGAGTCCCGGAGCAGCACGTGGGCAGTATGTCCTGGAGTAGCACGTGGGCAGTGTGTCCTGGAACAGCACGTGGGCAGTGTGTCCCAGAGCAGGGTGCATCAGTGAATCCCAGAGCAGCACGTGGGCAGTGTGTCGCGGAGCAACGTGTGGGCAGTGAGTCCCAGAGCAGCACGTGGGCAGTGTGTTCCGGAGTAGCACGTGGGCTGTGAGTTCCAGAGCAGCACGTGGGCAGTGAGTCCCAGGCTAGTGTGTCCTGGAGCAACATGTAGGCAGTGTGTCCTGGAGCAGCACGTGGGCAGTGAATCCCGGTTCTGCGCGTGGGGAGTGTGTCCCAGAGCAGTGCGTGAGCAGTGTGTCCCAGAGCAGGGTGCATCAGTGAGTCCCAGAGCAGGACCGTGGTCAGTGTGTCCCAGAGCAGCACGTGGGCAGTGAGTCCCAGAGCAGGACGTGGTCAGTGAGTCCCAGAGCAGCACGTGGGCAGTGTGTCCCAGGGCAGTGAGTCCCGGAGCAGCGCGTGGGCAGTGAGTCACACAACAGCACGTGGGCAGTGTGTCCCGGAGCAGCACGTGGTCAGTGAGTCCTGGAGCACCGTGTGGGCAGTGAGTCCCGGAGCAGCACGTGGTCAGTGAGTCCTGGAGCAGCGCGTTGGCAGTGAGTCCCGGAGCAGCACGTGGTCAGTGAGTCCCGGAGTAGCGCGTCGTCAGTGAGTCCCGGAGCAGCGCGTGGGCAGTGTGTCCCAGAGTAGCACGCGGTCAGTGTGTCACGGAGCAGCGCGCGGTCAGTGTGTCCCGGAGCAGCACGTGGTCAGTGAGTCCCGGAGTAGCGCGCGGTCAGTGAGTCCCAGAGTAGCGCGCGGTCAGTAAGTCCCAGAGTAGCGCGCAGTCAGTGAGTCCCGGAGCAGCGCATGGGCCGTGTGTCCCAGAGTAGCACGCGGTCAGTGAGTCCTGGAGCAGCACGTGAGCAGAGTGTCCCGGAGCAGCGCGTGGACAGTGAGTCCCGGAGTAGCGCGTCGTCAGTGAGCCCTGGAGCACCGTTTGGGCAGTGAGTCCTGGAGCAGCACGTGGTCAGTGAGTCCTGAAGCAGCACGTGAGCAGAGTGTCCCGGAGCAGCGCGTGGACAGTGAGTCCCGGAGCAGCGCGTTGGCAGTGAGTCCCAGAGCAGCACGTGGTCAGTGAGTCCTGGAGTAGCGCGTCGTCAGTGAGTCCCGGAGCAGCGTGTGGGCAGTGAGTCTCGGAGCAGCACGTGGGCAGTGTGTCCCAGAGTAGCACGTGGTCAGTGAGTCCCGGAGTAGCACGCGGTCAGTGAGTCCCAGAGCAGCGCATGGGCCGTGTGTCCCAGAGTAGCACGCGGTCAGTGAGTCCCGGAGTAGCGCGCGGTCAGTGTGTCCCGGAGCAGCGCGTGGGCATTGAGTCCCGGAGCAGCACGTGGGCAGTGAGTCCCGGAGCAGCACGTGGGCAATGTGTCCTGGAGCAGCACGTGGGCAATGTGTCCTGGAGCAGCGCGTTGGCAATGTGTCCCGGAGCAGCACGTGGTCAGTGAGTCCCGGAGCAGCGCATGGGCAGTGAGTCCCGGAGCAGCGCGTGGTCATTATGTCCTGGAGCAGCATGTGGGCAATGTGTCCTGGAGCAGCACGTGGTCAGTGAGTCCCGGAGCAGCGCATGGGCAGTGAGTCCCGGAGCAGCGCGTGGTCAGTATGTCCTGGAGCAGCACGTGGGCAATGTATCCAGGAGCAGCACGTGGTCAGTGAGTCCCAGAGAAGCATGCGGTCAGTAAGTCCCAGAGCAGCACATGGGCAGTGAGTCCCGGAGGAGCACGCGGTCAGCGAGACCTGGAGCAGCGCGTGGGCAGTGAGTCCTGGAGTAGCACGCGGTCAGTGAGTCCCGGAGCAGCACGCGGTCAGTGAGTCCCGGAGCAGCACGCGGTCAGCGAGACCTGGAGCAATGTGCTGCCAGTGAGTCCCAGAGCAGCACATGGGCAGTGAGACCCGGGGCAGCACGTGAGCAGTGAGTCCTGGAGTAGCACGTTGGCAGAGTCCTGGAGCAGTGCGCGGTCAGTGAGTCCTGGGCAGAAACTGGCACAGGGTGGTGCGTGGCAGTCCTGGAGCTTACCGTGTAGCAGCTGAGAGGTGGTATGGAGTGGACTTGAGGCTTGCATCAGAGTGGAGTGGCCGTGGATTTGGGGTGTGGGTGGTCAGATCACATGGGGAAGCCCCTGTGCTGAGCTATTGCAATGTAATGTTTATTTGACAGTTTTTTCCTGACAGTAACGTCAAGCCTTAATGATGTTTTATTTCTAATATACGTTTTAAACTCTGTAAATAAATGCAATTTCTGTTTCTCTCTCTTTTGTATCAGGATTTGTACCTAGGTACTTGTACCTAAGATGGCACCATAAGAGGCAGACATTGTAAAAGCTTTTCACTGCACCTCTACAGTGGAGTAGACGTGATAATAAAGGACGTTCTATTCTATTCTACTACCTTTAATTGTGAAATATCACTAACAATAATGTGTCTTGGTTCTTGAGATATCAGCATCCACAGTGCACACAGGGAAAACCATGTGCAAATTCTGATATGTGTGTGTGTGTTATCAGTTTTGTTTTCCTTGTCGATGTTATAAACAATAAGGGGAATTACACGTTATTATTACTTGAATCTACTGCAGTGACATTCTAGAAATGTATAAAGCTGGCCCTGGTTAAGGGCTGCTCCATTTATCTACTCGCGGTGACTGAATGCTAAATAATGTTCAGTCACTGTTGAGCAGAAGCCATTCCTGTTGGAGAATGAACACCCTGTGTCTTCCCAGCTAAAGGACAAGTGAACGAAGCTGCTGACTGAACAGAAATCACAATTTAAAATAAGCACGTAACAGCCATGGCTCAGTAGGTAGCACACAGTCCTCTGAATTAGAAGTTTGCAGATCTAAATTCCACTCCACACCCATGATCACAAGAACCATCCAATTTAGCTTGTAATGCACTCGTTCCAATGAGATAATAAATTGAAGCTCTGGCTCTACTTAACCGTAGCCTCATCCTGAAGAGCAGGGAAGTTCTCTCTGTGTCCTGACCAATATTTGTCCTTCAAACAACATCACTACAGAACACATTATTGTGTCGTCATCACAGCTGCTATTTGCCAGAACGTGCTGTGAGCAAATTGCTTTCCTTGTTTCCTACATTACAAGAGTGTTAGCTCAAAAGTATTTAATTGGCTATAAAAGCACGTTGGGTTGACCTGAGCTCATAAAAGGCATTATATAAATAAAATAAAACCACCTTTGCAGTATGAAAACAGTACTTGTGGGATTATGTCTTACAATTAGAAAAAAATCTCAATAAACTTCAATTAAAATAAACTGACAGTTACTTACCTTTCATAACACTTTAGTTTTATTATCCAAGTATTAAATTTAATAACATAACTGCTATAATAGGCATACTTTTTATAATAATCCCTAACACTGCATTCATCTCTTAAGTAGGTTGGTGTCGAAAAGCTGCAATTATATAGCACTGATGTTACAAATTCCCTGTTATGAACCTCAAAGTTTAAACCTTCTCTTGTATTACAAGATTCTAATGAAACATACTCAGTTATAAACTTCCTGTTACAAGATACCGTGCAATTACGAACCTAAATTTTCGATATGTAAATCTCATGATACAATGAACACTGTTAACATGAACTTCCTGTTCTACTAAATTCTAATTTTACTCATCTTTATTATGAGCACATAAAACAGGAGCAGAAAGAGGTATGTGGCCTCTCAGGCCTGCTGCACTTTTCAATGAGATTACGGCTGATCTATTTAGAGTCATAGAGATGCACAGCACGGAAACATATCCTTTGGTCCAACTCATCCATGCCCAACAGATTTCCTACAATGGTCTAGTCCCACCTGCCAGCACTTGGCCCATACCCCTCCAAACCCTTCCTATTCATATACCCATCCAATGCCTTTTAAATGTTGTAATTATATCAGCCTCTAGCATTTCCTCTGGCAGCTCATTCTATACACGTACCACCCTCTGCGTGAAAACGGTGCCCCTTATGTCTCTTTTATATCTTTCCCCTCTCACCCTAAACCTGTGGTCTCCAGTTCTGGACTACCCCACCCCAAGGAAATGACCTCATCTATTTATTCTATCCATGCCCCTTGTGATTTTGTAAACCTCTATGAGGTCACCCCTCAGCCTCCGATGCTCCAGGGAAAACAGCCCCAGCACTTTCAGCCTCTTCCTATAGCTCAAATTCTCCAACTCTGGCAACATCCTTGTACATCTTTTCTTAACCCTTTCAAGTTTCACAACATCCTTCCGATAGGAAGGAGACCAGAATTGCACGCAATATTCCAACAGTGGCCTGACCAATGTCCTGTACAGCCGCAACATGACCTCCCGACTCCTGTACTCAATACTCTGACCAATAAAGGAAAGCATACCAAACGCCTTCTTCATTATCCTATCTACCTGCGATTCCACTTTCAAGGAGCTATGAACCTGCGCTCCAAGGTCTCTTTGTTTAACAAAACTCCCCAGGACCTGACCATTAAATGTATAAGTCCTGCCCTGATTTGCATTTCCAAAATGCAGCACCTCACATTTATCTAAATTAAGCTCCATTTGTCACTTCTCAGCCCATTGGCCCATCTGATCAAGATCCTGTTGTAATCTGAGGTAACCTTCTTCGCTGTCTACTACACCTCCAATTTGGTGTCATCTGCAAACTTACTAACTATAGCTTTGTGTTTTGAATTCCAAATTTCATCTGTACCCTCTAATAACCTTTGATTCCACTGCCTAATAAAAATCTAGTATGCCAGGCAGCATCAGGAGGTGAAGTCAATGTTTCTGAAGAAAGGTTATACCCGAAAGGTTGACTTCTGCACCTCTTGATGCTGCCTGGCATGCTGTGTTCTTCCAGCATCTGCAGTGTTTTTGTCTCCCAGACGAACCTATCCAGCCTTAAAAATATCCACTGACCATGCCTCCACTGAGGCAGAGAGCTCTGTGTGACCCCCGAAAGAAACGTTTTCTCCTCATCTCTTTCCTCAAACAGTGACCCCTAATTTGCAAAGAGTAGTTCTGGACTGTCCCACAAGAGGAAACATTGTTTCTACGTCCACTTTGTCAATATCTTATTCACGACAACCAAGTCACCCCTCAATTTTCTAAACTTCAGTGGAAACAAGTTCAACCTGTACTGATCTGGCAACTTACTCATTCCAGGTCCCAATTTAATAAGCTAGAAAAGCCTCTATTACATTATAATAAGGACAAAAACTGCACACAGTATTCGAGATGTGGTCTCACCAATGTTCTGTGTAGCTGAAGCATAACATCCTTACTTTTATCTTCCATTCCTCTTGTAATCCATTAGCCTTTTAGGTGATATGCCGTATTTGCATATTAACCTCTTGTGACTCATGTTCCAGTATACTTTCCTCTCCGCCTCAGATTCTACAGCACTTCTCCACTTAAATCATCCTCTGCATCTTTCTTCTTCCTGTCAATGTGAACGACTTCCCATGTTAAACTCCATCTGCCAAGTTCTACACCCCTTCACTCAACCTATCCGTATTTCTCTGCAACTTTCCTATGTTGGTTGAGGCTGAAGATAACCGGAACTGGTGACAGGCTTTACATTGGGCTCCGATGTGAGTGAAATTATGCTGAGTCATTCAGGTCTGCTCAGAGCTAAGATCGCAGGAAATCACTAATTGCTGTCTCTACCAAACAAGGATAAACCATTCAGGATTGGGCATGCGCACAGAGAATTCCAAATAAGGCATACACTTGGCACAGAGACCTGTGTAGAAAACAGCCCAGATTGTTCAACAGGACTTTGAAGAATAACACAGCAAGAAGTACCCTACATCAGGAGGTGTGAAGACGTTGAGAAAAGTTTCAAGCTGCCAACTGTCCCAGGTAATAATGTCTGGGGTTTGTTACAAAACCCAGGGTAGTGACAGATAATGATTGAGATATTTCTAGTAGTTAAAAGGGGTGGCATGGTGCCTCAGTGGTTAGCACTGTTGCTTCACCGTGCCAGGGACCCCCGGGTTCATTTCCTGCCTGTATCTGTGTGGAGTTTGCACATTCTCCCTGTATCTGCGAGGGTTTCCTCTGGGTGCTCCAGTTTCGTCCCACAGTCTAAACGATGTGTAGGTCAGGTGAATTGGCCATGCTAAATATCTCACAGTGTTAGGTACATTAGTCAGGAGTAAATATCAGGAAGGGGAATGGGTCTGGGTGGGTGGCTCTTTGGAGGGTTGGTGTGGACTTGTTGGGCCGAATGGGCTGTTTCCATATTGTAAGGAATCTAAACTAAATGTGTGTTTTATTCATTTAAGTACTTCATAAATTAATTGCATTTTATAAAGCTCTGAGTATTTCTGCTTTATCCTCATCTATGTACATACTCAGAGATGGGCAACACCTATGTCTTTTTCACAACATACTTTCCTACAAATCTTATTCTTAGCTGTGTAGTGATTGTAATAAGGTGGGCTTTATAGAAAGAGTTTTCTGACTGGTACTGTTAACCTGGTCCAATCAGGGAGCCCTGGCTGACAGATATAAACACGAGAGACAGACATCCTATTCACTCTGAGAGCCAACTCTGATGGAGCTACATCA
Organism: Chiloscyllium punctatum; assembly: GCF_047496795.1. Lineage (NCBI taxonomy): Eukaryota > Metazoa > Chordata > Chondrichthyes > Orectolobiformes > Hemiscylliidae > Chiloscyllium > Chiloscyllium punctatum. Next base: position 63,988,573 of record NC_092745.1, read on the forward strand.
GTGTCAAGGACTCTTAACATGTAAATGAAGGGTGATTGGTGGCGGGATACTGGCCTCAATGGAGTTATTCTGATGGTAATGAGAAAATAGCATGTTCCGGAAGAAATTCACTCGCCAACATTTGTCATCAAGTTGGGGTAAGCATTTCTGGCATCATGCCGTTATTTGGGAAGCTTGACTCATTTGATCATGCCACTGAATGTTGGGAAAAACATGTGTTATTTTCCAGGGAAAATGACATTGGGGCAGAGGAAAAGCAACAAGTCATTCTCCTGACAGTTTGTGGACCTGTGGCTTTTTCTGAGCCACCAGATACTAAAAGTTTTTAAGAGTTGACAGATTTAGTGAAGATGTATTATGACCCAAGCTTCCCCTAATTCTGAGACACTCAGTTTCTCTCAGCAATTTGAGAACATGGGGAATCCATGTTGGGATTTTTGACCGGCAGAGGCATGTGACTTTGGTTTATCCCTCAATGAGATACTGAGATGCCGTTGGGTAGGTGGGATTAATGATGTGACCCTACAAAAATACCGAATAGCCGAAGCCCAACTGGACTCCAAACAGGAAATCCAACTGGCTCTGTCATTGGGAAATGTGGCAAGTGGAGCGTATGAGTGGACACCCTCATCAGTCTGACGGAGCTTGGGGAACACCACTTGAGTGAGAGCAGTTGCACAGTGGCATTCAGGACATATCCTGAACAGGTGGACTCTAGGTAAGCCCATAGCAAAGCCTCAAGGTAAAGCCAAGCCTTGGCCAAACAGTTAAACTTTTCTTCAGGATCCCAGTTGGAAGGCCATTGTAAGTTGCAGCCGGTATGCGGGCTTGGGACAACAAAAGAGTCTCATTGGCCTGAATTGAGTAAGTGAACTTATAGGATGGTATCCAGGAGAGGGCACACCCTGGAAAGTCCACCTCAGCCTGGTTTGGACACAGTTAAATTGCTTAGCAACATGCATATCAGTGCCAATCAAAATAAATGTCTGGTTAAATGGTCAGCTGGTCCTAAGGAGGGTCGATACCAGCACAGCTGTTTCAGTGATCGCAGAACCAGTCCTTGACAAAATTTGCACTGGGCTCCAAGCCTTAGGTTTGGGTGAGACATCGACCAGACTGACAGCCTGTACCGATTACAGATTAAGAGTACAAATTCAGTTCTGGTCTCTACTGAGAAGCTGCTTGTTCAGTTAGCACTGATTGTAGTGAAAGGCTGGGGCCCAAACTTGATGGGGTGAAATTGGTTGAGAGAGATTCACTTAGATTGGCTCAACATTTTCCGATTGAGTGAAGTCTGAATTAAATACCCGGACGTTTTTCAGGAAGGTCGAGGGGCTATCAGAGGAATCAAGGCCACCTTGCATGTTGACCTGGAAGCAATTCCATGATTCTGCAAAGCCCACCCAATGTCATTTGCTTTTCGGGTAAAGGTAGAGGCTGAAAATCAAAGGATTCATCAAACCAGTCCGGCTTGTGGAATAGACAGCACCAGGCGTACCGACTGTGAGGCCTGACAGTTCGGTTCACCTCTGTTAAAGGAATGGTCAACTGCTTTTCACAGCTGGATAAATACCCAATCCCTTGCATGAAGATTTAGATGCAAAGCTGGCAGGGGTCTGTCCTTCACAAAGGGGTGGCATGGTGGCTCAGTGGTGCGCACTGCTGACTCACAGCACCAGGGACCCAGGTTCGATTCTAGCCTTGGGCGACTGTCTGTGTGGAGTTTGCACATTCTCCCCGTGTCTGCATGGGCTTCCTCCAGGTGCTCTGGTTTCCTCCCACAGTCCAAAGATGTGCAGGCTAAGTGAATTGGCCATATTGAATTGCCCATAGTGTTAGGTGCATTAAATGGTGTGGACTTGTTGGGCCGAAGGGTCTGTTTGCACACTATAGGGAATCTAATCTTAAAAAAAAAAGCTGGACATGAGCCATGTGTACTTGCAATCGCAGTTAGATGAGAATACCCAGAAGTATGCTACAATAGATATCCACAAGAGTTTGTACTAATATACAAGACCGTTTGGGGGTATCGTCAGCCTGTACAATGTTTCAGTTGACAAATGGAGAACATTTTACAAGGTCTTCCACAGATCACCATTTATCTAGATGACATGCTCATAATAGGGAAGACCAATAAGAAACACTTAGAGAACTTGGACATAGCCCTTGGACATTTCTCCCAGGCGGGTATATGCCTTAGAAGGGAAACATGTGTGTTCCACCCACTCCAAGTGAACTACTTGGGTTACAGAGTTGTCGAGACTGGGTGAGACCTGTTGGAAGATAAACTGAGGGCGATCAATGGTGCCCAGGCTCCCAACTCAGTCCTGGAGCTTAGGTCTTTCCTTGATCTGGTGGACTATGATGGAAAGTTCATACATAACCTGGCCACCATCCTGGAACTTTGCATCAACTCTTAAAACGGGGTCAGCCTTGGAAATAGTCGCATAGCCAAGCCATAGCCTTCAGGGACATGAAGAAACAGCTATCATTCTCTAAGGTGTTGGCACACTATGATCCTCAGGGTGACCTGGTATTGACATGTGATGCCTGCCCATTTGGCATCAGGGTAATATTAGCTGATAGGTGGCCCAATGGAGAGGAGTCCTCCATAGCAGAAGCAGACAAGGTCTTTGGCTAATGCAGAACATAAATATGCCCGGATAGAGAAGGAAAGTTTGGTGGTCATTATTTTGAGTCAGGAAGTTCCACCACTACCTTTACAAAGATAAATTTGTTATAATAATGGACCACAGACCCCTGCTAGGTCTACTTAAAGAGGACAAGGCCGCTCCTAGCTTCAGGCCAAATTCAGTGGTGGGCTCTAATAGTAAGTGCCTATAATTACAAGTTGGTCACTACCTGGAAGGCCGAGTAGTGAATGTGGATGCATCAAGCTTCTTCCCACTGGCAGATACATCATCAGTGGTACTGCCACTGGAAGAATCTGTAATGGTTTTTAATTTTCTGGACACATTTCCAGTCACAGCTGACAACATCAGACCTTGGACACAGAAAAATCCAGTCCTGGAAAAACTGAAACAATTGACAGTGATGGGGGAAACCAAAGGGCCGTCACAACCAGAGTTGAAAGCATTTTGGACCCGGAGAGACCAGGTCACAATAGAGGATGGCATTTTATTATGTGGGGCATGTGTCACCACTAAATATTGGCTGACCTCCACCAGGGTCATCTAGGGATGTCCAAAGTGAAGATGTTGGCAAGAAGTGGTCAGGATTGAATGTAGGCATAGCTGCGTTGGTGGGGCAGTGCCCTGAGTGCCAACAAGAACAAACATTATCACAAGCAGCTCCCCCACATTCATGGGAATGGCTGTGCAAACTCTGGACTTGGTTACATGTCAACTATGCAAGTCCTTTCATGGGCTCAATGTTCTTAGTCAATGGCTGGACGTGCATACAGTTCATTCATTAAACATGGGGGCAACAGTAGAAAAACCGCGTGCATCTTCTGCAATACACCGACTCCGGGAAGTATTGGTCACACATAACCTGCAGGGAATTTGAGTATTTCCTAAAGTTGAATTGGAATCAACATATAAGAACCACTCCTTACCATCCATTATCTAATGACCTAAGTCCAAACTTTGAAGGCAGGCTTAAAGAAACAGCCTACAGCTTCACTCGATACCAAACTATCCCACTTCCTATTAGATTATAGGACCACTCCTTGTGCAACTACAGGGATAGCTCCAGCGACATGATGGCTCAGTGGTTAGCACTGCTGCCTCACGGCGCCAGGGACCTGGGTTCAATTCCACCCTCGGGTGACTGTCTATGTGGAGTTTGAACATTCTCCCCATGTCTGCATGGGTTTCCTCCAGGTGCTCCAGTTTCATCCCACAGTCACAAAGATTTATAAGTTAGTGGACTGGCCATGCTATGTTGCCCATAATGTCCAGGGATGTGTACGTTAAGTAGGTAAGCCATGGGAAATGCAGGGTTACAGGAATAGGGAAGTGGGGGTGAGTCTGGGTAGGATGCTCTTCAGAGAGTTGGTGTAGACTTGTTGAGCCGAATGGCCTGTTTCCACGCTGTAGCGATTCTTAAAACAAAAGAGTAACTACTGGGGAGAAGACTCAGCACCACGTTAAAGCTGATCTTCCCGGAGCTGGGGGAGTGGAGAGGTGAAACAGCGTCAGGAATGGCAATGCCAGACAGAAGACTCTACTAAGTGAGAGAGACAGTTTACTTCAGGGGACAAAGACTGGAGTAGGAACCACAGGAATGGCCCTGCCTGGATAACAGACATGGTTGGTGTGAGCTCAGGTCCAATGGCATGTAAAGTCCAGATCGGTGCGACTCTCCTGAACAAGCACCTGGACCATATGACAGCTGCAAATTGTCAAACAGTGTGGGAGCAAATTGTGCCCAGTACCTCGACTGTCCCATGGGGAGGTGGGGGGTGGGGGGTGGGGGGGGTTATATTGTGATGAGGTCAGCCAAGTGTTCCCTGATTCAGGCTATTAGTCTTGTCCAATCAGGGAGCTCTGGCTGACAGATATAAACAGGAGTGTCAGACATCCTGTTCACTCTGAGAGCTGGCTCTGCGGGAGCTGGATCCGTGTCAAGGACTCTCCATGTGTAAATAATTGGTGATGGGATACCTCAGAAATTCTCGGGAAATTTGGAAAGTTGACATCATTGTATCTATTAGGAGAAAGTGAGGACTGCAGATGCTGGAGATCAGAGCTGAAAATGTGTTGCTGGAAAAGCGCAGCAGGTCAGGCAGCATCCAAGGAGCAGGAGAATCGACGTTCTTCCTGAAGAAGGGCTCATGCCCAAAACATCGATTCTCCTGCTTCTTGGATGCTGCCTGACCTGCTGTGCTTTTCCAGCAACACATTTTCAGCTCTGAGCATTGTATCTATTAGCAACCTCTTTTCTGAACTAGGATGAAGCCCATATGGACTCAGACTGTTGTGAGCCACAACTCCATCATTCGGTTTAGTACCACATCCCTGGTGATTGCAATTTTGCAAAGTTCCTCTCTCTCCCTTACACCTCCAGATTTATAGCTATTACTGGAATTTTGTTGTATGCCTTGTAGGAAATTAGAAATAATAATTCATTTCCCCTGAGCGCCAACTCTCACTTTAAGACTTCTTTCCATTTTAAACAGCAAAATAAAACTCTTGCTGTATATTTCTAGTTAGCTTCCTCCCATACCTTTAATTTCTTCCTCCTGAGTAACCGTTTTAGCTATTCCCCACCATTCTTTTATAATCTGGCCAAGGATCTGACCTGCCACTCAAATTGGTGGACTCTAAATAATTTTGTTTCCTATTTTTCTTTCTTGAATGTCATAAACTCCTCAATATTCAGGAGCTCATCATTGTCACGCTGAAACCATGTCTCCATAATGGCTACTTTTTTACTTCGATGTTTCCCATCAATTTGTTTACCTTGTTATGAATGCTTACACACAGACCCTTTACAATTTTTAAAAATATTTCATGCCTTTCAGTAGAATAAGTACTGATACACTGTTCAATGCCTTCAATACACAAATAATTTAATACTATAAACTCGTTGCTCTGAACATGTCTCTCCACAACCCCAAACCAGCAGAAACAATGATACAAAGATGTTTCTGCTTTGATAAGGTAGCCTTCAATACAAATAAATATTTCATTTATTCCAAGTTCACAGTCATTACGTTTGAAAACATCAGGTTGTGGGCTCCTGTAGTACTCAAATCAGCAGCTCATTACAGTTTTAAGTTGAGTTATTTGAGCTGCAACCTCTGAGATATTTTCTAACTCAAACTGTAGAGATTTACAGTGTCTCTTAAGGGCTATTTTAAGCGAGGCACCTGCAAGATGTGTATTGTGAAGTATTGACTGAAAACCTTCTGTACACTCCTTGTCGTTTTTGAAAGGGAAACACAAAGGGATTGCATATTCTAAGTTCCTGTCCATCTGGGATTCGTGAATCCATGACACAGGTGAATCCTGAAGAAAAATGTACTTTCTGATTTTAGAAACGCTTTTAGTGGAAACATTTTTAGTTTGAGAAATTTGTGTTCCTAACAAAGATGCAGCACAATGAAGCTTTGGCAATAAACGACAATTTCCTGCCAGGAATATTTCTTATTGTGTTTGAAGAATGGCATGCAGTTTTTAACAAGAATCTGATGAGTAATCAAGTTTGACACAATCCCACTTATCTTATATAAATGCTATTGAGAAAATAGAAATCAATTTCTGTCATTGCTTAGTGGAAAATAATGTTTCAATAAAAGTGTTGGTAAGGAACTGTAACATGACTGCATTGTTTCTGAAACAAGGCTGAACTTGGGCTTTGTTCCACACTCCTTTCGAAGTTTAAACTTTCAGTGAATGCATTAGAGAAATGGAGTGAATTTAAGAGGCATTATTTGGATACAGTATATAAATCCTCTGTGGAACATTGTTTTGATCTATACATTGAATTAGGCTTTGTTTATTTAAAAAGTCTACTTCCAGTTAAATTCCACATCTGAGTGTGGTAGCAGTAAAATTCGGTTGTTCTGCTGTTTCTACTGTGTGATTCTGGGATGGCAGGATGGCTGTATGAGAAGAGTTCGTATAACCTAGGGTTATATTCCATTGGAGTTCAGATAAAACGGTGGCAAGGGGTGAATCTCATAGAGATCTATAAAATTCTAGCAGGTAGATGCAGGAAGATGTACCAAGTGGTAGGGGAGTACAGAAACAGAAGTCTAATGATTTGGGGTAAGCCATTTAGGACTGAGATAAGGAGAAATTTGTTCACCCAGAGAGTTTTGAAGCTCTGGAATGTACTTCCTACAGAAAGCAGTTGAGGCCAAAATATTGTATGATTTCAAGAAATTGGATATAGCACTTGGGGCTAAAGTGATATTTGGGGGAATATAAGGAACAGTCTATTGAGTTGGATGATCAGTCATGATCATAATGAATAACAGAGCAAGCTTGCAGGTTTGAACAGCCTATTCCTGCTCCCATTTCTATAATGCTCTATAATGGTTCAGTTACACTGACAGTATTTTCTCACTTTGAAAACATTATGAACATGTGAGAGCAATACATGTCAATGTCAACCTGTGTTCTTAGTCCTCAACTTTATTTCAAAAGCCACTTTCCATTGAAATTTCTGTGCTTAATTGTTGTGCAGCCTGTCAATGAGCTAAATCATTACAAATGAACAAATATAAAATCATTATAAATCCAACTAATAATTAAGGTGCATACAGATCTTTGGGAAATAAATGAGCAAGAACAGCAACAATGTGTGACACCGATGCCTGAGAGCAAATGAATCCGGGGGCAGGTAACAGTTATATGTAATTAAGGAATAATTGGGGAACATTTGGTTGGGGCTGTGTATTAATGGGGAACAACTGATCAGTAATGTTGGAGTTGTGGTGCAGAGACTAGAAATAAAATGCTGGCTCGGAAGGTATATAACTGGACTCTGTTTAACTAGCATTCTAACCTTTGGTATTCAACAGCACTCATTCTAATACCACTGTGTAACAGATTGTTTTCAGAAAATTTACACACATCAAGGGAAAAACCAAGGGAGGAATAGTTAGCCAGGGATTATCATAGCAGTTTGTGTAGTGTTGATAAACTCCAACTTTCTACTGTATATCGACTTATCTATTCCTTTCAGGGAGTTGAGAGGGTTCTTTTTGTATCAGCCTCCAAGCAGGAGGTTTAGATTGCATTTAAGTTTGCCAGTTCTAAGCAGAGAGTGTACACTTTGTACTTTGCTTACAATGGACCCAGAAATGCTTAACCTGTATGTTTCTGGTCCATGGAGTCAGGGCATATGATAGCATAAGGATAAATATTAACTTCCAAAGAGCATGACCGAGTTTTACTATTTAAATAACCTGTTGGACAACTTTACACCAACGATTTAGTTTCAGAACTCAACTGGCAGATGACAGTGAAGGATGACACTAGATTAGAAAAGGGTATTTGACTTTGAAAGAAGCATCTCAGGAAACAGAAACTGAGTTTAATGAAATTTGTGAGGGTAGAGTTTAAACAGTTTAATCTGCCGTGGATTAAAGCAGAACTAAAAAGAGTGTAAGCATTCCATGAAGGAAGCCACCAAAGGGAAGAATGAAGTGGTGTTCTCGCGAGACATCTTTAGCCATTATGGAGCAGCCAATGACAAAGTTAGTAGCTAAATATTCAAATACAAATCATAAGAAAACCTATGGCAACTGCAAGGTCCAGTTTTGACCACTCTGGATGACATTCATGCCCGGCTGAAAATTAAAAGATTAACTTAGACTGATCTGTATTGTTAGAAAAATAAACAAAACAAATCAACGTCTTAGATCTTCGAGGAAGTGATTGGGAGGTGATTTCATTCAGTCATATATGATAATTATAAGCACTTCCAGCAAACATTTTAAACCAAACAATAATGGTAGTGTAAGATGATTCAGGTTCAAAACTGATAGAAGGAAACCTGTTATTGGGAAATTCTTCACAGATGGAATCCGTTGTATGGCAAGGTCGTGGGCTCAAAAATCAAAGAATCATTAAAGGTGAATGTCTTTATGGGGTAGAGTGATGCTGGCTTTCTGGGTGTAGAGCTGGACCAGACTGTAGTTTCTTGCTGTTCGTGGTGAATTAATGTCAGTATGCATATTGCAGACAGCACTCACACACTTGTGATTAAGACAAGCATAGGCACTCACACACTTGTGATTAAGACAAGCATAGGCATAAATCTTATAGCATCCTGTACCATTACATTGGAATGGGTACATCTGGAACCATGAAGAGAAGGTGCATTTGAGTATTCCAGTCTGGTACCATCCTGTACAGTATGCAGCTGTTGTAAAGGATGATTCCTACAGAGTATATGTGGGTGTAGCACAATAAATGTATACATCTCTTGGACATGACCGTAATTGGTGACTGTAAGAGATTCTTCACAAATGTTCCTCTGTTCTACCTTTGGTATTTGGTGACTTATGTGTCACTTTCCTTTGAGCTTTCAGGAGAAGTGTTAAGGGGGGGAGGGAGAGAGAGAGAGAGAGAGAGAGAGAGAGAGAGAGAGAGAAGATACTGAAGTATGCCTCAGGACCCAGCTCCATCTGGAGTGAATCTCAAGTAAAATGCCGGACTTCTGGGCAAGTGTTAGAATAAGATCTTCTGCTTATGGAGGGTATGATCCAGCCTAACAATGCCTTACTCATGTCATAGTTTGACCCACATGGAGGAAATGTAACTGTGGTATCTTTGTTGCACAAGGATGCACTGATTCTGATGTTCTGGCTCATGTGAAATGGCAGGAAGACAGGCTGGAATACTTTAACCTCCATACACAGCCAATGGTTTCATATTGAGCCTGTATTCCAGGCTGGCATTGCCCTAGTATGGGCCATTGACGTAACGTGCAAGATGTATATTCACATGGAGTTTGAGAAATGCAGGCACCTGCAACACATTCGTGGCTGTTTCTCTCAGAGTTTTGACATTGAGGAAATATGTTTGATTATTCCTAGCAGACAGAAACAGTTGCTTCAAGTTAATTTGAACTAATTTATCTTACTATGATACATCTTATCATACCTTAAGCAGAAGATGTAGCTTGTCCTATTTAATAAAGAACAGCCTCATTATTGCAAATTTATGGCAACTGGTAAATGTGTTCTTATCAGGCACTGGGCTAATTGCACCATCAAGAGTGGAACTGAGTTTGAAAATTGTCAAAATGTGACATTAAGGTCTGGGGTTCTGCTCTGACACATTCGAATAAGTTTTGGTTGAAGTCCGTTCAACAGAAACACAACTCTCCTCTCTGTCAAGATAAACCATGCTATGGGAAACAACTTAAGAAGTGATTCCCTTCATCATTTATGACATCTCAGCTTCCCAGTCGAAATATCAAAGTGACACAATAGCTTCCTCTGTGAACCACCTGCATTGTAAACTTACTGCTTAAAAAAAAAATCCCTTAACCTTTCAAATATTAATTTTGGAGAATAACAGAAACACCAAATTACCAGACAAAAGTGGTAAAAAATTTACAGATAGGTTCTGAGGTGGAATCATTGACTGAATCTAGTGTATTCTTCTTGTTTACTTATGCTGCTAGCCTGTTTGTTTTCTTATATCTTTCTGAGCAAAACTGCTAAGTAGGACTATTGTGGGCATGTATTTAGCTGCAAACTGTGAATTGAGCTAACTCAAAACCTATTTCATGGCAAGGACAGTTTGGGATAGATATAAGCTAAAGTTCCTAGTTATAATGATAGCCATTTCTCCAACCAAATAAAACCTTCTGCAATAAATTAAAGACAAACAGAATAATTTTAAATGACCTATCACAATTGCAGGCATTTCTCAATTGTGTTCTGCAAGTTGACCCTTTAAATGATTGTTACATTATAGTTACATTGATAACAGGCACCATATCACTGAAAATCACTGAAATTCTTGGCAGTAAAAGGCTAAACTCCCATTTTGCCATTCCCCAGGGATCACTTTCTCACTACAATCTATTTCCTGACCATACCAGCTTCTGATCAACTGTAGGAAGCACAAACTGCTGCTCTCGGCTCCTTCGAGGGTTTTTATTTTCAATATAAAAGTAATTGATTTCAAATTGACAAACAGATCATTGAAAGAAGGAAGTATCTCTTTTTAAGTGATCTGCCTGTCAGTCTTACTGAAAACAAACCACGTGGGGGTTCTCTGTGCTCTTCAACTGTGAGTCTGCTAAGCTGATTTTATGTTCGGCTTAGTAGAGATCTGACGCTGAATGATTTTTGATGACTGAGCCCTTCCTGCAGCTAATGATGTTCCCAGTATAAACTTAAAAGGTTTGCTAAGATCAGTGACCTGTTCCAATACACCATTCATTTGTTAACATTTAAGAGAAAGGGAAAGACAAAAAATACATGTGCATGAATATTCTAAATTTAAAATTTGGTAAATCAGAAGCAGAAAGCAATCACTGTTGCTTCCTCCATTAAACATTAATATTAAAAAGGGCAGCAAAATGAGAGCATTGTAATTCTTGCTGGAGGTATCCAATGGCATATGGCATCCAAGGTGCAGATGTGTGGTCCTATCATCTGGTGGTGTTGCAATATAATATATCCTGCTCATTTTAGCTCCCCTAAACAATTACAAAGCAATCAGTAACAAGTATTAAATTGAATTGAGCAGTTTCTCAGCCAATTTACTGAAGAGTCAGTGCAAGTTCAGGTTCTAGTCTCAAACTACTTGTGGCATGGAAATCTTGAGATGTTGATTATCAATAGCTCTTAGCTGACAGTGAATTTTTTTTGAGGGAGGAGTGGGGGGATAGAGAGCAGAATAAGAGGCGGAAGGGATGAAGTTCATCATAAGATTTCTTCTTAGTGTCTGAATGAAAATCCAGAGAAAATCTGACAGCTTGCTCAGAGAAAGCCATGCTAGTGATTGGGAAAGCAGTAGATGTAAGGAGAAGAACCGAGATAGGTGGGGAGGGAGAAGTTAATTGTGTTGGTGGTGATTGTGTAAGAAAGTAACACTATAAGAATTTCAAAGAAAAAAACCACAACCAATTTGACAGCAAATAAATTGAATGTCAAGGAAATATAAACGTAAGGACAATTTAAGATGAACAACAAGCAAAGAAAGAGCAAAATGCATGCTGATTGGGAACAGTACTGGGCTGTCAGGTTGCACCTGCAAAGACAAGGAGGTGCCATCTCTACTTATATTAGCATGTTCAAAATCTCACATGGTCAGTTCGTAAACCCCTCAGGTGAGGAAATGCTCCCCCTCCCCCTCCCCACTCTATTCCTTCAACCACGACAACAATTTCCAATTATTGCTGAAAGTTGAAATGAATACAGATCAATATCTACAGGCTCGAAGGCAGCCAGCAAATGCATAAACTTCACTGTAACTACTGCAGAAGACAGGAAGAGAAAGATCAAAACCATCACCTCTGCAAGTCAAGTGGCTGTAAAGGAAAGGAAAAGATCACTCCATTCACCAGCTGATCCATCTACAATTCAATCAGAAACATTGGTGCTGGGAATATAGTGTTACTCTGGAGTTCTGGGAAGAGGGGCTGTTTTCAAATGAGGAGGATCGATTACAGGCGAGAGCAGTCCAAGTGCTGAAAACGGTGCAGCTCCTATGCCAGGAGGGGTGATTGCGATGATTTACATTATCTCTCTCTCTCTCTCTCTCTCTACTTCCTCTTTGTCCAAGGCCACTGTTGAAAATTTATAGAGAGGTAAGCTCAACAGACCAAGTGGTCACTGTGGAGGGGAGGGAAGGGAGCTTCACTCTTTTCCAGAGTGAAGTGAGAAATAATATTAGTGAAAAGGGTTGATTTCCCTGTGCAATAATAAACATGTTTTAAAAGCTACTGGACATGCCTAAATATAGGATTGAATGATCAAATGATTGTAGGATTGATTGAATGAATCTATGATTAAAGCAGTCCCTGTGATGCTGACGATTATCAGTTGAAACTTACCACATTCCTTGAAATTTGTGAAAATCTTATGGTCGAAAAGATCATTTGGCCCATGATCCTATCCTGGTTCTTTGAACGAGCTCTCTAATTAGCTCCACTTGCCTGCCTTAATAAACATGAAATGTGTAATATATATTAGATTGTAGATATCCAATACCTTGCTAAACGTTATCCACTCCAACCTTCCATTCAATGCATCCCAGTTCATTTTAACTCGCTGGATGAAAAGATACTTCCTCATCTTCCCTCCAATTCATGTGTCATTTCTTGAAATTTCTGCCCTCTAGTCAATGACCCTCTGCCACCAGAACAGTTCCTACTTACTGCAACTAAAACCCTCAAAACTTCTGCACTTCAATACTGACTGAATTTTAAATGTGGTTTCACCAACTGCCCATTGAATATTAGTAAGAACAGCAGAAACCAGATTAGAGGAAAACAAGAGACACATTCTAATGACACCAGTGGTCATCAAATACAGTTCCAACGCAACAAAGTTACAAAGAGCTGTCAGAAAACACTGTATGCGATTACACTCAAAAGACACTATGAAAAAAAGCGGAGCTGCCATTGTAAGGAAGTTATAAATTCTTTATTTGTTTGCACAATATTAAACTGGTTGTGGTAAGTGATGTATTCAGAGTTCCGGTTACAAGAACTGACGAGAAACCAATGGGAACTGCAGAGGATAACGTGTAACTAATTTAATTGTGTTTAACAGGGAAAGATTGGCTGCACAGCAATTTCTGTTTTGTTTCTTTGTAACCAAGGCGTGGAACAGCTTCAGTCAGTCTCCCACATATTCATGCAGTTCAGGGAACAATATGGAAGAGTTTGAGCCAAGCCACTAAAACCAACTAGCAAAGAAATAGTATTGTATATGGCCTTAATTTTCAACTGTACTGAGCAAGCACACTGATTCAAGCTTCAGGATGTTTCAGCAATTAAAAATTTGACGAGCTTTAACAAGGCAGATTTTGCAAGGTCTGTTAAAACCAGCAATCCACAACAAACTGACGACACACAGTCAATGCTCTCTTTAACAGGTAGCACACAGCCAATACTCCCTTTAAGACATTTCCATGAGTGGCTATGCAGAAATTGTAAGGAGCAGAATTGTACATCAAACAGGCAATGCACAATAGAGATTACAGCGAACATTGGCTGGTGTCCATAAATGCTTTTGGCAAGAGGAACCTATGTCCCTCCGGAAAATCCGAGGCAAGTTCTGTTGGAAAGTCTAGTCCAGCAGTTTAAGCTGCCAAAAGATATGAGGTAACAAAACTTGCATTTACATAGTGTCCTCAAAGTTTGTGAGAAGATTTGTAGCTCAGGTGCTCATTGTTGTGATTCTGTTCGCCGAGCTGGGAATTTGTTTTGCAGACGTTTCGTCCCCTGTCTAGGTGACATCCTCAGTGCTTGGGAGCCTCCTGTGAAGCGCTTCTGTGATCTTTCCTCCAGCATTTGTAGTGGTTTGAATCTGCCGCATCCGGTTGTCAGTTCCAGCTGCAGTGGCCGGTATATTGGGTCCAGGTCGATGTGCTTATTGATTGAATCTGTGGATGAGTGCCATGCCTCTAGGAATTCCCTGGCTGTTCCTTGTTTGGCTTGTCCTATAATAGTAGTGTTGTCCCAGTCGAATTCATGTTGCCTGTCATCTGCATGTGTGGCTACTAAGGATAGCTGGTCATGTCGTTTCGTGGCTAGTTGGTGTTCATGGATGCGGATCGTTAGCTGTCTTGCTGTTTGTTCTATGTAGTGTTTTGTGCAGTCCTTGCATGGGATTTTGTACACTACATTAGTTTTGATCATGCTGTGTATCGGGTCCTTCGTTCTGGTGAGTTGTTGTCTGAGAGTGGCTGTTGGTTTGTGTGCTGTTATGAGTCCTAGTGGTCGCAGTAGTCTGGCTACTAGGACTCATAACAGCACACAAACCAACAGCCACTCTCAGACAACAACTCACCAGAACGAAGGACCCGATACACAGCATGAGCAAAACCAATATAGTGTACAAAATCCCATGCAAGGACTGCACAAAACACTACATAGGACAAACAGGAAGACAGCTAACAATCCGTATCCACGAACACCAACTAGCCACGAAACGACACGACCAGCTATCCTTAGTAGCCACACACGCAGATGACAAGCAACATGAATTCGACTGGGACAACACTACTATTATAGGACAAGCCAAACAGAGAACAGCCAGGGAATTCCTAGAGGCATGGCACTCATCCACAGATTCAATCAATAAGCACATCGACCTGGACCCAATATACCGACCACTGCAGCGGACAGCTGGAACTGACAACCGGAAGTGGCAGATTCAAACCACTACAAATGCCGGAGGAAAGATCACAGAAGCGCTTCACAGGAGGCTCCCAAGCACTGAGGATGTCACCTAGACAGGGGATGAAACGTCTGCAAAACAAATTCCCAGCTCAGTGAACAGAACCACAACAATAGTGTCCTCAAAACAAGAAAATCTCAGGCCAAGATGCTGAGTCTTTAAGGTGACCAAATGCTGACCTGGAGGAAGGGATTTTAACAGATGGAAAGGTGGAATTAGAAAGATTCAAGAAGTTAGTTTCAGGGATTAAAACCAAGAGAGCTGAAGGTTGTGCACGGATAGCAGGGTGATGAGGCCACAAACAATGGCTATATTTTCATGAAATTCAACTGAATGAAATGAATGACTCATCCAATTAGTTGAGATGGGATACTGTCTTGATTCTCAGTTTGCTGGAAGCATTTATAAATAGAGCTCCTCCTACATTGTCAGGTACATACTCAAGAAAATCTTCTCTGCCATGTCAAAAGCTATAAAGCTGAATCTTAATTGTTTTTGGCTGTGTGGGTTGTTGATTTTAATTATTGTCACGTGTACTGTGATGCAGTGAAAGTATGGTTTTGTGTGTTAACCAGAGAAACCATACCTTACATAAGTACATCAGGGTAATAGAACAGAATGCAGAATATAGTGTTACAGCTACAGAGAAGGTGCAGAGAAAGTCAACTCCAATATGAGAGGTCCATTCATAAATCTAATAAAAAGAGAAATGAAGCTCTTCTTGAATCTGTTAGTAGAATTGTGTCAAGTTTTTTGGAGGGATTCTCACTCTGAGGCCCAGTATATTGGCTTGCCAAATCCTACCAAACTAATCTCACTGATTTACCTACCTAGCTCCTATGGTGTCCCTCATGCTTAACTCACCATGTGCCATTGGAGAACAATGCATCACTCAGCAAAATCTGCCAAATCCCCCAGATCTCTTCTGCCTGTGCCAACTTTAAAAGTCTTTTGTGGTCTTGGACAAGCACAATCAGTCTGGAGTTCCCTATACAGTTCCTCACATTTCCCCTGTTCATGGCAGAGGCAGGAAATTGGTGTACTGCTTTCTGGGCAGGTTCCTAGTGGTCCTGCTAGACAGTGGGTCATCACCTTCCCTCAGGATCATCAAATGAAGCCACAACACCAGACTATGCCAGCCTATCTGTGGTTGCCAAAGACTATCTCCCTTGATTTGACTGCGGCCTGCTGACAATTGTAACAAGTGTCCTAGCTTTATATCTGCTCAAAACAGCATGGCAGCTCTGGCTGGTGAGGAATGTGAATAAAGGCAAGGCAAGCAATGAAATTCAGAGATTATGTGAGCAACTCAGAAGAAGTGAGTGCTGTGACAGTGTGTGAACAGCCTGGAGATGCAGCCGGCTCCAGTCCACGAGGTGTGAGCGCCCCTGAGTGCACACTATTTTTGTTGCAGCATTGCAGTGAGAGTTGCTGGTGCAACCCAAGGTTGAGCATTAAAGCACAGAAATAACCTACATGTGGATTGGAGATATATCATGATGACTATTAGAAACTGGCACATTTTGGATTCTAATGTCAATGGAGCAAATGGTGAGCTGACGTGACCGGGTACCCACTCTGACCCCATGTCAAAATTTCTTAACATTTAGCTGCTGGTTGGAACAATGGAAAGCTGATTGTCATTGAGGTCAACTGGGCCATTAAGAAGGCATTCAACAAGCTACTATCCCACTTAATTGGTAACTTGCCACGCCTCTTGTCAACTGCATAAAAGATGGTGCGTGATGCTCCCAACATTGAGGTAAACCTTGTTGGACTTCATGTTCAATTCTGCCATTAGTCTTGCCGTTGCTTAAACCCTCATCAGGTTCTGCCCATAATGTAGTGCAGGTATAAAGCTAAGCTATTGCATGTTTCACGAGCTACGTGACACCTGGGGCCATCGCGATGTAACATCAGTGGAGAGACTGTAAAACAATTTTTAATATCCTGAGGCTCTCTTGTGACTTTGCCCATGGATTGAGAGGTTAACATAAACTTTACTTAGAAGTACATCAGTGAAGATGTGATGTAGGGCATCAGTGACTTCTCGAGTTGATGAAGCTCTCCCTAGTGGCAGAAATGTCCAGTTGCATGCAAGCTGATGTTATGCCCAAGTAAGGAAGGCATTACAGAGTTAGATTGATAATTAATGGTCATTAAAAACAAACGCCTTACTTTCTTCCTCATTATTGAAATGCCCTGAAGAGCATCAATTTGCTTCATTTGTTGTGAAGATATGAAGTCACCTCAACACAAAAAAGTTTTGTCTCATCCATTTCAGTCTAAGTAATCTTTTAATCACAGGTTAAATGTTAGTTACTGCCAGTCAATCTTGCTATTACTGAGGACTATTAAAAGGACAATATCTCATTCCACCAAGTTTTAATTATTCTAGGAGATCTAAAAAATGTAAATTCTCTTTTTTCCTTCATATCTTCTCTCACAATCCAATCTTTCTCTTCCTTTATTCTGTTCTGTTTTTGGAGATATATAGTATATCCATTCCGATTTCCAATTCCTTCTCCGTCTATGTGCTGTTAATTTTAAAATTTATCCGTTGCAATGATAAACAAAATAAACAATTTCATGCCCTGTTCACTCAGATCCCAAGGTTTTCCTTGCTTTGATGTTATCAGTTTATTTAATAGCTTGCCATGCCCTCAATCAAGACCATTAAATGAAATGGACATTGGAAAGGGAGGAATAGTTTGAATGGATGGAGAGTTTAATGATAGGAGTCTCAAGAAGAGAGTTACCTCATCATTTATCATTATTCTATTTGTGCAAGTTTGCTATAGACATGTTGCCTGATGCATTGCTTACATGACAACAGTGATCACACTTCAACTGGTACTTCAATGGCTAGAAAGTGCTTTGGGAAGTCCAGAAAGGCACTGTATTACTTAAGTCTTTATTCTTTTCTAAATGTCTTTGAGATCTTCATATATGGAAAAAAAGAGGGGATTAAGGATAGATCTTTCGAGGATTCCAGAGGTAAAGCTGGATGGCCAGGAAGAAAAGGGATCGCTGGAGATTTCACAACTGGGCACGAGTGGAAACATGAGAGGGCAGTCCTATCCAACTGGACAATATGAGATTTTGGAGAGGATGATGTAGTCAATAGTGTCAAAGACTGCAGCCAGACCAAGCAGGATTAGGATAGATGGTTCCACTGCCACTGTCCCAAATTGTGTAAATGACTTGGGCTACTTCAGTTCTGTAGACAAAAGTGAGAACTGCTGACGCTGGAAATCAAAGTCTAGATTAGAGTAGTGTTGGAAAAGCACAGCCAGTCAGGCAGCATCCAAGGAGCAGAAAAGTCGATTTTCCTGCTCCTCGGATGCAGCCTGACTGGCTGCGCTTTTCCAGCACTACTCTAATTTATTTCAGTTCTGTGGCAGGGGCTGAGACCTGATTGGAGAGGTTCAAACATATAGTTGAGGAGAGGTTAGGCAAGGATTTGAGAGATGACAACACATTTCAGAGCTTTGGAGAGGAAAAAGACATTGCAGATGTGTTACTAGTTTAATGGATAAAGAGGTTAATTTTAGGTTTCTTAAGAAGGGGATGATGATGGCACATTTGGAAGGAAGGGGTTAGTACCTGAGGAGTGAGAACCATTTATAACACCAAAACATATAGACCAGCAAGGAAAATGGAACACTTATAGATTATTGAGAACAATGTCATGGAGATGGGATATAGATCCCATGGACAAGATGCACAGAGAGGTGTGAGGGAAACTAGGAGAGAAATTGAGTTGTGAGTTCAGAACAAGGACAGGAGGGAAAATGGGGGAAGGTTAGCTCCTGGTCAAGGGTTAGGGCACAATGTAGCAGAGGCAACTTCAGAAGAGTTTTTAATTTCCATGGGTTTCATGCTACTACTGGTCACATCTAGAGGGCTTTGTAGTTTTGGTCTCCTTATTTCAGAAAGGATGTGAATGCATTGGAAGTGATTCAGAGATGATGCATTAGAGTGATACCAGGAATAAGTAAGTTGTTTCATAAGGCAAGATTGACAGGCTGGGCTGACAAAGTGGCAAGCCAATGCATGATACACCTTGATTCCCACCTCGACATTACAGCCAAAGTCCTGCTCAGTATGTCATGCAGACCAATTCTGGATCTATTCATATAAAGTTATTCAACGTTAATCTGCTAAATATATCAGCTTTATATCATAGCTTTTGAAACTAAACTGTGAGTTTACCAAAAAAACACAATTGAGGAAACTACTGCTTCTAAGTCAATTCATATACAATTAAAGATCGAACATTTCTCACCCTGGATAATCCCTAGTACAAGCTGCCTACTTATTTAATTGGGTGGTAAGGAATATTTTCTTGCTGCATGTTGTTCTATCACAGGAAGCACTGAATGTAGGTGAGATGGTAACAACATCAGTGCCTTATATACAGACTTGACTTGTTCTAACTGTGCAAATAGATATTCATAGACATCTCAGAGTAGCTGTGGATAATAGTGTATACAGGCTCCATGCTTTGTTCATAGGGAAACCATTTGCTAGTATCTGGCACTTGCCCATACCACCACAGTCAAGTTTAGGAATTCAGTAATATGATATGTGTCATATCACAAGAGATGCTTTAACAGTCTGCTTTACTGTACCATTTGGCTCAAAAATCAAATAATTCAAATACTTCTCAAGAAAGTTCAAAGGCAGGATTCATATTTCCCTCTTTTAGAACATGGCTTTTGACAATCTCATCAGGTGGACATTTCAATAATTTCACACTAACTATGGGCTATAATCAAGGGAACAATTGCAATGTAATTGTTAGCCTCAAATTAACATACAGAACAAATAGTCTGAAAGAAGATACAGTAGACCATACTTAGTGGGGAGAAACAGCAGCTAATTTGTATGCTGCAAGATGCCACAGGCATGCTGAATGATCAGTTAATCTGGGTCTGGTTTTGGGAGGAGCACAGCCAGAAGACTTGGACAACTCTCTGCTTCTCCTTATGTCATGTTACTGGATCTTACAGAACCAACTTGAACAAGCTAACAAACTGATCACCTGATCTGATGAATAGTACCTTCAATGACACGGTATTTCCAAACTAGATTACATGCTCAAATCCTGGAAGGAGCATTCAACACCACCCCCACTCTCCCCAAAAAACCCTTTTCACGCATAAATAAAAATAAATAAAAATAAGAACTGACCTCAAATGCCAGCCTTTAAGTACTAAACTCCTAAATCCAGAATAGTACTAGAGAGAACTGCAGTTGCTTAGTTGCATCCAAGTTATTTTGTCTCTCTTCTTCAGCTACCTGTTAGTCAACTACGATAGGTGGAATGAATGGACAGTCAAGCAGCATATACCCAAGTCTGTGCCAATGCCACACTCAGACTGACCATAGAGAAGTGTATGAGAAGGTATTTCATTCAACTCCCCCTGCCTCACTGCTTTCTTGTGTGCAGTTCACCAAGCTTGCACTTAGTATCTCCAGTGAACAAACTGTCAGAGATTAGGAACTTGCTCTATCCTCCAAAACAAAGGCATGTTTCTTCAGCAAAGAGTTGCCCTCTAGCAACATGCCCACTTAGTTTTTTGTTGAGCTACACTGTAAAAGGGAAGTCGGTAAAATGTCAATGGATTTGCAGATATCAACAGTCCCTTCCATCTGAGCACTAGCAGTTAAAAAAAGCAAATAGTTTCACTGTCCGCATTTTAAGATTACAGAATATTTCACTTCTGGTCAAATCTTTGTCTTTATGTTAATATTATTGTTATAAGTTATGCTTGTTATTTTCAATAGATTTCCATTCAATTCAGTTAAAAACTAGGCCTACCACAATACTGTTTTGAGTTACAGTGTGTCGGTATAATACAACACAATTTTGCTGGAGTTTTAAGAACTGTATATCTAATTGTTTGTAGTTGAACTGGGTTGAGCAACTGAGCAAGGAATGCCTGGTAGTGTTCAGGCTGGAAGCAGGAATTGGGGCCAGTAACAAAGTTTCAACTTCATATCACTGATGGTGTTAAATGAACAAAGTATCAAAAGGTTGTTACAATTCTAATAAACATGACACTTTTCATTGCCAATTCCCATCTATTAATACTCCTTTGCACAGAATGTGTGCACACTGTATCATTCTTGTGTCATACCAGTCAGAGACCTCATAACATGTACTTGCACCAAAACAGGAAGCAACATTTAAGCAACTGTTGTCCAAAAAAGTTCATCTGAGGGCAGTAAGTAAACGCAACTTGTGTTACTTCGTGCTGATTGATACCATTTTGGCTGCCGCATTGAAAGTAACAATAGCTAAAGTACAACTGTCCTTACTCAAAACAGAGCTTGGAGAATGAACAACACTTTCGGTTTGGAAAGAGAAGAGCCAGGATGTTTATGTCTTATTTTAAAGGTGGAACAGAGTTGAAGTAACTGTTCCTGTAATCTTCATGGGGCTGCTGAACAGGAACAAACCAACAGGATCAGAATGTGCAAGTGTTTATATTTATCAAGTGTTCACCCTATACACTTGTTATGCTCATAACATCTTAGAAAAGATACAGTAGGTTTTGACTTTGTGGGATTGTAAAATCTCAGCAATAAGGAATTGGCATTCACTCCCAATTATCATTTTCATCATAGCCAATGAAAACGAAAGTGGTAAGTGATGTCAGCCAGGCTGATGACTTACTATCATCAGGTTTATCATACAAAGTCATAATCTCACCCAAGGAGCTTAGGGTGACATGCTGAGATTGAAGCGATATGTTTAGATGAGTTTTGTTTTCCTCCATAAGTTGCAAACAAGAGAAACTTATGCTAAAATAATATGCTGGTAGCAAAATACTTAGCGACTAGTGCTAATACAGACAAAGTGGAGAACAGACAACAATCAATTCCCTGCTTCGATATTATATTCTGTGAAGAGAAAGGGGATCTAAACTGAAAAAGCATTGTGAAACATAAATAATTTGATTGCCACAATGAAACAAGGTCTGAGTTCATATTCTAAGCTCCCTTTGAACTGCTCACAATAGGGACACCTTAACAGGATCAATACAAAGACAGAAAGAGGACTTTCTATTGTGAGGTTTACGTGTAAGTAATTTAGAAGAAATTTTGGATAATAATTTTATTGCACAATCATACTGAGGCATGACTAGCCTGGCATTTTCTCCACTGCAAGCAGGTTTCTGGTTATTTTCAAAAATATATTTCAGAGTATTATATTTTCAGTTTTACATCTTTTAAACCAAATTAACTCCTGAATCAGTTACACTGAAATATCACAATGTGGGAAAATATTCTAAAACAAAAAGCTTGCTTATGCTGATCCTTTGTAAGATCTTTTATTCTCCATCAAACTGATACATTTCATAACCTGTGAATTCTATTCTTTGGAAGACTGGAGGTAGTGGCTGATCTGTGTGACTTCAGGGCAATGCTCGTATTGATGCTATCTCAATAGACATCCATGGTCTTATCCTTTTCTTACCAAATGAATATCTTTCAGACTTAACTAAAGATCCAAGAGAACATTCTAGTAGTTAGAAGTTAGGAGAACAACAAAGCAATTTTTTTTTGTCATGTGACTGCCCTTCTTTAGGTAAAAGGGCAATGCAGGAACAAAACTGTAAAACAGATTGTCAACTGTATCACTGGATTTACCAACTTAGGCATAAATACAAAGGCAACATAACTGCAGCTGTTGAAAATCTGAACTAACAACTGAAAATGCTGGAAATACGAGCAGGTCAGGCAGCACATTCACCAGATAACACTCATGAAATGTTAGCTATGTTTCTCTCTCCAAAGATGCTGCCAGAGCTGCTCATATTTCCAGCATTTTCTGGTTGCATTATCAATTCAAGCATTCAGCACACCCATCAGAAATGGGCAAATTAGGATCGGAAAGCAAAGCAATTTTGCTGCCAATCGACAATCTACTTCAAGCCACACTCAAACTACAGTTGGAAAGAAGTGGAATATTCCTGCAAAGTGCTTTGCTTCCATTCTTTCTGGGTCTTAAGTGTTGCCTAAAGATTTTTTTTCCCAGTTTTGTTGCATAGATCAGCTGCTCTCTTCTAACTCCCTTTGAGATTTTTAAAATCATGCCCATGAATGCACTTCTATCTTTCCACGGCAGCCAGCGTTTTTCTTGTCTCCCTAAAAGGGGAGTTTTCCAGATATTTTCTAATCAACCTTCAGAGAAGTTATTACATATCTCTAAAGCAGGCGAGATGTAAACCAGGGACTCCTGACTCAGTGAATGTTTCTACCAGCATCCCAAAGACAGTTGGCAGCTTGCTTGTTTCATCTCCACCAACCCAATCTCCACTCCCGGCACCTTCCCTTGCAACCGCAAGAAATGTAAAACTTGCGCCCACACCTCCCCCCTTACTTCCCTCCAACGCCCCAAGGGATCCTTTCATATCCGCCACAAATTCACCTGCACCTCCACACACATCATTTATTGCATCCGCTGCACCCGATGTGGCCTCCTCTATATTGGGAGACAGGCCACCTACTTGCAGAACGTTTCAGAGAACACCTCTGGGACACCCGGACTAACCAACCCAACCACCCCGTGGCTCAACACTTCAACTCCCCCTCCCACTCCACCAAGGACATGCAGCTCCTTGGACTCCTCCATCGCCAGACCATGGCAACACGACGGTTGGAGGAAGAGAGCCTCATTTTCCGCCTAGGGACCCTCCAACCACAAGGGATGAATTCAGATTTCTCCAGTTTCCTCATTTCCCCTCTTCCCACCTTGTCTCAGTCAAATCCCTCAAACTCAGCACCGCCTTCCTAACCTGCAGTCTTCTTCCTGACCTCTCTGCCCCCACCCTCACTCCGGCCTATCACCCTCACCTTGACCTCCTTCCACCTATCGCATTTCCAATGCCCCTCCCCCAAGTCCCTCCTCCCTGCCTTTTATCTTAGCCTGCTGGACACACTTTCCTCATTCCTGAAGAAGGGCTCATGCTCAAAACGTTGATTCTTTGCTGCCTGACCTGCTGCACTTTTCCAGCAACACATTTTCAGCTCATCTAAATGATGGCCAGTCTTGATCACTGATTAGTATGATGCTCAACCAAAGTGAACCGAAATAGACCAAGTACCTCCAAGTTCCTTGGTATTCATCTGTGTACATGTCGGGTGGGAGGGAGTAGGACTAATATCCACCCTCTCTTATTTTCAGCCAATTTGACTATCTTTAGTAAAATTTTAATTACAGTTTAAGAAAGGGAATTAAAGTCATCACTGATTTGAATGTTCTTCACTGCACAATTTGTTTCACTGAAAAATGATGATATAGTGGATTAGGTAAATCAGATACAATGTTCCAATGGGCTCATAAAGGCTTGCCACTACAACTTTCCTGTTTCTCTGGCAAGATTTGTTTAATACCTAAATCAGTAACTACATCAGTGAGCAATAGTGAGGGGGCTACATCTGGCTTTTGGCTCAGTCTCAAATCTTTGATTTGTTAAGAATTCAAAGAGCTGGAGTCCAGCCTTTTGCGTTAAGATATTTTGCGTTAAGCTCTTGTGTTCAGTGGTTAATAATGAGTCGGTAACCAAGTTTTCTTTGAATTCAACCAAAATGAAATTTGGGAGTGATGTAGAAAAGGTTCTTAACTCATTATTTCTTGATTTGCACAACCCAAAGTCAAAATCAACCCTTTTTTTTGCCTGTAGAAAAGTCTGAAAGTCACAATCATCACCTCTACCTTACAAATGTATACTCTCCTTACATTTACAGTTTGTGCACACTCTGATTTAAATGGATCAGCAATGAATTTTTTTCACTAAATTCAATCATTCAAGACAGCTGTGTGGTGCTGCAACATTGGTCTGAAAATTCCACATTAACTTTTTTGTAGCTAACCAGATAACATTCCTTTTGTAGTTAGATTTTAGTCATGGGCAATGAATCGAGTAAATGATCATAACTTCCATGACATGCTAAATGCAATATTTACCACACACATAGAAAATTCATCATGTATTACTGTATAATTTTGCATTAAAAAGTGAACAGTGAATGCCAGCTTTTAAATGTACAGCTAAGTAATGGAAAAAAAATCACAACTGCAAAATAATAAAAAAAATTCTCTAGGCATGAATGACACTTGTAACTTAACATAGCCAGAACTATGTCCTTTATAGAGCTCTGCAGTTAAAAAACCATCATGATAAATTGCCTACAAGATATATTTTAGATAGCATTTTATTTTAAACATGTCTTAATTTGGAAACATCTTCTGACGGGCACTTCAAATCCCAGACTGTTATTTTTACAACATCTACAAGATTCTGATATCAAACGTTACTTTGGTTCCTAATTTCATTAATGCAATTTGACCAGATGTAAACATTTCATAACCTTTATCAAAATCCACTTGCAATATGATCTAAATCATATATAGAATAAAATATAAAATGCACAGTGATACATTTCCCTTCCTTTGATGATTTTAGTCAGAAAGGGAGGGGCAAATACAAATTTAAAAACACCAATTTAAATATATGCTCAATTTGTTGCTGAAATTAGCTTAGGATTCAAAGTACATCTGATAGTGCTTACAGTGTACAACTCTACAAATCCCAGTGTGACAAATTATCACTGCAAGCTTGAGGAGTGTGTGACTGGTTAACATTGAATCATTCAAATCGGGAACGATTCTAAATCTGAAAAATACACTAGGGTAAATTTCTATTTGTACCACCTGGATAGGAAACATTTCCCTGGGTGAAATGCCAGATGGGAAATAGGAATAGCAGATTGCACACTCATAATGGGCTACAAATCTTCTCAAAACTCGCTAACACTCATAATAAATCCAATGGAAGGAAAGCAAAATAGCTTTGTAATCAGTGTGTGACCTCCCCCCTCCTAACTTTCCTTCCTTACTCTTCAGCCAGGCAATAATTCTTATCCAGGTGGTATCGATGCAAGTTTTCCCCATCTTATCAAAATTGAGTTTTTAAGTAGCCATCTACTTTAAAATGTTACGTAGAAGATGAATTAATGGTTCATTGGGCCAATTACATTTGGGAATGTTATTTAGATGACTGAAATAATCTTCAGCCATTACAACACAAAATATTTGGGTATTTCTCTAAACAGCCTCGAAATATAATGGTAATACAAAATTATAATCATACCTTAAGTTCTCTGAAGAATATGCTGCTGCGAGCCCACTCAACAATGGAGAATAGGGTCTGATCTGCCATCTTACACATAAGCCCAAAAGTGTTGAGCTTTTCATGTTTTCCCCTGCTGGCCTGTTCTTGCTGTAGGTAGGCTAGGATCTTGGCCTGCACCTGGGGTTCATCTGGTTCACACTTCAAGAGTTCCACTATAAGATGTGGGATACTAGATGGAGAGCTGGTTGGGTAGGTGTCCATGTAAGAGTAGCCCATTAGAGATTCTGGGGAGCTAGTATAGGGATCTGGATATTCTGACTTGATAGTACGGCTTGGATAAGGACTATAGGTCTGATAGCCTTGCAGACTGCCATGTGTCGGCATTGCCATGCTAATTGGAGATGTCACAAATGGGCTGCGGTCATAGTCTGTTGGTGGCAAGGCAGGATGGTTTAGAGGTAGGCCTTTGGAGGCTGAATGGATGTTTTGGATAGCAGAAGATATCGTCAGGTCTGTTGGCATTGTCTGCATCACCTGAGTCATGGCTTCTAGTTTAAGTCCATTTGCTCGTATCAGAGCTTTCTTCTGCTGTTTCAAAGCCCTGTCCCTCTTGTACATTGGCCCAAACTTGTTTCGTCCTCCACGCATGCGATCAGCTCTTACAGCTGTGGAATACACAGTGTATATAAAAAAATCAGTTCTTTAATTGGCGTACAAACAAGTACATATATACATACTCATTGCATAAAAATTCACACTGTTTTGAGGTGTTTCTGAAATATTTTTTGCCGAAAAAAAGAAAGTAACAGTTGGACACTCAGAGTCTCATTTGTTCAAGATAATTTGTAGTAGGTTATGGTTTGTGCAGCTCCAATATATGTAAAATGAATACATTTCATCATACATTATGTGCTGATTGTTGCTTCATTTTGAGATAGAGATCTCTGTTTTACAGAAAATCTGTCTGTAGGCTTTTGCTTCAAGCCCCTTTACAATCATCTGGCAGAAACAAGCCTTCAAATCAGCAGTCTTCTGTGTGACAGACTATACCTTAGATGTTTACATGTATTAAAAGATCACAATGCAGCTCTGCTTTGTATTGACCAAATAATCTTCACTGAGGAGAACAACTTCAATAATGGCAATGAGGGATATATACAAGGCAGCATGGACATGTGCACACAAATTAATGAAGAATAGTGTGTCAGTATGACTCAGTGCTGTAACAACCCTGGTAATGCCGGAGACCACTTCTTTAGAAAAGAATGTAATTTTCATCAGTACTTTTTTTGTACATCGTAAGTACTGCAGCATAAAACTAAGGAAAGAATTATCCTTAGGTTACATGCACTCAGTCGTTCTGTGAAAAACAACTCCACTTTATTATGATATAAAGAGCTTCTACAATGATTTCACTCTTCTGAATTTTGCTTAATCAGATATTACTCTTAAACTTTATAATTTGCATCTGGTTCAATATACCATGGTTCCAAAGTCTCGGTACCTGTCCTGATGTCAGTAATGGCATGGATAATATTTGACTTCTATTTTCAGTTTCTTTCACTGTTTGATGTCAGTTTTCCAGCTCCCTTTTCCATCCCTTCTGCTTGAATTGTGCTATTCATTAACTTCACATTAGTAAAGCACTATTATATTTCCCATGTGAAAAAAAACAAGCTCATTGATTGCCCTGATGTCACTATAATATCTTCTAATATCACAGGAATTTTAAAAAAATTAAAACAAATTCAGTTCAGCAGATGCCTTGGGATTCATTTTAATGGTCTCTGACACAGTAGTGTCTGTCACCACTGAGCACATCTAACGGCTACTGAAATACCCTCACTGAGTAGTTTCAGCAGTTGGCGACTAAAGGAAAAGAGGAACTCTCTGTCAGCCAAATGACATGTTGAGACTGCTGAGACTAATACTTGAACTAACAATTGGAGCATTTTATCTTTGAGATTCAGGCCATGTTAAAAATGTATTACAAACTTGTGTATCCATTATAACATTTTGACATTTTGAAGTTCAAACCTGCAAAATCGCTCACAGACTAGGAACTAATTGTGAATACTCTTGGGAAAACATTCCTGGCTTCATGAAATCTGTCAGGTATTGTAGTTATGTGCTTATAATAATGTATTAATTTACCAATATACCATCAAAATTGCTCAAAATTTTGCAGTGGTCAAGTCTAAATGATAAAGCTCACTATAATCATTCAGAGAGAGAGCCATTTTTCATTCAAAGTTAATCCTGGTCTGATTTATCTCTGTATTACTGAGTGCCACTAAAAATGCTGTTATTCCACTGTAAAATATATACTATTTTGGATGGCAGCACACATGATGCAGAAATGCTGATTCAGAGCTATTTCTGTGGTTGTCATGAAATCCAGAATATGTATTCATGCAATGAGATCTGTCAGAATGGTGGTAAAATATGATGCCCACACAATTCAGATTGCATGACATTCTGAAAAACATAATCCTCACAGAAAAAAAATCCCAAGGTTTATTATTCCTTTTGTTTAGATCTATTGATTTTGAAATTATTTGTTCATGGAATGTGGGCATCACTGGCTGAGACAGAATTTATTGCCCATCTCTAGATCTGACTCACTTGCTGGGGCCATTTCAGACAGCAATTAAGAGCCAATCTTGCAGTGGGTCTGGAGTCTCATGTGGGCCAGAGTGACATGTGGGTAAGAGTGACAGATTTTGGATATTAGTGAACCTAATAGGTTTTAAAATTGACAGTGTTTACGTGGCCACCACCAGCTTTTAATTGAATTCCAATTCTACTGCCATGAATGGATTTGAACCCTCTCCTCAGAGCATGAGTTTCAGGTTCTGGATTACTTGCCCAATGTGTTACCGCTATACCACATATATACATGCGAGCAGCAAATGACTGTAACTACTTTTGATCACAAAAGTCTCAGCTGACATTCCACTGCAGTACACTGAGAGTATGTCATACTGCCAGAGGTATCATCTTTCAGATAAGTCATTAAGCTGAGGCTTTATCGTCTCTTTTGAGTAGATAGTATATGTGCATGAATTACTATTACGATTACTATAGAGTGCTATTTCGAAAATAAGTTGAATTATCATCAGCATCCAGTTTATTCCTCAATAAATAATATAAAAAGAGAGATTTTCAGCTTATTATTATATTTTTGTTGATGACAGCTTCCTATGCATCAATTGGCTGCAGCACTTTCTACATTACCGTACAATACAAAAGTACTTTTAATTAGCTGTAAAATGTTTTGTGACACGATAGGCACTATAAAAATCTAAGTCTTTCATGTGACTAATTATTTGATCTGAACAGCCAAACTATACAATAAATTGGAATAAAGATCACAGGTAATTTCCTGACAAGGCTGAGATACAATTGACCATTATAAAGAGCGATAAAGCGGAACAGCAAACGACTTCTCAAATTCCTGACTCCTAAATACTTCGGAGTTCAATGCAATCTGCTGACGAGACGGGGGTTGCTGTCTAATAGTGTGTAGTTTATGAAGCGAATGCAAGATGGCTGAGTTTTACGTGAATATTGTTTCATGAGCGAGGCAGAGTTATTATTTGTAGCGGAGTGATGTACAAAATTGTATAGGAATGAGGAGTAGTAAAGTGAACATATAGGAAATTAGTATATCTGCCTTTGTGCTAGAGGGTCCAGAGTTCAAACCCCTCTCTAGGACTTGATTTGTCTCGGGGGGGGGGGGGGGGGGGGGGGTTGCTCACGATGCAGCTAATCGTGCTTCCAATGCTTCACGCTGTCTTCCAAGGAAAAGTGTGGGAAGACGTGACGGGGGACAATGATCAAATTAAAATATTTACAGAGATAAACTAATGTACACTAAAGTGAAAAATCACCCAACACCAGGTTAGAGTTTATTTGGAAGCACTAGCTTTCGGAGCGCTGCTCCTTCATCAGGCGGACAACCGCCGCTTCCAAATAAACTCTAACCTGGTGTTGTGTGATTTTTAACTTAGTCCAACCCAGTCCAACACCGGCACCTCCAAGTCACAGGTTTAAAAAGATCTTTCAGCCTATTGTGTGGAATGAAAACATAAATGCATGTGTGAAAATGTCTGTCGATATTTTTAGCAACATTAGAAAGAGCCGCATTATGGCCTCGCGAGTGTTACTGGAGAACGAAAATATACCCGAGCAGATCGTGCGACATTATGTCATATAAGAATCGATGGAATTGCGCTGGATGGTGCGATAACTATTGTTCCACTTAGGAAGGGGTTGGTATGGAGCACGTTCCCCTGACCTGGAGGAATTTCCCCTCCTCTGCCAAGACAGGGAGGTGTGGGGGCACAAAGTGACCTCAGTTTGGTAAAGCGTTCGGATATCGCATGGATTTGGAGGGAAATGGCGTGGGATGCTTTTGAGTGGGAATCCTGATACTTGCTTTCAGAATGCACTTAAAAGATTACCTTCCCTATTCCTGTCAACCAATCAATGTCTGGTTCTCATGGGCAGGCTGCAGGTTAGAAATCAAATTTTAGGAATTCTAGGCTCTAATTTTAAAAGGTTACTGGGTAATAAAAACGATTCTCTCTGTCCTTGCAACTTCTAATTCTCAAAAGATTCTTAAAGTGGTGATAAATCTTTCCAGACTTTACCAACAGCAATACTTAGTACCCGATTTACCGTTTGCAGAGAAAACAACAGAACCCCTCTCGGTGAGCCTCAACCCCTGTGTGTGGGACGGATCAGCCAGGAGGGAGGACACCTCCCTTCACCCCCGCTTTATCTGCTCCCAGGCCATGGCGACTACGATAGAGCTAGCCTCGGCATCCCCGAGTCAGGGAGTGGGAAAGCTTAGCGGGGCAAAGCGAACCAAGTTTCCCTACTCTCTGAGCACCACCCCCTTCCCCATTTCCCGCCACCCACAGCCCTGCAGCCAGATGCCTGCTGCATAACAGGGAGAGCCAGATGATGTACGGATTTTTTTTAAAAAAAGGATCTTGCCTCTATAGTCACCTGCCGCGAAAGCGCAGAGATGAATAATAAAGAATTCTCCAACCAGCAGAAGCTGACTGTTAACCAGTAAGCCCCAGAAAACACAAGAGATGAAAAGTTGGTGGCAAAATAAAGACAGCGAAATGAAAGTAGTGAAAAGCCCACGCAGCCGCTAGTGACTTCACTGGGGTATTGGGGGCAGGACGAATCAGAAAGGGAAAATGCGCCGGTACATGACAGGGATTTCATTGCTGAAGGACTCCGTTGTATTTGCAGAGACGAGCACCGTTCGACTTATTCGTTCAGTGATTGTTCCCCGAATCTATCGTCGGCGCTGCCGGAGAATGTGCACACTGCACGGGTGCAGTCTCGACCTCCAGAAACCAACCACACAACTGGTTCCAGTTGGGCGGTAAAGTTGAACGCCACATCCTCTGCCCAGGAGCCAACAGCGCAGGGGACAGACCGTGGCGTTCACGGGCAGCACGCAAATACACCGCTTTCCCAAGGACTGGGGACTCGGGGAGACTGCAGAACGCTTCTGAGAACGATCGCACCGTTATCCTAATTTACAGAAATGTCCTCAACTACCGAGATTCACACAATGATAGGTTAAAAAAAGGAGGGGGGGGGGGGGGCTAAACTGAAGAACGTCCGCGTGTTTTTATTGACACCGTATGGGTCAGGAATCTGGCCGTGTTCAGAACATTGTACAGTCAACTTTCAAATCTAGTTCAATTTGTTTTTATTTTTATTTATTTAATTTCAAAATCGGTTGCTTAGATTGTGACTTAGATTTAAATGCCCTGAGCTGAGTGAAAATCCAAACACCTCTCAATGGAGTGGGAGGGGGGGGTTGGGGGGCTTAAACTGTGCCAATTTCCAATTCTGGGACAAGGGGGAAATGAGAGAAACCGCCTGTAATTCAGACAAACTGGCGCCACATTCTAGAATGACCATCAGAATTTCATCTGTGAAGCCTGTGTAAAATATAATGGAAACCTCGGTTAGTTTCGGCCTATCAGCACCACTGTATATTTGTTGCTAATAGTCGGCCGAGTGGTATCACATTCAAGTCGTGTGCCTGTCGGATGTTACTGGAGCTGTGTGCTTGGCAACCCCTTACTCTGTGGTCAGGACAGTCACCCGCTATCTCTGGGACGCGTTCAAATCCTCTCCCAGTTTGGGAAAGAGCCGGAGGCAGGCGGGAGCGGACACACTTCGGCTGCGTCGGAAATGTTGCCGCTTACCTTCCAACTTCATGCCGACGTTTAGGCATTTCTGAAAACGGCAGTAGGGGCACCTTTTCCTCTGCATTTTGTCGATAGGACAGCTCTGGTTTTCTATACACGTGTACCTTTTATTATTCTGAACTGTGCGTTTGAAGAAACCCTGGGAAGAGAGAAACGGAGCGGGCCAGAGGATAATTTGCTTGGGAGACAAATTTCTCACTAATCCCGGCTTTTCGTCATGTCGGTTTTGCTAAACGACCCCCTCTTCCCCCCTCCCCCCCCTCGGAAAGGAACGTTTATCCCCACTACTGTCAGTGAAATAAACTAACGCAAGAATAGAACAGCCCCTTGGATCTGAAGGGTTGCTGTCCAAAACTCACAGGAGGGTTTAAGGGTGAGGGTCACAGGGGAGAGGTAGTGGGGGTTTAAGGGTGAGGGTCACAGGGAGAGTAGTGAGGGTTTGAGGGTGAGGGTCACAGGGGAGAGTAGTGAGGGTTTAAGGGTGAGGGTCACAGGGGAGAGTAGTGAGGGTTTAAGGGTGAGTGTCACAGGGGAGAGTAGTGAGGGTTTAAGGGTGAGGGTCACAGGGGAGAGTAGTGAGGGTTTAAGGGTGAGGGTCACAGGGGAGAGTAGTGAGGGTTTGAGGGTGAGGGTCACAGGGGAGAGTAGTGAGGGTTTGAGGGTGAGGGTCACAGGGGAGAGTAGTGAGGGTTTAAGGGTGAGGGTCACAGGGGGAGAGATAGTGAGGGTTTAAGGGTGAGGGTCACAGGGGGAGAGATAGTGAGGGTTTGAGGGTGAGGGTCACAGGGGAGAGATAGTGAGGGTTTGAGGGTGAGGGTCACAGGGGAGAGGTAGTGAGGGTTTAAGGGTGAGGGTCACAGGGGGAGAGATAGTGAGGGTTTGAGGGTGAGGGTCACAGGGGAGAGATAGTGAGGGTTTGAGGGTGAGGGTCACAGGGGAGAGGTAGTGAGGGTTTAAGGGTGAGGGTCACAGGGGGAGAGATAGTGAGGGTTTAAGGGTGAGGGTCACAGGGGAGAGATAGTGAGGGTTTAAGGGTGAGGGTCACAGGGAGAGGTATGAGGGTTTAAGGGTGAGGGTCACAGGGGAGAGGTAGTGGGGGTTTGAGGGTGAGGGTCACAGGGGAGAGTAGTGAGGGTTTAAGGGTGAGGGTCACAGGGGGAGAGATAGTGAGGGTTTGAGGGTGAGGGTCACAGGGGGAGAGATAGTGAGGGTTTGAGGGTGAGGGTCACAGGGGAGAGGTAGTGAGGGTTTGAGGGTGAGGGTCACAGGGGGAGAGATAGTGAGGATTTGAGGGTGAGGGTCGTGGGGAGAGGTTGTGAGGGTTTGAGAGTGAGGGTCGTGGGGAGAGGTTGTGAGGGTTTGAGGGTGAGGGTCGTGGGGAGAAGTTGTGAGGGTTTGAGGGTGAGGGTCACAGGGGAGAGTAGTGAGGGTTTAAGGGTGAGGGTCACAGGGAGAGGTAGTGAGGGTTTGAGGGTGAGGGTCATGGGAGAGGTAGTGGGGGTTTGAGGTGAGGGTCACGAGGGAGGTAGTGAGGATTTGAGGGTGAGGGTCACAGGGGGAGAGGTAGTGGGGGTTTGAGGGTGAGTTATGCTGGTAATGTTAGCAATTGCAGTGCACAACGACAGGAAAAACACTTACAACCTCCGCCAAATCACCTCCCCCCCCCCCCCCCCCCCACACACACACACCCTCCAAATTCCGCTCAGTGCTAACATCTCTTCAGCTCTCTCATCTTCAGCGGAATGCCGTGTATAGACAGGGCTTCCTTGCTGCTGATTAGAAAGGGCCAGATTTGAAGAGGGGGTGGATGGAGCTGGAGGTAAGTCTGAACCGGGTGAACCCGTGCACATTTCTCCCCCGTCCCCCAGAATCTTCGCCGTTTGCAAACAAAAAAAAAGCGCGGCTAATTTTGTTCGAAGGTTGCTGGATTGGATTGTAAAGTATCTGAAACTGAAGCTGGTTTTGCAAAGGCAGGGAGAGGGGCGACTGGGTCTCGCCGAAAGCGGGGCTGGGCAGCTTTCCTGCAGAGGAGCGGGCGACCGGGCACTTACCTTACAGCTCTCACAGGTTAGCAGGCCATAGTGATAACCCGAGACTTTGTCACCGCAAACAGGGCAGAGCTCATCCAGATCCTCATCGTAGGCATACTCCATCGTTGTAAACTGGCTGGCTGCGTGGACACACACAGGGAGAGAGAAAAAAGACACGCAACTTCTTCAGAAAGCGCTTTGTGAATATTTACACACACACACACACACACTCTCACAAACACACACACACACTCACAAACACACACACACTCACAAACACACACATACACACACACACACACAAACACACACTCTCAAACACACACACACTCAAACACACACACAAACACACTCACACACACTCACAAACACTGTCTCTCTCACACATACACACCCAGGTCTATTGAAATGCTACCGGGCCCGGTGGAAATCAGCTCCGGGATAAAGACAACATCGATCGAGAGTCAGGTTCGGCGAAGGGAGGGTAGGGGAATTGTACATAGGTCTCACCCCCTTCCCTTCTCTGACACTCCGGAGCAGCTAACGCCACCCGAATACAGGGAGGAAGCGGTGTCATAACTATTATAAAAAGGGAAGGTTGGGGTGGGGGTGGGGGTGGGGGAATTAATGCCCACCACATAACAAGAGCTGGAACCTTAACATTTTGGTTACAGCAAGCAACCGACACACACTCACACACACACAGAAACACACATACACACACATACACTCACATACACTCTCACACACACATACACACACAAACACACTCACAAACACACACACATACACACACAAACACACTCACAAACACACACATACACTCACACACACATACACTCACATACACACACTCACACCTACACTCACAAACACACACACATACACTCACACACACACTCACATGCACTCTCACACACACACTCACATACACACACGCTCACATACACTCTCACACACACACTCACAAACACATACACACATACACTCTCTCACACACACATACACTCACTCACACACACTCACAAACACACATACACACACTCACACATACACAAACACACACACATACACTCTCTCTCTCACACACACACTCACAAACACATACACACACACTTACAAAACAAACATGCAGGTAGTGGTTACGCACCTTGTGGAACTGACGATTTAAAATCTGCTGGGTCGGTTTGTCTTGTTCACTCCCAAAGCTCATCAATGTCAGGTCGCTGCCCAGAAACTCACATTCCGACAAGCTGTGTGGTTCTCAGGCTGATTTAGGTGCTCGGCGTCAGCGAATAGGCGACTGCAATGAAATGTAAAAAAAAACTTATTGAAAGAAAACTTTATGGGATCCAGATCATTTCAGAATTCAGATAGCTGCTCAATCAGTCAGGTGTTTTGCTTTAGTTGGGTTTTGTCGGGTAGAGTCCACTGGGCCAGTGTACAAGCTGGGGAGGGGGAGTCGGATTAGGTACAAAATGAGAATTATATTTTACCTTCGGTGCTTCCAGTGTGCCCAGAAGTGTGTGTGAATGGGGAGGGAGGTGAGGTGAGGTCACACACATTACCAGGCACAATCCCACCCTGAGCGGACACTGCACTTGGCAATACTGACCGGTTACCGTTCAAAGCATTCCCCACACTTGCTCTCTCACACACTGTTTTACTGCTTCGTGACAGTTTGATGCGGGATATACATTCTCGATAATTCTTACATCGGAGTCCCACTTTGCAACATCCCACCAATTGCTCAGTGTTGAGAAGTCACCCGAGGGCTGTGTACGGAGTGTTTGAAACGTCAAGCGGCGAGCTGGGATTTATTTTGCGCCATGTCACTCGGTCGGAGAACAATGTGATCATCCTGTACTAACTGTCCCACTGATTTGCAACTGATCGCTGATTATAGCGAACGATATATTGTTTTTGTTTAAAACTATAACTTCATTTTCAACTCTTCTCTTTGGACTTGCCAGAACTTCCCTATTCGAATTAACTCACCTTCAGAACGCACCGCGAACTAACCTACACTCACACAGGCAGCGGTCCGGTTTTCTTTTACAAAAAGCCAGAAGTTGGGGGTTGTCCGCAGCACATGACTGAGAAATATGTCAAAGAGAAACTGGGAGAAAATCCCGAGCCCATTCTCTCGGCCTACTCGCAGTGCAGTGGGTCATTTAGAATTTAGTCAGGTCGGGGCACGGAAATCATTTGCAAGTGCAGCTCGTTGGATTTGAATTGAAAGCCCCCACCACCCAAAAAAAACTATTTTTTTTTCGTTTGCTGACATGAAATGCGCAAAGTTGCTATTTTCAGCTGTCAGCTGTAGCGAGTGAGGAAAGCCAATGTTCAGATCAGGACATGAAATAGGTGCACTTGCCCCCCTCCCCCCCGCCCAGAAAATTGCCCGGGTTTTATCGGTACACATTTTGTTTTTCTTTACAAAACATATCGAAAGCCTGGTTGAAGATTTCTGTCCTCCGCAAACCAACTGAACAGAACGAGTTGCTTCGATCGGAAACGGATTATCGGCAGACAGGAAAAATAATCCCGCGTTTGTCCAACTTCGCTCCAACTATCCCTTTCAAGCGCCTGATTTAAAATGTTTGCAAATCTACGAGCACGTCCACACAGGCGGGCTGTCCGGGTTGTGAGCTGGTGCAATGTTCACACCACTGCAAGGATTTCGATGCTTTCTGTAATTACTGATATATTCGATTCTGAACGGCCTAATCCCTTTCTCCGGCTGAGGGCTGTGTTGACGGTTTAAGAGTTCACATCCCTCAGAATAAATATGTCTATTATTTGCCCCCCCCCCCCCGGAGTGGGGAAATGGCAACTTTGAACTTTGCTTCCCGGGCAGCAAGACTTCGGAAATTAAATCGGAGCTTGGTAAATCTGAAGCAAGCGGCGTACTGACTTTGAAAGGACGCTGCCTCATAGCTGAGCGGTGTTCAGTGACAATATGGGAACGTAGCATTAATCTAACAAGGCAGATCTATCTTGGGTGGGTGGGGGTGGGGGTGAAGCGCAAATCCACGTTAGCGAACAAAACCTCCCCCCCCCCCCACACACACACACATCCACCCTTTTTGACCCACCGACTGCCAACTGTGTATGGATCTCAAATTCAAATTACGGGACTCTGGGTTGAGAGATTGAGCGCAGTGACAAACTAACACACACCCACCCTCCCTCTCTCCGCTGGAGCCTGAGCTATTTCCAGGCGCCTGTGAGCCTCCATTTCTGAAGCGTGTTATTTATAAGCTGATTGTCATCTCCTGGTCGGGGTAAGACGCACACCCGCAACGTGTTTTGCCGCCGGACAGGTGCTCGGGGAGCAGAAGGGCGGAGGGCAGTAGCAGAGAGGGTAGCTCGTCCACCTGGCCTCTGCCGGGTTTGTACTGAAATTGTTTCGGCTGGAACAGGACGGTTGAAATATCTTGTAGCCTGAAGGAAATCACCATGGGCAATGCGTGAAAGGGAAACGTTAGTTTCGAACAAAGGGGACAAGTAAGGATTTCCTCGATGAGATTCCCAATATTCTGTTGCCGTTCGGGCTAGTCGGACTGGAAAACACGTCAGCGGCAACAGGAATCCGGTTCTGTAAGGGTGCTGATACAATGCAGTGACATACAGGGTTATATCCACCAAGCCCTTGTGTTGTCCCCTGCTATAGTTCCCTTGGATAACTGAACGTTGGCTAAAGCGCTGCGCTCACCCAGAGAGACCCAGTTCGCTCCCCACTGCAAATCCTTCCAAGTGTCCCATGCAAATCCAACTTATCAAGCGGCAAGGTACGGAACAAGAGAGCGACAACTCTCCCGGTGTCAAGCTGACATGGAATTCTCAATGCGCTGGTCACAGCCCAGGCTCCAGCGGCTCTCTCCTCGGATCGACTCCGCGCTCGGGTTGGGGTCGTGGGGTTGCGGGCTGGGGGTGGTGGGCCCTTCAATCCGCAGAAAGATGCATCTGTCAAACGCCAACACTCAGTCCGCTCCGCTCACTTGCAGAGGTGATGCTTTTCAGAAAGCGACCTAACTCAGAGACAGGAGTTCCCTCCGCTTTTTAGCGTGTGTATGAAATAGACTCGCATACACCGCCAACCCCCTGTCTGTCAGAACCCCCCTCCCTCTCCCCCGACCTGGGCTGTGAAACCAGCCCGGGGTAGGGGGGTACTGACTGGAGGACAGATCACCCCTACACTCCTGGGGTGGGGGGACAACGAGACAGCGATTGCCTGTACAGTTTGTGTGGAGGTGGATAGTTTAGTGAAGGGGGGGGGGGTCTCCAGTTGGCTCCTGGGGTTCAGGAGAGGGGAAGGTCAGCTCCCCATCTTCAGCTCTGCAGGGGATTCTCAACTACCCTGCCATCTCCCACCAGCCTCCCCCTCCACACCCCTAACCCAACATTTCCCGATCTGAGAAACGTGCAGACTCACGGGGGGGGGGCATGGGCATCCGCTCTCCTCTGGTTTCTGAATAGACTTGGAGCGAAATTTCAACATCTCCACATCCTGTCCGAGCAGCCCCCAGCCCACCCCGCCATAAGGTGAGGTGCAGGGGCTAATGCAATCCCCAGCTTAAATCTCCATGCACACCCCCCCCCCCCCACCACCCACATCCGCGAACCCGGTTGAACGGTTTGTTTTTTGTTGTAAACCGACCAACTGACCAGGTTTGGTGAGTACAAAAAGCAGCTCTTACCGTGCACTGTCTCCGCCATCCGATCCCCATGCGAGTGAGCAATACCAACGGACTGTGCCCCGGCTTTGGGCAACATGACACTACTCCCCCCTCCCCCGGGCGGTAGGGACAGGGGGGCGAATCTCCGTGCGGTATCTGAAGACCTGAACGGACACACACAGACAGGGCGATGGAAACCAGAGACTGGCTTGATTTACAGCTCAGATTGAATACAACTAGGGTGAGCTCTGTGAGTGTGTGTGTGTTTGTTTGTCAGCGTGTACTGTTGGGGCTCATAGCATGCTCCCCACCCCCGGACCAGACTGGCACCGACTCATTCTAGCCTCCGGCTCAGAGTGTATGCAGAAAGGCTGGCCTGAAGTTACAAATCCTGCACTTCCTCTTCACCCGCGCTTTCCCAGCGACCTGCGGCGCGCAGTCCAATAGGCTCCTTCAGGTCGTCCCAGCGTCAGCCTCAGCCAGCCAATAAAGAGGGGCGGTCTGGGCCCAGGAACAGCTCCTATCCCCGCCCCCCAACTCATCCACCACCAGGACAATCTCGACATTCCTCCCAGGAACCGGGAGAGAGCGAAGCAACTCACAATCCTAGCCTTGCCGGCTCTCCCTATACTTTGCACACTCTCAGTGCAACCCAGTGTCACATCCCCTTCTGTGTAGGACTTAGGTAACATTGATACTTCTGTCATTTTTCGATGCGCTGCATTTGCCAACTTGAAATGTTAACCAACTCCATGCGCCAGCAATGTGCAGCCCTAAAGGAGAGTTGGCATTTAAGTGGGACACCAATGGCTGGACAATTCAGATCGGCTCGGAAAGGTTAAACTTGTATCACCGTGCACAGTGTGATCCCACAGCCTGGTGGGACAGTAGTGTGACCTTACTTCCAGTGGAGCATAAGAAACTTGAGGCAGTGGGTGTACAGAGGAAAGGGAATCATGTTGTACAGTGGACTCAATAAGTATAATTTTGAGCTAAAAAGTAATTGCATCCGCTACTTCTAAAGAATTTATACCACCACAACCGAGTCTCATCTACCAGCCTTTCGATTTTTGTAACGACCTGTTCACAATTTATTACATAGGTGCGAAACCGAGCTAGTTGCGAATACACAACATTGAATCGTATCATGTTTACACACTGAATGCTTGCTTCAGGCCCGATACGTTTGTTTTTTTTTACAGAATCATTAACAGCCTAAGTTGAATATAAAGGTAAACAAACTTTCAGCAGCATGCCAATCACAAACTAGTGAGAAATGTCACAATCTTTTGCCAAGCGTGCCTGGCCATTTTGGGAAACCAGCGCGTTTATTTTGTCCATCTGTAATTCGATTCCGTATCCGTGCGATTCAAATAACAACGGCCTCCCCCAGCCTGGATTTTCAGAGGGTGAACAGGTCATTTGCGGCTCCATTGAGGTAGTTCGGTGTCGGTCGTTTCGGCTCTATGTAATTCTGTTAAAACTAACCTTAGGTTACCCGCAGGTTTTCACCAGCCACCTTATTCATGATTTATTGAAATATTAATCCTTCATTTTATCGAGTGCGATTGAGCATTTTGGTTTAGGAAACGAAGCCTTTTTGTATTAACCGCTTGGTTTTGCAGGTTAGGCGAATGGGCCATGCTAAATTGCCCGTAGAGTTAGGTGAGGTGGTAAATGTAGGGGAATGGGTCTGGGTGGGTTGCTCTTCGGAGGGTTGGTGTGGACTCGTTGGACCGAAGGGGTCTATTTCCAAACTGTAAGTAATCTAATCTAATCTAATCTAAATTGTGATTAGGAGGCGACCCCCCCCCCCCCCCCGCACAATGTATTCGATGCTGCGTATTTTAATAAGTTATTTCCTTAAATGCTTGACTCGAGGATGAAGACAGCATGCTAAACAGACACTTCCTGGCTCAGTTAACTCAACAGCAGCGACCTCTCTTATCGGAGTTGGAGTGGTGGGATAAGAGGTGCAGTGGACAGTAGCACCGCTGGTCAAGAACACTGAGGGCCAAGCACGAAGCTCCCCCAACCCAACAAAAAGCACCCGATGCAAAGTTCTGGGACATTGCAGAATCAAAGTGTAATTTTAATCTGTTTTGACAGGAGGACCTGCTTCGAAATTTCAACAAACCCACACCCAACAGTCTCTCACATCTGCTGTCTGCTAACTCCGCCGCACATGCAACACTAGCCGCAGCGAAGTGGCCCATTTTAAACTCACGTTGTCCCTTTGAAAAAGCGACGGTCATTAATACCGCCCGGCTATTCTTTCTCCGGCCTCTGACAGCTCACATACTTCGAAAGGTCTCTCTCCGTTTGCGGCCAATACATTACATCAAACTCTCCGGAATCTCCGGAACAGATCCAGCAGAGCCAGGAATAAAACGCGGCGCAAAAGTTGAATTATTGTGACCTACTCGCCTCTCTCCTGGGCTGAGGCAGTTCGTGTTTTTATTTCACTTATCAGTCCTTTTTGTTTCTCTCGATAAATATATCTGAGTAATGGAAATGCAGGAGCTGAACGGCGAGGATAACAGCTATTGAGGGAATCCCAGTCCTCATTTCATCAGGATGCATTTAAACAGATTGCGGGGCAAGTTTGTGTAAATTACTGCACTGGGAAACCATCTAACTTCAGGGATGTCATCTGTCATTCGTCTATCTATCTGTTAACGATATATTCTTCTAACAGCCTGTCAATCTAACCAACTGTGCACCCATTAATAAAGCAAGAACACATCCCACCAAGATAGTTGCATGATCTAGTTATTAATCCTGTTCCCCGGCTGTGTTCGATCAGTATTTTATTAGTGCGGTGTTATTCGTGAGCAGGGCCACACGTGCTAAAACAGATAGCTCTCTCTATTTTTAATTCCTGGCTGCTGAATGTTCTTTCTCTGGCGTAAATGCACCGATTCGGTAAATTTACGATTGCTTCCGAAAGGTGAACAAATCGAAACAATGCCAATCCTGTCCTGAGCACCTTGTGGCAATCCGCCCTGGCATCGTTGCCCCAAAATGTGGGCATGAAGTACCTTTTCCTCCTGTGCAAAAGCTTCCTGCACATCTTCCAGTGAGGGGACGGGGCTGTGAAGTGCTTCAGCGCGAACAAACCAAACTGGCCACTGAACACCTTGAGGAAGACCCGGCCCGGTGCTGGGATGTACATTATCAATTCCCTTTAGGCTCCTGAACCCGCCAGAAATCAGACCATGTGCCCTGATATAATCTCTTTCGCCCGTTATCAGGACTTACCGTGGATTTCATGTTATCGGGGGCACTGGCATCCCACATTGTTTTTCCTCTAGGGTTACCTTCAACGAATATTTCAAAGCACCCGGAGTTAACATGGGGGCGATAAAGCCAAAACCGTTCAGCTTCCAGTGCCCAGCTTGGAAATGACATCGGAGGGCAGTGGCAGCCTCCCTGGCACTACGCAGGAGATGCCCACATCCGGAGCCAGGTGGTAAATCCTTAGAGAGTGGGGAGCGCTGGCATCGGCACATCTGGGCGGACAAGGTGGTTTGAACCCTCCCCCAGGGGGATGTTGACCATGCCCGCAGGGGCTGGCACCTCCCTTTGGCCCTTATGTGGTGACACCCTGAGCCCAGTCAAAGAGTGGCTTTGCCAGCGCGGGGTGTGCCCCTGCTCCAGGACACGCGACATCCAGGCAAAGCTTTCTCACGGTTCACCTCCCCCTGAAAAAACAGAAGCTAACCCCCAGGAACCCGAG
This sequence comes from Chiloscyllium punctatum, assembly GCF_047496795.1. NCBI lineage: Eukaryota > Metazoa > Chordata > Chondrichthyes > Orectolobiformes > Hemiscylliidae > Chiloscyllium > Chiloscyllium punctatum. The sequence continues at coordinate 64,031,270 of NC_092745.1, forward strand.
GGGTTGGGGGAGGGGGGTGGGGGGGTGAGGAGGCTGGGGCAGAACTCGGCCAAATCTCTGAACAGGCCCCAGGGGCTCGGCTTAGGGGCGGGGAATGCTGCGGCTCCCCACGGGCCTCCTTCGGGAGTCCCTATCCACCGGCAGGACATTACTGACGGGCTGTCTGAGTTTGTGACCCCAACCATCTCTCAGTTCCCCCAGCACAGACTGGTGTCTGTGTGTGTGTCTCTGTGTGTGTATGTCTTTCTCTGTGTGTGCCTCTGTGTGTGTGGGCGTGTCTCTGTGTGTGTGTATCTGTGCGTGGTGTGTCTCTGTGTGTGGGGGAGTGTCTCTGTGTGTGTCTGTGTATGTGGATGTGTGTGTATCTCTGTGTTTGGGTGTGTCTGTGTGTGTTTGTGTGTCGGTGTGTCTCTGTGTGTGTGTGTGTGTGTCTCTGTGTGTGGATGTGTGTGTGGGTGTGTCTCCGTGTGGGTGGGTGTGTCTGTGTGTGGATATGTGTGTGTCTATCTGTATGTGTGTCTGTGTGTAGGTGGGTGTGTCTCTGTGTGTGTGGGTGTGTGTCTCTGTGTGTGTGTGTGTGTGTCTCTGTGTGTGGATGTGTGTGTGGGTGTGTCTCCGTGTGGGTGGGTGTGTCTGTGTGTGGATATGTGTGTGTCTATCTGTATGTGTGTCTGTGTGTAGGTGGGTGTGTCTCTGTGTGTGTGGGTGTGTGTGTCTCTGTGTGTGTGGTGTGTCTGTGTGTGTGAGAGAGACAGAGCTTCCAGCCAACCCTCAACATACTGGAGTTCCCCCTGTCAGTCTGAACAGATGTGGTGCAACTTACTGGGAGACCTGGGCGCTGTGATGCCGGAGGAACGGCCACTGGCACACGATTGACTGGCAGTCTGACCCTCTGGAATGGCCAACCTCAAGCAGGAAGCCAGCACAGGCGCCGTCTTTGGAAGAAGAAGGCGCAGGGGCTCAGACCTTGCCCGAGCCTGGAATTGATATCTCATTCCAGACGTGGGGAGGCTGCGATGCGTGTGGCTGGCCGGACCGTGCTCTGCTTTCTCAGTAAGAGGCAATGACCCGGGGGGCACGCCATCAGCCGCTGGCCTTTAGTTAGAAAAGGTGGGAAATTGGCGACCCGCTCCAGCCCCAGCCCCAGACCCAGCCCCAGCCCCCTGCCCCCAGCTCCAGCCCCCAGCCCCAGCCCCATGATGGTGCACAGGTCGATAAGCAGGACCTGCCTGAGACTGACAAGCTAACTAGATAAACAACGCTGTTCAGATAATGGCAGGCCAATGATTAATTCACCAGCAGAGCAGGAGTGAGCGCCTCTGGCTCAGCACGTGGCTTGTTCCCGCTGCTCACCGAGAGTCGCCATTACATTGGGCAAGTACCTGACCAACTTTGGTCCGGCATCTGTAAACCGTACCTTTTGTGATTCAACCTCTTGGTGTCATTAGCAGTTCACTTCCTTTTCTAGACTTGAATCGGGTGACATGTTTCTTTGCAGATTGGTGCTAGCCACTTTCAGACACACTTGTTCAGTTACAGAAACATTAATGGACATCTTGGGTATAGTAAATATTCACTGACTGTAGCTGTGTGTGTGTGTGTGTGTGATAAGCTAATCAGACAAGCCTACTTCGCACAAACGGATGCAATGTCACATCTCGCAGCCTCATGGCAAGATGAAGCCACAGGAAGATGTTCATGTTTTGCAGACTCTCTTAAGTATTAACGCAGCAGTTCCAAACATGTATGATGGCAGCGATGAAGGGAGCATGTAGAAATGTCTCTGCTATTACCAGAAACATACAAACAAGTCACAGGTCCCAGTCAACAAAAGCATGGCTGAATTGGTTTTTAGATTAGATTACTTACAGTGTGGAAACAGGCCCTTCAGCCCAACAAGTCCACACCAACCCGCCGAAGCACAACCCACCCATACCCCTACATCTACCCTTTACCTAACACTATGGGCAATTTAACATGGCCAATTCACCTGACCTGCACATCTTTGGACTGTGGGAGGAAACCGGAGCACCCGGAGGAAACCCACGCAGACACGGGGAGAATGTGCAAACTCCACACAGTCAGTCACCTGAGGCGGGAATTGAACCCGGGTCTCTGGCGCTGTGAGGCAGCAGTGCTAACCACTGTGCCACCGTGTCGCCCATGAAATAGTAGAACATCTCAGCTGCTTGTGAAATGTGAGCTATACACAGAAGTACCATACCCAGCCACTAATTCCAAATTCTTCCTTTCTAGATTGTGGAAATTGGTGAGAACTGACCCATTTAGATTACTTACAGTGTGGAAACAAGTCCACACCGCCCCGCCGAAGCGCAACCCACCCATACCCCTACATCTACCCCTTACCTAACACTACGGGCAATTTAACATGGCCAATTCACCTGGCCTGCACATCTTTGGAGTGTGGGAGGAAACCGGAGCTGTGGCGCTGTGAGGCAGCAGTGCTAACCACTGTGCCACCGTGCTGCCCATTCATGCCACCGTGCCGCCCATTCATGCCACCGTGCCGCCCATGGTGTGGAACATTTACCAGGTATGGAACTCCGCTGAAAAGCCAAGCAGTGAACAGGTCACGACAATGTTGGTATGCAATAATTACTTGTATAGATGATATACTAAGAAGTAACATCATTGAGCACACCAAATATAATAACCATACCCAGCAGCAAGGGACAAATATTAAGACTTTTGTCAATTATCTGTACAGAGATGCAGAGAACTGTGAGTTTGGCAGTTTAAAGAGATGAACTAACCAGGGACAAAATTGTTTTTGAAGTCTTGGATGAAGTGTGCAGTTGAGCGATGATTGAACATTAACAAAGACAATTCAACAAAGCAGTAACCTGAGTTCAGAAAGCAAAATTGGCTGAACATTTGGGGTGACAGGGAAAACTATTTCCCAATAAAAACTGGCACATTGACTTACATTATGTTTAAAAACAAAGGAATTATTATATGCAAACAAGGAGGCGTGGCGATTGTCCATTAACTGCCCCAGCTAACTTAAAGTGGCTGGAAAAAAGGCATCAGTGTGAAAATTGCTTTGCCTAAGGGTCTGAATACCAGTTTTGCAAAAGGGTCACTTCCAAATGGTATATTGCAGCAATAAGCAGAATAAGCATTATATAATGAACAAAAAGGAGAAGTCCTGAAAGATGATAAAGTCAAAGAAAGAGAAAATATTAATGATATTGAGGAGGCTTTCTTTGGAGAGATCCAGGAATCAAGCAGAAGTTCCTGGAGTGGATGTAGGTTTACTCGCTGAGCTGGAAGGTTCATTTTCAGATGTTTTGTCACCATACTAAATAACATCTTTAGTGAGCTCACCTGCATCCAGAACCTCAACCTGAGCTACAAATTTCTCAAAACTCACTACTTCCTGGAGTGCGGATATCCTACGACAGGAGAACAAGACACATGTTATATTTGACACAGGTGCAGCAGTTTTGGATCTTTCTGATACTGAACTGTGGTTGGAGAAAGGACTCCTTCAGCCATCAGATATAAGAGTACATGGGCTGGAGCTATAAAACCCAAGGTCACATGACAAGCGAATACAGTCCTTCAAAATCGAGAGTGAAAATTTATTAAACCTTGCATATGTGATCCTACACCAGAGTTGTTCAATCTTAAACAGGAAAGCTTGTGCTGGCGTATGTCTAGTTTGCAGAGCAGGAGAGCTGGAAGCTGAAAAGATTAGTTTAAAACTGTCAGAGTTGAATTTCTGGCAGTTGAACAGGAATCTGAAAGCTGAAGACAGCATGCTCCATCACTCCATGTCCGAAAACAAAGCCAGTAGTTCCTGTCTACACCCAGAAAAAATGCCTCAATCCACTCTTGCCAAAGTTAAAGAAGGAAATTGACTCTATATGGAAGCAATGAGTTATTTTGTCAGTGTCAGAATTAATAAGGCGGTGCTTGGTGGTAGTACCAGTACCAAAACAGATCTGTCACAACCAGTGTAGATCTTCACAACTGAACAAAGTAGTCAAACACAACATTCATTCAGTACTGTCTGTGGAAGTTTTTTTCCAACAGCTTACTCTTCAGTATTCCCCTCTCTTTAAGAGAGGCCATGGCTTAGTGGTACAATGCAGGTAATGTTTGGGGAACTCAGTTTGAATCTCGCCATGACAGATGGTGGAATTTGAATTAGATAATAATCTGGAAATGAGAGCTTTATGATGACCATCAAACCATTGTCGATTGTCAAGAAAAGCCCATCTGGTTCATTAATGTCCTTGAGGGGAGGAAATCTGCTATCCTTACCTGGTCAGGCCTACACATGATTCCAGACCCACAACAATGTGGCTGCCACTTAACTGCCCTGTGGGCTAGTAGGGATGGGCAATAGATGCTGACCCAGCCAATCATAGTGGATGAATTTTAAAAAAAGTATCACATCAGCATCAGAAATCTTCCAGAGGAAAGTGTCAAGGAGAACTGGATGGAATTGTATGTCACTTATCTGATGTCCTGATCCTTTGGACATAACATGACACCACAGTATGAGACATGTTCCAAAACTGACAAGAAGCAGGGCATACACTCAGCAACAAATATAAATTCTCTCAGTCAAGTTCCTTCAGCATATTGTGGATTCATCCAGGGTCAGAGTTGATCCACCGAAGACAAGAGCAACCAAGAAGTTTCAAGCTTTTTGGAATATGTCTGTGATTTAAAGATTCATGGATAGTATAAGCCCAGTTAAAAGTTATTCCTCGATCTATCTCATCAATGAGCCACTGTATCCATAGTTATAAGACAATGCATGATGCTGGGAGGAAGCACATCTGAAACGTTTTGAAAAAAAATTAAAGAGATGTTGATATCATCCAATATTTTAGCACATTAAGACTCAGAGATACTAACTATCTTACCCTCAGATGCATCTTCTCCAGAACTAGAAGCACTACTCTTTCAAATAATGGTGGATGGAAAGTGAAAATTGGTTTACTATATGTGCTCCTCACTGGTAAAGACTGAACAGTGACAGAGAAACAAAAAATATTAGCAGCTACATGGACTTGTGGACAGTTTGTAAATTACATTCTTGGTCTTCACTTTGTGATAGAAACTGACCACAAATTCTCAGTAACACACTTAAACTCTAAGGAGGTAGCAAAATGCCACCATAGGCACAACGATGATACTGAGGATGATGAGACTTGATGCAAAAGCAGAAGTTGTGCCTGCAAAAGAGTAGACAACACCAGGTGCCTTGTCCTTTATCCTTTTGGCAAGATGTGAACACGATAATGTAGATTTCATTGAGGAAGTAGAAACGTTTATATCAGTAAGTACTAGCAACAACTCACTGACTGAAAGAAATCAGTGTTGCACAGGACTTTAAACTTACGTGAGAGAATACCGTGTCAAAGGAGGCCAGTACACATGCCACCCAACCTTGTTCTCAGTCAGAACTTGAAAAGAGAGAACCCCTTGGTGAATGATTTATTCATCTCTTTCCAGTAATTTGTCATTTCAAGAAATCTAAGACTCTAAACACTGCAACAATTGGGTGAAGGATATCTGTGTCTCATAATGTCAAGTCAGACCAAGTTATTCTCCTTGGTGACCAGGTCTTTCAAAACAATTAAAAGAGTTCTTTTCAAGAAGTATTATTTGTACTATGCGCCATTAGGAGACAAAATAACTATTGATATCATCTTCCTTTCAATCATTACAATTGCATCATCTTGAGATAGTCCTCTTCAAAGCAGAAAAGTAAAATGTTCTTGATCAAAGGAAACTACTGTTCCAGTTAGCTAGATGTCAAGCAATTGTAGGCTCACAAATCGGAAGCAGGGATTACATCCATGGAGACGATCTTTGCAACACAATGGACCCAATTTTGTCAGTGGGTAATTAATAGAGTTTATAGCATCATATGGATTTGTCTATGCTACTAGTTCACTAACATATCCTCAAGCCAATTGTGAAGCTAAAAGAGGAATGTATACAGTGAAAGCATTGAACAAAAAGCACTCAGATTTCACTTCAGAACTATCATTCAACCCCATTCAAAAATGGTTAATGTCCGTATGGACTCCACATGGGAAGAAGACAGAGAATTGAACTTCATATTCACCCATGGACATCCATGATGTTTGTAATAGATGATAATTTGATTTTAAAAAGCAATGGACAAAGAGGATGAGTAACCATTCCAATCAGATATGGAAATTTGATAAACATCGCAAAACACATGATTTGAGTCCAAACCCATGGACAAATGGTGGAGCTGACACCATATTCACAGTTATATCCCATTCCAAACAAAAATAGTACATAGAACAGAACAGGCATGCGCATGTTTCCACACAGAAGCAACTTTCTACGCAATGAAAATAGCCATTAACATAGTCAAACAGACCAGAGCTGCTCCATTCATCTGCAGATCCAGAACAAAGTCTGATTGCTGAACTCAACTCATCTGTCAATTCTCTTTCTGTCCAACAGACTTGAAAAGGACTGAATATTCCAATCCCCACCAAAGAATTTGCGACCATGTTCAGGGAGAGATATGAAACTGCCACAGTGTTGGCTCTATAAAGAAATGAAAGTCAGGGTCTTGGAGGAGATTTAATATAAGAGGTTAAATCTGATGAGACTTCATCACAAAATGAAGCCACAATAAAATGTTTCTTAATAAAGTTAACATTTAGTATACATAATTTGTACCTCTACAAATTATGTAAATACTCTGTGTATTATCACAATGCAACCATATTATTATAATTACCTGCTTAATTTTTCAGTCAATAGTATTATGAGGTGGATTTCTCTAAGAGAATGCTGTTAGACTAAGATGAAGGGGATCGGCAGTGTGACCATATCACATGCTGTGTCAATATATCAGTTGTCCCATATTTCTATTTTAACTGAAATCTGAGAATGTTGTTGAGTGAAGTGATGACATGAGGAATATAGCAAGGTATCCAAAAATGTCCCTTTAGCATGACTCCTAGAATCTAGTATTGATAAAGTCCTGGACCAGATTGGTATTCTCTTGCCCTTTTTTGGCATTTATTTGGGAAACATTATCCATGTATAGGGAATGGGGAAGTGGGGGGAAAAATAATGCTCATTTTAATTGCTAAGTATTGTGGACTGGAAATATTCCCAGGCATTGACTTGGCTCTAGTTGTATTGATCATTCCATATTCATTCACTAAGGTTTAGTTATACATTAAATGAAAAGTACATTACTGCCATTGTTCTGGAAAGAGAAAATGTTACTAACCTTTAAAACATCAAACATGTTACAAAAATGCCATTGCTAACTTTAGTATACATTTTGTTTTGTTCTGTTTGTTTCAATATTGTTTAAATTCAGACAGCTACACATTATTATTAAATGAATTATCCAGATTTCTTTCAGTGCTTTCTCAATTGGGTACTTGTTTCTGAATGTGTGTGTTGAAATGATGAGTGCTGATGATGAAACTGGGAAAATTGACTATGAGGAGTTGCTGAGCCAAACAGTGCAAGAACATGCACAGTTTAGCAAATACTAAAACACTTTGGATTATTACAAACATTCCACCAAACCAGTGTCTTCTGTAGAACATATATAAGGCATACTTGACCAAATAATCCTTCTGTGAAGCCTTTCCAATGCACCCATGCTTAAAAAACTAACTGCTACATTGTACATCAGAGTCAGGTAAGTCTCCTTGGTGTAATAGTTTCCTGCAGCCCAGAGATCATACATGCAGAGCATATTTAGTTAGTCTTGTCAGTATTTGTCTTGGTAACCTCACAAAAATAAAGGAACAAAGGAAAACAGTTTAACCATCCAGTCTTCTATAAATAGCAAGTGATGGCCTTCCTAATACAAAAGCTAACTGGCTGTTGAATATCTTTGGTATTTTTGGCTTAACTCTTACTTAGTAAACTATTTCAGGTATTTTTCATGTTATTTAATGAGCTGTTCCCCATGTTAGTCCTAAAATTGCTTATTACCTATTTGTGTCCATTTCCCTTTACTCTAGAGTCATGGCTTTTCTTCAAATTGCAGTAATGTTACTATCCCTTCTAGTTCCATTTGATATATCTCTATGAAACTTTGCTTCTTTAGCTTCTTTCAAGTCTGAACAATATGTGTATATTTCAAAACTGAATCCACTGACACAAGAGCTTTGAAGCATTGCCATGTTATGTTGCTGCAAGAAGTTTTAATCTGTGTCTCTGGAATTCCTCATTTACTTCTCAGAGGAATTCCTTAATTAGTCAATATAAGTAGCTTAATCCTGACTGTTATATTTTTTAGTTTTTGTACCCTTCAGCTTCGGCCGTAGCAGTGATACACTTCAGGCAGGATGTCAAGGGAATGGCAGAAGAGATTTACTAGAATGAGTTCAGAGGTCATAGAGACCTATGTCATAGAGATGACAGCACAGAAACACTCTTCAGTCCAATTCGTCCATGTCGGCCAGATATCTTAAGCCAACCTATTCCCATTTTCCAGCACTTGGCTCATATCCCTCTAAACCCTTCCTATTCATATACCCATCCAGATGCCTTTTAAATGCTGTAAGCTCATTCCATACACATACCGTCGTATGTGTGAAAACGTTGCCCGTTAGGTCCCTTTTCTATCTTTCCCCTTTCACCCTAAACCTATGCCCTCTAGTTCTGAACTCCCCCACCCCAAGGAAAATACATTGTCTATTTACCCTATCCATGCCCATCATGATTTTATAACCTTCTATAAGGTCACCCCTCAGCCTCCGACTCTCCAGGGAAAACAGGTCTGAGACTTTAGCAACATGGAGAAATAACAGAAACTGAGGTTGTTCTCCTTTGACTAAAAGAGCTTGAGAGGAGATATGTTCAGTGAGTTCAATAATGAATAGTTTCAACAGAGTATATAAAAATAAACTGTTTCCAGTGGAAGATAGTCCATTAATGAGGAGGTCCATTTAACTTGAAGGTTATTGGCAGAGGAGGAGCTTTTATTTAAGCAGGATGTTTTTTTATGAAATGGAATGCGTTACCTGAAAATTCAAACAGATTAAATATAGCTTCAAATTAGAATTTTGGAAATATTCAAAGGAGAAAAATTACAGATGTGTGAGGAGAGGGCAGGGAAATGGAACTAATTAGATAGCTCTTTCAAACAAACAGCAGAGACACAATGGACTGAATGTTCTCCTTTTGTCTTCATCCTGGCCTTGAGGCATGGGTTTCAGTAATGCCACAGCGATAATGAATAGCAAATCCAATGTGATAAGTTTTTCTTTGTTTCTGGAATTTATCCTATGTCTCCATAATGTCTCTCCACAGTTTATGAACGTGGTAGAACATCACATCAAAATTCACCTGAAGGTTAATTTATGAAGTAAATTTCCCAAACAAAAATGAGTAATTAAATAATCTAACTGATATATAGTACAATATAGTAGAAAGTCTATTATCTGATCCCCAAACTGAAGAAAAAGCTATGTAATGCTAAGCCATTCTTTTATATCTAATGTTGATAAATGTAGCATTTCCTTTTGTGTAATCTTTACCAACTACAAGAGTTATGCTAAATGTATTGTATCTGTTCCTGTGAAGATTTCAAAGGGTTCAAGAATCCCCCACTGTCCAACTGTTCACTGTGTTTTCAGTCATTGTTAAAAACCACTCATCAGGTGGTTGATGAAGAAGCAGCGCTCCGAAAACTAGTGCTTCCAAATAAACCTGTTGGACTATAACCTGGTGTTGTGTAATTTTTAACTTTGTCCGCCCCAGTCTGACATCAGAACCTCCTAATCATGACTTTTCAGTCTTCATTTTTTTAACATTTGGATCCAAGAAACTGAAGAAGTTTGACCTTGTCTAAAAGTGGCTTGGTTCCTCCTTTCTAATCTAGAGCTCAAAACCTGACCTGAACAATGTTTGCTAGATATGGTGTGAATTTCGCAAGGGCATGGATTTGTGTTGTTTTAAAACCATGGGTGGCTTTAGACTAGCTTGAAAGGGACAACCATGAAAGCACACACGCCACACCTTAGTCACATGTTTCTTTGCTTATATTTATGATATAATTTCAGTGTCCAATAGTCAGTGCCCAGGCCTTTTCGATGTGTTTGCTAAGGTTCTAGTCGATCAGAGATGATTGCGGTGTTTAAGGTGAGGCTTCAGAGGAACACAAACTTGCATTTCTATAGTGCCATTTGTGTCACAAATTGATCCAAGAAGCTTCAGAGGGAGGTATTAGGACAGATATGACCCTGTGAGTTCAGAGCACAGTTAGGCCATTTGGTCTCTTGAGGCAGCTTTACCATTTGGTCAGTTCATGGCAGATCTGATAGTTTCTCTCCTACCCACTATACCTTTTGATTCCTTGTCAGTCAGAGTTTATCTAACACAACCTTGAAAAAATATTCAGCAACCCTGTCTCCACGGCTGTCTGTGGAAGAAAATCCCAAAGAGATCTTCTGAGAGAGAAAATAAATCCCCAGCTCCATTTTCAGTGTGACATTTCTTATTTTGAAACTGGGTGCCTTAATTATGGTCCCTCCTATAAGGACAAATATCCTATCAGAATTCACCCTGTCAAGAATCCACAAGATCTTTCTTGTTTCAATAAAATCACCTCTCATTCTCATTGTAAACGCCAATGGATATGAGCCCAATCTTTCTTTGTTGGACAACCCCTTTATTAGATGAATCAGCCCAGTGAACCTTCACTGAAGTGCTTCTAACACAACTATATCCTTTTTTTTAAAATAGGAAGACCAAAGCTGTTCACAGGAAGCCAGAAATGGTGTGTTCAAGTGTCACAAAAGCTTTCCTATTATAATACTCTATTCCCTTTGCAATAAATTTCAACATTCCTTCTATTTTCCTAATCATTTTCTGTACCTACAAACTAACATTTTATGGTTCATGTACCAGGACACCCAGATCCCTCTGTACCTTAGAGTTCTGCAGTTTGTCTCCATTTAAATAATAATATCCATTTAAATTATGTTCTTCTTGCCAAAGGGATAAGTTCACATTTCCAACATTATACTCTATTGCCAAATTGCTTATGTGTCTTTATGACTTTTTCTCAACCACGCTCCTACCAAAAGCTTGGTGGAGTGCTTTGTCAAAGAAGTCTGCTTTAAGTTCATCTCAAAAGAGGATAGAGAGGTAAAGAGATTTGTGAGGGACTTCCAGCACTAAAGCGCAGAAGAGATCAGAATGAGAAGCGTAGAAAGCTCTTGAAGACAGTCTCCTGAGGTAGTTGAAGAAATAGGAAAAGTGGAGACTAGGGAGGGATTTAAAACCAAAGATTAAAATGTTAGCTTTGAGCGGTTGCCAGATCAGAATCCATTGTCGGTCACCAAGCTCAGGGACCAATTATGAAACAGGCTCTAGGAAAAGCCAAGTCTAACAGTTATGGATGAGAGTTTCAGCAAAATGTATGGTGGCATTGTGGGGTTGCACTATGATATGGAAGATGTGGAATCGGAAGCTCAACTAGTTATCAAATATGAAACCAATGATGCCAATGTTCAGCCATTGACAGTTATCAGGGAGAAGAGTGGAGCAAATGGTTAAGGAGTGGAGTTGAAGGAGACTGAAGACAATGGTTTCTGTCTTTCCAATATTCAATTAGAGAATGTCAGATAAGGAGTTTTACAGATCAGAGACAGTGGAAAGTTGGTGAGGGACGGTATTGAGGTAGAGCTGAGGGTTGGTCAACAGCTTGACTTTGTGCTTTTGGATCGATGGACACAAGGGATAAGTGTATGAAAGGGAAGATAAATCATTGAAAGTGATCCTCTGGTTTCTACTGAATAGAAAATAAAACAGGCATGTGTAATCATACCTAACTGAACAACAGTGAAGAGGTATTGGTGGAACATGGTGTGATCAACCATGTTGAAAATTACAGACACAACAAGAAACATAGAAAATAGGAGCAGGAATAGGCCATTCAGCTTTTCGAGTCTGCTGCCCCATTGGTTATGTTTATTATCCAACTCAATACCTGCTCTTGCTTTTCTCCCATATCCTTTGACCCCTGTAGTCCCAAGTGCTATATCCAACTCCTTGAAATCAGACAATGGTTTGACCCCAACTGCTTTCTCTGGTAGTGAATTCCACAGGTTGACCGCTTTCTGGTTGTAGAAATTGCTCCTCATCTCAGAAGGATGAGGGGAGATAATTTACCACTGATTTGGGATTTAATTTGTGACTTTGATAAACTTGATTGGAGGGACACATCGAGTTGCAGGAAAGAATGGCATGGATTTGCAAGATAAGAACATATTCGGACATGAGGGATAGTGGGAGATAGAGCTGTAGCTTGCAAGATACCTGGGGTGGAGGAATGGGGTGATGACACAGATTCAGCAAATGAAACCATTCCCATTCCTAACAAAGAGAGCGGTAATGGAAGTTAGGTCTTCAGTGGTTTGGTTGGAATAGAGGCAAGGGAGCAGCACTGGATCTCAGGAAAAAAGATGAGCTCAGAGAAGACATGCAGGAAGATGGGAGAGAAAATAGAGAAAGATTTTTATTTGGACCAGGATATTTTAAATGAGTTTCAGCTCATTTATGTTGGGCTTACAACCTACTGATATGTCAATATAACTCAGCATTCCGTTTACTTAGCTGATTGCTGCTGTAAAATGTCTGGAACTGCAAAGTGTTTAGTCTACTAATATTCGCAGGCATTCTCTAGCCAGTTTGATAATTCTCATTTGGGCACAAATTCCATTTTTACCTTCCAAATTGTAATGTTATTTATTCAAATTTCATTTGTCATAGTTCTGCCACTTGCAAATATTGTCTGTCTCCTTCTGCTATTCCTTAACTGTTTCCTGAGATTACAATACCATTCCTAGTTTAGTATCTACTCCTGGTTTGACCATCATGCATTGTGTTTCTGAATCTACATCATTTGTACAGATTACAAACAAAGGGCACTGCAGTACAGATCTTTAGGACATCCCAGACAGAACATCTCACCAGTTTGATATCCCTGCTCCAAGCTATAGCCATGCAAAGTCTCATGACTAAACTGATCTTAAAGGAAGTTCTTTCACTTCTACATTCAAGCAGCAGAAACGTATTTAACTGGAAGTGTTGTGAAATCTGTGAAGGAGAACTTGTTGCTTTCATAAAGACCATTAATTTTATATCCGTATCTGATGGTTCTTCATTCTTGGTTCAAATCGAAATAGCTGCCTTGCACCAAAATGACTTAGGCAGCATAATGATGAGCCAACCTCGTTATTGTTGACTTCTTATATTCATAACTGAAAACAACAAATGCTGGAGATCACAGCTGGCCAGACAGCATCCACGGAGAGAGAGCAAGCTAATGTTTTGAGTCTAGATGACTTCTATTCATAACATTGACCATTCTTTCCATCATATTAAAGATCTAAGAGATATCTTCACTCAATTTGTTTTTTCTAATGGAAATCAAGTTAACTCATGCAACTTTCTGCACAATATAAAGCGCTAAATGGTACATATAATCCAACTCTATAAAACCTTTGGATGGAAAGCATTAATGTCCTTAGAATGGTGGCCCCCTCCAATGCCATCAGATTCACCTTTTCATGGTTGTCAATCTCCATTTCCCAATCAATGGGATAAATTATTTGGACAGCACAATAGGGATAAATGGAAATATATCTTTTGGAGACAGACTTCTTGAAACACCACCTATTGGGCATGTGAGATTAATATGAAGATTCCTTATGTGACTCATCTAAATAGTTTCTTTTACAAATATACAAACAAGGCACAGCAGTTGGCCCCTCATCCTCTCAAGCCTGATCTGCCATTTATAATAAGATCATGGCTGATGTGCTTAACCTTTGCAATTTTAGCTACCTCACATTTACCTAGCACCTGTTACTGTGGCCCAAGCTGTAGAGTGCTCCATCTAGTGGGCCAGCCTAGAACTAGTGAAACTTATCCAATGATGATAGATGAGGTGCCATGTTAGGTATAGGTTTTGTGCTGACAACTGTTTGAAAGTACAATGGTATTACATTAATGCCTTTCTATAATCAGATATAAGTGTATGGTGGATTTAATTTGTTATATATTACACATAAGAATATCACAATAGAATCTGATCAAAATTCTGGCAAGGGAGTGAAGTTTTATTGCTATCTAAGTCTACTTATAAGTGAGCAACTGTTCTGTCCCTACAAATCTATTGCATAGACTGTAACTGATATGAATAACTGCTGGATTTCAGATTACATCAGAACATTTCATAGTTGGATTTCAGTAATTCAGAATCCAAAGCTGATATCCCAATTGTCTTTACAAAGCAAGAATGTACTCGATCGCCTGTGATCAGCTTTTCCAAATTGACTCTGCAACATCATGTGAGATGACGGGTAACAATGTCTAGAGTATGGTGCAATATTACAGTCTTTTCTGACTGTTACTCAAGGAACAGTTTTCTTGCCTGGAGGACTATTACACTCAATTGGAGCAGTATATAGATTAACTTGAAAGATTAGGATCTAACACAATGAACAAAATTTACTGTTATCTCTGTCAACTGGATCAGACAGATCAAGATGACAACATTAACATCCCTTGTCTGCTATCTTGGATCTCCTTATTCCCAATGTAATGTCAGTAGAGTGCTGAATTCAAGCTTACTACGATGTCAAATTGTTTCATTAAGTTTCTCTTCTATCTATGTATTAGCTGATCTCAATTAATCATCTCCCAGTCTGCAGCCTCTGTATGAAAGCTAAGAAACCATTGAGTTTTAAATATAGGGCATTTCCAAGTTAGCAAGGCCATCTGCCAGCAACAAGTACATCAATAACTTTTATGGACATCATGAGTGCTCAGAATAAACTTTTAGTCACAAGGATTCCCTAGCAATATAAGATATATGTGATGTTCTCACTATCTGGAACCTCCTGATATTACTCTGCTGGCATGAAGCTTAATAAATGTGAGGTTATGCACATTGGTAGTAAAGACTAGGAGGCAGTTTATAACTGGATGGTGATAGATTGGGAAAGAGGGAGATGCAATGAAATTTAGGTGCCCTTGTACATCAGTCACTGAAAGCGAGTATGCAGGTGCAGCAGGCATTGACCAAGGTAAATTGTATTAGAGGTGCGGGTACAGGGATATCTTGCTGCAATTATACAGGGTTTTGCTGAGACCACACCTGGAGTATTGGTCTCCTTATCTGAGGAAGCATGTTCTTGCTACTGGAGGCAGTGCAACAACAGTCTACTGGACTGATTCCTGGGATGGCAGAACTAACGTATAAAGAGAGACTAGTTTAGTTAGGACAATATTTACTGTAGTTCAGAAGAATGGCAGGAGGGCTCTCAAAAACCTGGAAAATTCTAACAGGCCATCGATAGACAGGGGAAGAATGTACTCATAGATCAAGGTGTTCAGAACCAGGGGTCACAATCTAAGGATTTGGGACCATTTGGGACTGAGATGAGGGGAAATTTCTTATCCCAGAGAGTGGAGAGCCTTTGGAATTCTATACCATAGAAAACAGTGGAGGATAAGATGTCAAATATTTTGAAGAGGGAATTGGGTACGATTCTTAGGGCAAAAGGAATCAAAGGTTATGGGTATATGCTGTTGAATTGGATAATCTTCCATAATAATATTGAATGGCAGAGTAGGCTTGAAGGGCTGAATGGCCTATTCCTGCTCTCATTTAAAATCACTTAATCTAAGTGAACACATCATACTTAACATTGCTTCAAAAGTGAGTAAGTAGAGCGGCATGTCCAGTATGTTGGTGTGAAGATAGATTTCAAGAACTCTTCTCTCAATGTTTTGTTATTCATTCACAGAAAAAGGGTACTTCTGGCTAGGCCAGCATTTATTGCCCAGAGGGCAGTTAAGAGTCAACCACATCACTATGAGTCTGGGATCACATGTAGGCCAGACCAGGTTAAGGAGGGCAGATTTCCTTTCCTAAAGGACATTAGTGACCCAAATGGGTTTTTTTGCTGACAATTGACAATGATTTACAGTCATCATAAGACTTTCAGTTTCAGATTTGTACTGAATTCAAATTCTACCATCTGCCATGGTGGGATTCCGGGGTCCCCAGAATATTACCTGGGTCTCTGGATTAACAGTCCAGTGACAATACCAATGGGCCATTGCCTTTCCATTGAATTCAGGCTCCATCAGCTGTTAAGGGAAAAGCATTCGCAGAAACTGGAATGAAAGGATGCAAATCTCAACACTCAAAGTCTCTTATTTCTACATTAATATTTTCCCTGAATGTACATTTTAGGATATTATAAGAAGAAGCAAGAAAATCAGCAACGGAAAAATGAAATGTATATATGTGATGAAGGGACACACTATGTACGAGGTAGTAAGTAGTATTTTCCACTAACAGCATGTAGCCCGTAATCCAAACTGTCACTCTGTCTATCACACAATTAGGCAATACTGTGTGTGAATTTGATTGCTATTATGATGCCAGGTAGACCATTCATCCCAGTGACTGGCTTATCAAATTAAACAGTGTTGTCCTTCGATTGTTTGGAACAGTTAGAGAACAGACCATCCTCCAACTAGTGCATGCTTGTAAAATCCAAGCCAAAATGTCGACTGTTGGGGGTGATTTTGTGATTGAGCAGTATTTGCTGAACAGTCCTGAGGTGTGTAACTGCACCAATAACCAATTTAAAATTGTCACGTTGAGCTTGAAATAAGGCATATTCACACCAGCTAGCAGCATCATACATTCTTGTGCAGGAACTTATTGTCCTCAAACAAAAGGAATATGTTCAAGCTTTGCATCTTTTTTAAATCATCTGGGAATTTGGGAGCCTATCTTT